>NC_081414.1:219723232-220923232 GCF_030272615.1 Cryptomeria japonica | reverse complement strand
TAGTTGAGAAATCTTTATGAGAAGTCTCTAGTATGACATGGGAGGAATTTGAAAATGTGGATCATTTTAAACTTGAAAATGTGGAACAAAGGAGTCATTCTCGCAGGTCTAGCAAAAGAAGAAAGGTTTCTGCAACCACTCCTGAGGCTTCTACCTCTAGTGTAAGATCCAGAGCAATCCCTCCAACAACCATAGCCATAGAGGTTGATTATTTTGAATCTAAGGGAGAAGGAACCCCTCCTTTAAGTCATGATAATATTCCATTTCAAACTCCATGCTAAACCAGGCCAACAACTAGGAAAGAAGAGGAACAATGAAAGAAATAAGAGAAAGGGAAAGGAAAGCTTAGGGTTGAGACTTATGAGATGGAAAAACATAGCCCTAGCCCCAGAAAATACAAAATCAAAGACACTATTCCTCTTGCAGCAACAAAAACTAAGTAAACCCCTACAACCAAGGAAAATCTAGCTGCACAGGATGTTGGTGAGACGCTAAGAAAAAACCCTAGTCTAGAGACAAGAACTGGAGAAGAGGTAGTGGCATCTCAGGAAGAAGTACATAATGAAAGGGAGATTACATTTGAAGAAGATACATTCGAGGGACATGCAAAGAAAAGGTTAAATCAACTTGCCCTCATTGCAGAACAAGCAAGAGGAGAAATACCATATCAAGAGAAGAACAAACCCCTTCAACAAGAATTTGAGCAATCACCAGTACCACCATTGGAACATGCTGCCATAAATTTTTTGGTAGGTATTAATAGACCCTTTGTATCTTTATGGCATAGTGTAGCAATGAAATTATTGGATGAAATAGAAAAGATGGATAAATAAAACCTTAGATTGCATAAAAAAATAGAGAAAAAGGATAATGAAATTAGGGAGCAAATGAGGAGATTATTAAATTAAAGAAACAAGTGGATGATGTGGTAGAATTAGTGCCACAATTATTGGAATGCAGAACCCCTCCAAGGGTTTATACATTGCATTTAAAGGAGAGATATCTAAAATTTCAACTTTCTAGGGCAATTTCAGGATTATATCCTTCCATCAAAACCCTTGAGGAATTCTTTCAAGCCTACCAAGAATCTCCATTAGAGAATAAGAACCTATTTTATGAATTATACCTACATAATTATGCTTTCCTAGATTACCACCAATGGAACCCATTGATTTATATTGGAGATATCCATTTGAGGGAATTATGTCCTAGATTCAAAATGAAAATAGTTGGGGTGAGCAGTTCATAGCTTACAGAGAAAAGGAATTACAAGAACCTTTGCCACTTAGGGCTCAATCTCATAATCCTGAAGAAATGTATTATGAATGGAACTGAGTTATATACATTCTCAAGCTTAAGGATAGAGTGTTTTCTCTGTAGGAACAAGCCTATAGAGAATATGAACAAGTGGAGGACACTACATGAAGAAGAGTAGCAGGACACCTTTCACAAAGATGGAATAGCTTAACTGATCAACTAAGGCAAGCTGAGCCACATTCATTGCATAACTATGTTGCAACACAGAGAAGATGTCCTAGATATATAGAGCTTGGAATAGCATATAAACATTATTGGTTCCCATTAATATTCCAACCACCCATCTTGTTGTGGTCAGTGCCAAACTACAGGTACTATCGATATGATATAGCAGAAGAAAGGCCAAGGTGGAATAGATTGGAACATAGACATGGATTTTATTGGGATCTTGATTTAGAGGGTGTAGAATATGTTGTAGGACAGTTGGCGGTTGGTGATATGAGAACCCTGACCAGGATAAGGAACAATGTTGCTGGAGGACCAACAAGACCTTAGGTTGAGAGGAATGATGAGACGAGTTTATAGTCCTATTTTCTAAGGATTTATTATGATGTCCATGATGATACTTTAGATTTTGATATTGTGATGACACTATTTACTGTGCTATTCCCTTAAAAAATGTTATCTTTTGGTCTTAAGTTTGACCTTGAAACAATTTCTGATATTAATACATATGCTATGTAATTATCTATTAAATGTGAATGTATTGAAACTAATGTTGTTTTTCAGATGATTTGAGAAATGTGGATTGTTTGTATGTGCTCAGGTGTTTTGCAAATCTGTACCAAGAAAGTGATTTTATGATAAATATTGCAATAAGGAGCAGGTTTCTTACCAGCTGGTCAGTTGTTGAAGAGGTCAAGAAGTGATCACATAGTGGAGCTTTCTCTACTTAATGTTGCAACTACCTTCTTTATTGTTTATGTACAATCAGTGAGTCAATTTAGGGGCATGTTGTGCTATATCTCTACTGAGGAAGTCCTATTTGACTTGGCTAAGCGCATGCATTATCTTTCCTTTCCTCTTTTTCATGCTTTCAATAAATGACTCCCTCCTTATATTGTGGAGTTGGTTGACCAGTTACATAGGATTAGTTGGTAGTTTTTCTTTCTATAAATAATTCTCATATGATCTCTTGAAAGGGATTGATCTCTGATGTTGTAATTTTACTTTTCAGCTTTAGAATATAGTTTAAGAACATGTTGTCATATTCTGTGTATTTATGTTTTGATGAATAAGATGATATTCCAAGTTTCAAGCACCTATGTTAATCTTAGAAGTCTCACTTAAGGGGGCCCACTTGGTAAGAACTCTGTTCAGTTAGTTTAGTAGTTATTTTTCATTCAGTAATTAGTACTATTCTAACAATGGATTGTTCCTGTAGCCACAAAACTCTTCTATGTGTCTGTTCCTGCAGCTAAAGCGGGCAAAGTAGTTTCCTGCCTGTTTGTCTGGAATTTCATTCATGTACCTTGTGTTCATTTAAAATTTACATGTTCAGACTAGTTATCAACTAAAGTTTAATTTCCTTTATTAATTATTTGCAGTATTTCAATTCCAACATTGTTCTTTGCTTAAGTTATGATGGTCATAATAGAGTTTTAGTGCACATACTGTGCTGACACATTTCATGTTCACATCCATGGGTTGATAAGTTAAATGTACCTTCATAATGAGTCTGATATCTACTTAGTGAAGATGTGTAATCTCTGAGTCATATATTTAAGGGCTTAGTTATTGAACCATTTGAGGAGGCTAACACCTTGGATGCTAGCATGTTTGAAATATGTAAATGTGGAAGTTAGATGTTGACAAGCTCATTAAATGCCTACACTTTTTGATTTCTTCTTATTTAAAAATTGACTATCCCATGAAATTGAAAAACCCTCATTGAGTGGCTCCTCACTCTCCATTGCAAACTTGAGATCCCCTACACATGGTAACAAAAAATCAAATCTATGAGGTATCTTTATTGAAGTTCTTTAGAGATCTTCAAAATTCCCCATTGTGAATAGTGAAAAATAACTTATAAGGAACCCGCTTTTAGATTATATAGTCAACTTTTGACCATTTTTAATGGTGAACTTGAATTAGAAGTTTGTCTACCTACTTATTTTCACCTTCTTGGATGGGGGAAAAAATGACATATATTTACCTCTCCATAAAAAAATTCTTTTGACTCAATGATATTTTCTTAAGCATTCTTGTGGTTGTGGTATATTCTTTTGATTTTGGGAAAATTGACACATTTTGGATCATGCATAATTTGGATCTCACAATAGATGTACTTTTTTCTAGGCTTGAACATTGGGGGCATCGTCAAAATTTTCTCGATCGACCTCAACTTCCTCTACAATATTCTTTTGGGGTAACTATTTTTTGATAATTAATGATTTGTGTCTTTTAAACTACTTTAGTGTATTTGATTCATCTAAACAATTAATGCACCAAAGTGAGGAAAAAATGTAAGGACACAAATTGCACCCAATGTTAATTTCAAACTCACACATTGTGCTCTATTCATTTATAATAAAATCTATTATTAAGATTTCATGATTCTAACTTTAGAAGAATTTGGTTAAACATCAGTGCAATGCACAAATGTTTGTAGAACAAACTAACATCTTGATACTTTTTTAGATTCAAATGTAAATATTCCATGCCGATTTATGCCACATAACCCATATACACTTTTAACAACATTTCACCCTCTCTTTTCCTCATTTTCACAACTTCTTGGCATGGTTTTGGCTCTCTACTCTCTCATTCTTATCCATATAAAATATTTGTTAGAATACTCTCATGTTTTTAATACTCATAGAAGTCAAATACTCCTTTCATTTACAATCTCATCACATATATAATCTCAAGCAAAGAGCCATAGGTTGTTGGCAACACTCTCTTACAATTTGTCTATGATCTCATCTATTGTCTATTATTTGTCATGGTAGGGGTTCTCATCCATAGAATGGTTTTCTTCTACCACACATCTGTTTGTTTTTATTTATTTTGTCTATACCAATCTTTACTAGCTATATGTGCAGGTGGAAACACAAAAGTGGTTTTTTATTGTTGCAAATCCCTATACAATCTTAAACATTTTTCTCATCTCTTTGTGTGTAAATAAACAAGTTTAGTAGAATAGATCTTACTATTTAGGATCTTACTGGCTATTTTTATCTAGATGATAGTGCTAGCATGTAGACATTCTCATGATGTGATAGTGTATGAGGCCAAGAATGAATTTTTCTGTATTAAAATATGTTTATTTTGTACTTTCTCTTTCTATAACTCAAACAATTTTACCTTACTGTATTTTTGTGTTACTAAGAAAACTTAGTTTACTCCTTCCTTTAAACTTAGTGTCAATTAAATCTAATTGTACAAGAGTTCTTGATCATTTCATATAAATAATTTTCATAGATCATTTGAGGTAACTGAGAGCTATTTTCTCTTTAAGAACCTATTGTCTCGAGAGTAGTGAATCCACTCTACAAAAATCTTTTTTTGGGTTGGAATTAATTTACTTTCAAAGTATGTTCTTAGGCATGCAATAATTCACCTTCAAAGTTTTCTCTTATGAATGCAATAATTATCCTTCAATTTTGTCCTACAACTATATTAGATATGCTTCTAAGGATTACTATAGATTTATTATGAATGGGAATGATATCTAATGAAAAAATTGATAAAATAATTCAAATGATCTTCCTTACATACATGCACATTGTACCTCTCCACAATTGGTTATTTCCCACCATTTTGGTTAGCACAAACAAATTTGAGTACATTTTATTTTATTCAAACTTCTTCTCAAAGGATGGGTGTCAAGACTAGTAGAGGTTGGACCCAACAACCAACAAATAATTTTTATTTATTGTTTGCTTACTTAATTTGGGAACTCAAATCAAGAAGGTGGTCCCAATATGTTTTAAATGTCCATTTTATTGTATTGTTCATAAAGGAAGACATCAATATGGAGGAGGCTTGGCTAACTTAGGATCTTGTCTTGCTTACCTTATCTAATGCACACACATACACACACAAAGATATATTTACCCAAGATCACCTTCTATCAATAAATGTTCATATATATCTTTCATTCACATGAGTTGACATCAATGAAAATCAATTCCAACAATCTCCCAATTTTCATTTATTTTAACATTGCAATCAAACAATCTATAAATGAAGCTTGAACATAATGCTCCCCATGTCTCTATTGCTCCCCCTTTAACATCAATGGAAAAGGGATGTCCAATAGTTTTACAAAGAGGAAACACCCATTTTTTAATGCTTCCTCCTCACATTAATGGCAACATTTTCCATTTACTAATAAATCTCCTCCATCCTATAATCAATGGTAATGAATTAGTTGACGTATCTTTGCATTTTCATCTCCACGTAGCTAAAAGAGAAAAAAATTAATGGATCACCTTAAATTTGTGTTTCTCCTCAATATACTGCTTGCAGTGTGGTTTCTACAAGCATAGATTTGTCCTTTGTTTGATTATCTTGTTCTTTCTTTTGTAAGTTCTTGTATATTTCCCTTTTTGTTTGAACATAGTATTCTCTTTTGTGTTATGACTAGATGGTTTCACAAAACCCCTTCTACAAAAATAAGCTACATGTCCCTAACTATTTTATATATAACACATGACCTTATGATCCACTAATTGGGAAAAGGAATTATGGTTTCTTCTTGTATACCCATAATTATATCTCACATGTGCTCTACACTTTCTTTTGTTATGACCAAATTATTTGCATGAAAAACAATAACCAAAGAAGGAATGATAGAACCTGGTTATATTGTGGTTTCCTTCGATGGAAGGACCTTCTAAATTTGTCCCTATTTGCCTTTAGAGGTGGATTCTAATTTTGTGGGACTTTATTCTCCCGCTTCTTGATCTCCTCCTTTTTGTTTTCAACCCTTTGTTGTAAATCTTAAGAGCCTTGATGTAAATTCTCATCTTTTATTCATTTTCCTTTTATGGCCTATAACCTTAGAACTTGTAGCCTACTTTTTCCTCTTTTGATATTCAACAAAACCAAGACCAATCTTAATAAATGGTGACCTTTGTAAATTAATGATACCATCTAATATTTCAGTGATTTTGTTAATCTTTTTTCACCAATTCAATTGTTCAAAAATATTCTCCAATTCCTTTTTAAGGAGACAATTCAAGTTCCAATTTTTCACAATCGAATTCCTTTGCCTTAAGTAGATATCTTATAACCTCATCAAACTATTTTATCTCTTCTAATTAAGCTTTTAGATCTTTAATCATGTTATTCAACTTTTCTTGAGCTTCACTAACCTCTTAAATTTGTACCCTTTGATTTTAAATTCTTTCCTTAAGTTTCTTCATCTCTTGTAGTACTAGTGGATTATTCCTTAAGATATACTTCTTCTTCATCTTTATTACACACCTTCTTTTCTTCCATTGATATGAATAATATTTTTTCTCCATCTCTGCTTGAATTTTCTTTGTTGCTTTCCTTGGACGAGCTTTTATCTTGTCTTGACAAAAGACACTTTTTGTACTTATAAAAATCCTTTTTTATTTTAATATTGACCCTTTTTGTAAGCCTTACTTTGTTGATATTTTTTTCCTTTCCTGATGTAGTGATTCTGTTCATCGTTGTTGTGTTCACTCTTATCCTATGGATGCTTATAAGAAAAATGACTAACTTTACAACTATTAAAACATTTGAATAGTGACCTTGATACTCCCTATATCCTTTCTTTAGCTTTCTCATAAAGTGATCTTCTTCATCCATTGCATTGCTTGTGCTATCACTTGGTTCATATTTTTTTCCTTCCTTGATTCTTGGAAGGATGCCTCCCTTTTTTATTACTTGTCTTCAATCCTAATTTCATAGGCAGTAAGGATTCCATGCAACATGCCCTTTGTCAATGTATCTAGATCTTTCATTTCTTCAATTGCCAAAACTTTGGAATCAAATCTTAAGGGAAAGGATCTTAGTACCTTTTGAATAGTTATGGAATTTGATAGTCTTGAAAAATGACTATGCAAAATTTGGTGTCCTTGACAATGTTTCTCTTTGTGTTACCCTCAGGGTTTAAGGTTCTTAGATTTAGATGTTCCCGGGTGAGCCTTATTTTAAAACCTAAGCCTATAATATTTCTTCATTACCTTTTTACTTAAACTTGAGGGCCTTTCTCTAGGCATTTTTTTTCTTTTTTTGGCCTTTTAATTTTTCCTAGAGACTGTCTTTTCCATTATGGTCAGGTCCCCTACTTAATATTTCTGTGAGAATTTATTTTCCCTAAGTCTGACCTTATTGTTTCGGCTTATATCTCCATGTTTAAGTATCAAGCAACTAAAAGTCCCATGAAGTTTCACGTGTTTAAATGAACGGTGATGTTATGACCCAAGCGGAAAGATGCTTGAAAGATAGTGACAAGTTTTGGGCAAACTTTGTAAAGCTGCAAGTAATGAACAAACAGATTAGACAACCCTCGTAGTCCTACAATGAAAGATGCAGGAAGGTTAAGGACTACAACATCACAAGATGATGCCACATGTGCCAAGTAGGTTTAATATGTCCAACAACAAGACAACTAATAGAGTTGAGATTCAGAGATGATTTGGCAATGCTTCGTCAAACCTTTGAAGGGCCCGCTTGCCACATGTGATGGTAAATGTTAGATGGACTAGTATGGATCATACGATGCGTCAACATGGAGGAAGATCGATGATTGAGATTCAAAATTCATTTCAAAATGAATTGCATCGTTTCTTCGCATGTGAGCAGGTAATGGTGGATGGGGTCTAGTATGCTAATAGAGGAATAATGAAAGAGAGAAATCTTCTTATTTAAATTTACCATAGGCATTTAAAGCATGAGCAGAGAAATTTTAAGAAGCAAAGAAGATTGGAATGAGCTCTCGTAGTGCAAAGTTAGTGTTTTCTGATGCGTTTAAAGCATTTTGGTATCTTGCAATGGTTTTTTCTTTGGGAAATGAACCCAGTATGTCATGAGCCCATATCAAATCTTCATCAAGAAACAACAAAAGGTATAAAGAATATTAGAGAGGCAGTTGGGATATTTTGTAGTAGAGGGATATTTTGTAGAAGAATCATGTATGACCGATCATTTTTGAATGACAGGTGTCTCCTCTAGCTCGAAGCTTGTTTTCTCCCTTGTGTCTATAAAAGGGAATTCAAGGCCATGAGACAGGTCAAGAAATTTGGTCACAAGTCTTGGGGATCAAGAAATTTGGTCCAAAAGTTTGGATCCAAACCCTTGGTCATGTATAGTTAGTCTAGGTGAAATGAGTAGGCTGTAATAGGAATTTGTAGAGCAAATAAAATGGGTCTTGTGTCTTATTTTGTTTCAATTTATTGAAGGAGTTATATGTAAGATAATTTGTAACAAAAAATAGTTTATTAAATGAATGCAAGCATAGTTCAAATTCATTTTCTCCAGTGTGTAACTCTGTTATGTTTTGAATGAGTAAGATCAAGGGTTTTTCTCGTTCATTGCATTGTTATGATGTATGTGTTTTCTATCTTATGGGGTCGGTTAAATTGCTAGGATAGGATCTACAAATTGATGGGGCTTATACATGGATTCTGATAAGTATTTTGGGTTGGGATAGATAGATGGGATGCATTGTAAGGCAGTGTTATATTAAGATATCTAGCTATTAGATTAATGTTTTGTTTTGTTATATTTCATCTTATGTTTTACAATTTCAATTGCCCAATGGATAAGATACTAGTCATGGATTTAGTTGTTTCCAGTAACAGTTCTTTACTCATAGCTCATCAACAACCTATTGTAAATCGATAATATCAAAATTTGTATATGTCACTACTTGTCAAAAGTTGTCTCACGCTCCAAAGTAGGTCAAGGATCAGTGAGAGCTAGCCACTCTGTAGAATTCTCCTCTTTGTTGAGCTTATTTTAGGAGTGAGACCTTATGCTGTATTTTAATGTTGTCTACAAGTGTGGTGTGAAGATTGCAGGAGCATTAAGGGATCACCTTCTCGGGTTTTGGAGAGCCCGTAGTGAAGAAGGGTTAGCATAATCCTTGTCATATGTTGGTCGAAGTCCCTAAATACCTCTAAAATAGTCTGGAGTTTGTTAGGTCCAACCAGGAAAGCTAATGTACTGAGAGGGGAGGGGTGAATCAGTACTTCAAAACTTTTCTTCAATAATAACTTTACTGATAAACATAAACTGAATACTGTAGATCTCATAATATATAATGTTGAAACATAATAACATTCATACACATTTCACTTCATAACAAAAATATTTTGGTTACGCAGAAACTCTTGGTTAGAGAGAAAAACTATGGTGGGGATGGCACCCACAACTTCACTACTGCAATAATAAAGGTTGCTCGGTTAGAGCTACATGTTTAGCTATTTCTGATAGCTTACCCTGTTAGGAGTATCAAGATCTTTAGATCTACCTTGCTAAAGGATTTTACAAACACTTTTACAAAATGTTGTACCCGGTTAAAGGTTTTACTATTTATAGACTTTGTTAGAGTCTTTTACCCTATTAAAGAATTCTATTACAACTTAAATAATACAATCAAAATCTTTACAAAATATCTGCAACTTTACATCTGAAATGTTATAGTAGACTCTATGTGCTCAATATGACATTACCTTTCTCATAGCATACCTCGGTAATTGATAAATCAACTCAGTAAACCCTTCTGTTTACTCTATCCCATAAACTGTTCTTTGAAGAATTTCTCGGTGACCTCTTAATATCTCTGTCATTCTTAGCAGTCACAACACATTATCTCTCCTACTCTGATTTTCCCTTTTAACTCTTTTATCACACATGTCTCTCCTCCTCTGATTTTGATATTCAAATCATACTGTATAAATAGATCTTTTGGGATGGTGATATGTTCATGCTTCTATCTTACAAACAAGATTCATCGAATGAATAAACATAGAAAATATTTCATTGGATAAACTTCCTCAAAATCATACAAAATATTGAAGTGCAATTTCCTATGTGATAATGGTTAGATCTTCTCGAGTTTTGTAACACGTTTCACATATGTATCCAAGTTCATTGAATCTGGTAACACGTTTCGACTCGGTTCAGATTACTCGGTATTCCTTCTTTGCTGCTTGGTAGACATAGAACGTTACTCGGTAGACAGCTCAATGTATACTTAACTCTGTGACTCCTTTCTTCTGTAACCGACTGCATTAGTGCTTACCAACTGAATATTTTGGTAGTGTTAATCGACTAGAGTATATAGGATGACTTTGGACATAAAACTAATGACAACTTAATAAGTGATAACAATCTCCCCTTTTGATATTAGTTTGGTATGTTTGACAAAACTCTTTTCAAAGTCATAACTCAAAATCTATATACTACAAAATTTGACTAAAATGACAATATATACAATTGTCAATGAATAGTAACATACTCAGATATATACTCCTGTTATCAATATACTGTACATAACTTAATTTGCATGCTCCTGTGATCAATGCTTAGAGTTCACTGCTCTGTGCTCTTTGCTCCCCCTGTCAAATTCAACTATATACTTGGATACACTGTTCTGCTTGGTACACTCCCTCTTGATACTCGCTACACTCCCCCTTTTTTACAAACATCAAAACTAGTTACCATTCAGTGGAGGCAACTGATCAAAAATAGATTTGTACTTAGTTTGAGCATCGGTGAGAGCATTGGAAAGTGCACCCTTGACACTTTCCATTAAAGAATTCTAAGCTATAATATCAGCTAACAGTGAAATCAAACCATCTAATGTGCTTCCCTCGGCTTGAGTGGACAACTGTGTAGCTCGTTTGATCTGCTCTTGGACTGATGAAAGATGGGGAATAAATAATGTTTGAAGAGTCATGATATCCATCTTGATTTTGTGCTCTTCATTCTGAAGTTCCAACTGTTGAGCCATAAGAGTTTGCAGCTTGGTATAGAAATTCTAAACAGAATTTGGCTCGGTGGTCAATTTATTGGAGAGATCGGTGATCTCTTTTTCAATAGCTTCGGTCTTATGCTTGATGTCCTTAATAAATAATGAAAATGTACATAATTTCTAGAATAAATAAAGAATGTGCTTGAGTTGAGAGGACAACTTAGCAATGAATCCAACAAGCTTGACTTTACCGATAGCAATGGCTTTCTGCACTTCTTTAATCATTTTGGTAGTTAGCTCTTTGTCCTTTAATTTGCTAAGATATTCTGATGCGTCTACTCCCGATTCTTCTAATTTAGTGAGTAGTTCATCTAATTGTATATAGATGGTAGCATCTTTATTCATGGTAGCTTCAAGTAGCATATCTATCAATAATATTTAACCTTCTGAAGTACTCGGTTCTTCTTCTAAATAGCCATTTGTCTTTCTTGTTCTGCTTTGGCTTTGTAGAGTTCTTTGAATTCAATAAGTGCTTGCCCTTTCAATTTGGAAATGTCAACATTGGGAAACACAATAGGTTTAGACAGATCTACCTTGAAACTATGCTTTTTCATTTTCTTTTCCTTGGATGATGAGGCTTTCACCGGTTGGACTAGTACAATGGCTTTGGAGGCTTGTTCATCCTTGGTAGGTTGCTCGGTAGAGACAACACTTTTATCGGTTCCTTTAGCCTCTGATGAGTCCTTCGGTGATTCCGAGCTTGGGGTCTCAGTAGCAACAGTTTCAGTGCATGTAGGTGCTTGAGAAGTCTGTTCCTTGGTGGCCTAAGAAGTAGATTCTCCTTTTGTAGACTGTTGACCCTCTTTGCCCTGATCAGTGTCCTGAGGTTGCTCGGTGATCACTTGCTGGGTTACCGGAGCATAGGACTTAACTTGTTCCAAAATTGATTCACTTGATACTAGTTTGGCATAAGCATTTCCTTCTATCATTTCTTGTTCCTGTACCTCAGTATCCATGACATCCTCATCTTATTGAATAGTTAAAGCAGGATCTTGCTTGGTGATGTCAACAATTTCTACTTCACCTTGAGTTTCTTTAGTCTGAATTCTGAAGATTTCTTGCCATTCTTCTTTTGTCTCATGTTCAACTTCAAGATATAGTCCATTCATCATCTTCAGGGCTCTTTGCTTCACTTGAAAGCTTGTCTGGTAGTTTTTCAAATGTTTTCTTATTTCTTCTACCAGCATGTCTGGAAAGAGATGTACCAAAACTCTTTCTCTTATTTGCTTCTCCGAGTCCATAGCATATTTCCATCTGTTGTCAATATAAGAATATAATGCTTTTGGAAGAAAATCAGTCACTCCCAATGGAACTACTTAGAATTTAAGAAGTGTACATACAACTGACTCTTCTATTTGCCTCTTTTCTTCGTCTATCCGAGAGTCATATTTGACATACTTAAATGACCCAAATCCTCCATATTGAATCAAATTGGCACAGAAGTTGTTAACACTGTGTACATCTTCCTTTGTGCTTTTGACAATATGAAATTTATTTTTGTCTTCAGATTCTGTGTCACTTGACTCCTTATTCAAAATGAGTCTCCTAGTTGACTTTCTATAAGTCTTAGTAACCTTAGGCAATTCAATAGTTTTCTGCCTCTTACTGGGTGATACTGCAGATGATCTAGTGTTGGGTCTTTTTACTTGTGGAGTCGGTGATACCTTAGGTGTATCTCGATTCTTTCTTTTCAATACTTTTCCCTTTGGCAACTCGGTGCTCAGAGTAATTGCTGCTTCTTGAGCTTTAGATTCTTCCTCTATTGAAAGTAGCTTATCTGTTGACTTAGTAGGAGTGGAGGTAGAACCTTCTCCAAATTTCTTAGTTAAGTCTTTTATCATTTTAGTGGCTTTTCTTGTAGCCTTCGGTACTACTATGCTCATTTTTACCTTATGTTTTACCTCTTCATAGGTACCATATCTGAGCTTGGTAGAATGCCTTGGAAGTGCCAAAAAGGCATCTATCTGTTGAGAAATTTCAGAATCAATCTCATAACCCATAGGTGATAAGGATTGAGTTTTGGGTTCTATTGCATTGACATAGTGGTAGTTGATGTCTACTTCAAAACATATATCATCCTTATATTTCTCCACTAACTGAGGTGGGATTCTGTACCTGTTATGCATCTTTTCTTGAAATTTTCTAAAATTATCACCTAGCTGTTTGATAAAATCATTTATCTAATGGGTGATTGGTCGGTGTGACTCCCAGACAACATTACCAACTAATGGGAAGAATTTCTGAAAATAGAAAAACATGCACACTAAGAGTGATCCAAACTTTAGTGTGTTAGCCGAGTTATTCTTCTTGGGTTTCCTTATAGTGTTGAGATTTTCAAATAGGTTTTTCAACAACACTTCACATAGATCAATCTTCATGCCTTTCTTCACAATCTTGTAGGCCAAATCTACAACTGCACATGATACACTATTTTCCCTTGCCGATTGAAAGAAATAATAACCAATGACTCTAATTGCAAATTTTAGCTCTGCATCTGTAACATTATTCAACTTAAGACTTTTGCAATCAGACTCAACTCCAGTTAAAGTTATCAATTCCTTTTGCAAAATCATCTTCTGTGCTCGGGCATGATCGAATATAGGATATTCGGTTATTAGGTGAATAATCTCCTTGGTGATTTTGAACGGTTGCTCCTCTAACCACATGAAGTCATCATGAACTCTGCTGAAAACAAATTTAACCCATTGGGGTTTGAAAACTTGAGGGTAGGTTAGGGCTTCTGTTAATCCCTTTACTTTGATATGCTCATACTTACTATCTAGGTTTCCATTGTTGCATAGCTCATCATACATGACCTTGATTTCGGTATGACCTAGTTCTTCAACATGGCACGTAGAGTAGAATCTGACATCCTCAACCAATAGAACCCTATCTGGAATGAGAGAGAATGCAGTTTTATCATCGAGTTTAGATGCTACCTTAGGAGGTAAGGAATAATTTACTGACGGCTTCTCAATGGTCTTAACTACAACAGGATTCTGCAACTTAGGAGCCATTTCTAACTTGGATTTCTACTAACAAAAGAGCTTAGGGTTTTATCTTGATAGAAAACACTCTTCGACTTAGTAAATATAATGCAGATGTTCACAACTGATATTGCCCAGTTAACTGGCTTTGAAAAAAGCCTTCGAGATTGCTATATAAATACCTTGAAATTCGCTCGGGAGGTGTTTGATCGCCTTTGAATCGCTTAGCTCTGCTCTTCGATAACTGGTGAGTGTAAAATGGCCGCGCAAAGGACTTTAAGTACACATTTTACCTTATCGAGCTTTGTGCAATTAGGTAAGAAAGCATTAAATGCACTTGATTCCACTAAACCGATTACCTTCCTTTTCTGCTATTACCGACTAAATAGGTTTCCTGCACTTACCGACTTCTCTGGTACTCCAAAAGTCTAGATAGAATTTCAAACTTGCTAATGCATCTTAGCTATGCATATTTTGAAATTAAGTACATGATTTAAATAGAAACTTGTTAAGATATAATCTTTGAATGAATGCAGTCCCTTTATACCTTTACTGATTAATTCGAGGTAGATGCACCTAACTCGGTAGGTAAGGTTCTTTCTTCATTAGTTGACACATTTTCTTTCTTTTTCCAAAATTTCTGAAATGTGCTTCTTATCTCTTGAGTATCTCCTCTGGATTGATCTCTGCAATCTTTAGCCAAGTGTCCAACTTTGTGACAATGAAAGCACGCCATTTCAGGATTTCTCCATGATCTCCGGTTGTTCATTCCAAACCTTATCATGTAGTTGGAACTTATATGTCCATATCTTCCACAACATTCACACCATATCCTTGTATTGTAATCCCATGGTACTGTAGTATACTGTCGATTGATATCTGTGTGAGTTCAGTAACTTCTAGCATTTGCTCGATGTGAAGACCACATATAGTTTTTCTTCTTAAACCAACACTTCTCGGTACTGTGACCATATCTATTGCAATTTTTGCAAAACCCCTTGAATTTTTCCTTTTGATAATTGTTAACCAACTTGGTCCTATATTGATTAGATGTGTGACCATACTTATTGCAATTGTAACAATAACTATTAGACCTAGTGACATTCGGTTGCTTACCTTTTCTGATCCAGCAAATGTCGGCAGTATGACCTTGTTTTCCACAGTAGTTGCAAATAGGCTTCTTATCCTTTATCTTGTCTTTCTTTCCAACTTTCTTTGATGATCCTCCTCTCTCAGTTGTGTTGATCCCTTTCTCAGTTGAGTTCTTTCCTTTGTAACCGAGTCCTGCATCTTTGTTGGGTCTTCTTGTATTTAGTTGCTCATCCAACATCCTTGATGCCTCATAACTTTTCTTTAGTGTTTCTTTTGACTTCTTTTCTGCTTCAAGTTCATTAGTCAATCTTGATAGTTCAAGTTTCAATGCTTGATTCTCATTTTCCTTTAGATTTGCTTCATGATGTGCATAACCCAATTGATCAGACAGATTACCTTGAATTCCAATCATTCTTGTGATTTCATCATTATTTTCAGACACCAATGCTTCTAGCTGTTATTTTTCCCTTTCCATATCTCTTATGTTATCCTCAGCTATTCTCAATGCATCAATATTTTCAGTCATCTGTGTGTTGAAGTACCCATGTTCTCTTTTCATTTCTTTTAGCTATTCATTCAGTGTTTTGTTCTTTTCTTTCAGTTCTCCAATCATTTCTTCAGTCTCTTCTGATATGCTGTTCTTAGATGATGTCTCAATTTGTTCCACCAACTCTTGTGAGTCCTGTAAATCATCAGACAACCTTCTTCTAACTTTCAGTGATCTTTGCATTTGTCTCTGCATGTCTGTAATCACTTGATTAGCATGATCCGGCTCTTCTTGAAGATTCACAATTCTCCAAGATTGTTTGTAGCCTTCCATTGATAAGATCTTTCTCTTTAGGCTGTTAAACCCTTTTCCAAGAGAATAGCTTTGATACCAATTGTTAGGTCCAACCAAGAAAGCTAATGTACTGAGAGGGGAGGGGTGAATCATTACTTCAAAACTTTTCTTCAACAATAAATTTACTGGTAAACATAAACTGAATACTGTAGATCTCATAATATATAATGCTAAAACATAATAAAATTCATACACATTTCACTCCATAACACAAATATTTTGGTTATGCAGAAACTCTTGGTTAGAGAGAAAAACTGTGGTGGGGATGGCACCCACAACTTCACTACGCAATAATAAAGGTTGCTCGGTTAGAGCTACATATTTAGCTATTTCTGATAGCTTACCCTATTAGGAGTATCAAGATCTTTAGATCTACCTTGCTAAAGGATTTTACAAACACTTTTGCAAAATGCTGTACCCGGTTAAAGGCTTTACAATTTATAGACTTTGTTAGAGTCTTTTACCCTGTTAAAGGTTTCTATTACAACTTAAATAATACAATCAAAATCTTTACAAAATATCTGCAACTTTACATGTGAAATGTTATAGCAAACTCTATGTGCTCAATATGACATTACCTTGCTCATAGCATACCTCGGTAATTGATAAATGAACTCGGTAAACCCTTTTGTTTACTCTATCCCATAAACTGTTCTTTGAAGAATTTCTCGGTGACCTCTTAATATCTCTGTCATTCTTAGCAGTCACAACACATTGTCTCTCCTACTCTGATTTTCCCTTTTAACTCTTTTATCACACATGTCTCTCCTCCTCTGATTTTGATATTCAAATCATACTATATAAATAGATCTTCTGGGACGGTGATCTATTCATGCTTTGATCTTACAAACAAGATTCATCGAATGAATAAACATAGAAAATATTTCATTGGATAAACTTCCTCAAAATCATACAAAATCTTGAAGTGCAAATTCCTATGTGATAACGGTTAGATCTTCTCGAGTTTTGTAACATGTTTCACATATGTGTCCAGGTTCATTGAATCTGGTAACACATTTCTACTCAGTTCAGATTACTTGGTATTCCTTCTTTGTTGCTCGGTAGACATAGAATGTTACTCGGTAGACAACTCGGTGTATACTTAACTCTATGACTCCTTTCTTTTGTAACCGACTGCATTTGTGCTTACCGACTAAATATTTTGATAGTGTTAACCGAATAGAGTATATAGGATGACTTTGGACATAAAACTAATGACAACTTAATAAGTGATAACAAATTTGGCCTCTCCACACATTACTCGAGGGCCTGACTTGGTTCTTTCCCCTGCGATAGTATGAAACCCCACTGTGTGCAATCTGGGGAACCAACAGAATCATCAACATTTTTACCAAGTCCTTTGATTATGTTCACTATCTTATTAGAACAAAGCAAATAAGAGGATATTTTCTCCTCTTCTTCCATCCTAAGGATTTTGAATTTTCTTTGACGGGTTGGAAGCTTTGCCTTCTTAACTTAATCATCTCATTTGTAGATTTTATTCAACTTATCCTATCTAACCTTAGTTGATTATCAATGCATAACCTTCACAAACTCAGATTTGGATAATACACACAAAATTAAATGCTTTCCTTTTGTATTGTTCTCATTTTCTTTCTTCCTGACCTGATCCATTAGGAGATTTGATATAGGTCTATAGCTATATACTACCGATTAACAAATTCCATATCCTATGACATTCAAGCATATCTAAATACTTATGTTCCAAAAGAAATAATTTATCCCATTATAGAATGGTGCCTCGTTTGATGAGAATATGTATCCTTCTTGCATTGCCACATGTGCTCTCTTAGATCTTCTTTCAAGAAGATAGGCTATACCAAAGGAAACAAATCTAATACCAATTAAAGAGTACAAGATTATACTAATAAGGGGTTGATTGGTATATAACACCTTTTGATTTTTAAAACTTGATTAATCATTGCTAAGACTCTTGCTAAGAGGATTGTTGGGATCTTGGTGATGATTATATCTGTCACTCAAATTGGATTTATCAAAGGAAGGTATATTTTGGAGATTCTACTTACCAGTTGGGAGGCCATGCATTGGGCTAAGGAAGATGGACAAAATGTTTCCATGGTCTTGCTAGATTTTGAGAAGGCCTATGATAGAATTGAGTGGCCGTTTATTATCGGGATGCTTAAATCATTTGAATTTACTCCTTATTTTTGTAGATGGATAGAATTCCTCTTCAAATACTCTTCCATTGCGATTGATTTCAATAGAAAATTATTAGATCCAATCAAACTACAACATTCTATAAGACAAGGATGCCCAATTTCACCTACCTTATTTGTCATTGTAGCCGACGCTCTCTACTATATTCTCAAAAGTCCTGAATTGGGACCTCCTATTATTGGTTTAGGACTTCCCAATCAAGAAAATTTGTTAAATGCTCAATTTGTTGATGATACAACTTGATTTTTGGGTCTCACTGAAGGTAATTTTGATAATGTGTTGGACATACTTCAATTTTTTTGTGTTGTCTCTGGGGATAAGGTTGCTCCTCATAAATCTACAATGCTTGGATGGTACAAATATCCCCATGATTATATCCAGATATCTGGGGATCCCTTTTGTTGTTTCTCCTTCCACTAAGAACATGTGGGACTATATTTACTCTAAAGTTGAGAAAAAAAACATCTCAAGTGGCAAACACAAATGCTCTCACTTGCTGGTAGGATTCAAGTGGTTCAGAGGTTCTGGCTTCCCACGCTATTTACTATTCTTGTACTTGGTTATTTTCTAATTATCAAATCAATAAATTGGATAAAATAATGAGGGATTTTCTTTGGTCAAATGAGAAAGGTGCTAGGAAGAGGCATTGTGTTGCATGGGACTAGTGTTGCATGCCTAGAAAATCTAGAGGACTTGGACTATGAGGCCTAAAGTCTATTGAACACAATGTACCATTGAGAGGGGATTGAATTAGTGGTTCCTAAAATATTTTCCTTTTAAACCAAGCCTTGATTATCGATTAACAACCTAAACACTAAACAATCAAACCAACAAGATAAGAGTGGATATCAAAGGAGCCAAACACAAAAATGTATAACCCACAACACCAAATGTATGAGGAAAACCCAATATGGGAAAAAACCTCAGTGAGAAATACTGCTGGAGTCTACTGCTCCAATCCAGCCTCACAATGAAATAACAGATTACAATGATTTAGGGTACCAACCCAAGGAGCACCAACTCCTGCACCAAGCACCAACTCGGTATAATGTGATGAAATATAATTTATAGTGACAACATCTATTTGCAAATGAGTTTTGCAACACTTGATCAATTGATTTTTGTTAGTTAACAACATCCTCTTCTTCACTGGTTCTCACATTGTCGGTTATCAGATTACTCTCTCTGACCACTAACCGATTACTCCCAGCCTTTCTTCTCTCTCTCTCTCTCTCTCAGCCTCATAATTCACAGTGCCACTCTTGGATGCCTTCCTAACTAATCACTCCTTACCAGTTCACTTGACTGTTAGAATTGCAACAATTTTTCAGTTACTTTGTCTCTACCGGTTAGACCCCTCACCGGTTCAGTCTGCTAACACACACTGTAACTCTCTGAGAAATAACTCTAAGGTAGATAGCCTTTCTTACTCAGGATCTCTTTCCACTCACACCTCACATCAAGCATCATCTAATTTCAGTCTTGATTTGACATATTTATCTTTTAGGGTTCTCACCAAAGCCTACATTCAAATGATCTCATGTTAGGTTTTTGTTTCACCAACTCAATCATATTAGATTTGATCTGATTTGCTTTTCTATAATGGTGATTTGCATCACACTAAGCAACACTGCCATTTCCTCACTTTTCGTTGTGCGTTTTCTATTTTAGGATGTCTATGACATGCTTTTCTACATTTCTCTGTAAAATGCCATTAATGGCTTGACTTTTTCCTTCGGCAAGTGGGTACAAAGATCAAATCTTCTTGCAGGGCCAGTTCAATCATTTTGCCACCTTTTCTTCCTTGAGCCACAATATTTTTCCATCCTCCCATTCTTTGCAGGTTCTTCATTAAATCCAACCTACTTGTTGACTATTGCATCGATGAATACTTACCTGATCTCTGTGTGATCGACACCTAGTTTCCACCTATCATCCTTGTCAACATCCACCTATGCTTAGTTTTCTATGTCGGGTTGACATCCTTCACTGACCAAGATTGACTATCAGTTCAACTCACCTTACCGGTATAGCCTAACTTCATCGGTGGTCCTTCATATTGCTGACCTCTTCTCTATCGGGAGGTCAACTTGGCCTTCCATCAAACATGTTGTTACAACTACTCAGTCCAGTTACCGATAGTATTAAACTTCTATGTGTATACTAGTTCACATCCTTTAGTTCTTCTTTTGTTTTCTTGGTTTGCCTTGTTGGTGGTCCTGCTTTACTGATAGATGATGCATTTCATGTGTACCAGTAACATACCTTTTTATCTTCTTAGACATATATTAGTTTACATCATTATGTCTTACTTCACCCATATCGGTCACTACTACTTACTCACCAATGACCATGCCAAACTAGTTGACATCAATGACAACCTAATGCTAACAATTCCAACAATCTCCACCTTTGGAATTGATGTCAACTCACTATAAGAATTCACACTAGTATATTTATCCCTCTTTGACACAACGACAGAGGGTTGAGGTACTTCATTCTCACCCTTTGATTCATACTTATCTCCCCCTTAGTCAAAATATTCTCTTAGTGATTACAATCGGTATTGAGACATACAATCCTGAACAATTCCTATGACCAACATGTGGTTCAAGAGATATGGCTACTGCTATGAACTCCCACTGAACCATATATCTCCTTACAAACTTAAGGGCATGAGGAAGTTGACACAACTCCCAAATTGTGTCTTAAGTACTCAAAAGTGCTTATCAACAATAGTTTGGTGAAGATATCTCCCACTTGTTCCCCTGTAGGGACATATTCCATCTTTATTTCATGTCCTTCAACCTTCTTTATGAGAAAATGATACTTGATGGCTGTATGCTTTGTCCTTGAGTGCATCACCAAGATTTTTGATATGTTGATGGCACTTGATTTATCACACCGGATGGGAATAGGATCAAAGATGTCCACCTGTATGTCCTTGAGGGTTTTCTTCATCCAAAACACCTAAGAGCAATATGTAGCAACAATAATGTATTGTGCTTCAACAGTTGATAGGGAGACTGAATCCTGCTTCTTGCTATGCCATGAGACCAACCGGTCACCTAGGAAGAATGAATCACCACTTGTGCTCTTCCTGTCATCAATGAAACCTTCCCAATCAGCATCAGTACATGCTTCCAATATGAATTCCCCTTGTTTAGGGTACCACAATCCATAATTGAGTGTCCCTTGCAGGTACCTAAAAATTATGCTTACAACATTCATATGTGATTGCTTAGGTACTGCTTTAATTCTAGCCATTATGCACACTGCCTAGACTATATCCAATCTAGAAGTAGTAAGATATAGTAAGCTACCTATCATGGATCTATACAATGTCTGATCTACCACCAGTGATTCATCATTATTGCTTAATTTTCTTTTGGTCACCATGGGGGTACTTACCGATTTGCAGTCCTTTATTTGAAACTTCTTTAACATATCCTTTGTATACTTGGTTTGTGAGATAAAGATTCCCTTATCTAGTTGTGATATCTGCAAACCAAGGAAGTGTGTGAATTCTCCAAGCATTGACATCTCAAATTTTGACTACATCTAATCAAAAAAATATTTGCAAAGAGTGTCCTTGGTCCCTCAAAAAATGACATCATCTACATACGCAACCATAATGATCATGTGAATTCCGTTTGCCTTGATGTATAGATTGTTGTCAGCACCCCCCTTTTTGAGTCCTTGCTCCTTTAGGTACTGATCTAGCCTTGAATACCATGCTCTAGGAGCCTACTTTAAACCATACGGGTCTTTCTTCAACCGACACACAAAGGTTTCATCATCATGTAACAAAAACACTTCCAGTTGCTCCATGTACACTTCTTCCAAATTTCCATTAAGGAAGGTAGATTTTACATCCATTTGGTATACCTTATAACCCTTGTAGGTTGAAAAAGCTAGAAACATTCTAATTGCTTCTAATATAACCACTGGTGCAAATGTTTCTTCAAAATCAATGCCCTCTACTTGAGAGTAACCCTCACACACAAGTATAGTTTTATGCCTAACAATTTTACCTTATTCATTCATCTTATTCCGCTAGACCCATTTGGTGCCAATGATGTTCTTATCTTCCAGTCTAGGGACTAATTCCCAAGTCTTGTTCTTCTCAATCTGCTACAATTCTTCTTCCTTGGCATCCATCCATTTCTGACTTTTGCTGGCTTGATTGAACGTTTTAGGTTCTACTTTAGTCATAAGGTAAAAATTGACTTGTTCATCATTCTGGGAAAGTCTTCTCCTAGTCTGCACACCATTACTCTTTTTATCTAAAATCTGCTCTTCCGAGTGGTTTATCTACACATATTGATTAGGGGCCTTTTTGGATGCTTCTTCTTGTTCATTGTCTGACTAGGCTTCTTCACCTTCACCACCAGAATCATAATACCAGTTCACTTGTGCTTGTCTTCCTTTATGCATATCCTCATGAACTCTTGCATGCATACTCTCAATGACTCTTCTTAGTCTTTTGTTGTAGCATTTATAGAACTTATTGTTAGTTGAGTAACCAAGGAAGATCCCTTCATCACTCCTGGAATCAAAACTACCTAAACCATCCATATCTATCTTGATAAAACACTTGCTTCCAAATACCTTGAAGTACTTGATTGATGGTTTCCAGTCATGCCATAACTCATAAGGTGTCATTCTACTATTTTTTCTTAGTTGAACCCGATTCAAGGTATATGAAGTAGTATGGACCGCTTCCTTCCAATACATTTCCAACAAAATTTCCTTATTTAACATGGTTTTGGCCATGTCCTTGATTGTTATGTTCTTCCTTTCTACCACACCATTTTGTTGTGGTGTCTTGGGGGCTGAGTATTGCCTTCTGATTCCATGTATTTCACAGTAATATTCAAACTCATTTGATGTAAACTCTCCACCCCAGTTTGATCTTAGGCATTTTAGTTTTCACTCACTTTCCTTCTCTACCATCTTCCTAAAGATCTTGAATCTGTCAAATGCTTGTGATTTATCTTATAAGAAAGTGACCCATGTCATACTTGAATAGTCATCAATGAAGAGCATAAAGTACCTTTCACCGGTAAGAGCTCTTGTCCTAGTCAGACCGCATAGATCTATATGCACAAGTTGTTGACATATGTGCAGAGTATGATGACATGATGATATTGTATGTTGTCATTGATGTGAATATGCTGAAGTATGAACCGGTATATTGAAGAAAGCAAACTGGCAAGAGAACTGGTATGATGTTGTGAACTGGTATATGTGAAAAAGTGAA
The DNA here is from genome assembly GCF_030272615.1 of Cryptomeria japonica. Taxonomy (NCBI): domain Eukaryota; kingdom Viridiplantae; phylum Streptophyta; class Pinopsida; order Cupressales; family Cupressaceae; genus Cryptomeria; species Cryptomeria japonica. The sequence continues at coordinate 220,899,575 of NC_081414.1, read as the reverse complement.
GCAATATGTTTGTCCAAGTGAACTGATATGCTGGAATGTGAATTGGTATATGGAATGTTTTGTATCAAGGTTTCATATGGTATGACTACCAGTTGGTAGTCTCAGCTTCAGGGTTTCCGGTTGAAGTGTTCCAAATTTGTGTGATTCAACTGATGAAATCATGTGATGAGTTAGAATTTTAATGAAGATCAGATCATGTTGCCACATCAGCCTTGTGCGCGTGAAGAATCTTGCATGAAGGAGATTGATCCTATCTACCTCAGGAATGTGTGAAGTCTCTGTAAATGGTGGAGAAAGTGTGATGGGTTATCAGCCTCCAAGAAGCGGTGAAGAACGAACGTTGGAGAACATTTTGATATTGGTTCAAGACTATTATATTCAATGCAATGTGTTCAACGGTCAGGATTGAATCAACTAAATTGCTTAACCTAAATGTTTAGGGTTTAGGGTTTATGCTATCGACCTATCTATTTCCTATAGGGTCAATGTTGTTTTTCATTTTGAGGTTGTTGGCAAATGTTGTGTGTGTATATCCAAATGCATAGATACATGATTCTTGCTAGACCAGATAAGAAAGTATATACCTGCAGAGTGTGATTGTAGAAGGAAGAAACTAAAGCAGATTTGCATTGGCATTGAGTGTTGTTACCAGATCATTGTAATACCTATTGACCTCTAATCACTTCAACAGTTGGAAAATACCTTAATAGGGCAGCTTTAACTGGCTTGTTGTAAATCCTTTAACAGGGTGACTCAAAATCATTGAGTTCTTAAAATCCTCTAACAAGGTAACCTTTAACAGGGTTTAACCCTTAACTGGGCATTTTAGCCATCCCTTAATCGAGTGATCCCTAGCAGGATCGGTTTCTAACAAAACCTATTGTAAAGTCTTTAACCAGACTAGAATCCTAACAGAGTGAACTTCAGAAGAGTTCAAGAACAGCTTGTGGTTATTCATCCCCACCATGGTTTTTCCCAGTTGGGTTTCCACGTGAAAAATATGTGTTATTTGTGATGCTTTTTCATGTGATGCTTTGTTATTTTCTGTCAAGTGGTAAATCATGTTGAACCAGTAGTCTTTACATTTCTATTGATGTATTACTTGTGTATGCATATGGGTGAAGTGGAAATAAGATATTAGGTTGTGTGATGATCTAAGTGTTACCAGTTTAGGTCCTTCACAGTCTCACTGTGTGTTACTGGTAGTGTTATGATTTAGACTGGTGATACTGTTTACTAGTTGAGTACAGTCTTTGTTGTCAAAGTGGTTTAGGGGAAAGTTTTTGTTTGTACTAATTCACCCCCCCTCTCAGTACCTATTTGGTACTAACTGTTCATTATTATTCATCACAAGTTGAAGTGGTCTTGAAGTGATGTGTTCTTTTTTCCTGAAGCTCACCTTAGTTTGCTTTCCTTTCACACATTCATCACAAAATGTTCTTACCAGTTTGATGATGGGTGGAATATTTCTCACACAATGCTTTTTTCTTATCACAACTAGATTATCAAAATTTATGTGGCCTAATCTTCTGTGCTACAACTATCTTTCATCGAATTGTACCAAAATGCATTGGGATTGAAAACATTCTTTCAAATTATATACATTACCATCTATCCTCTTACCTTCATCTACAACCTGACCGGTACTCTCCTTCTTTATCTGGCAGCCAATGGAATAAAAGGTGAATTTATAACCTTTGTCACACATCTGACTCATACTCAACAAATTGTTCTTCAGGCCTTCCACATAATATACATCATGTGCTTTCAGTTTGTTATAAATATTTAGAGTACCTTTTCCCTTTATCTTGATAGATGAGTTGTCTCCAAACCTTATCGAGCCACCATTCTAGTCTTCAAGTTTGATAAATTTCTTTTTATCATCGGTCATGTGGTTGGAACAACCACTGTCTACAACCCATATATTTCTTCTTTCAACATGTAGGGATGTCTGCACTATCAGACTTGATTCTACCTTTTCCTTTTCTTTCTCAACCCGAACCTGTTGAGTTTCCTTCTTCTTATCAGCTATAATTTTGTGCTCCGATTTGGCTATTGGTTCCTGATTAGGATTTGTCCTCTTTTGCTTGTTTTTTTGTTCTTACAAAGCTTTGCTCTATGTCCAAACTCTTGATAGTTATAACATTTCACATTTACATTGAAAGATGAATCTTTGAAACTATTGTAGGACACCGGTTTACTCTTCCTACAATCAAAACTCCTATGACCAAATCTATTACACTGATAACAAACAACATTCATATCCTAGAGTGAATTAAATGGATTTATACTTTCATAACTCATAGTGGGCTTATTCATTATTCTACAATCAGCTAACCTATGTCCAAATTTGTTACATTGGTAATAATAACCATAAAAGTTTGGAACATATCGATTAGGTTACCTTGGTCCTGCAAACGTCTAGCTCACCAGGGGTCTTCCTTTCATGCCGCTAACTCTAGTAAATCCTTCATGATCAATTTTTGCATTTATCCTAAGATCTGCATTTTGGTACATTAAGCGTGGCCTCCAGTTCAATGATTGTGTATACCGGTTTGTGTGATGGTTTCTAACAGCTTCTGCATAAGTCTTCTTGTCGATATCCTTTCTTACTGTGAATGTCCTCTTCTCTTCACCTTCACTTGAACAAGTCAATTGTATCTCCTTACCAGATATGTCTTTGTTGTTTGAACTTTGTCCTTCTTCAAATATTAAGCCGTTGGTATCTTTAGATTGCTTCTATTTGCTCAACATCTTGTCCAAGGCTTCTATGCTACCCTCATATTCTCTTCTCACTTTTAGTTAATCCTTACTCTTTTCAAGTTCCTTTATGAGCTTCACTATTTTTGCTTCTAGATCTTGATGCTCCTTTTCCTTCTTCATCATATCAGAGGATGTAACTTCACATATCCTCTTGCCTTCTTCCAACTGGTTTTACAAGTCAGAGATAACTTGATTAGACTCATCCAAAGATTGCTTCAAGTGATCTTATTCTTTTTCTGCAACATGCTTTACCTTCTTGAGTTCTCTTCTTGTCTGACTTAACTCCTTGAGAGAATTTATGAGCTCACCTTCTAGTTCTACTTTGGCTTCAATTTCTTCTTCTTTCTCATCTTCACCAACTAGTTCATTTAGTGCCATAAAGAGATTAACTTCTCTTTCATTTTCATGGTAGTCATTTTTTGATGCACTTTCTTCATTTGTGGCATCATCCTCAATAGTATATAGGTTGTTCTGCTTCTAGTAGCCTCTTCTTCCTTGCTGGTAGACATTCCTTTCTTTGTCTTTACTGGCAAATCTGTCGGTTTTATTCTAAGGATATTTTGCAGCAAAGTGTCCAACTTTACCACAATTGAAGCATTTGAGTGGTAACTTACCTTTATACTTACCAAATCCTATCTTGAGATTTTTGACAGAGTTTTCTACCTCTGCATCTGAGTCTTCACTAGATCCTTTATGATAAACCTCTTCCTTGCCCTTTTTGGTGGAGTTGAACGTTATCTCTTTTCTTGAAGATGTTTCACCGATTGTTCTCATTTCATAGGTTGTTAGAGATCCAAATAGCTCATCCATTGTGAAGGTCTTCAGATCCTTGGCTTCCTCTATGGCATAAACCTTAGTATCATACTTAGATGTGAGAGATCTAAGTTCCTTTTTGACAATGATTTCATCAACAATTTCTTCTCCAAGTCCTCTAATGGTGTTCACAGTTTCATCTACTCTGTGAAGGTAGTCTACAATATTTTCTTCATCTTTCATCTTGATGCCTTTCAATTGACCTCTTAGTGATTGTAGCTTGGCCTCTTTGACTTTGGAATCTCCTTCAAATAATCTTTGCAATTTATCCCAAGTCTCCTTGGTAGATGCATAGTGCATGACCTTGACAAACTCATTATCAAACAACCCGCTTTAGATAGAATGTTTAGCCTTTGTATTATTTTCATACTCCTTCTTAGCATCCAGATAAATGGGAGGAACACTAGGGACAATATACCAATTCTTGACAGACATCCACACATCAAAACCAAGAGAGGAAATATAGGTCTCCATTCTTTTGCTCGAGAAGGCATAGTTAGATCCATCAAACATGGGGGCTTTTGAGGAGGCAGATTCATTTCTTGCCATTGTGTTCTTTGACCAGAATATACCCAAGCTAGAGAAAGCTTATCAACCGGGAACCTAGGCTCTGATACCAATTGTTAAACACAACGTACCACTAAGAGGGGGGTGAATTAGTGGTTCCTAAAATCTTTTCCTTTTAAACCAAGCCTTGAGTACTAGTTAATAGCCTAAACACTAAACAATCAAACTGACAAAATAAGAGTGGATATCAAAGGATCCAAACACACAAATGCATAACCCACAACCCTAGATGTACAAGCAAAAACTAATATGGTAAAAACCTCGGTGAGAAATGTTGTTGGAGTCTATTGCTCCAATCGAGCTTCACAATAAAACAACAAATTACAATGATTTAGTGTACCAACCCAAGGAGAACCAACCCCTGCACCAAGCACCAACTCGGTGTAATGTGATTAAATACAATTTTAATATAGTGATAGCATCTAGTTGCAAATGAGTTTTGCAACACCTGATCAATTGTTTTCTGTCGGTTAACAACCTCCTCTTCTTCATTGGTTCTCACATTGGCGATTATTGGATTACTCTCATTGATCACTCACCGATTACTCCCAACCTTTCTTCTCTCTCTCAGCCTCACACTTCACAGTGTTAATCTTGGATGCCTTCCTAACTAATCACTACTTACCTATTCTCTTGACTATTAGAACTGCAACAGTTTGTCAGTTACTCTGTCTCTACCGACTGGACCCCCTCACGGGTTCAACCTGCTAACACACACTATAACTCTCTGAGAAATAACTCTAGGGAAGATAGTCTTTCTTACTCAGGTTCTCTTTCCTCTCACACCTCACATCAAGCATCATCTAATTTCAGTCTCGATCTGACATATTTATCTTTTAGGGGTCTTGCCAAAGATTGCATTCAATTGGTGTCGTGTTAGGTTTTTCTTTCACCAACTCAATCCGTATTAGATTTTATCCGATTTTCTTTTCTAGAATGGTGATCTACATCACACCAAATAGCATCACCATCTCCTCTCTTTTCAATGTGTGTTTTCTATTTTAGGATGTCTATAATGACACGCTTTTCTACGTTTCTCTATCAAACACCATTAATGGCTCGGTTGTTTCCTTCGGTAAGAGGGTACAAAGATCAGATCTTCTTGTAGGGCCAGTTCAATCATTTTGCCACCTTGTCTTCCTCGAGCCGCAACATTCTGCCATCCTTGCATGCTTTCTAGGTTCTTCATCAAAGTTGACTTATTTGTTGACTGTTATGTCGATGAATACTTCACCAACCTCTGCATGATCACCACCTAGTTTCCACCTGTCATCCTTGTTGACATCCACCTAAGCTCAATTTTCTATGTCAGTTTGACATCCTTCACCAACCAAGATTGACTACCGGTTCAACTCACTTTACTGGTATAACCTAATTTCACTGGTGGTCCTTCATACTTGCTGACCTCTTCTCTATTGGTGGGTCAACTTGGCCTTCCATCAAACATGTTGTTCGAACTATTCAGTCCAGTTATAGGCAGTATTAAACTTCTATGTATATACCGGTTCACATCCTTCAGTTCTTCTTTTGCTTGCTTGCTTTGCCTTGTCGATGGTCCTGCTTTACTAGTAGATGATGCATTTCATGTGTATCGGTAACATACCTTTCTATTTGCTTATACATATATTGGTTTACATAATTATGTCTTACTTCACCCATACCGGTCACTACTACTTACTTACCGGTGAACATGCCAAACCAGTTGACATCAATAACAACCTAATGCCAACAATACCAACAAAGTCCCATGGGGCTTCCTTGGCCTCTAAGTGGATCTTCAAAGCAATACAGGGGAATGTGCCTTTTAAAGTTCTATTTAGAAACAATATTATACGGTCCAAAACAAAGAAAGGAAATGGATTGAGATATTTTAGCCTATTTGATATGCTTATGGGAGACTTTGAAATTAAAGGCTTTCTCCCAAGTTAGGGGCTTATTGTGTTCCAGAGGTGTAGTTGCCCCCCCCCCTTCTTACTCAATGGTGGATAGATCTTTGTGGTGAGGTATATAGCTTAATAACAAACCCCTTGCTCTGACCCAAAGTTGTTCGACCAAGTGTTTGTTCTCCTTGGGCATCAACTCTATTGGGGAGAAATTGATTGACAATCGTCTTGGGTTTTAGGAGGAACTATATTAAAAATTTGGGATACCCCCTCGCATAAAAAAACATATACTCTAATACAAAAAGCTACGGGGGGACATTTCTGAGGAAAAATTATGCATACAAAGCCATTTATGCAACAACTAAAGTGGCAAGATGGTTCCTTGCTTTTTGATATCTTTGTTAAGTAGATAAATGAAATGATTTGAGAGGAATCCATAATCCTTCTATGGATGAATCTGTGCAGGGGTATTCATTGGTCAAGCTCCAAATGGCATTTTGTTCTCAATTTGTTATGGAACCAACCTGTTGAACCCAAAAAAACTTGCTTCCATTGCCTCATTTTTCTTAGAAAGATTGTTGTTGGTTAAGTCTTATCTTCTATGGGTGTCACCCCCCATCATGCCTTCTATGTAATGAACCTGAGTCCATGGAACATATTTTTTTTAATTTCAAGTTGCTAAATTGGTTTGGTCTATTTTCTTTGGTTCCCTAGTATTTCAAGATCCCCACCCAGGTCTTGGCAGGGATATGTTGAGTCATTTGATGATAAAATGAACAAATTTTGGTCTATCTTGTTTGCTGAAGTTTTGTGGTTTTTGTGGAAGAAATGGAATAGAGAGGTTTTCGGGACAAGAAGAGGAGCCTTATTGAGTTTAGTTTTAAAATCACATATTTTATGATCATGATGCAAGTTTCAGTAGTTCTTGAGATCCCAAAGAGTAGGTTTATGATATTAGCTAAAGAAGGTGCCTTACTCATTTATAAATCAGCCATCAGATCTGCACACTAATTCAACACCAACAAAGACATGCTGGACCAGAAAGAGATAGAAGCTCTGAACCAATTCACGAAAGATAAATGAATCACAAAGGAGGTTATTGAGGCAAAGAACAAAGTGACTAAAGCACCGAATGTCCCCAGATGGGATGTTGCTATTAATGTTGATTGAAATATAGATCCCCCTTTGATGAGGTTTGACAATGACAAAGTTACGTGTAGTAATAATATTATTGGGTCATGGGAAGCATGATGACCCAATGTCTTCTATTTTGATATTGAACTCACGTAGTTATCATTTTTGTTTTTTGTAAACTCTTTAATATACTGGTGGATGAGATGTAATAGTTTATATAGATGGTCTAGCATTGTTTGTAGTTATATATGAAAGACATATGTTGACAAAGTTTAGATGATGTTATTTTTTGAATGATCTTTAATATAAAAAAACTTAATTAATCATAGTAGTGATACATCAAAACTTTATTAACCACAAATGCAAGATCAAGCAAGTATAAATACAAGAATAACACATGATTTATGTCAAAACCCATGTAAGGGAAACCATGTAAAAATATTGTTTTTGTGTTAGAAACTTCTTAATGTCTGTGTAGTCACTAACCCATATGAGACACTAATACCCTTTAGATTATTTGTAGGTACAAATCCACTAGAGACACCAATCCCCACAACTGAGCACTAGCTCGATAAAATACACCAACCTCTTAAGACAATAATTAGGTCTTCTTAAATTTTCTACAAATCTACTTTAAATGGCTACTACAAATATCTTCAAGATTTTCCTTAACTCTAATGCAATATTTCTACTTGAGACTTCGAAATAATTCACCTTAATATTTTTCTCTTAGGTCTATAATAATTCACCTTCAAAGTTTTCTCTTAGGTCTACAATAATTATCCTTCAATTTTCTCGTACAATTACCTTACAACTATTTATAATATTTTCTCTAGATATGCTATTAATGGCAATAATATTCAATGGAAATCTTGATAAAATAACTCCAAGCTATTTTTCTTATATACATGCACATTGCACCTCTTTAGCAATGGTTGTTTTCCTTCATGTTGGTTGGTGCAAACAATTTGAATACATCTTATTTTATTCAAACTTCTCCTCAAAGGATGGGCACCAAAACAAGGAGAGTTTGTCCTCAACCAACAACAAATAATTTTTATTAATTTAATTTGCCTAATTTGGGCATCCAAATCAAGGTAAACCCAATATGAATTAAATATTCATTTCATTGTATTGTTCATGAAGGAAGATACCAAGGAAGAGGAGGTTTCATTAGCTTAGGAACTTGTCTTTCTTTCCCTCATCTAATACATACACATGTATATCTCCTTGTCTATTTATTACATCTCTTTTACTCTATAATTACTTTCTATCAATGCCTGATCACATATATCCTATTTTCATGTAACTTGACATCAATGACAATTAATATGCCTTTGACATCAATGAAAATCAATTCTAGCAATCTCTCAATTTGTCATTGATGTCAGTATTATAATCAAACAATCTATAAATGAATTTTAAACATAATGCTCTCCATGTCTCTATTGCTTCCCCATTCTATGTCTACCCCCCTTTAACATCAATGACAAAGGTATGGTATTTTTACAAAGAATGTTCCACCTTTTTATAATACTTCCTCTTGAAATTAGTGGCATCAATTTTCCATTTTCTAATAACTCTCCCTCATCCTAGAATTAATGAGATTGAATTAATTTATATATCTTTAAAAAGTCTTCTCCACAAGGCTAAAAGAGAATGCAATGAGTCTCTCCCCTTGAATTGTGCTTCTCCTCAATATTGTGCATGAAGTGAAATTTACACAAGCATAGATTTATCCTTATTTTGTTTATATTTCCATTCCTTCCTTTTCCAAACTCTTGTGTATTCCCCATTTTTTTTGGAAATGGTATTCTCTTTTATTTTTGTCTAGATGCTTTCACATAACCACTCCCACAAACATGAGCTATATTTCCATAATTGTTGCATTTATATCATATAAGATTGTGATCCAACAAGTGGGCAAAATAATTATGGTTCCTTCTTTAAAACTCATAATTATATCTCACATGTTCTCAACAATCTATTGTTAAGTGACCAACTTTTTGCATGAAAAACAATAACCAAAGAAGGAATGATAAAAACTAGTTGAATGTGCCTATCTTTGATGAAAGGAAATTTTAAAATTGTCCTTGTTTTCCTTTATAGGTGGATTTTTCTTTTGTGAGACTTCATTCCCCTCCTTGATATCCTCCTTTTGGTTTCAACCCTTTTGGTGAAAGTCTTGAAAACATTGATATAACTTTTTATTTTTCTTCATTTACCTTTTTGCACTAAATTTGTAGCATTAGAACTTGTAGTTGCCTTTGTCTTATTTCTTCAACAAAACTAAGATTGATCTTAATAAATAATGACCTTTGAAAATTGATGATACCATCCAATGTTTTAGTGATTTTTTTGAACTTTAAGCTTTGATTCAATTGTTCGACATATTTCTCGAATTCCTTTCTTAAGGAGACAATTTCAAGCTCTAGTTTTTCACAATTAGATTACTTTTCCTTAAGTTGATCTCTTATAAAATATTTAATCTGTTTTGCCTCTTCTAATTTAACTTTTAGATCTGCAATCATTTTATTCCACTTTTCTTAAGCTTCACTAACCTCTTGAAATTCATACCTTTTATTTTGAATTTTTTGCTTAAGTTTGTCAATCTATTTGTAGCCATCGTGGAGTTCTTCCTCAAGATCTACTTTTTCTTCATCTTCATTGGACACCTTCTTCTCTTCTTCCTCTTCATATTTATTATCATTTTCTTCCATTTCCATGAAGAGTATTTCTTCTCTATCACTACTTGAATTTTCTGAGCTACTTTGGATGAATGAGCTATTATCTTCCCTTGAATAAAGAATCCTTTTGTTTGTAGACCTTTTTTTGTTGATATATTTTTTTATTCATTTATATAGTGATCTTCTTCAACCTTACTACTTTCACTCTTACCTTGTCTACACTTAAATGCAAAGTAACCAATTTTACAACAATTGAATGGTAGTTTACCTTGATACTTCCCAGATCCAATCTTCAGCTCTTTAATGATGTGGTCTTCTTCTTCATCTATTTTATTGCTTGAGCTATCACTTGGTTCATATACTTTTTCTTTCCTTGATGATTTGAAGGTTTCCTCCCTTTTTTATAACTTGTCTTTGTATGCAAGATTTAGTGTAATCAAGATATGAAAATTAAGATCAAAAGCTAACATACCAATGAGATTTCTAGATGAAAGACTAAACTAGCTAATACTTTGCAACGTATCTCATTTTTATCTATCTCATAGGATCCCTCAAGTCAATGATTTCTCTCAGATCATTGAGAAAATGACTTAGGAATAACAACTCCAAGAACGAGTGATAAAAATGGTCTATATACAAGAATGCATCTAAGATCTATATGATATGTTGATGATGATTAAGATATAATACTAAGTTGTGATGGATATGAAACTATTGTAAGAACATTAACAAACTTATGGTAACATGATATACTAACATGGATATGCTATGTAAATGAGATGAAAATGATTCTAAATGTTTAAAATGCTATTCTAACAAAGAGAGGCAAAATGCTTTGATAAAATTACTATAGTGTAGATGCATAAAAACTTGGATTTGGATAATGAAGAAAGTGAGTCCTACTTATAGAAGAAATAGGGAAATGGATGGTTAAGATTCAATAATCTTAACAAGGGCTAGGATTGAAATTTACTCAATCCATGTTTACAATTTCACTAATAAAATGGTGACAATTGTCAACAAGAGGTGGCTTGAGAGGGGATGTAAGAGGAATTAAATGCATAAGAATACATGAGGGTCACCCTAGGAGGATGTGGTTAGGGTTAGGTTAGGGTTAACCAGTGGATAAAGCTTTTACCCAAAGGGTAAACTCTTGTGCAAGGGTTAATATGATAACTAGGGTCAAAGCAATGAGCGCTTGATGAGACTCATGGGTTAGATGTGATAACTCAATGATGAACGAATAGTACCAAACCGGTACTGAGAGGGGGGGTGAATCAATACAGACAAAACACAATCCTGAAACTGGTTAGTCAGCAAACACTGTGCTTTGGCAGACAAACAGTAACACCGGTCTTAAACAAAGTACAACCGACAAAACCTAGAATTGTTGAGACAAGCATAAACTGGTTGACACTTATCCTTTCATACAATCTAATACTTCATTTCCATTTCACCCTAGTACATGAACAGGTAATCTATCACCAAACATATATAAACAGCTAGATCAACATGATTTATCTTCAAACATAAATCACTTAAACCATCACATGAATAACACCACACATGACACACAGATTTTTCACATGGAAATCCAACTGGGAAAAACCACGGTGGGGATGAATACCCACAAGCTATTTTGAACTCTTTAGAAGTTCGCTTTGTTAGGAGCCTAGTCTGATTAAAGACTTATTACAACAGGTCTTGTTAGGAACTGATCCTACTAGGGATCACTGAGTTAAGGGATGGCTAAGATACTCGGTTAAGGGTTAAACCCTATTAAAGGTTACCTTGTTAGAGGATCTGAAGAACTCAATGAATTTGAGTCACCAAGTTAAAGGATTTTTAGTAAGCTAGTTAGAGCTACCATTTTAAGGGATTTTCCAACTGTTGAGGTGGTTAGAGATCTACAGGTATTACAATGATCTGGTAACAACACTCAATGCCAATGTAGATCCATTTTAGCTCCTCTTTACCTTCTACACTTACACTCTGTAGGTATCACTTCTCTCCTTTGGTCTGGAAAGAATCACGTATCTCTTTATTTGGATACACACACACAACTTTTGCCAACAACTTCAGAAAGAAACACAACATCAAACTTATAGGAAATAGATAGGTCGGTAGCTTAAACCCTAAACCCTAAACATGTTAGGTTAAGCAATTCAAATGATTCAATCTTGACCATTGAGCACATTGCATTAACTGTAGCAGTCTTGAACCAATCTCAAGATGTTCTCCATCGTTCGTTTTCCACCAATTCCATGGCGGCTGATAACCCATCACACGTTATCACCATTTATAGACTTCGCACATTCCCGAGGTAGATAGGGAAAATCTCCTTCATGCAAGATCCTTCACGCACACAAGGCTGACATGGCAACACAATCTATTCTTCGTTACAATGCTAACTCATCACACAAAGTCACCGATTGAGTCACACAAGCTTGAGGCACTTCAACCAGAAACCTTGAGGTTGAGACTACCAATCAGTTGTCATACAAAGCTTCTATAACCGATTCCCATAACCATATGTCGGTTCACCTTGAACAAACACACCGCTTCACTTTGGCACATATATCGGTTCATGATGTTATACCGGTTCTCACATATACCAGGTCTTGGTAACATACCGGTTCTCTCTTCTTCAGCATATTGACAACAATGACAACATACAATGTTATCATTTCCTCATACCGGTTCACATAATGCCAACAATCTCTCCCTTTGGCATTGATGACAATATACAAAGATATCTCTCCGCTTCATATCTTCTCCCCCAATTTCTACAGATATCTTCTCCGCTTCACTTCTTCTCCCCCTTTGATAAAAATACCAAAGTGGAGCCACAAGCTTCCCTATTCCATTATGTTGCTCCCCCTGAGGAGTAGCATCCTTCAACACATCAATCCTGAAGAGAAATTTGACTATGCAATACTTGACTGATGTGGAGCGTATACCTTTAGTTTATCTCTTGAAGGGGCAACACCCCTAACTCACCTCTTAAGTACGTAAATGTAGCCTTTGGGAGAGGCTTGGTGAATATGTTTGCTAACTGCTCCTTACTAGAAACATGTTCCAGTGCAATCTCTTTGTTCTGAACCTTTTCCCTCAAGAAATGATACTTAAGCTCAAAGTGCTTGGTTCTAGAATGTAAAACCAGATTCTTAGAAATATTGATAGCACTAGTGTTATCACAAAATATGCTTACCGATTCAGATATAGGAACTTTGAATCCATTCAATACATGCTTCATCCAAATAGTCTGGGTGCAGTTCATAAAAGTTGCAACATACTCTGCTTCTACTGTAGACTGAGAGATACAACTCTTCTTCTTACTCATCCATGAGACCAGTCTACCATCGAAAAAGAATGCACCACTGGTTGTCTCTTCTGGTCATCCACATTACCAGCCCAATCAGCATCTATGAATACTTTCAAGTCGAAATCATTTCTATAGGGATACCACAATCCATAATCCATAGTTCCCTTCAGATACCTAAGAATCTGCTTGACTGCAACCAAGTGGGATTCTCTTGAACTTTTCTGGAACCTTGTAGTAATACCAACTGCATGTGCAATATCTGGTCTTCTATGCACTACATAATGCAACTTACCAATCATTGATCGGTATTCCTTCTCATTAACCAATGTCGAGTCATCCTCTTTGGATAGTTTACAACCGGTCACCATCAGTGTACCAACCGGTTTGCTATCTTCCATGCCAAAGGTCTTCAACACCTCTTTGACATACTTGGACTGAGTGATAAAGATTCCATTTTTCATCTACTGAATCTGTAGTCCAATGAAGGACTTAATCTCCCCTATGAGTGACATCTCAAACTCTTTCTTCATCTCATCCACAAACTCATGACTCATCTTGTCATCTCCACCAAAGATAATATCATCAAGAAATACCTCACAGATTAGGATCTGATCTCCTTCAGATTTCAGGTAGATATTGCTATCTTCGCTTGTTCTCTCAAATCCAATCTTCACAAGATGGGAGTGTAGGCATTCATACCATGCTCTAGGTGCCTGCTTTAGACCATACAAGGCTTTATGTAGTTTACACAGCATGTTACTCTCTTCAGATAGGGCAAACCCATCTAGTTTCTCTATATACACCTCCTCTTCAAGTACTCCATTTAGAAATGTAGATTTTACATCCATTTGGTATACTTTGAATCCTTTAAAAGTTGTATATGCAAGAAGCATATGAACTCCTTCCAATCTTGCTACTGGAGCAAAGGTTTCTCCATAGTCTTCTCCTTCTTCTTGGGCATATCCTTTACATACTAATCTGGCTTTGTTCCTTACCACTGTGCCATCTTCATTCGGCTTATTTTTGAAAACCCATTTGGTTTCAATGACATTCTTATGCTCCGGTCTGGGTACCAAAGACCATGTACCATTCTTCTCTATCTAGTCAAGTTCCTCCTCCATTGCCTTGATCCAGTCTTCATCTTTATGTGCCTCTTTAAGTGATTTAGGCTCAAATTCAGAGATCATACAAGAATTTTCTCCGACCTTTCTTCTTGTAAGGATTCCTGCATCCTTATCTCCTATGATCCGCTTTGGATCATGATTCAGTTTGACATATCGAGGAATGCTCTTGACTAATTCCTCTTGCTTTTCTTCTTCATCCTCATCCCCATCAGCGTTAGCATTTGCCGGTGAAGGACCACTATTACTGGTGCTTGGTTGATTAGTAACCGGTTCCCAGAAGGTTACTACCGATTCATCTCTTACTTGCATACTATCAGTTTCCTCAGATTTTCCAGAGTTTTCATCAACTCTAACATTGATGCTTTCAACAATTCTCTAAGTCCTATTGTTGAAACATTTGAGAGCTTTGCTCTTGGTGGAATATCCTAGGAATATTCCTTCATCACATTTTGCCTCGAACTTACTCTGATGTTCACTTCTCTTGATATAACATTTGATACCAAACATTCTAAAGTAGCTTACTACTGGAGTCTTATTGGTCCAATACTCATAAGGAGTTTTGTCTTTTCCTTTCTTGATAAGTACCCAGTTCATTGTGTATACTGCAGTGCTCATCGCTTCTCTCCAAAAGGTGTGAGAAACTTTTCCTTGGATCAACATAGTTCTAGCTACTTCAAGCACAGTCCGGTTGTTTCTCTCTGCTAAGCCATTCTGCTATGGAGTCCGGGGGGCAGACAGTTGCCTCTTGATGTCATTCTCTTCACAATATTTATTGAATTCATTGGAAGTGAACTCACCTCCTTGATCAGTTCTAAGGCATTTGATTCTTCTACCACTTTCCTTTTCTACCAATGCTCTGAGTGCTTTGAACTTTCCAAAAGCTTTAGACTTATCCTTTAAGAATGTGACACACATCATTCTTGAGCAATCATCAGTCAGAATCATGAAATGCCTATCTCCTTGCATACTCCTAGTTTTCATAGGACCACACAAATCAGTATGCACAAGATCAAGTAAATTGTCAGCAGTGAAGGATTTACCTTTGAAAGTTGAGGAAGACATTTTCCCAAGTTGACACTCCCTACACAAGGGATTTTCCAGTTTTCTCAGCACCGGCAATCCTCTGACTGCCTTGGTCTTGCTGGCCTTCACAATGTTGTCAAAGTTTACATGGTAGAGTCTCCTATGCCATATCCAACTATCATCAAATTTAGCCATAAGACATGTACTTACATTTGCATCTAGCTGAAATAAGTTGCCTTTGGTCTGCATACTGGTTGCCATCAATTCACCATTCTTTCCTTTGATTTTGCACACTCCCTTTCTGAATTCCAGAATGAGCCCACTATCATTTAGCTGGGCAACACTTAATAGATTATGTCTGAGACCTTCCACCCAATACACATTGTCAGCACTGCTCTTTCCATTCAGAGAGATGGACCCTCTTCCTTTAACCATACATGGTGCATCATTACCAAAATGAACAACACCACCATCATATTCTTCCAAAGATAGAAACTTGCTCTGGTCACCAGTCATATGGTGAGAACAACCATTGTCAATAATCCACTCATTGGAATTATCAAAGTGGGAGACAAGAGCCTTCTTGTCTGACACATCTTCCTTTACTGCAACAAACACAATGTCTTCATTCTCTTCGTCTTTTGATTCCTCATTTGTGACACCTTCATCAACTGCAATAAAAAAGTTTCTCCGGTTTCCTCTTTTGAATTTCTTGAACCTCTCTGGTTTATCCTTGTTGTCACCATTAGGACAGTTTATAGCAATATGTCCTATCTGGTTACAAGAAAAGCATTTCAAAGGGAGCTTACCTCTATATTTACTGGTTCCTTTTGGAAGTTTCCTGGAAAGAAGAGCTTCAAATTCTATCAGGATCTCCTCATCATCCATTTCTCTGTTTTGTCTCGGTTCACCACTAGTGCATGCTTCCTTTCCTTTTCTTGATGGTACAATAGAGGTTTTAAAGGCTGATTTAGTCTTTTGAACACTGCCATCAAAACTATTTAGCTCATAGGCTGTCAACTTTGCAATGATGGAGCCAAGAGATACCTTGGTCTTGTCTATTGATCTCAACTCCTGAATAGTAGCAACCCTTATTGCATAGGCTGGTAACAAGGATCTCAAAACCTTGCTTACCATAGTGGAATCTTCCATTTTACCACCTGCACTTTTGATATCCCCAACAATAGTTTTGATTCTTATTCCATACTGTTTAATGGTCTCACCTTCAACCATTTCCATGTCTTCAAATTTCCCTTTGAGACTTTCTTCCTTAGCTTGTTTTACATGTTCATCACCACCATAGATACTCTCAAGAGTGTCCCATACTTCTTTGGGATTGTCCTTATCCTAGACATCAATAAACTCAATGTCAGATAAGATACTGATTAGGGCTTCCATGACTTGCCCATTCTCCTGTATTTCTCTTTTTTGATCATCAGTGAGAGTACCGATAGGAATAACAAAGGCATTCTCAACGTAGCTCCAGTGTTGAGCACCCATGCTTCTGATGTAAATCTTCATTATGTCCTTCCATATTTTGAAGTTATCTCTATTGAACTTTGGACCTTCCCTCTTCATCATTACAATAGGATCCTTCCCTCAAGTGGTTAAGCTTACAACACAGAGGACCTATAGGATGCTCTGATACCAATTGATAACTCAATGATGAATGAATAGTACCAAACCGGTACTGAGAGGGGGGTGAATCAGTACAGACAAAAATACAATCTTGAAACTGGTTAGTCAACAGACACTGTGCTTTGGCAGACAAATAGTAGCACCAATCTTAAATAGAGTACAACTGGCAAAACCTAGAATAGCTGAGACAAGCATAAACCAGTTGACACTTATCTTTTCATACAATATAATACTTCATTTCCATTTCACCCTAGTACATGAATAGGTAATCTATCATCAAACATATATAAATAGCTAGATCAACATGATTTACCTTCAGACACAAATCATTTAAACCATCACATGAATAACACCACACATGACACACATATTTTTCACATGGAAACCCAATTGGGAAAAACCACGGTGGGGATGAATACCCACAAGCTTTTTTGAACTCTTTAGAAGTTCGCTCTGTTAGGAGCCTAGTCTGATTAAAGACTTATTACAATAGGTCTTGTTAGGAACCGATCCTGCTAGGGATCGCTCGGTTAAGGGATGGCTAAGATACCCGGTTAAGGGTTAAACCCTGTTAAAGGTTACCTTGTTAGAGGATTTGAAGAACTCAATGAATTTGAGTCACCCAGTTAAAGGATTTTCAGTAAGCTGGTTACAGCTACCCTGTTAAGGGATTTTCCAACTGTTGAGGTGGTTAGAGATCAACAAGTATTACAATGATTTGGTAATAGCACTCAATGCCAATGCAGATCCATTTTAGCTCCTCTTTACCTTCTGCACTTACACTCTGCAGGTATCACTTCTCTCCTTTGGTTTGGCAAGAATCATGTATCTCTTTACTTGGATACACACACACAACTTTTTCCAACAACTTCAGAAAGAAACACAACATAAACCTTATAGGAAACAGATAGGTTGGTAGCTTAAACCCTAAACCCTAAACCCTAAACCCTAAACCTGTTAGGTTAAGCAATTCAAATGATTCAATCTTGACCGCTGAGCACATTGCATTAACTGCAGCAGTCTTGAACCAATCTCAAGATGTTCTCCATCATTCATTTTCCATTGATTTCATGGTGGCTGATAACCCATCACACGTTATCACCATTTACAGACTTCGCACATTCTCGAGATAGATAGGGAAAATCTCCTTCATGTAAGATCCTTCATGCACACAAGGCTGATGTGGCAACACAATCTATTCTTCGTTACAATGCTAACTCATCACACAAAGTCACCGGTTGAGTCACACAAGATTGAGGCACTTCAACCAGAAACCCTGAGGTTGAGACTACCAACCGGTTGTCATACAAAGCTTCTATGTACCGATTCTCATAACCATATGCCGGTTCACCTTGAACAAACACACTGCTTCACTTTGCCACATATACCGGTTCATGATGTTATACTAGTTCTCACATATACCGGGTCTTGGTAACATATCAGTTCTCTCTTCTTCAACATATTGACATCAATGACAACATACAATGTCATCATTTCCTCATACTGGTTCGTATAATGCCAACAAGATGAGGTTTAAGTTAGAGAGAAAGTCTCTAACCATGGGTTGAGGTTGTATTAACCATTAATGGTTAGGAAGACTTTGAGGGCTAACTTGTTGAAGACATAAAGCCTTTAATGCATTTCAAAGACTTTGAGGAAAATTTGAGAAGTGACTTCTCTTAAGAAAAGTGCAAATGTTTAAGAGATGGATTAGGTTAATTAAGATGGTTAGAAGAATATAGAAGGCTCTAGAAGTGGTTTAGTCACGAATTTAGGATAATACAAGTGGGAGACATTTAGGATTTTAATTAAAATAAAAAATATTTTATTTCAATTAATAGGCGCAACTTGGATTTGTAGGAAAATACAAGTGGGGGGGGGGGTTATAAATAAATTAGATTTATTTATATGCAAGAAATGATTTTAATTAAATATAATATAATTAAATGGTGGAGAGGGAATTTAATCAAATAAATAGAATTTATTCAATTAATGGAAGAAAGGGGAATTAATCAAATATTGAATTTGATTAATGGTTGGATAGAAGAAAAGGGATGTTAATTGAACCTTAGTTTAGTTAATAGGTGGATAAATGATAATTAAACAAATAAAACTCATTTAATTAAGTGTGCAGATTTTAGGTGTCTACATTTTGCCCCTCTTTGAAGTGATGTGTGTGCACACGTTAGTTCAAAGAAAAATTATCTAATATTGTTGATGAATTTTTCGATTTTTGCCCCAGATATGGATTTGATGAACAATATTGCGATGATTCCCCCTCAAGAGATGAATCGAGAATTTTCAATTTTTGGCAAAGATTTGAAAGAAAACTCAAATTTTATGATTTGATTGATCATGTTGATGTTGTTAAAATTGTTGAAGATTCATCGATCGATTCATCTCTCAAAAAATGATGTTGGTTAGGTTAATAAATGCAAGAAAGTGAAAAAATATATGCCCATTTATTTACCCTCCCCTTTTACCCCTTAAAAAGGTAAAAAGTGAAAAAGAAGATTCATTTGTACACTTGTCTTTTTGTGATTTTTGATTTGGAGTTCCGATGAGACAATGTTGATTCCCTATCATTCTCACTGTTTTGAGCACGTCAGATGATACCAGAGTCCCACCATGTATGGACCACCAGTAAGTGGCCAAAATCCTGTCCATTTTGTACAGTTTTTATGGAATTTTATGTTTTTAAAAAAAAAAATTGGTTGGATTTTACGGTTTAGCGCATAGGTCTAGGTTTCTAGCGCATATGCAACATGTTTTAGCACATGGTTAGCTAGGGCTTTGATTTAGCGCATTGGCTTAATAGGTTAGCGCATCAGAAGGGTAGATTAGCACATATGCAATAGATTATAGCACATACATAGTTTGTTTTATCACGTAAGGTAATTTAGCGCATAGAAATATCAATGTAGCGCTTTTGCGGTATGGTTTAGTGCATATCACTATTTTAGCGCGTGAGCATGAAATTTTAGTACATTTGATTGAAAGGTTAGCTTGTGTAGGGTAGTGTAGCACATCCATAGTCTATTTTAGTGCATTCATGTTGGAAAATGTGAAATGTGTTTTGTTGAGGTGATTTTTGTTCTTGGAGATGATGCAGTTGCTGTTAATATGGGTCTTGATTGCTCTAATTTCCTGATATGGGTGCTGATATGGTTTGTTGATATGATTTTCTGATATGGGGCACGTTATGGGGTGCTGATATGGATCATTGATTTGTTTTGCTGATATGGATCATTGATATGTTTTCACTGATATGGAGTTCTCTGATATGTTTTATTGGTATATTTTTGCTGATATGGCTGCTGATATGAGTCTTTGATATGGATTTCTCTGATATGTTGTTTGATCTTGATGCTGATTTGTTGATATGTTGTATGATATGAGATTTTGAGATATGATTTCAGAAATGATTCCTAATATCATTATAATTTTGTTCATTTGATCTGTTGATATGATGCTGATATGAGGTTGATATTGATTTGTCGATATGATTTTTTGATATGATTCCTAATATGATTTTCTTGATATGATGTTGATATGATTTTGCTGAATGAAATGGATTATATTGATGTGTTTTGATAGAGATGATTTGATTGATGACTAATGATGGATCTATTTCATTGGCAAGCTTCTCTAGGTGTGCTACAGCCTCAAGAGAGATTCCCAAAGACATGGCGGTTGATTCCTCACCTCTCATAGGAAGACAAAGATGTGATCAAGAGATGTCAATTATCATATCTTTTGGACATGCCCCAATATATGATTAATGGGGATTTGTTGACAGCTCTAGCAGAGAGGTGGCATAGCGACACCAACACCTTCCATCTAGCCACAAGGGAGATGATGGTGACGCATGAGGATTGCTATAGGATCCTACAGACTCCACTGGTAGGTGATCTGCTGCCATATGAGAAGACTAAGGAGGGTGGCACAAAGGCTCTGAGATGGTTTTTTTAGAATGAGTAGATTAGTGGTTATGAGATCTTGTTGTAGGAGATAGCAAACATTTATGATCCTCTATCATCTGTACTGGTAGGTTTTATTGGTGGTTTCATCAGCTATATAGGTAGTATGGATGATAACATGGGATACCATAGGGAGCTTGTTTATATGCTCATCGTCAGTTAGATGTACTAGAGTGGGGGCCTACCATTGACACTGTTGCAGTGGTGGTAGAGTACATGAGTCTAGCCGACCACATTTGGGATTACAGAGCTAGAGTGGTAGATGTGGGCATGATTGAGGAGTACTCGACATATTGGATTTCACATGTCATGGTATGCTTATCAAATCCAGGGGAGCTAGTGTCCTTTGATGATGAGGAGGAGGAGCATCTGCAAGGTCGAGGAGGATAGAAACGCAGAAAGGATGATGAGGGGATGACAACGAGGAGGGTGATGATGGGGGTGTTGGTGGTGGTGGTGGAGGTGGAGGAGGTGGTAGAGGTACAATAGGAGGTGCAGTTGGAGGTAGGTGAGCTGTATAGAGGAGGAGATCAAATGTTCTCCCTCCATTGGCTCCTCAAACAAGTATAGGTGTAGCAAGTACTTCCTCTCAGGTGCCTATTTAGATTAGATTGCTCTCGCATCAGCAGGATGCACAGATTAGGGCATTGCGAATCTCTGTGCAGTAGTTACAAACACTTTTAGCACAACAATGACATATTACTCAGCTGAAGACCGAGAGAGATACTATTACTATTATGGAGCGATAGGGATAAGAGGAGGCCCTTGCCGATAGATTGGATAGAGTAGCAGTTGGCACCCTACTTCGATACATGCTTAGGGAGATACAATACTCGACCAAGGAAGTGAAGTATTACTGAAGATTATATGAGGATCTAGTCCCTCAAGATCAGAGAGCACATAACTATGCTATAGTAGCCTCCACCCTATTTGGACACAGTCATTCCAGGACGGAGAGAAGAGGTCTAACCGGACCTGTACGATGAGATCCACCTAGCAGGGACCTAGGAGCGGGGACATCTATAACAAAACCTTTTGCCTTTGGAGATAGTCATACGTGATTGTCTCATTTTCTGATATAGATCACCTTTGATGTATCTTATATATAGACATGATATTCATTTGTATATTTTGACCTTGTTTTTAGATTATATGAGATATG
The DNA here is from genome assembly GCF_030272615.1 of Cryptomeria japonica. Classification (NCBI taxonomy): domain Eukaryota; kingdom Viridiplantae; phylum Streptophyta; class Pinopsida; order Cupressales; family Cupressaceae; genus Cryptomeria; species Cryptomeria japonica. Next base: position 220,877,476 of record NC_081414.1, on the reverse strand, counting down.
ACAATGATTTTCCCTTGGTCCACATGTGATGTTTCATGATGATGGTTTTATATATGGATGTGGCGAGTTCTATCATGTGATATTTTTATGATGATTTCAAGATGATGTATGGATGGGATAATGTAAATGTTTTTCTTGATAGTGTTTTTATATGCATATTTTTATGATGTGATGATGTATGGATGGAACTGATGTTATTCATATGATGATGATTATCTATATGTTTTGTAGGTGATATATGCTTACCTGATAAAAATATTGATATGATAATGATTATGTTTTTTATATGGTTATTGCATTTAAGTAATAGAATGTGATGATACTAATTATGATTAATGCAACTAAATGCACTAATGATAATGATGATGAATGCAACTAAATGCACTGATGATAATGATCTATACAAGTCTAATTGTGCCTTGTTGTCATTCCGTTAGCCATTTGTTCATGCCCTTTTTGTCATCACTGAGTTTTTGAAATGTTGGAAGTTAATAAAAACACCAATGGTATAATTGAACCATGATGACCTGAGTACAACTTACATGAATTTTGATATTTCAATATGACACATGCGTCGAGGTATAATTAAACCAAGACGACCTGAGTGTTGCTTGCATAAGAAAAACAAGAGACAACCTTATTTATGTACAAAATGTGAAATGTCTTCAATGATATGTTTCCAATCATGTCTCAAGAAAAAAATTCATCATATGAATGATCGCCTCATAGATAGAAAATAAATAAAATATTAAATTCTTCTTTGCTTCTCTAGCTCAAAGAATCCTTGAGTTGCTCAGGAGATCTAATAACTCAAAAATCAAGACACAAACAATCCAACTTCTTCCTAACAGTGAACAAATCATGATTGAGAATAGATCATCCATCGTGTTCTATTTTTTATGTTGATCCCGAAGGCAATTTTTATGGTAAGTTTGTCAGTTAGCTCGAATATTTTGTCTCAGTGGTTTGTTTTGATCTTCGTTTGTGATGCACTTTGTGTCCTATTTGTTAATCTGTCTATTTGATGAAATCTACAATGAAATGCTCCCACTAAGATTAGGATTTTGCCCCCAATTTGACACCACCAAAAAAATTTAGATACAGACACTGGTTACCAAGCCATGGTGAGAAGTTATGTGGATAAGCCATTGTAAACAAAGGACAGTGACTAGGCTAAGTGTGTCGAAACTTGCATGTGTTTTGTGCAAACTGTGCACCATGTGCTAATGGCTTTAGATAAGATGGATGCAAACGGTATGATAAAATGTACTAATAGATGGAAGAGCCAATTTATCACAAATAGCTCCTGTTTCCAGGTTTTCACTACTTGCTTTTATTGTACTTTTTGATTTTTATAATGTTTTGTATTTTTCTTGATTTAAAAAAAAATATTTTTACGTATCCATGCATTGGATAACTCATGTATAGAAATTTTGAGATGCACACTATTGATAGGTTTTTTAAATAGGTCCCCTTCTAATGTAGACAATTGATATGCCCCTGATCCATAAGAGGATATGATGACAAAAGGACCTAGCCAAATTGGTTCAAATTTGCCCTTCTTTTCCAAATCCTGTTAATTGCGGGGATTTTCATTCAGTACTAAGTCACCGATTTGAAATTATCTTGGCTTTACTTGGTGATTGTAGCTTCGGCACATGCACTGATATGCTTTGAGATGATCAAAAGCACATTGTCATCTCTCATCTAGCAACTCTAACTCTTGTAGTTTGTTTACTTGATATTCCTCATATGGAATGAGTCCCTTCAATGATACTTTGAGTGATGGAATTCCAACCTCAATCGGTATAATAGCTTCTGATCCATACACAAGTGAGTACATTGTTTCTCTTGAAGGTGTGCGGATGCTAGTTCTATAGGCCCATAATGCTTGGTTGATGAAGTAGTCACCGGTGAGGAGGAACCTCAAAGAGATAAATCCAGACCGGTCAACAAGAGTAAACACAATGGAAACACAAAGATATGATGGAGGCAATGTAGAACAGATTTTTTTATAACACGAAAATTGATTACAACCAATCGGTAACAATTGGTTTATAGAAACCGGCTCACAGGCCTGCTAGATCATGCTCAAAGTATAGAATAGGTCACAATCGAGACCTTTAATCTTAAGATCTATCTTATATAGTTCAACATGCCAATCATGACCAACCTCATTCACTATTTTATTGAGGATTTTCAAGGTGGTTTTTTTTTAGGCCTCTGCTTGGCCATTCCCTTGTGGATAATATGGTGTGGAGAAAATATGTTGGATATGAAATTGTTCGCACAGTTCTTTCACATCTTTATTCTTGAATGGTCTTCCATTATTAATGATGATGGAACTAGGAATGCCATACCGACAAATAAGATAATTCAGGATAAAATAGGATATCTACTTGCCGGTAATAGTGGTCAATCGGATGACCTCTATCCACTTTGTAAAATACTAAGTGGTCGTGATGATAAACTTATATCCAATTGATGAGGAAGGATGAATCTTTCCCACTAGTTCGAATCCTGACTAGCAGAATGGCCATGATGTAGTGAAGGGTTGCAGCTCTTGTGTTGGTGCATGTATAAGATTACTATGAATTTGACATTTTGGACATTTTCTGGGAAACTGGTATGATTCCTTTTCCATGGTTGGCCAATAGTATCCCATCCTTAGAAATTTCTTTGTGAGAGTAGGACCACTTGAATGGGTGCCACAAATACCTTCTTGAATTTCTTGCAAGGTGATTTCAGATTCGTTACAATCAAGACACTGAAGAAGAGTACCATCGAGACCTCATTAGTAAAGTGTGTCAATGGTTAGGGTATAGAGGGTTGCTTGATGAATAAAGTTGCATTTCTAATTTTGGGATAGATCTAGTGGAAGGATATTGTGTTTTAGGTATGCATAGATCTTTCCATAGAGGGGTGAGTCAAAACCAGCTATGTGGCATATGACTTGGGATTTAGAATTGTCATAGGTAGGGGAAAACAAATGTTCCACCAAGAACTCATAATGACTTTGTTTGTTTGGTATTTGCAGGAGTGAGGCAATGGTTGCCATGGTATCTACAACTTTGTTTCTCAACCTTGGAATCTTCTCAAATGTGATATCCACAAAGTACTTATTGAAGTCATCCACCATGCGCTTGGAGGGCATCAACTTGTCATCCTTTATCTGATAGTCATCATTAACTTGATTAATAACTAATTGTGAGTCTCCAAAGACTTTCAACTCCATGATCTTCCATTTTACGGCCATCTTGATGCCTGTTACCAGAGCTTCATGCTCAACAATGTTATTTGTGCAAGGAAACATCAATCTATAAGATTTAGGAATAGTATGTCCTTCTGGAGTGACGAATTGGACATTGACACCTGATCCATGTTGTGTGTATGATCCATCAAATTATAAAACCCATGTTTTTGTCGATAATGTGAGAATATTTGTATCTGGGAATTCCACATGAATTGGATGGTTGTCTTGTAATGATGTTTCTGCTAGCTGATTAGCAATAGCTTGACCTTTGATAGCCTTTTTTTTTTTTTTTTTCTGTGTACTAGATGTCAAACTCACTTAGAATCATTACCCATTTAGCTAACCACCCTATGAGAGCAGCTTTGCTGAGTAGATATTTTAATGGATCAATATTTTCTACTAGCTTGATTGTATGAGCTAACATATAGTGTCAAATTTTTTGAGAAGTGAACACCATAGCTAAACAAACTTTTACATTGAATGTGTAGTTGAGCTCTTATCCATTTAATATCTTGCTGATGTAGTATATTTCTCTTTCCTTGCTTGTTGAATCCTCTTGTGCTAATAATGCTCCTAGTGATACCTCTTTAGTTGATATGTAAAGAATGAGAGGTTTGCCTACTATTGGTGGCACCACTATAGGTGAATTCATCAGATATTATTTGAGTTGGTGGAATGATTTTGCACATCAATCTTCCCATCTAAAAGGACATTCTTGTGGAGTAGATGAGTGAATGGAAGGCACTTGCCAACTAGTTTAGAAATGAATCTTCTTATGGATTGTAGCATCCTTGTAGAGATCTTAACTGACTAATATTTCTAGGAGGTGGAATTTCCATGATTGTTTGTACCTTTGCAGGGTCTATCTCGATTCCTTTTTTTGAGAATATGTACCCCAAGAGTTTTTCGGATGTTACACCGAAGACGCACTTTTTAGGATTCAATCATACATTGAGTTGTTCTAGCCCCTGAAAGATTTTGTCTAAAATCTCCAAGTGTCCTCTTGTAAATTTTTTGGCTAATAGATCATCTACATAATCTTCCATAAATGTGTGATCATATTACAACATATGGTGGTCATTTCTCGTTGATAAGTCACTCATGCAATCTTCAAGCTGAAAGGCATAACATTCCAGGAGTAAGTAACCCATGGACATTTAAATTTTGTTTTATCTTGGTCTTCTAGTACTATTTTGATTTGATTATAGCCTGAGAAACCATCCATAAGTGATAACATAGAGTGTCATGTTGTTAGATATACAATTGTGTCTATGTTGGGTAAAGGAAAGTCATCCTTCGGACAAGCCTTGTTGAGATCCCTAAAATTTGTACAAATTATGATTCTTTTATCTGGTTTGGATATAGGTACAATGTTAGAGATCCATTACACATAATCTATGGGTTAGATGAACCTACATCAAGTAGCTTCTTTAGTTATTCTTTAACCAATATTGTGACATGTGGGTTCATTTTCCTTAGTTTTTGTTTGACAGGATTAGCTCCTAGAGCTATAGATAAGTGGTGCATGATCAAATCTAGATCTACCCCTAGCATATTTGTATAGGACCAATAAAAAATGATTTTCTTTTCTTTGAATAAATTGGTGAAGTCAGGTCGTTCTTGTTCTATTAATGACTCTACCAGGTGTATGGTTTTTGTTGTTGCTTTAGTACTGATGTTGATTGATTGAGTTGGTTCAATCAAAATTGGTGATCTCTCCTGATAATGTTCAGAAAGAGTGTAAAGTCTCTCATCCTCTAGTGCCTCAAAGAGGTTTTCACCATTGGATACATCCTTTATTTTTACCTTGTTTATGTTCTAATACCGCCATTGAATGGTTTTCACCATTAGATCTATTTTTTAGTTTTATTCATTTTGCAACTAAGAGACTTGGAAACTCTCTTGATTGAGAACTTTTTTATGATATTCGATGGTGGAACATGTTTTTGGATTTAATGAAAAAAGGTATTGGACAATAGTGTCATCATCTAGGAAGATAGGTATATTGAGTTGTTCAGGTTGTTCTCAGTCTATTAGTTCAGGATATATTAATGGTAAGGGATCATCTGGCGGGTTAAGGTCCATAGAAGTGAGGGTCATGATGGAAATGTTATCAAAGTTGTCAATAACATCTATGATGGTACCTTCTTTGGAATATTTTGTTTCGTATCAACCCTACTCATTCTCACTTGGTTCATAGATATGTTGTGGTCCAAATTTGAAAGATCTAGACTCTGAGCCTTGTCCTTCATTAGGCGTAGGTGTATATGTATGGATTACATCTACATCAATGTCTTTAGTTACATCAGAGTAAGTATCCCATTCATATTCATGTGAGTTTATTTCAGAATCACTCTCTAGGACTCTATTGTTGTAGGTAATGGGGATACCATTTGGTGAGAAGAATTTAGTCCTTGCTTATGTCTCTGAATTGACTTACATGTCATTTGAATTAGGCTCCGTACTAGGTTTCAATCTATGAATTTGTTTGTGAGAACACTCCACTCTTTGTATGAAAAGTTATTCTTGTTGTTTGTCATACTACTCTTCCTTGTGTTTGTGAATTGCCTCATCAGTTTCCTTTTGTTGTCTTAATTCCTATCGCGTGGTTTCTTGTTGTCAATCTTGTTTCTATGTATATTATTTTTGTTGATTGTATTGCCAGGCAGATTCCTGTTGTCGATTTAGTTGATCAGGTTGATGTTGATGTTGTCCATATCCTAGTCCAAATTTTTCCTTGGCAAGTTGTGAGTGTCGTTGAATTGGTTCTATGATACCTTCTTGTCATTTTTTGATAGGGCCTTTTCCTGAGTATCCCATCCTTTGCATGATTTTGAATCCATTGCCATATTGATCTATTGGGAAAGTGACATTTAACATTGTTGTCTATGTGTCTTCATCATCTTTGTACAACCAGTTCAAGACATCTTTGCCTTATGTTTCATCTACTAATGTTCCTACTTGAATAAACATTCCATCAAAGAGTTTGATGGGTTGTGAATATTTTTTCTTGGATGTTGATGCTTTCCGATGAGATTTTGGTAAAATTGGCAATTTTTATAGACATAAAGATGGTTCAAAAGAGTATTCTCCCATACCTTTGTCTTTTAACATCATATTTTTCTCAAAATATACGGATAGAAATTTGAGTTTATTGTTTGATGATGTGGAAGCGAGAGCTTTTCTGTTATGTGGTACTAGAACATTTTGAACTATTTTGAGATTATTAGAATACTGAAAAGGATTAGTGTCTGTTGTAATAGAAATTTCTTATCCATCATATGGGAACTTTAGGCATTGGTGGTATGTAGATGGTACTAATTTTATTTCATGGATCCAAGGATGACCCAAAAGTATATTTTAAGATAAGTCTACGTCCAAGACTTGACATAGAGTATCTCTTTGAATTGTTCTTACTTGAATAGGTAATACCATGAGTCCTTTTGTCATCATCATATGCTTTGATTGTTATTTTTTTCTTAGGATCAATGGTTGTTTCTAAGAAACCCAATGCACAGATAAGTTTTAGAGTACAAATATTTAGACAAGTCCCTCCATCTATTAGTACCCGTTTCACTCGATGTTTATAGAGAGTATTATGCAGATGATTTAAAGAAACATCATCATGTTCAAAAAATGATAGATTATGAGTCATGCTTAAATTTCCCACCATGGCTTGGAATTGATCAATATCCATCTTATTTGGAACCATAGTGTCAACAAGAGCTTTTTCCATAATATCCTTGTGCACTGGTGAGATTTTGAGAAGCTCTAATATGGATATGTGGGTTGGTGTCTTCTTTAATTAATCTACCAGGTTATATTGAGTGTTTGAAGGTGTTATTATTTTGGAGGCACTCCCTTTGAATACATATCTAGATTGGGATCGTGTAGTCACATTGATCAGAACAATTTCTTGTTTATCTTTGATCTTTATGACATTGAACTGATCATCGTATGTCGATATGTGATTGATGACATTGTTGTATACGTGATTTATATGGGCCCCTTTGTTGTTTGTGGATGATGATGCACCTTTGTCATAATATGGAAGTGGATTCTTGAAGGCCTCATGATTATCATTGGTTTTATGTCCATCTACCGTTATGTTACCGTTATCTAGTAAATATTGAACTAAAATTTTCAACCTTAGGCAATCATTTGTGTGATGCCCTTTGTTTCTATGATATTCACAGTAGTGTGCATAATTCCACCAAGATACTTGAGGTTCAAAATCCATTTTGTTTGGTAACATAATGAGTTTGCTTGTCGATAATTCTCGAAATGTTGATTCAAGAGTTTTCCCCAAAGGTGTGAACTTTCATCAATATGGTGTCAGTTTTGTGTTAGTGTTGCTTCCTTGATTGTTGGTTCCTTGATCGTTGTTTCCTTGTTTATTGTTTATTGGATTGTTTGTCTTTTGAGTGTTGGTTGGTGGATTAATACCTGATAAGTTTAACACTGGTTGTTTTGTTTTAACATTGTCAGCTACACCATCATTGACCATATTCTTGTTCCTTGTCCAAAATTTGGATTTATTTGAGTTGTAGTAGTAGTTGTTGTTATTTGATGAACTAGCACCTTCCTTAGAAAATTTCTCAGTTGCCTTTTTTATTAAGGCTTCTTCTACCTGGATGCCATTTTCGATCAACTTTTGGAAACTAGGTAAACATTATAGTTTAAGTTGATAGCTCATCTCGTCATTAAGATTGTCTATAAATATTTTCATTTTCTCCTTTTCAGGTATGATTTTGGGATATCTATAAGTCAATGGTCTCCACCTTTGTAAGAACATCACGAAGGGTTCATTGTTCTCTTGTTTTGTGTTGCAAAGGTCAAGCATGGTAACCTCATGTTGACTATTATAAGAATATTAGGAAACACACTTAGTTACCAACTCTTCAAATGATTTGATGGGAGGTGTGAGTTTTGAAATCCATTCCATCATTTTTCCTCCTAGCCTTCGTGGAAATAACCTCATCATATAGGTGTCATTGTGTGCAAACTCCAAGCTCATCGTACAAAATTCCCTTATGTGATCATGGGAATTGCTTTTACCATTGTATTTGTCATACTTTGGCATTTTAGAGTCTGGTGGGAATGGAACCATGTTTAAACTTCAATCAAAGGGGTAAGGACAAATATCCTCTAAAGAATAGCACATTGTGGCCCCTTGTTGCATGTCTTGCATTTGTTGTTGAAGCACTTGTGGTTGCTGTGAAGTGTAGTAAGAGGATTGTTTCTATTGTTGGTATCCTGATTGTTGGTGTTATCTTGTTCATTAGTTTTGTCTTGGTCACTGGTATTCTCTTGGTCAGTATTGTGGGTATATGTTTTTGATCTTCTCCTTTTCATGCATTCATTTTGTTTTGGTGGATCCATGTCAACATCCTTAGGGATTTTAATACCTTTGCTAGATAGTAGGAGGAATTATTTTTGTTTGTATGTTTCAATGAGTTTCTCTAGGAGTTTGTGTAGGCCAGGGTCTTGTTGTGCCTCCTCAATAACGTCATCTGCTATATCTTCCTCTTCCATATTTAGGTATTTTTTCCAAGTGTTAACTTCTCGGTGTCTCATGCTTGATTTAGGCTCTTCGTCCCACTCTACATTTTTATGGGATCACGTAAGAACTAACATGACTTGATTTGATTTATTAAGTGATTGGATCCTTGGGTAGATAAGCTATGTCGATATTTCCTCCTTTGGCAAGGCATTGAGAGAATGGAACCTTTTGTTCAAAGGCACATGGTTGCAAAGTTTCTTTGTCAAACTTGGTTCCTTTACTGTGTAGATAGGTATGAAAGCGGTGTAAGAAAGTGCGATGTTTTAGGAAGAGTTTATGGTTTATGTGGAGAAACTTCCTTCTTTTTAATATTTTCTCTTGGCTTGGTTGTTTTCTCTTCAAATCAGTTTTTTGATGAAAATTCTTCCTTTGTAACTATCGAGAAGTGGTCATACAAGTGATCAAAGTTTCATTTTTGGTTGACAAATACTTTTATTTTTGGTATCTAAGCTTACTCAATCGAATAGAGGATTCGATATGCCCCTATTGATATGACTACGTATGTCCAAAAGTATATGATGAAGTTTCCTGATAAAGAATGATATATCTTTGATTTTGGAAACTTGACGTGTTTGGACCAACTTTGGATAATTTAACTTAGTATTTTGATGTTGATATGGTTAAAATGTGAAACTAAAATCATGAGATGATACTTCTCTAATGAAATCTCTTCTATTTAGGTTGGTGTTAACAAAGTACCCAAAAGGGTATCTGAAAATGGTGTTAAATTTTCAAGATTGTTGATAATATGCTCTTTGTTTTGGATACTTTTTTTGACCATGTGCTAAAATAGACTGTTTATGCACTAGAATGTGAATCCCGCGTGCTACAATGATGTTCAGATGGGCTATGTTGTCTTTGGCATTCGCTATCTAGATTTTGTTGATTGTGAAAATGTTGGTTTTTGCTGTGCACTAATATGATCTGTTGAAACACTAATGTTTTGATTATACACACTATTAAATAGAAGCTACGTGCTATACTGATGTTTAGGTGCGCTAATCTAAAATTTTAATGCGCTATGTTATCCTGGTTTTCTCTGTTTGATGATTTTTATAAAAAAATTGAAACAACTCTGTATGTTTTGATGGATGATCCTCTAAAAGATGATTTTAAAATACAGTAGACAAAGCAAACAGTTTGTCTATGCTAAACAAATAGTGTATGTTCAATAGGATCTTTTCAAATCCTTGTTTGTTTTCATGGGTTTGCATAAGAAATACATCTTAGATAGACCTCTCTATTCTCAAGGGTCATTTAAAATATCAATAGCCCACACTAGATGTTCCGTCATCTCAAACTACACTGTCACACCCTAAGGTACGCCCATTCTTTTGCCTTTGTCCAAAACTTGAACCAAAGAAGATTGACCTTCAATTGGATCATTTTCTTGGGAGATTTATGGTGAGTGTCTTGAGTGTATATTCTTCCCCACCCTTGCACTATGATATTAGATGTTTGTAAAATTGACACGGTGAGGATTCTAGTTCTAAACTTTGTAATCAGGCTTTTGTTCGATCTTCAGTGATAAACTCCCTCGGGAGGCTTCCCAATCTTTAGAACAAAGGATTTATGGATCACAAGGATACTAGGGGAAGGCTAATCACTGAGCAAAACTGTTGGAGGGGATTTTCATCAGCCTCCATATTTGATTATAGTGGGTTGGAATACTTGGTGATAAAGTCGTTCCCCTCTCACCGACCTTAAAGGTGCCCTAAAGACAACTCAGGAGGGCAGGTCTTCTAAAGGATTTATTGCATGAAATTGAAAGAAAGCAAGTAAGGTTATTTTTGGATTTTTGATCGCCCAATTAAGGGGAGAGAATATACCCAACACCTTCAAAGCACGAAATACACTCTTTCTTTTTAGCCAATATTGCAATTTGTTTGCTAAAAACTACCTTGGATATGTTTCTCCAAAAAGACATGTGGTTACTTTTAACCAAAATAGCAATTTGTGAAAAGATAGTAAAAACTTTGAACTTTTGAAAATGAAATCCTATTCAACAAAATGAATCGCCAAAAGATAACAATGATTTTGAACTTGAAAGCCTTTGAAGTGGTATGCAAAAATGATTGTTCTTTTTATAGCTTCCTAATGAAAAGTGATTGTTCCTTTTAAAGCCTCCAAATGAAAATTGATTGTTCCTTTTAATGCCTCCAAATGAAAATTGATTGTTCCTTTTAAATCCTCTGCAAAAAGAAAATTGATTGTTCCTTTTAAAGCCTTCAAATGAAAATTGATTGTTCCTTTTGAATCCTTTGCAAAAATAAAATTGATTGTTCCTTTTAAAGCCTAAAAATGAAAATTGATTGTTCCTTTTAAAGCGTCTACCAAAAGAAAATTGATTTTTCCTTTTAAAGCCTTTGCAAAAACAAAATTGATTGTTCCTTTTAAAGCCTCAAAATTAAAATTGATTGTTCCTTTTAAAATCTCCAAATAAAAATTGATTGTTCCCTTTAAAGCCTCAAAATGAAAATGGATTGTTCTTTTTAAAGCCTCAAAGTGAAAATCAATTATTCCTTTTAAAGCCTCAAAATGAAAATTGGTTGTTCCTTTTAAAGCCTCAAAATGAAAATTGATTGTTAGAAGTAAAACAACTATACTAAGTCCTCCAACACCTACAAGACACATGTTAAACCTGCAACACCTGTTGCCAGCAAGTCAGTTGATATGGTGGGTTTACAAGCCTAATTTTCCCTTTTTGTCTTACACACAAAAATATCTTCTTGTCTCATGCACTAAAAAGCGAAGCTTACGCACTATAGAATGATGCCTAAGCGCTACCTTGATGATAGTATGCACTAGACTGAAGACCTAACGTGCTAAAAAAATAGGACAAACTAAGTGCTAAAATAGAGTTGTTATGTGCTACAATGTCCTTCTATTGCACTACCAAGTGAGTTCTATGCACTATAGAATGGTGTGAAGGCGCTAAAGGACCTTTTATATGTTCTATTATATATTTCTAGCGTGACCTTATCTTCAACTTGCATAGAAAATGATTTTAAAAATGGGGTCTGGCCCCATGGTGGGTGCCGAAAATGTATGCAAGATTTAGTGTAATCAAAATATGAAAATTAAGATCAAAATATAACATACCAATGAGAATTCTAGATAAAAGACTAAAATAAACTAAACTAGCTAATTCTTTGCAATGTATCTCATTGTTCTCTATCTCATAGGATCCCTCAAGTCAATGGTTACTCTCATTTCACTGAGAAAATGACTTAGGAATGACAACTCCAAGAACTAGTGATAAAAATGATCTATATGCAATAATGCATCTAAGATCTATATGATATGTTGATGATAATTCAGATATAATACTAAGTTATGATGGATATGAAACTATTGTAAGAACATTAACAAACTTATGCTAACATGAAATACTAACATGGATATACTATGTGAATGAGATGAAAATTCTATTATAACAAAGAGAGGCAAAATGCTTTGATAAAATTAGACTATAGTGTAGATGCATAAAAACTTGGATCTGGATAGTGAAGAAAGTGAGTCCTATTTATAGAAGAAATAGGGAAATGGATGGTTAGGATTCAATAATCTTAACAAGGGCTAGGATTAAAATTTACTCAATCCATGTTTACAATTTTCACCAATGAAATGGTGACAATTATCAACAAGAGGCTTGAGAGGGGATGTAAGAGGCATTAAATGTCTAAGAAGACATGAGGGTCACCCTAGGAGGACGTAGCTAGGGTTAACCAGTGGATAAAGATTTTACTCAAAGGGTAAACTCTTGTGCAAGGGTTAATAGGATAACTAGGGTCAAAGAAATGAGTGCTTGATGAGACCCATGGGTTAGATGAGGGTTAAGTTAGAGAGGAAGTCTCTAACCATGGGTTGAGGTTAGATTAACCATTAATGGTTAGGAAGAATTTGAGGGCTAACTTGTTGAAGACTTAAAGCCTTTAATACATTTCAAAGACTTTGAGGAAATTTTGAGAAGTGACTTCTCTTAAGGAATGTGCAAATGTTTAAGAGATGGATTAGGCTAATTAAGATGGTTAGAATAATCTAGAAGAGGTTTAGTCATGAATTTAGGATAATGCAAGTGGGAGATATTTAGGATTTTAATTAAAATAAAAATGTTTTATTTCAATTAATGGGCGCAACTTGCATTTGTAGAAAAATATAAGTTGGGGGGGGGGATTTATAAATAAATTAGATTTATTTATATGCAAGAAATGATTTTGACTAAATGGTGGAGAGAGAATTTAATCAAATAAATCGAATTTATTCAATTAATGGAAGAAAGGGGAATTAATCAGATATTAAATTTTATTAATGGTTGGATAGAAGAAAAGGGATATTAATCAAACCTTAGTTTAGTTAATAGGTGAAAAGATTGAAGTAACCTTACTTGTTATTGTTTGTCCATGTAGCGCAGGAAATTACCATCTAAACCCTTCTTATACAAACCATTGTCCCATAGGACAAAATTCGCCACTTTAAGCTTCAGGGTTCGCCTTTCATTATGTGACAAGTGTGCAGGACATTCTCCATATGTTAAGAGATACGCCAAGTCAGAATACAACTCATCAATGGTGCCGACAAATAGAACCTTGGGAAGATCTTGATTCATGCCTTCATTTTCCAGCACCACTTCATCAATTTATTTGTTGTCAGCTATCAACTGACATAGAACTTTTCCACGAACCAACTTAGTAGGCTTGATTTACATGTCATATTCCTGAATCTTAGCAACCCAGTTGCCCCTTTTAGTTCGAAACTCCTGTTGCGTTAAAATTGACTTGACAACAACATCAGGAACAAGTGCAATGATATATGAATTTAGAATATAAAACCTAAAATATTTTACCACTTTAACCATGGAAAAAGCTTGCTTCTCCATTTCTGAGTATTTCAATTCATGAGCTTTTAGCGGATAACTCATGAATGAAATGGGTGATTCCACACCTTGATTATTTTTATGCATTAGTATGGCCAAACAAGTATGATCTGATGCATAGCTATACATGATAAACTCTTTGGTATAATCAGGGCATACCAAGATAGGGGCATTTGCCATGGCCTCCTTAATCTGATGGAAAGATTTCTTTCCTTCATGAGTCCACTTGAAAAGAGAATTGCCTTTCATCATGTCAACTATGTGACAAGTCTATTCGGCGAAGTTTGGAATAAATCTTCATAAGAAGTTTACTTTACTGAGGAAAGAATGAACAACAATCTTACTTGTTGGCATAGAAAGATCACAGATAGCCTTTACTCTTTCATCATCAATTTTTATACCTTCTTTTGAAACAATATGCCCAAGTAACTTACCTTCAGTGACCCCAAAAATAGATTTCTTGGGATTAAGGGAAATTCCATGTTGACGACACTTCCCCAATACTTGTTGCAAATGATAGAAATGATCTTGACGCTTCTTAGAATAAAAAGTCAAATCATCCAAATAAACTACAATGAACTTACCAAGGAAACTTTGGAAGGCCAACTCCATTGCACGTTGGAAAGTCGCTCCTGCATTTATCAACCCAAAAGGCATTATGTGATATGCAAAAGTACCCCAAGGTGTGGTAAATGCACTTTTGTGTTGATCTTATTCAAGAACCTCCACTTGATTGTAACCCAAAAATCCATCCATGGAGATCATCTATGATCTAGTAATAGCTTGTAAGACGTGATCCATGATAGGTAAAGGGTAGTTATCTTTTAAGGATGCTTGATTCAAATTTTGGAAATCAACACATATTCGGATCTCACCATTCTTCTTACGTATAGGTACAATATTGGCTATCTATGAAGAATGATGAATGGGGAAAATTATCCTTGCTTTCAACATCTTTTGAACTTCAGCAAATATAGTATCAGAGATATTTGGGTTGTATTTCCTTTGCTTCTAACGAAAAGACGTGATACCTGACTTTAATGGAATATTGTGACGAAGCTCTTCGAGGCGAAAAGACTTTAGGTCTTCATAGGAGTAGGCCAAGACATCAACATTTTGCTGCAATAATGCAACAAACTTCTGCCTTTCTTCTTGTGAACAACAGTTTCCAATGTTGATCATCTTTGGAGTAATTTTGGTCCCGATATTTACTTGTTCAAATTCCATTGAGCCTGCAACTGATTTTTGTTACTTTTTGATATAGCAGTCATGCTTGTCAAACAACTTTTCTAAAGAAACCAGACCCTTGGGGATCTTATTTCCTTTCAATTGTAGAAATTTTGCACCAGTTTCTGCATCAATACTTTCAATTGCATCCTTTGAAGGGCAGTCTGCAAGAAATTGATTACATGACGATCATCATTAAACACTTGCCAATGATCATAATTGTCAAGAACACTTGGTTGAAAGAACATTTTAATAATATATGTTGATCCTGAAAAATCTTTGTGAGGAACCAAAGAGGTTGCAGATACTGCTAATGAGTCTGCCCTACCATTTAATTCATAGGAAACAACACATATATCAAAGGCATCAAATGCCTCAATCAAGTCCCATACAAGATTATGATAATGTCGTAGCCTATCGCTCCTTGTCTGATATATATTCCCGACTTGACAAACTATCAACTCAGCATCTCCTTGAGCATGTAAATTTTTAATCCCCTTATTTTGGGCACCATTCATCCCCAAAATAAGAGATTCATACTCAACAGTGTTATTTGTGTTGTCAAACTACAATTTGAAGGAAAAAGGGAAAAAATTACCATCAGGAGACACCAAAACAATACTGGCTCCTAATTAGGTAGAAGAACAACTGCCATCAAATTCTAACATCCAAACATCATTTGGACTACCAATACAGACAATATCAAAATTGAGAATTTCCTATTATGAGGTCGAAGATCCCATGGATTCCGCAATAATACTCTCACAATCACTCGAAACCTCATTGAGTGAAATAAACTCTTCAATCTTAGGAACAACCTCTAACTCATCATCAACATGCAGGAAATAATTACCCATACCTGATGACTCAAAAAGAATTTGAACTCGTTGAGCATCACATTTCACAATGGTGTATTTTGATTCTTTTTCTGGAAGTAACTTTTGGATAACCCCCTTGACAGGAATACGAGCTTCAGTCATATCCATGTTTAACTCTCCTCCCACATCTCTACAAAAATTTCTTCCCAATAATATGCCATAGGAAGCCGACACATCGGCTACCAATACCATCATCTTAATCTTCTTTTTCTGGGAATGCAACAAAAGCAAATTGTGCATCCTTGATCTGACCTATTAAGGGGATTTTCTTGTTATCCATAGAAAAACATCTACCAAATTTTTTAGTCAAATTCAAACCAAGGGTATTGGCAACTTTTGATGGCATAACATTATCAGATGCTCCAGAATCGATTACACAATTACTAAGCTTATAACCATTTATCAACAAAGAGATATATAATGGCTCTGTCTTTTCTATAGGAGAAGGGTAACTCACTAAGTTATTTTTAAGTGAGTTAGATTTGGGAAGATTACTTGGGGAAGTATCTTTTTCTTTAACAAACTTGACCAAATGGTTAAATTGATCTGGATTAGATCTCAAAAACTCTACCTCAGACATTTATATTTTGGTTTTCCTAGCATGGTCTAAAATATCAAATGACTGAAAAGAATTCATCAAAGATTGATTTGGGTTCTCATTTTTAGAGCTTAAAACATTAGGTGCACTAGTCTTTGATGTAGGTGTAGAAGAATTGATAGGTGCAGAAAAATTGACAGCAGTCAAAGAAGCACTTACACTTTTATCCTTCACGACATCCTTCAAGATGGAGTTGTCTTTTGTGGGATTTGGTATGGGAGTCCCACACTTAGCAATAGTAAATGGCAAATATTGAGAATCCTTGGTTTGAATAGAATCATCACTCTTCACATTGACAGGTGGCTGAGCTGCCTATGCTTACCAATGAGTGAATACTACAAAGATGTCGCCATCACATGTATCTAGCGTATCATCTTCTTGATATTGCATAAACCTAATATAAGAGTCTCCAACCAATTATACATCATCTTCTTGATGCAAATTGGCATCTTCATCACCAAATGGGGGAAGATCATTCTGTTCAGCTTCATAATAGCCTATAGCTGAATTTTGGGGTGGTGCTTCCAACGCAAGCCTCTCTAGAGTGGGAGGTAATTTGTTATGATTACGAATGACATAATTGGAAGCATTATTTGGATAAGTCCTTATTGGGACATCATGGTAAGAAGTATTTCCTTGTGAGGAAATTTGCTTCTTAAGCGCTAACAATTCATTTGCTAGCTTTTGTATCATGGGATCAACATAGTTTGTTGAAGAAAAAAATGAATCAACAATTTGATTATTCCTAACCTTGTTATGATCTCTCCTTATCTTACCAGCAAGGATAAGATCATCTTCAACCGATATGGCCATTTATTGTGCAACAGTCAAATCTGTAGGATTATCCCTTCACAAAAGAAAACTCACCTCTAGCAATTGAGCGTTGATAAAGAAGCATTTCAAATTTCTAGCGTTGTGTCGTGAAGTAGGTGGAATGCGATTGTGCAATCTATTGAACTTTGCCACAAACTCACGCATGGGTTCCTGAGGTTCTTTTTTCATTTGGGTTAATTTCGCCAATAAAGCATGATCATCTTTGGCAGACTTAAACCTTGCCTCAAACAGTGTTCTAAGGCTTGCCCAATTTGTGATACAATTGTTCAGAAGATGATAGAACCAATCACAGTGGCTCGATGCAAAGTTTAAATGAACAACCTCACTTAAACATCTTCATTCTCAACACCGAGAACCCCACATGCAATATAGAAGGCAACAATGTGTTCGTTCGGATGTTGAGAACCATCTCCCAAAAACTTAGGCAAATTTTTTCGTTTGTCTTTGGGAAGTTCACGTAAAGGCACAGTCAAGCTCAATGGACCAAAATCGGTACCCCAAGGGTTAGCAATAACCATCCTTAATGGATTATATGGTGGTGTTATAAAAATATTTGCAAGTAGAATAACTGAGACTTGCAAACTTGATGCCTCACTTGGTATGGGAGATCGCCATGCAGAAGGAGGAGAACTTCATGTCCGCTGCAAAGGAGAACGCATCTGTGCAGGTGTCACAAAGGGAAAATTATGTTACTGCAAAAACTCAAAATTAGGATCAACAACTCCTGCTAATCATTGTCCATGAGTGTAACTTAGATCAAACAGATTAGAATATTTGAGAAAATCAGCAATATGGATATTACAATGAAAAGAGCACTGCAACCCAAAAAGAAAGTACCAGTTGCACGTCGCTCCCCAATAGAGTCGCCAAAAAATTGTTGGGTGAATATTTTGTCACTAGCGTACCAATGACAAAATATATGATTCACACACAGCTATGTTGAGAAATTAATCTCTCCTCTCATCAAGGGGAGGTTCCCTTTGAAACTTCTTCTCTAATTAACAAGAAACTAAAATATGTGGGTAAGTTTCAGACATATAACTCTCTTTTTTCATAGTCTATGTATTCTCCCTCTAGTTTGTTACAATTTTGTATCACTTTTGATACTTAAAGAAATGAACAAACTAATCCAATAAATTATACCAAAACTTACAATCAAGAAGCGCAAAGTCTTTCTTGAATGTATTTCTAACTAAGCTAATTATCACAAATGGTAAGAAATCCAACCTACAACTTAAATTCTTCAAGTGTGCTTCCCCAATCCTTAAAACTACAAGTAAATAGCATCAATACAAAGCCTACCACTAATCACTTAACATCAAATTTTTTTTCAAATCTGTAAACAACACAAAGTCTATTTGCACAATTGGAAAGCTCTTTCATAAACTCTATCAATTTCACCAAAAGATTCAAGATCACAAAGAATGATTATGAGAACTAAACACAAGAATGATTCCAATCGCAATCACAATCTTTAGTCCAACATAAAGTTTGGAAACTATCAGATTTCTATCTTTATTTCCTTGAATCCACTTTTTTACATCAAAAGCACAAAGTCTTAATTGAGATAAAAATTGGGTAGAGTTTTTGCTACACATATTCAAGATAAAAATGTACAAGTGAGGTCCTCCTTATATATGAAAAGAGTGGAGAAAAATGTGGGCATAGTTGACTAAATCAACTGCACAGTCCCACTTGACTACAACTACAACAGAAAGAAAATATGCAACTACGAGAAAACTTGCAGCATCTAACAATGCAACTACGTGAAAAGAAAATGTCAAAAAGGGGACACTTTATTCATCTTTCTCCTACTCATTGGATTTCTGAAATTCATCGAACTTAACCAGAATGGCTTCCATCTTGGCTTTGTCTAGTACTGTGGTAGAGTTAGTGATGATGTGAACATGGGAAACTGCAACTTCAGGCTTTATGTATTTCTTTTTTCCATCTTTCAACATTGATGCGAGGACTTCAAAGCTGACTTGTATTTCTAGAAATTTATCAAACACATTCAATGAGAAATCCTATTTTGTATAGTGATCCGTTAAGGAAAGAAATTCTTGTATGATGGTGTCACTGGTCATAAGGTTTTGATTATCAACATACAAGTAACAAGGAGTATCAACTATTCTAGCTGAAATAAGATCGATTTCATCATCTCCTTCCTTATTTTCTCGATCCAGCTCCATAATCATTGACTTTATTGTTTCTTTCTTGTGAGACAATAAAGACAAAATTTGGATATATTTATCTCCAAAGGGTTGCACTTCTATCAATATCTTCTATTTATTGAGATAAGGAAGTTTTAACACTTTGCATTTGACTTTGGATAACTTCAAAGTTAGCCAACAACTAAATCATTGAATCTAGAAGATAAGAACCTTCTATTTCAATCGAGCGATCCACTCATCCACTACACGACCTTTGATGCCCACCTGTTCCACCTTCTTCAAAGATTCAGTATCTATTGAAGAAACAATTGGCTGAATTTCTTGAGATTATTGTGTGACCTTGAGAAGTAGACTAAATAAAAGCTCACATTTCTACTTTAATTTATTCTTTTCACTTCTTTCTTGATCAAATCTTCACACCAAATAATTTAAAGCAGTCTAGGAATCTAGGTTGACACTTTTATGTGTCTCCATTCCAAGCTCTACAGTCTGCAAAGTATAATCCCCAAGTTGTATATCATTCTTATTATTGTCTGAAGAGGACACCATAACCTCAACATATTTCCTTTTGGTAGTCGGATCCACTAGTACTCGGGAAACATTCTTTGGCTTTTTAGTACCTTTGGATTTTGGTGGAGCCAATTGTTCAAAATCAAATTCATCTAGTGAAATTACCTATTTCTTTCTTTTGGGTGCTACTACATCCATCCATGGTGGTAACTTTGTGTTAGTGAATGGAGTTGTGGTCTCCTGCTGAGAATCAACCGTTATTTGAGGAGAACTCTGAATTGAACTTGTAGTAGTTGTAGATGTAATTACTAGTATCAAGGCTGAAGTGTCCAATGATATGCCAGCTGATGTAGCAATAGTAGTTGCTATTGATACTTCTTTTGTAACAACTATAGATGGAAGAGTGGAAGACACTACTAATAATCTCAGCACTTACAAGGGGTGGAACTTTTGTTATGATCGTTGTAGAAGGTAAAGTCACCATCTGTTCTTCTACAAATGCTTGCTCCATAGTTTCAGTAAAATCCAACATTGAGGATTCAATAGTGGTTGAAGGAATATCATCCAAACTGGAAAAATTGGATAGTGTGAAATATTGTTGAATAGTCTCTGATTGTTGCATTTCCATATTTAACTCTTCATCATAAAATCCTTCATCTTCTTGATCTGAGTCGGATTCAATAGAATGAATAAAAACCCTTGAATGAGTTGATACTTGTGAGGTGGTGGTAGTATTACTCTCTCCTTGATGTGCTATTTCTTCACGTTGTGCTTCCTCTTTCTGAGGAATTTCCCCTTCTTCTAGTTATTTTTCCTTCTCAGTTTCCTTAATAAACTATTGCTCTGGCTCCTTATTTGTTGTCTCTTGCACTGCTGAAGAAGACTCGCCTTTATTAGACCCTTTGATTGTGAATTTGATTTTAGGTCCTTTTCCCTTAGATCATGTTGAAGGGACTGAGGGTGGTGCTTGCAGATCTTCTTTTCTTTTGGTCCTTGTTTCAATTGTAGTTGTTTTACAAACTGGACCATCACTATTGTCATCATCACCAGAACTGGCAGGAAGTTGTTTCATTCTGATATTCATCTTTAGTAGCCATGAATTGGTATTTTCCAAAATAGGGGCGATTCTTTGAATAATAGATTTACTCTCCTTCTTTGACCATTGCACAAGCAGGAGTGGAGAATCAACAATTTTCCATTCATAATAGACTGGGTCTATTATGTCATCAATATCCTCCATGGTCATCAGGATTTTAGCCAAATCTAGATTTTCAATCTTCTCCAATGTAAGGTAGCTAAAATCCATTCTCCTTATGTCTTATTCATCTTGACAATCTACCCATACCTCTTCAACCTTGAATACATGAGTGTAGTTTCTTTTGAGATTATTTTTCATGCCACGAAAATCAAAATTATTTTGAGCTTTGAACCTCCTCATGGTATTCCATTGCATTTCCTCTTCCATGTTCTTAGCCTTGGGATTAGTCATAACTGAATACTGGCCAATAGATTCTGAGAACTTTAAGCCATGCTTATGAGCTTGTGACTTCTTTTCATGCACATAAATTAGTTGCCAGCATAGTTCCATGAGTATGATTTTGCCAGATGGATATCTTGGAAAAATGAAAGTTTCTCCTGTGAAACATCCTATCTGGATGTAAGTGAATGTAGGGAATTGAAGAAAGACACATCGAAAATGAGAAACCTTGCTATATGTTGCTTTTGATAGTCTCTTCTTCTGTAAGTCTTTATCAAACATACACTTCCAAACAACAAAGAAAGCTTCATTAACTCTTCTAAAATGACTCCCTTGATTATTGGTCATGAGTTGATCATAATAATTTCAGACAGGTACTAACCTCATGTCACCTTTTGTAGATAAACCTAGATATTTCCTCATGGAGGCGGCTACATATACAAGGTATGAGGTCATATATAATTTCAATGTTATTTTAACCTCCTTCAATTATGCATACAGTGTGTCACTGATCTGCTCACCCCAATCTATCTTGGTAGCTCCTTTCCTAATTATATTCATATAATAACACATCTAGCTTTGAAAATAGTGAGAATCTTTCAGACCCTTTACCCGTGCTAGCATGGTAACAATATCATTATATTCCTCATTGAAGTCACTTCTATGGAAATACTTTGGCCATCTTGAAGTGGTGGAATTTCTAGCAGTAGAGAGAAAAATTGTATTAATTACTTTGTTACACTTTACCTCATTTTTCTCAAAATATTCTTGAGCACTTTCTTGAGTAATGTCAGCCACTTCATCGACTGGAGAGTCCTTGAATACACTATTAAAGAAAACATTGTCTAATGTCATAACCACATTTTGATCGACATCTTTTACTTGTCTTGTATTTAAATCAAAATGATCCACCACTACAAGTACAAAGTCTAGATCATGAGCTGCGACTGGGAAGGAAGCATATTTGTGCATCTTTGATTTCATCAAGTTTGTCAAGCGCGAAGGAGATTTCTCAACTCGGTCAATGAATTCATGCATATTGACATGACCAATTTTTTAATCCTTTATCTCCTTGATAATGGAGTCAACTAAGCTTTTTGGATACATATTCAAGTATTTATCATACTTGTACTTCATCTTTTTTACTAATGGTTTGCTTGGTTAGGATTCCAATCGACTTGAGGAAGGTTGCGATTTGTCTTGAGAGGGATTTGACATTTGTAACGGACTACATCCAACACTAGGAATTAGCTTTTTTGACAATCATCATCATCAGAAAATTGAATTTTATCAAATGGATCAGGAATTCGGAGCCAGAACGGACTTGGGAACAAAATTGCCAAGAACTAGCAAGTCGGGGAAAAAAGTCTGATCTCCACCTTAAGTATCAAAATTTGCATATCAAACTTTAAAGGCCAATATGCAGGGGCAAAACATCATAGTTTTGATACTTAATCTAAGTATAGATCCAATAGCCAACAAGATGAGAGGGGGGGGGGGTGAATCATACAAACTTAATCTTCCATTAAAACATCAGATTCAACCTCGGTAACATATACTTCAGTAATATAACCAAAACTGCTAAACATGCAAACTCAAAAGCATATAAACATCATAAACCTCATAACACCAGATTTAACGTGGAAACCCAAATAGGGAAAAACCACTGTGGGATTTCAGACCCACTAAGAAATATACTCTTCTAGAGTATGCTCGGTTAAAAGCAAATCCTATTAAAGATTACAAACACATTGCTAGAAGTGACCTGGTTAAGGGATTTCCCTTAGATCTGTTAGGATCTTCACCTTGTTAGAAGTGACCATGTTAAAGGATTTCAAACACTCAATCAAAATGTCACCTTGCTAGAGTGTTTTACAAATAAGACTGTTAAGTCCACTCGGTTAAGAGATTTTCTGTCACTTTCACAAAATAACAGTAATAAAAATCTATCTGCAACTTCACATCTAAAATGCTAAAGCAGATTCTTATTTGCTCAATACAATCTAGACATAGAACTAATCTTGTCCATCTGTTGGGCTTCTATACTTTGTTATTCAAACATGTCTTCAAGCTTCTGTGCTCGGTAATCACTATGTAGCATCCCTGTGCATACATTTGCCTGCATACATTGTTTATCAATAGTTCCCTATTTATAAACAATTAGCTAACCACTTAATCTCCTTGATCACATTTTCCATGATCAATCATAGCCATCAGTTCTTCAAACTTCGACCAAGTTCAATGTATCCTTCGATCTAAAAATGTTTTACCCTGCCTTGGAACTTGCATACATTTCTTGGAACTTGTGCTAGGGTATTGCGGTTCAATCTGAGTTGTAGATCTTCATGCCGATTTTCCTTTGCCATAGATTCATTAACAAACTTCATGCACAACATACCAATCATTTAATTAGTTCCAGCTCATCAACTTCCTTCATTGAATAATGCATGTAACCATTTAATGAATTCTGTTATAGCTCGGTTACAACTTGATAAATACTAAACTTCACTCGGTAGACATTCTGCCTTCATTAACCGATAGCGATAACCTTAGGGTTTATCGACTAGGTTCCTTAAGGTTTACCGACTAGGTTCTTTGCTCGATAACATAGTATAATATTAACCTTACAATTTACAACATATGTATGATGTTAAAATAATCTAAACATCATGATCTCATCATTGTCTGACTCGGTAATAGTTGCCCATTGAATACCTTATTCATCCCCTTATTCATCATATTCTTTCTGTGTCTTTTACCGACATCTTTATACTCTTCAAATCATACTTCTCAAGATATGACAACATCATACTGAATTAGAAAATCAATTTCTTGACATCAATGACAAAATAATAATATCAAGATAGTAAACATCCTTAATCAGTTATATCCATAATCATCAACAACCTTCTCAATATCCTTATCGAAATGCCAACAATCTCCCATTGTCTGTTATAATGCCAAATGCCAACAATCTCCCCCTTTGGCATTGATGGCAAAACCAATTTATTTGACCTTAAAAAGATTCGGATTGCTGTGATTCTGAAATGCTGAAATGCTCTCTTGCTGTCATCAGAATTCTCCTATTTTCTTCTGTCTTCTCCCCTTTTTTGAATCTTCAAGTTCAGTCTTTTTAATCAGTCTTCTCCCCCTTATATTAGTCTTCTCTCCCTTTGACAACAATGCCAAAAAGTAAATAACTAAAACATAATTTCTTCCTGTATGAAGTGAATTCCTGCTGTTGTGTATCGACTGAGTCTCGGTCAGAGCATTTTGTCTGCAATTCCTGTTCCCTATATTGTATCCTGCATTATTTCCTGTACTATTTCCTACATTATTTCTTGCACACCTTTAGAAAACATCCTTAAGTGTGTAAATCAGCATCAACTCTAAAAAGATATTCAATAGAGTCATTGAATTGATGCTTTCACCAAACTCAGTCAGTGAGTAGAAGATAGGGGTAGGACCCCTAACTTACTTTTGAGATATTCAAAAGTGTCCCTTGGTAGTGGCTTGGTGAAGATATCTACTATTTGTTCCTTTGTGCTAACATATTCCAACACCACTTTCTTCTCTTGAGCTTCTTCTCTAAGATAAGGATATTTGATAGAGATGTGCTTTGTCTTAGAGTGCATAACAGGATTCTTTGAAATGTTAATGGCACTAGTATTGTCACAGAATATAGTTACTGGCTCGGTAACTTTCTCATTTATTCCTTCCAACAGTTGTTTGATCCATGCTATGTTGGTACAATTCAATGCTGCAGCAACGTATTCAGCTTCTGCTGTTGACTGTGAAACACATCCTTGTTTCTTGCTAAGCCAACTCACTAGTCTTTCTCCTAAAAAGAAAGCTCCTCCACTTGTGCTTTTCTTGTCATCAATGTTGCTTGCCCAATCAGCATCAGTATAAACTTTTAAATCAAAAGCATTTCCTTTCTAATATACTAAGCCATAATCCTCTGTGCCTTTCAAGTATCTAAAAATTCTTTTGATTTCTATCATGTGTGTTTCCTTAGGATCTGTAGAGAATCTTGCAACTATACCTACTGCATGTGCTATGTCTGGTCTGCTGTGAACAACATATTGTAGCTTTCCAATCATGGATCGGTAAAGTGTCTCATCAATAGATGCAGATTCATCATTCTTTGATAGTTTACAGTTGGTAGTCATAGGAGTACTTACTGGTTTTGAATCCTCCATTCCAAATTTCTTCAAGATTTCCTTTATGTACTTGGATTGAGTAATGAAAATCTCATTTTTCATTTGCATTATTTGTAAACCTATAAAATACTTTATCTCAGCGATTAATGACATCTCAAATTCTTTGCTCATTTCATTTCCAAAGTTCTTGCATAAAGAGTCATTTCCACAAAATATAATATCATCAACAAATATGGCTGAGATCAGTATTCCATTTTCATCATTCTTCATGTACATATTGGTATGCTCACTTGTCTTTATAAAACCAATCTTAATCAAATAAGAGTGCAATCTTTCATACCATGCTCTAGGTGCTTGTTTCAGACCATATAATGCTTTGTTCAATTTACATACCTGATCTTTATTATTGTCTTCAACAAATCCTTTAGGTTGTTCAATAAAAACTTCTTCTTCTAATATTCCATTCAGAAATGTAGATTTGACATCCATTTGATATACTTTGAAGTTTTTGAAAGCAACATATGCCAACAATGTTCTTACTCCTTCAAGTCTAGCCACAGGTGCAAAAGTTTCACCATAATCAATTCCTTCTTCTTGAGCATAAACTTTGCAAACTAGTCTTGCTTTATTTCGAATGACCTCTCCTTTTTCATTTAGCTTGTTTCTAAAAATCCACTTTGTACCGATTACATTTTTGTTCTTTGGTCTTGGGATTAGTGTCCGTGTGTCATTCTTCTTGATTTGATCAATCTCTTCTATCATAGCATTTATCCAATCTTCACTGTTAAATGCCTCTTTCACTATTCGCGGTTCAAATTCAGATATCAGACATGTGTTCTATCTCAGTTTGTTCCTTGTCATCACTGGATCATCCTTATCTTCTATAATCTGACTTGGTGCATGATGTCTTCTGACATACTTGGCTGATACAGGCTCGGTAGGCTATGTATGATCTTCTTCATCACTCAATAACTAGATATTTTCTTCAACAGTTTTCTCAGTAAAACTTGTCGGTTGAACATAGACAAATTCATCATAATCTTTTGGTTCTTTGGAATTTTCTTCATCATTTCTTTCTGCAAATTCATCAATTTTCAAATTTGCACTTTCTACTATTTTGTTAGATGATTTGATCAAACATTTAAATGCTTTGCTTCTAGAAGAATAACCTAGAAATGTTCCTTCTTCACATTTCTGATCAAACTTGCCATTTCTATCATCTTTGTGTACATAGCATCTACTTCCAAAGATTTTAAAATAACTTACATTAGGTTTCTTGTCATACCAGATTTCATATGGTGTCTTCAAAGTACCTTTCTTCAGTTGTACTCGGTTCAGGGTGTAAACTATTGTGCTTATTGCTTCTCTCCAAAATGTTTGTGGCACTTTCTTTTCAGTCATCAGTGTTCTAGCACAATCCACAATAGATCTGTTTCTTCTTTCAGCTATTCCATTTTGTTGTGGAGTTCTCGGTGCAGAGACTTCTTTTTTAATACCATGATCATTGCAGAATAAGTTGAACTCATCAGATGTGAACTCTCCTCCTCTATCCGATCTAAGACATTTCAGTTGTCTTCCTGTTTCATTTTCAACTCTTGCCTTGTACCATTTAACCATTTGAAAAGCTTCTGATTTTTCTTTTAAAAACATTACTGACATCATCCTTGAATAGTCATCCATAAATAATATGAAATATTTATCACCATAATAACTTTGAACTTTCATAGGACCACAAAGATCAGTGTGCACAAGATCTAAAATTCCCTTAGAAGTGTAAGACTTACTTGTAAAGCTTGATCTTATCATCTTACCCATCTGGCATCCTTGGTACATAGCATTCTTAGGTATTTCAAGATTCGGTAGACCTCTTACTTGGTGCTTCTTACTTATTTTGATCAGATTATCAAAATTTACATGACAAAACCTTTTATGCCATAACTAGGCATCATCTATCTTTGCATACAAACACTTGTTCCAAGTTGAGTCAAGGTGAAATGTGTTACCTTTTGTTTGTGTCCCAATAGCAGCTAACTTTCCATTCTTGTCATGAACTTTGACAATTCCCTTCTGAAATTCTATTCGGTAACCTATATTGTTTTGCTGTGCTACACTCAACAAATTGTATTTCAAACCTTCAATCCAATAAACATCATTGCATCTTGCATTGTCAAGAAGTGTTATAGATCCTTTACCTTTCACCAAACATGGTGCATCATTACCAAATCTTACATAGCCTCCATCATAATCTTCTAACATAACAAACTTGTGTTTATCTCCTATCATATGATGTGAGCATCCACTATCTATGATCCAAGAATCATTAGTATTTACATGAGATATTAGGGCTTTTTCTTCATACCTTTCTTCATCTGATCCATCTTTGATAGCCAAATAAACTACTTCCTCTGTATCAGTTTCATCTGATTTAACATCATTGGATTCCTCATCAGCTGTGAAGCATGTATTTCTATCTATTCTTCTAAAGTCTCGGTGTCCTCTGTAATGATTGTCTTTCTGTTTATCATCTCGGTAACCTCTCTTTTTAGTAGAATCTTTGTTAGGATAGTTAGAAGCCATATGTCCTATTTTATCACAATTGAAACATTTCAAAGGTAGTTTTCCTTTATACTTACCTTTGCCTCTCAGTAACCTTCTGGCTAATAGTTCTTCAAACTCTTCCTGCTTTCTGATTTCCTCATATAGTTTGTGTACTTCTTCCATGTTCTTATGAAATCTTTCACTTGCTCCACTATGATCTCCTTCAGAGTACTTATACTTTCTTTCATTGTAATCATTAGATTCATCAAGATGAAAAGAACTAAATGCAGATTCAACTTTATTTACTGAATATCCACTGTTATCAAAGTTACTTAACTCAAATGCATGTAGCTTACCAATACTAGCATCTAAAGAAACTGGCATATTAGGTACAGACCTCAATTCATTGATTGCAGAGACTCTGATTGCATAAGCCAGTAGAAGGGTTCTTAACAACTTACTTGTTATATCATTTTCTTCAATAGTTCCACCTACTCCTTTGATTTGATTGGCAATCTCCTTTAGTCTTGTACTGTACTGAGTTATGTTCTCACCTTCATTCATCCTCATAGATTCAAGTTGTCCTCTTAGACTATCTACTTTTTCTCTTTGAACATGTTCATCTCCTCCATATACTGATATGAGCTTATCCAACATAGCCTTTGCATCATTGCAGCCTTCTAGATCATTAAACTCTGAGTCAGTCAATGCAGATGTTATTTCAATCATTGCTTGGATATGTTCTTGCTTTGCCTTTATCTCTTCCATTGTCAATGGATAGGTGCTCGGTGTGATGAAATCATTCTCCAGATAATATATAGCATATTCTCCAACTCTTGATAGGTGCAGCTTCATCCTTTTCTGCCATGTAGAGAAACTTGACTTGTTTAGCTTTGGTGCATCCCTCTTATACATCTTTGGATCTTTGCCTCAAGTACCTTTAAACTTTTCTTCCAGAGTCCAAAGCTTTGATACCAATTGATAGTTCTGATACTTAATGTAAGTATAGATCCAATAGCCAACAAGATGAGAGGGGGAGGGGGTGAATCATAGAAACTTAATCTTCCATAAAAACATTAGATTCAACCTCAGTAACATATACTTCAGTAATATAACCAAAACTTCTAAACATGCAAACTCAAAAGCATATAAACATCATAAACCTCATAACACTAGATTTAACGTGGAAACCCAAATAGGGAAAAACCACTATGGGATTTCGGACCCACTAAGAAATATACTCTTCTAGAGTATGCTCGGTTAAAAGCAAATCCTATTAAAGATTACAAACACATTGCTAGATGTGACCCAGTTAAGGGATTTCCCTCAGATCTATTAGGATCTTCACCTTGTTAGAAGTGACCTTGTTAAAGGATTTCAAACACTCAATCAGAATGTCACCTTGCTAGAGGGTTTTACAAATAAGAGTGTTAAGTCCACTCGGTTAAGAGATTTTCTGTCACTTTCACAAAATAATAGTAATAAAAATCTATTTGCAACTTCACATCTAAAATGCTAAAGAAGATTCTTATTTGCTCAATACAATCTAGACATAGAACTAATCTTGTCCATTTGCTGGGCTTCTATAATCTGTTATTCAAACAGGTCTTCAAGCTTCTGTGTTTGGTAATCACTATGCAGCATCCCTATGCATACATTTGCCCGCATACATTGTTTATCAATAGTTCCATATTTATAAATAATTAGCTAACCGCTTAATCTCCTTGATCACATTTCCCATGATCAATCATAGCCATCAGATCTTCAAACTTCAACTAGGTTCAATGTATCCTTTGATCTGAAAACATTTTACCCTGCCTTGGAACTTGCATACATTTCTTGGAACTTGTGCTAGGGTATTGCGGTTCAATCTGAGTTGTAGATCTTCATGCCGATTTTCCTTTGCCATAGATTCATTAACAAACTTCATGCATGGCATACCAATCATTTAATCAGTTCCAACTCATCAGCTTCCTTCATTAAATAACGCATGTAACCATTTAATGTATTCTGTTATAGCTCGGTTACAACTTGGTAACAACTCTGCAAATACTAAACTTCACTCGGTAGACATTCTGCCTTCATTAACCGATAGCGATAACCTTAGGGTTTACTGACTAGGTTCCTTAGGGTTTACCGACTAGGTTCTTTTCTCAGTAACATAGTATAGTATTAACCTTACAGTTTACAACATATGTATGATGTTAAAACAATCTAAACATCATGATCTCATCATTGTCTGACTCGGTAATAGTTGCCCATTGAATACCTTATTCATCCCCTTATTCATCATATTCTTTCTGTGTCTTTTACCGACATCTTTATACTCTTCAAATCATACTTCTCAAGATATGGCAACATCATATTGAATTAGAAAATCAATTTCTTGACATCAATGACAAAATAATAATATCAAGACAGTAAACATCCTTAATCAATTATATCCATAATCATCAACAACCTTCTCAATATCCTTATTGAAATGCCAACAATCTCCCATTGTTTGTTATAATGTCAAATGCCAACAATTGGACTTTAAAGGCCAATATGCAAGGGCAAAACATCTTCCTTGCATATCAGACTTTAAAGTCCGATCTACAAGTTGGGGAAAAACTGTTAGCACATTAGACTTTAAAGTTCGACGTGCAGATGAAGTATGCTCAAAGGATGTGCACATCGGACTTTAAAGTCCAATGTGCTTGGGGAAGAACAAAGATTGACATGTTGGGATTTAAAACTCGACATGTCAATCAGACAAACTTGACTTACATATTGAACTTTAAAGTTCGATATGTAAGACATAATCCTCCTACTAACACGTCGAGTTTTAAACCTGACCTGTTAGCGGGAAGGATATCTCCCGCATATTGGACTTTAAAGTCCGATATGTAGGAAACATATCAGTTCATCAATTTGCATGTTAGGATTTGAAACTTGACATGCAGGTGAAGGAAAGGAAAGAGAAAAGATCAAGGGAAATCAAATTTAAAAATCTGATGTGCCCTTGATCTTGAAAACGAAGGTAGAAAGAAAATGAAAAAACAAAGGAAGATGTCAACATGGAAACAAAACCCCAAATGAAAAAGAAAACCTACCTCAACCAAGGCGATTGATGGAATTCTTTGAATCAACAAGACGATTGGGAGTGAAAACGGAGGAAAAGAGCAGGAGGGCATGCAAGGAGGAATAATTAGCAAGTGAAATGAGGGAAAAAGAATCGAGAATTAATAAATAACCCTCATTTTAAGAAATTGATAACATTCATCAATTACTAAGCGCGTCATGCATGTCAGACTTTAAAGTTTGATATGTGGGATAAAATTTCTTGCAAGTTGGACTTTAAAGTCCGACATGCAAGCCTCTATTATCAACCTGCACATCGGACTTTAAACTTTGATGTGCAAGGGAAAAGTTCCTGCAGGTCAGACTTTAAAGTCTGTTAAAGTCTGACCTGCAGGAGAAGAACTACCTACAGGTCGGACTTTAAAGTCTGATCTGCAGGGGAAGAACCAAAAAATTACACATCAGACTTTAAAGTCCGATGTGCAATTCTAGCAAAATAAAACCCTGCAGGTCAAACTTTAAAGTCTGACTTGCAAGCAAAACTGCAAAAAATAAAAGAACTGGAAAAAAAGAAAAACAAAAGATGAAAAGTAAAAGGAGCTAACCGACAGACTCGATCAACCTCTCCCGGAGGATGTGAGGTACGAAACGGACCAGTTTCATAGGGTTGCCTCACAATTTTACTTGCACTGAAATCAAGGACAACACTTTGTTCAAGATCTTTTGATGCATGTGATAAGTAGTGTTGGTGTGGCTTCTAGATGGCTTTCAAGATGTTGTTGGTTATCGTGTTCATGTTCTAGTTCATCAATGGTGTTGCATTTGTCTTATGGCGACCTACTTTAGGTCTAGTGCTATTTTGTGTTATTTTGGTAGGTTATGGACTGGCTTATGTAACATGTTGATGGGTGATCACGATGCATTACCAGATGGATTCATTGATTGGATTATGTTGTTTTGATCTTAGGCTGATTTGGTTGATCATTGGATTGTGGGTTTATGTTATGAATTTATTTTATTTTATTTTAGGTGGCCGACCTAATTGTTTAGGTCCCGGGTTGGTATATATATGATGTAAGATCTGTTTGTAGATCATGGGATTATGGTTATGGTATGGTTATGTGATTACTTGTGTGAATAATGCTATAATCATATGCAAGAGTTTTGGTCAATCATAGGTGATCGAATTGGGTTGGTAAGAGAGGTTTAAGACCTCTGGTACTGAGCTTAACCGGAACTATACTCAGGCATAGGAGATGTTATCTTTGCAGTTCACTCTTCTTTCCGGATTGTAGGTTGGATTTATTTTGTAGTCAGTGAGGCTCCTTTTTGTGATGAGCAGTGCGATCTAGGCTGTTGGCATTCCCGCATGTGCTGCCCCTCATGTTGTAATCACATACTTACTGAAGAAGTATTATCTGACTGTGGGTAGTGTAGACACCTAAAATTGTCCAGTCTTATTAAATAAATATCTTTATTTATTTTATTACTTTAACCTAATTCTTCTATTAATTAAATAAATCTTTATTTATTTAATTAATTCATTTATCCTCTTCTAGCCTTATTTCTCATTTAAATAAATTCATTTATTTATTTAAATGATCCTTTTCCTGAATAAAATAAATATCTTATTTATTTAATTGATCCCACTTCCTCTATTAATTAAATAAATCTTTATTTATTTAATTAATTCATTAACCTTTTCTACCCATGACACATGTCATTCATCTCTTAATTCATACACTACCTACCCTTTCATTATTTTATTATTTCTTTTACCTACCCTCTAATCATAGCCGACCTCTTTTTACACCTCTCAATCTTATCCCTCCATTTCATATAGTGTCTTCTATATAAGGAGATGCTTCCTTCATTATCAAACCCTCACTCACTAACTGGCTAATCAATTTATGCACTTGACTACACTACGCTTTTCATATGAGATCCTACTTGCAACCACATTTCCATTCTTTGTTGAGCTCTTGTGCACATATAAAATCTAAGAGCAAATATATCAAGCAAGATCAATGGAGATAGGAAGAATGGAGATCCAAACCCTATTGGACATGTGATGGTATAATCTTTCTGATTTCATTTGATTTGCATTGTCTTAGGTAATCTTCATATGTTATGGTGGATCTTTGTTGTTTTTAGGCTAGGGTTTTATGGTTGAATCTATTTAGTCTTTCAATATTGTTGTTATCCTTTTTCACCATAAACAGGTAGGCTTACCACCGTGGTTTTTCCCTTTACCGGGTTTTTCACGTACAAATCTTGGTGTCATGTGTTCTGGATGGATGGTAACTATTCTATGATTTATGTTTATGTTTAATTGCTATATCAGTTATTCTGGTATTTGGTTTATGCATTCTGATATAGGGTTTATGTGTTTTGATAATAAGGATTTGAATGCTTAAAGTTTTGTAATCTGTTGACAACTAATTCATCCCCACCCCTCTTAGTTGTCCTCTGATTATCTAAGTTGTGTAACACCAATTTCCTCACAATCCATCTGACAGGGAAGGTTGTGTAGATGGTGTCATCTAGATCATCATATCCACAACAAAGCAAGTTATTGTGTCTTTCTTTTACACACAGCTATCAATTGCTCAATGAATCAAACACAATCCAAACAAACAATTACATTAGTTGTCTAAGTCTCAACAAGTAATTTGACTCAGATACCTTGACTTCATCAATTGTCTAAGTCTCCACAAGTCAATTTGACTCTATTACTCAGACTTTATGTTTCCCAACAAAAAGCTGACATCAATTGTCATGCTTTGACTAAAACTAGGGCAATTCAACTAATTGCACCTGTCTGTCCAAACAATATTGATCAATCGAAGGCACCACAACACTGCATTGTGCACAGTAACTCTTGCATGACCTAAGGGTACTTATCGACTTCCCATTCTCTTCTACCGCTCACCATTCAATCCAGAATCTTCCATTCTACCATGCCTAATTTTTTTAAAAAATTGAAGAGCTCGCCCGAATTTTTAAAATTTCGTTCTATCTCTCGAGGGGGCATACCTATCCACCAATCTAGCGCATGTTGGGGCATGTACCATGCTTATTACTATTTATTTGAAACGATGTGATAAATCACACCATCTCAAAGAGGGGTAAATGTAGACAACCAAATCTATCCACTTAATTAAACGAATACTTAGTATTTATTTGATTATTTAACCATCATTCAACTATTGATTAAATAAAATATTTAATTAATTCATCTTAAACCTCTTCTCCTATTAATTAAATAAATTATTCAATTCATTTGATTTAATTCACTTAACCAAATTTAGAAAATTAATTAAATAAATAAAGCATATTTGTTTAATTAATCCCCCTCTTGCATTTAAATAAATTAACATTTACTTAAATCCCATCCTTCACATTTAAATAAATAAATATTTATTTAAGTTCCTAAATCCCTCGCCCACTTGCACTTTCTAGAAAATGCAAGTTGCACACTAACCCTTCTCCTAATCATATATAAACTCCTATCATTAGCCTAATAACTGGTGCATGAGCACCTAGAGGCTCAAGAGGATCATAGTCTTTTGTTTTTGTGTTGTTTCATGTTTTTGTGATGTAATAAGATCCATTGGACCATTTCATGATGTTTTGACAATTATGTAAGGCATTCATGCCATTTTGTGCTTTGTAACCTATCAAGACCTATTTGGTCAACTAGTGGTCAATGGTCACCCAATTGTGCAAAAAATGGGTAAGATCAATGTATTTGTCATATTTGAGCCATTTGTGGAATATTTTTCATGATTGACATGTGTCTAGGTGAGTTTGATAGGTTAGAGTACAATGTTGTCAATGTTGCAAAAAGTGCATGACAACTTTTGCATTTTTGTTGACAACTTTTGCAAAATTTGTATTCCAATGGCCATATGGTTCAAAAGGTGGTTATGGCTAGTTGGTAAGTTGTAATTGGACTATATAAGCCTCTCTCTGACTGAGCTAATGTTTGTTTAAGCATTTTTTTAGGATTGGCAATAAAAACTATAATTGTTTCCCTGCAATTCGTTGCAAATCACGTGTTTCAGACCTCTGTGATTTCTTGTACGGATTGGTGGATGAAAAATATGTGTGTGGGGTGTTAGATAATTGAACTAACTTTCATTCCCAATCATTTTGAGGAGTTTTGGTGTAGATTTGAAGGAGATCCAATTAATTTTGTCTTGTCGGGTCAAGAAAACCCCTTAAACCTAGGGTTTTGAGCCAAAATGCTAATAACTTGACATCCACCAATCAAAAATGAATGCTACTTGAAGTGATTTCAGAAATACATGTGTATTATAAGATTCTAAAGGTTTTAGGGATGGACATAAATGGAGGAGTGAGATCCAAGCAATTTTATCCTAGCATCCCTATGTGACAGGTTATCATTTGGCTGCAAATTTGTGGACTGGGCAGAAACTTGAAGGGGTGGACCCCAAATATTGTGAAATTCAGTGGTTTGGATGTGTATTGGAGGTGTTCCAATAGGTGGTTATGTTATTTGATCAAACTGGAGGGTAGTCCCTTTGTAAAATAGGCCTAATTGGGGCTCTATGCCTAATAGGATAGTCTTCATTTTAAGGGTCTATTCAAGGTGTCAAGGTTTGAGTTTGTAATATGTTTTAGGATTTGTTAAAAAAATTCATTCCATGTATGTTAGTTTTACTCATGCACCTTGGGTTTGTGTATGTTGGTGTTGTCCTACGTTGAAGGCTACTAGGCCTAGAGGTGGTCTATGAGGTGTTAAGATTTAGACTGGAGATTGTGACCAAACCAAACCTATTTGGGGTTTGAAAAATTCATTTCCAACATGTTACAAGGTTCTTGGATGTCCACCCAAGGTATTCCACTTCAGACTCAAGTTTGTCTTGTGATTGAGTATTGAAGCCTAGAGGGGCTTAAGCTTGGTATTACATGATGAGTTGTCCATCATACTTGGTATATCATCACTAATGTTTAGAGCCTTGTGAGGGGTTTGTGATCGATTGGGAGTCTGATCCAAGTGGATGCAATAATGCTTGGGAAGTTATGTCCAAAGATTGTCTTGACTTACTCAACCCTCTCAAGGCTTTGCATCAATAATCCTCTAAGTGTTTGCACATTCCTAAAGTATGGGGTTAGTGAATACCCACTTCTCAAAATATTTAAGGCTCTTACAAAGCATTAAAATTCTTCTCCCTTCCACGAGATAACCCACATGGATCTTTCACCAGCCTAGCCCACCTTTAACCCTTGCACATTCCCCCAACCCTTGGTTAAAGGCTTATTCGTTAACCTAACCATCCATGGTAACCCTCAAGTTCCCTCAAGCCTTACAGGATTTGACCAATCTAACCCTTTAACCCTTGCACATTCCTTTACCCCTTGGATAAAAGATTTATCCGTTAACCTAACCTTAACCTAACCACGCATGGTAACCATCACGTCTCTTCAAGCATTTAATTATTTGTCCCTCTCTTCTCAAGCCTTCCCTTGTTGACACTTGTCAACATGCGATTGGTTTGAAGTGTAGCATATGGATTGAGGATCACCACTTCCTTAAGCAGTCCTAACCCTTCCTCAATCAACTCAATCTCAACCCTTCATTTATCCATTTTCTCTATAAATAGGGTTCATTCCTCCATTGTTTGAGGTCAAACACAAAGAAAAGATATCCATGCATTGTTATTTTTCTTAGATTTTGAATGATTTGTATGATGTTTCAGCCCTTCCACTAGTTAGGAGTTGCTAGTTTACATTAACACTTCATTTGTATCCTCATCCACACTTGACATAATCAACCATCTCCCATCCTCCATTTGACATCCCTTTTTGTGCTAAGTGCTCAATTTGAGGGTATACTTCACATAGCAGCAAGATCTTGGAGAGGAGGAGGACAAGGAAGAGTCATGGCATAGGGAGCATCATGGGAAAGTATTTGTTTTGTTTTGTTTATTTCCTAGTTAGCTTCTTATTTACTAATATTTCTTGATATGTTTTGAAAGGGTTTGAGTTCATTATGTTAATGGTTGGGCATGTTATTTAAATGATCTTATATTGGTTTTCCACTAATCCCCATTTTCAATGCATCGATGAGTATATGCCCTCTCATGTTTTACCCCTAGTGAGGCGGGGAAAACAGGAAGAAGAATGAGCCAAATGGGCCTCAAAAGGGGTTGGGACAATTCAACTATATACTCGAGGGCTGGGCCCCTAGAAGGGTAATTAGGACTATTCATCGTGGATGTTTTCTCTAATATTTCTATAGAGCCTCAATGAAAATGCCACACAAACAAGAGCACAGGGTGAGTAGGGTCAAGCAGTTGCACACTATGCAATGGAGTAGGATGAGCAACCAGAGTAGGTGAGTCTCAAATCATGTCATTTTAGTCGATTTCATGCATTTAATGATGAATTTTGTATTCTTGAGTAGTGCATGCGTATGTGGGACGTGCAAAGATCCTAGACCCACGTGTTCATCCCACAAATGATATTTGTGCTGGAATCTTGTCATGTCCCCTTTCTAGAGTGGACATCAGAGATGGAGGAGTTGGCCTATCATTGGAGTCTCGTAGGCTAGCAGAGGTTGATTGGGACTCATTCAGTGCATATAGTGATTGGATTTTGGCTTTACAAGCAGTTTGGAGCCAGTTTGGAGCAGTTCCTAGATTTTAGGGGGTATCCCTAAATTTTAGGAGGTCGTGACAGTTGCCAGTCATGAGGTTATTCATGACCTTTTAGATGGTTTCAATTTTAGGAGATTTGGGTGTGTTTCCTAGTTTCTAGGAGCATCCCTAGATTTTAGGGATGAGACTGCCAGTTGATCCATGATTTCCAACTTCAGTCACAGACAGGTGGCAAGTTCCGTTTCAGGCTTTTGGAGTCATTTGAGCCTTCTACAGCTATTTGGGAGATATTTTTAATATATTTAAATATTTCCTAAGTTAGCGTTTAATTATTTAAATAAGGCTATGTTTATAGCCATTTTAGAGTAATAAGGGGTTTTTGGCCTCATCTGGATGTGTATCCCTTGGTGTAATAGCTCATTGGAAAGGTCTTGGACTTTCTAAATATTTCTCTTTTGACTCAAATCCTTTCGGTGAACGGATTTCTTTATATTTGAAAAAAGGTCATTCTCTATGCACTTGACAACTTAAAATGAGAAATATAACATTTTAACCCTAAACGCCCCATTGAGTCACTTTTAGGGTTCGAGCTAAGTGGGAAGGTGTTATAAGGAAGTTGAGACCTAATTCTTATTATCTTTTACACATTTTACATCTTGGATTTGAGATTTGGCTCTAGAAGAGCTTTTCAGCATCTGGGACGCCAACCCCAATGCCTTGCCTATTTGGGACGTAGCCCTCAATACAGTGGTTTGGATTTGTTTGTAGCTATTAGCATCTTGGAGATTGTATGACATTCTTTCTGGAGGTTCAGCGATTCTGACAGAGTTCAGTGTGGGGTTTGGGGTTTCTAACCAGTTGGGTGTACTTGGCAGTCATACGACTGTACCTGACAGCTACTTTCCTTCCCACGTGCAGCACTTGGAGGGTTGGAATCTTGCCACAACTTTATTCCTAGTTATGTTACTCTTTCGGCATCCAGGTTGGAATTATTCCTGATTGTAATCTTCCTGAAATTATTGGAAATCTTCATCTGATCAAATATTTGATTTTATATTCAGAAATCTGCCTTGAATCGAATTTGTTTTGGCTGTATATGAACTTCATTTTCAGTACTTTGTTCATGTACTTGTACTTCATTATTTACTTGTTGAAAAATCATCAAAATACAAAAAGAATTCAACCCTTATGCAACTTCTGTCTATTTTTGAAAGAAAATATTAATAAGCAGGAAAAATCAATTTAAATAAATAAAAATTACAACAGATTGGTAAAAGAGATCCATCAGGGATCTTTCAAATCTGGTAGATGTGTAGGCATCTTGATGAACATGTAAAAAACTAATTAGAATTTTATTTTGATGTACTCTATCGAAGGTCTGGGAGCATACATCCAAACATCTCCTTATCCTGCTATGGGAGAGAGCAGGAACTACCTGCAATTGACCGCCAATGACTACAAAGAGTTGGACTCTGGTGGAACTCTGGCGGGTATACCGCATGCTAGAGTTCCACTTCCATGTGTCGATGCTAAGACCTTTGATGGAGATGTGGGATGAAAACACGATATTATTTGACCTACCCATGGGGAGATGACGGTGACATTGATAGATGTCTACCGCATTTTTAGACTACCCATCTGCAACCGACAAGTCTCACTAGCCATCTCATCGGTGGAAGAGCTATAGGCAAGCAGGAGTGGGGTTTGGGTTAGGTTATAGATACGACTGACCACATCCACCTCTGAGCACTTGGATAGGGACAAAGGTTGATACCATTGATCTGACGTATTACGATTGTGACTGTAGCGTTGTGAGTACTCACTGATGGATGGGGCTCAGAGCTAGCAACAAACTTTGTTCCATTGGTCAGAGAGATGGAGAAGGAGGGTACTATTTTTGCATGGGGATGGAGTATGCTCACGCATCTCTACTACGAGCTCTCTTGCTACGTCTACAATGAGTTCCAAATCTTGACGACGTGCACACTATTATAGGTGTGAATGTTTGAGAACATCACCTACACGAGGATCGTAAGGTTCTCGTGTCTGATGTCTGTAGACATGTCCTGAGCGCATGTGTATCCACTTCGATGGACAAAGTGGAGGATCAATGATCCAACACATTGGAAGATCACGATCGATTGACTCGAGATCGGGGATGTGTTTGGCAGCCTTTTCGGGAGATGGTAGTTTGGGCTACAAACCAAAAACAGCTACCACAGATGTAGTGAGGTATGTTTTTTCTCAAGCAACAAGACCACATAGTCATCCCTTACTATTGGCATTAGTGCATGCAGAAGTTTGGATAGGTCCAGATGATTATCCCTACTACCCCCACCTATGTCCAATTGGTGAGAAGTGTTGTAGGGCCATAGGACCTTCCCATGCCTACCATCGGTGACGTACGAGATAGTTTAGCAGGCAGTAATGATGATGATACTACACCCGTGTTGGACATCAACAATGTTGGGGTGACAGAGAAATTTGTTGAGTGGTGGAGCACAAACAGTTCCACTCCCATTTTTCCAACCGATGCAGAGGGAGGAGACACCAGAGCCTTAGGAGGGGACATAGATGAGGGGTCATCTTCAGGCGATGAGGGTGAGAGACCAGATCGAAGGCAACGAGTAGCTAGTCAGAGCCTAGTAAGAGTTGTACGAGCTTTGCCGACCAGGGGGTTGCCACCATCACCTACTGCACCAACAACAACACTAGTAGCAAGGACCATGAGGCCATCCTCGAGTAGGGTGCCTCTACAAGATCCAGATTGGAAGAGGGATGATCCTAATATGTGCAGTGATTTTAGTTTCATGATATAGTTCTTTTAGTTTTGATTTCATGTATGATATAGAAATGATATTAAGGAGATGATGATATTGATATATTGTTTGTGATTGCAGAAGGCGTCATTGAGTGGCTGAGCTTTATCCACTAGACACTCTCAGACATAGCCCCAGTTGTCCAGATCCAGGGTCCAGTCTTGGATGCATACCATTTGCTCCAGTCAGTAGGGAGGCACGCACACCTGTTCAAGCCTGTAGCACAACCCAGGACAGTGTATGAGGAGGGCCAGGTGGAGTTGGTGCAGGGATAATTTGTAAGCGAAGTTATCATAGAGGATAACCATATATATATATGGAAACTCTCATTGCATGAGTTACATGTCAAACATAAAAATAGATAAAATCATATAAAGTATATCTATATAGTACATCCTCATAGAGGATTAGCTAATTCCTCAATTACATTTTGTCAAGAAAGTGAACAATGATATGTAAATCGTGCAATCAAATATGTTGTAATACCTCTCTTAGTTCACCAATCTCCATAGCTCTCCCAAGTTATTCACACTCAAACATGTGAATAAAAACATCTAGTTCATAAGAACAAGACCAAAGAGAGAACCTAAAAAATAAACCATATTCTTGTTCCACACTAACATGTACTAATATATGTTATGTAAGATCCCCTTCACCATTCCCATACTAAAAGGATATCAACATCTAACATTCAAAACAAATAAAATATGACAATAATAGATGTAAACCTCTCATACCAGAGGTACATCAAACGAACCAATAATTCTTGCAAAAGAAAGGAATATGTCCAAAGCCACAAACCATTTCTTGTACCTCTCCAAATAAGTCCTCACAACCATATCCATAGCTCAATACAAACAACAAGGAGAAGTATGAAAATCTATAAAACCATGCATCTTATTTCCAACAAGTCCTCAAAACTATAATGTTCAAGACTAATTCACATGAGAAGACAAAATACACGATAAAGAATGCATCTGATAACTTGGTGGACAATACGGTCCCTCAAATCATTCACCCGCCAAGTAGACCAAGAGTGGGAAACAAAATTTTCATGGGTGTACAACACCAAACAATAAAATCTTACAATAAATGACAATATTCTCTTCAAGCCCATAATTGATTCACATCCATGACTAGGTGTAGTAGGCTTCTTGGTCTTTCTATTGAAATCATCATAAAAGAGTAACCATCTTGATACACAATCCTTAAAAATATATGATATTTCATGGCCTTACTTAAGTCTCACTCATATCCATGAGCACCAATCAATCAATCCATGCTAATTTCAAATCCAACCCTACAAAATCATGAAGCTCCAAGCAAATGATTTATACGCAAAATCAAAGAGAACCAACAAGACCATGATCAAAGTTCCAATCATGAAATCAAGAACATAATCATGACATCATGATCTAACATCTCCTCAAAGGAAGATCATATGCTCCAAATAACATATCATAACCAATAGCTCACTAAAGATGCAAGAGTCCTTCATGGAAAACCAAGATGTCACCATCTCCAAATCAGATGAAGATACCTATCTATCATCAAATGATGAATCCATATCACCATCAAAGCACCCACTAAACCATGTTATTGTAATCTAAGAACACTGAGAGGGGGGGGAGGGTGGTGAATCAGTGTTCTACTGAAATGTTCAATTTTAACCTTATTAAAACATGCATACACCAACCGGTATACCAATACATATAGAACTGATAGAAGTAAAGCAACCAATAAGCCAATCCTACAAATGAATACCATAACACACAAAATTATATGTGGAAAACCTCAAAGAAGAAAAACCACGGTGGGATTTGTGATCCACAATATCAATCCACTGGCCATATGAAGAGATATTACAAAATACAGGGGCCTACACTTGTAGGAAGACTTATAGCCTAGAGCACACTACTTAATCACAAAAGGAGCCTCTTGACTACATACAAATCTAGACTACAATTCAGAGAAATGATTGAACTGCTAAGATAGAATCTTCTATGCCTAAATATAGTTCTGGTTAAGCTATGTCTCTTCCGGTCTGAAACCCTAAACCCTTACCAGAATAAACCTTACATAAATATCCTCACATACATGATCTCTCTCATATTTTTTGCATCTCCTTTACATTCCATAACCTTACAAACTCTCATATGATATCTCAAAATGATCTAATCAACTAAATTATATATCCTTTACAAATCATCATGCTTTATATCGGCTTACAAAGATAATTACAATATGAATATACATGTCGGCTAGATAACATAAATACATGAATATCAAAAACAATTGTCGATGTCGGATCTCCAAATGATGTCAGCCTCCAATATCGATAACCTAATTCTAAACCATGTTGGCCTCCATTGTCGGCAACCAAAGAAATCCATCCAACCTACCGGTGTCAGTGTTGGTGCCAGTGAAGTGTCTATGAAGTGCCTTCCGGTACACAACCAAACCAAAATATGAAGCCGAAACATGTTGCCATCAATGACAACATATTGAAAACCAACCAATTCAGTGTCAATTGCCAACAATCACCCCCTTTGGCATTGATACAACTCCATAATTTTCCACCTATACTCCGCCTAATGTATACAACTCCCTTTTTCTTTTTCACATCAATATCACTCCCCCTTTGACATCAATTCCATCAAAAATACCAAAAAGTACCAAAAACCGGAACGAAGAAAGAAAGACTGTACAATGAATATGTCCCCAAATATATTACCGAAGCTGAATGTATTTTAAAATATCTAGATAAGCCTTCTCCAAAAGTTCAAGATAGGTATCCCAGCCTGATTTGAAAGTGTCAGAAATAGATACAAGTTCATTTAGCATATGGGAAAATGACTCTTTCTCATTAAGCTCTGTCAGTGTGGGCTTACCAACCATATCTATACACTCCTTCTTATGTACACTTAATGAATCCAATCAGGGACTCATCAATCCTCTAAGACTTCTGGCTCTCCTTATGATTTTATCTTTTTCTTTCTCAAGAGAAAAAACTTGGGCTTCCAAAACCAAAACCTAACCATCTATAGATGTAGTTAATGAATTCAATCCGTCAAAAGAATTGGTTATACCTACAATCTCCTCCTGAATATCCTTAATCTTTTTATTTGTCTTAGCTATGAGTAAACTTGT
The DNA here is from genome assembly GCF_030272615.1 of Cryptomeria japonica. Taxonomy (NCBI): domain Eukaryota; kingdom Viridiplantae; phylum Streptophyta; class Pinopsida; order Cupressales; family Cupressaceae; genus Cryptomeria; species Cryptomeria japonica. The sequence goes on along the minus strand of NC_081414.1, from coordinate 220,833,727 downwards.
ATTACAACATACTCTATAAATATTAGTACACTGGCTCAATGCTTTATCTATCAATTTCAACTTTTCATTAATCTCCTTCCTCTCATACTCAATCACTTGATCAAATGCAGCTCTCTTTGCCTGTGTGAACCTCTCCAGTGCTTGTCGGTTTGATATCTACTGCAAGGATTAAAAATCCTTTGAAATATGCTCTGTGATTGTCTTAAGCTTTTCAGATGGGCTTGCTTCTCTATGAAAATTGCACTTTGGGACAAGTCTATGAAAAACAGTGATAGACTAGTCAATAACCCCTTTATCTATAGATCCTTCCTTCATCATTTTCTATGCAGTAATCATCATGAGTTCAGTAGAACTCATCTTGGTTATGATTTTCTTTTCAACTTATGAGGTGTCAATTGACAACAATGATGGAATCACTACCAGTTCCCTACTAGATTCCCCTTTCTTCTCCTCTGAAGGTTTAACCTTTATAGCTTCCTCACTTGCATCGGTGGCTTTTCCACTTGGTGCAGTCTCAATAACTGTCGGTTCCTCCCTAGGAACTATAACCTCATCTTGTACAATCTGATCCAAAGGACTGTTGTCCTCAACATTAGTAACTTGTACTTTATCAACCTTTACACTCTCTGTATCTACCAATATCTCAACATTTTCCTATACATTTGTATCTACTATCTTAATGTTTTTCAAAATTGAGGGTGAAGTACCCATAATACCTTTACCTTTCCCTTCAACCAGGATGTCTGCAGTATCTGTCTTAGGTTCCAATGATGTATAAAAACCACGGTTCTTTTCAAAGAACGTAACCCATGCCTTGTGGGTCTCCTTTATTATCTCATTGACCCTACCTAACATAAGATTGATTATTCTATGCTTGTTGTTAAAGATTTTCCTATCTACAACCTCAAGTGTCATGTCCATCTCCTCTGGAGCAATAGATACACAAACAGATAACAAATCTTGAATCTTTATGTGCCTATCCTCTTGCATTGTTGATAGTCTTCTAGCATCTTAACATGGCATACAACTGTGTCGGTATTTGGTCTTCAATTTATAACAAGGCTTTCTTATAAATATCCAAATACAACAAAACTTATTCCTCTACTTCTATGTGTTCATCATACTCTAAATGTTCATAATAAAAATGTACATTCTTTAACATACCATCTTTAGTAATTTCATCAACTAACTTTGCACAAGTCTTTGGTGGAATGATGGTTACATTACTAGATTCAATATCAATGTCATCCTTCTTCTTTCTCCTTCCAGTACCAGATGGGGCTAAAGGTGTTTCTTTTGGTGCTCTTCTCTATGTTGGTACCCTGATAGTAACTTTCCTAACCGGTTTCTTCCTAGCTTCTACCTTAGTTTCTTCAGTTTTCTTCCTCAAAACCCTTTTGAATGTCAGGGGTGTGTCATCCTCAAATCCAGAATCAACTGTAATAGGCTCAATGAATATTTCTAGTTCTTTCCTCTTCCTTCCTTTCTCCAAGACAACATCAATCAATGCCTTGATGTCCTATGAAACCTTTTCAACAAATTTATTTGCCTTGCATTCTTGCTTCTCTCTCTTCTTCCGGTTGAACTCAGTTTCAAGCTCTTGCTTCTTCTGCTTAGCAGTGCCAAATTTTTTTATAGTTTCATCTACCGATGCATCAATTATCATTTGTACATAAGCATCAAAAATCTGTGCATCAACTTCATAACCCATTTCCTCAATCCAAATCTTCCAAGGCCTTACAACTTCCATCAAAGTTTCATCTTTCTTGACTATGAAGCATATCTCAATTGAGTACTTCTCAACAATGTTCTTTGGAACCCTCATCCTAGAATTCATAGCCTTTTGAAATGCTTTAAAGTAACCCCACGCTTTTTCATCTCTTTGAGTACCCAATGTAGCAATTGATTATTTTAGTTGCCTCCCTACCGAGATATCAAATGCTCATTTTCTCTTCCCAAAATCGGGAGTCTCATTGATGAAAAATAGCATTAAACAGACAATTAGGTTACCATACCGAAATGTTCCTTTCTTTTCTCCTTTAATATTTCCTACGTTAATCAACAATTCATCCAACATCCAACCACATAGATCTAACTTCTCATTCTCCCTCATCATTTTATGAGCTACATAAATGCAGGAGCTAGAAACAAAATTCAGTCGATTTGATTATGTTACCTTGTAACCGATGACCATGCTTCTGAATCTGATCTCTATGTAGGTGATAATACTAATCCTCATTGACCACTTGTCTGATGTTGCGTTGGTAATATTGTTTACCTAATCATTTGAAACTTTCTTCTCTGAACATTGTCCAACCTATGGTAAACTGATGATTGCCCTACTGGCCTCCTTTGTAATCTTATATGGTATATCCAACTAGATAAACTCTCCATGTACTCTTCTTAAAAACATACCTAACAATCTCATCTTTAAATTCTGGAATATTTAGAATGCTGATAAACCCTAAATCCACAATATGCTAGTATTCAAGCTTAATCCTTCCAGAATCTCCCATTAACTCATTCATGTACATGCTCTTGATATCAGTCATTCCTAAATCCTCAATATGACAGTGAATGTAGTCTCTTATATCTTCGACATACAAGACTCCTTCTAGGACATGGGAAAAAGCTCCAACAGAATTATCCAAGGTAGCAACATGCAAATATCACTTGAAAATCAGCTTGGGATGATCCTTGACCTCAACTACAGTTGGATTTCCAACAAATATAGGTATAGATGATGATCCCACTTCCATGATTGAAGATAAATACCTATGAATAGCTGTCAGTGAAAAATCCTAAAGACCTCTTCCAATCACTAGTGAAATAGCTCAAGATGATATCAATCACACTAATTCACCTTAGACTTCCTCTAAATCACTTTCAATCAATTTGAATGCAAAGTGATTAGAAATGAAGTGAATTCAACCTTTTATCCTCCAAGAAACCCTAATCCTTCATTAACATCAATGACTTTCAGTGGAAGATACCGGATCTTGATCAAACATCTCCATGCCGGATAAGCATCTCCAATGTCTGGAACATCTTCCAGAACCTCTTCCCAGAGAATATGCAGCATCTTCATGAATTTTGCCTACCCTTAAGACATCTGCCTTAGTTACCAAATGAGCTTCCTGCCGGTGCAAGAGCAACCTCCTTTGTCAGTTGAGTAACGGGTGCATTTCCATCTGATGTTTGTTCTTCTGTCTTCCTGACCCATCTCTGGGTATGATCTTTCCGGATTTCATTAAACTTCTCTTTTCCTTTCTCATTTGATCCTTCATTGCCAACTGATGGATTTCAACTTCTACAAAACTTATCAATATGTCCAACCTCATTACATTCATAACATGTAACATTGTTCTTTTGAATTGCTTTGCTAAAACTGGTGTAATTGCTTGACCTGCACTGATTAGCCATATGTCCAAATTTTCCACATGCATAACACTTAACATTCATTCTGCAATCGTCTATCTTATGACCATACTTATTACATTTAGAACATTGACCGGGAGCAAAATCAGGGTTCTGATTTGCTTTGTTTCTACATTGCCTATCCATGTGACCAAATTTATTACAAACAAAGCATCTACCATTAAATTTATAAGCATTAAACTGCCTTACTAGTGCCTTATGGTTTTGATCTTCATTTTCAGTACCGGAACTCTGTCCTTGTTCAAATCCAAGTCCACTGGAATCTCCATTCTGCCTTTGTCTCTTCAATAACTCATCTAGTTGAGTTGAACTAATCTTGAATTTTTCTTTATACTCACTTGTAATAGTTAGATCATCTCTAAGAATTATTATTTGTCTCTCAAGCTCTTGTTCATTACTCTGGGATTGCAATAAATCAGTTCTTAGCATATCATTTCCATAAACCAACCTTCCACATTCTTCAAATTTGTTCTTCATAGATACAACAATATTTTCTTTCTTTTTCTTCCAGTCCTCAATCTCTTTAGACATCCTCATAGTTATAGATTGCATTTCATTTCTCATAACCACATTCTCCTAACTCAACTTTAGACATCTCTCATTAAGTGCACCCTTCTCATCATTATCCTTATTGTGCAAAAGTTCCTTCCTCCTAGCCTGAATAGATGACAGTCTCTCTTGTAGGACAAGAATGAATTCCCAAGCAGAATTCAACTCATCTTGTAGCTTCAAGTTCTTCATCCTTTCAACATCATAATCTTCAAGTGCCACCTCAAGTTGCTTCTCCAAACTCATATCAATGGATTTTGGATTCAAGATCTTCCTCAAGTTGTTAAACTTCCTATGAGGTACAAGGCTCTAATACCAATTATTGGAATCCAAGAACACTGAGAGGGGGGGGGGGGGGGGTGAATCAATGTTCTACTAGTTCAATGTTGAATTTTAATCTTATTAAAACATGCATACACCAACCGGTATACCGATACATATAGAATTGAAAGAAGTAAAACAACCAATAAGCCAATCATACAAATGAATACCAACACACATAATTATACATGGAAAACCTCAAAGAGGAAAAACCACGATGGGATTTGTGACCCACAATATCAATCCACTGGCCATATGAAGAGATATTATAAAATATAGGGGCCTGCACTTGTAGGAAGGCTTACAGCCTACAACACACTGCTCAATCACAAAAGGAGCCTCACTAACTACATACAAATCCAGACTACAATCTGGAGAAATGATTGAACTACTAAGATAACATCTTCTATGCCTAAATATAGTTCTAGTTAATCTTTGTCTCTTTTGGTCTGAAACCCTAAACCCTTACCAGAATAACCCTTACATAAATATTCTCACATACATGATCTCTCTCATATGTTTCACATCTCCTTTACATTCCATAACCTTACAGGCTCTCATATGATATCTCAAAATGATCTAATCAACTAACTTATATACCCTTTACAAATAATCATGCCTTATGTCGTCTTACAAAGATAATTATAATATGAATATACATGTTGGCTAGATAACATAAATACATGAATATCAAAAACAATTGTCAATGCCAGATCTCCAAATGATGTCGGTCTTCAATACCAATAACCTAATTCTAAACCATATCGGCCTGCATTGTCGATAACCAAAGAAATCAATCCAACATGTCGGTGCTAGTGCTAGTGAAGTGTCTATGAAGTGCCTACTGGTACATAACTAAACCAAAATATGAAGTCGAAACATGTTGCCATGTTTCCATCAATGACATCATATTGAAACCAACCAATTGAGTATCAATTTCCAACACATGTAACCAAACTCTCTAAGCATCATGATAACCATCTCCTGACTGAAGATCCTTTGTGGCCTCGACATGATCATAGAACTCAGTTTCAAGAGCTCTCAAAGGGAAAAGTCAAACCACAATCTCAAAACCAAGAAGATACAACTACACATATTTTGTCAATAGAACCAAAGATTTCAAACTGTCATTGCAATCTAAAGGCATAATCCAAGAGCTCTACATGAAACTAATACCCATCACAAAAGATCACCCATCTTTTGATCAAAGATTATGGATGGCTCGCTACATGCTACAATAACAACTTAGAACCAACATCTTGGAATAGGAAGGATAGAGCACATTATGTAAAGTTGTAAAGTCCCATTGAAAGTGGTGTAGAGCTATACATGGTAATCAATTTAAATATATTTAATATTATACTTGTTAGAAATCTTACTTCGAGTGCTATGATTCTACAAATTATCTTTTCATATTCATTCTACTTTTTTCCAACCCAAGGATGGAAAAAAAAATTGAGGAAAAATTGAGAAAAAATTGGCGTGTAAGGTGGAAAGGTTACTTTTAGGGCCCTCGTTCAATGATATTCAAGGACCTTCATTCGAAGGTTCACCATGTCCACAATTAATTTTTTTTAAAAACCTTTGAACAAAGATAATTTTCATAAATGGAAAAAAAGGACCTTCACCCCTATTTGAACATCCCATTTTTTTCATTTTTGAAAATTACCTTCATTTGAAGGTTTTTTAATGCTTTAAACCTTTGAATGAAAGTAATTTTTGGTGTAGCTTTGAATGAAGATGTTTTTACTTTTCGCCTTCTGTAATGCCCCTCCAGGAATCATTCTTAGGATAGTTGTGTTAGATGCAAATGAATCTCATATATGCTTTTGACTGAGGTATTTTATGATGTTTTGATTTGATATATGTTCGTTAAGCACTTTATTTTTATGGATGATTAGATGCTAGATGTTATTTATGTGAACTAACCCATGGACTAAAATATTTTCTTAACGTATGAGATGTATCATGTGTGGATTTTATGTTATGTGTTTGATTCTGTATGGGGTGTGAGGGGATGATCTTTCGTCACTCACTTCGGATAGACACGGATTTTCATGATTCCCCTTCACTGGTGTCCTGTAATTGATGGATATATGTATGTATTCTTTTATCAGTGATGCAAGGTTGCAGGTACAAGGCATCGACTCCACCTGGTTTCACAGGTCTGAGAATGCCTACATTAACCCGATGGTAGTTGAGGGAGATAGTCATAAGGCTGTCATTGTTACCCTTAGCCTTGCTCGGCAATAGAGTAGTGTCCTCTATTTAGTGTCAACCTAATCAGAATGCCACATAGGCATGCAATCATCCAATATCTTTGGTATGCAGTGTATGTGTCTTTGTTGGTCTTCTTGTAGGTTTTATTATTTTATTGCGTTGGTAGATTTTTAATTATTAATTTACTTTAAGGTGTTATTTATATTTGGTAATATGAGTTTAATTATTTACTCTTTTTTATGTGTATTAAAGATAATATGTGTGTGTGGGTATACACATATGTATTGAGGTAAAAGTACCTTTATATTTTAATTAATAAATTAATATTAATGTTTTAAATAAATGAATTAACATTAATCATTTGTAAATAAAATTAAAATATAAGCTTTATTGGTTAATAAGTTAATTTAATAATAATGCTTTAATTAATAAATTAAAATAAAATGGCTTTATTGTTTTATTAATTAGGTGGTATTTAATTTTAAAGAATAAATTAATCCATAAAATAAATTTTATGGCATTTAAATTATAAATTCATTAATTATTTATAAAAATGTTATTTTGGTATTTGAGGGTAATTGTGATTTGTCAGGGAAGTTTTCTATTTCCCAAGGAGAAATTGGGAAAAGAAAGAATTTATGGTTTTAGAAAAAATTTCAGGGGGGATGATTCTTTTTGGCTGGCTTTTTGGGAAGCTACATATTATCATTTGGGGAAAATTTCCAGAAAGAAAATCTTGATTTTTTTTCATGCTTTTTGGGGGGGGGGGGGGTTACTGGAAAAAAATACACAGAGAAAATGGGAATTGGATTTTGGGAGGTTCCCACCACCTACGCGGGGGGGGAGACCACCACGGTGGTTCCTCCCCATGTGGGTTGGGGTAGACACCCACAACAATAGTGTGGGGTGGTATTCTCCATGACACCTATTAAATATATGAGTTGCAATATGTATTAACGCCCAACAAAATATTAGTATGCTCTGTGATATAGTGTTTGCCCAACGATTACATTAATTACCCAACAGATTATAATTTCATTTGTTTTAAATTATATTTATATTTTAGGAATTGCTTAAGTTATTCAAGTCAAGTATAATTCAAAATGAATTTGAAATGATGATGGGTTATTAAGCACTTAATTTATTTATTCAATCATTTATTTGATGGCTAAGTTCTTGTATGCTGAATGAGAAAATAGTGAAAAAAAATCAGATAAATTGAAATATATGTATGCAATGTTTTACAAAGTGATGCTAGTTATTTCAATTAAATTAATTTAATAAGATTTATTTGTGCATTGTTATTTTATTATTAATAATGTTTGCGTATTTGTAGTTAGTTAAGTTTAATTTGAAGCTCATGGCACTTTTAACCGATGTAGTGATAATGGGTGCAGGATGGAGTGTTGTTGTCAAATAACCCTTGTGTCATTCTTTATTAGGATGTTAATTGTTAGGTGGACTCATTGCAATATTATCTTTAAACGTGTTGGATCGTATTAAGATGACCTATGTTATATTTATGCTCCTTAATCGAAACCTTATATAACAAATATTATTATTGAGATTGCTCCCTTATGTTTGTATTTGTATTTTTGATATTGGAATTGTTTCTTTTTTCTCATTAATTGAAAATCAACCCCTTGTCCTTTATGTTTTAGTAACTTAAACCAACTTGTGTCATGGTTTCATTCCTTTTTGTGTAGTTTTGGTCGTATGTCTTTGGGGACTCCAGAGGTTGGTCTTTGAGCTTTGTCTCTTTTGATAGGAATTTTATGTTCAATTTTTTTGTTTGGGCTTTAATTATGGAAGTTTGTGATGGCTTATCAGTCTCTGGTGTTATATGATTACTCCCTTTTGGGGGGACTAATCTATGTTGAGCTCTTTGATGGAATCTTTTGGTATTTGATGATATGTGGTTGAGATGCAATGTGATTCCAGACTTGGTTGGAACTCATTTTATGGGTTATTGGTGCTTCCGATCTTTTTATGAGAGTTATGAGATTATTTTATGATGATTCTTTTGAGGATGGTTGGATTTGGTTTGTTTGTGTCATAAGGGGGAGTGGCTTCCGAGTGGGGGTCAGGGCCCAAACTGGCTGCTAGGATAACCCATTGGAAGTTTCCTTAATAAGTGATAACCTAATTAATGAACTGGGGGGTTGGGATTTTAACACATTAAACAAGATAATGGATGCCCTGCTCATAGCGTGAGTGCTCATTTAGGCTCAAGATGAGATGTGGAAGGCTTGAAATGGAGAAACCAACTACCTTGTCCTCATGAAAGGTTTGTTGGGTCCGCATGAGTCTTGTATGGGCGTCGTGGACTAGGAGAGGCTGCCAGGATAACCCAGGATGGGGGTCGAGCCCTATGGAGACCTTCCAGGATAACCCATATCAAACTATGCGATGACACTCTCCCCTTGTGAGCACTAGTGTTCTACCTTTGTGTTTGCAGCCTCTGGAGTACTCTTGTTTTGAGTTTTGTCTATATGTATCTTACTTGTGACTTACCCGTTGAAAGTGTGTTTAGTTCATGTGTTGTATTCCCTTGTTTGTTTTCTTGAGGGCCTTATGCCTATCTCCTAGCACGAGGGGTGGACCTCTTGGATCCACATGGTCAGGTGGTAGTTGTCTTCTTCCATCATGGATTTTGTACCAGTTTTGTGTGGCTTGGCTTCGTTCTTGTTCTAGCTCGCTCTCTTGGATTTGGTAAAATTAATGTTTCAAATGGTGACTATTAGAGTTATCATGCATTAGGTATCTACGCTTAAGCTAAACTTAGGCATTTAATAATATTGCAGGTATTTAATTATTATTCTAATTATTAAATACACATTATCCCTTTAGGGTTTCTTTAGGGTTGCACACCTTTAGGGTTGCTAATATCCTTTTATAAGGATTGTATTGTACTTTTTCATTAATTCCCTTTCTGAATGATAATCTTTTTCTTCAGAGCCATTATTTCTTTTTGCCTCCATTCTTCTCTTGTGACAGGTATTTTGCTTGTCGGTGTTCTTGGGATCTCTTAAGTTGTATTTCTCAACTTCTTCAATGACTTTATGTATCTGTCAATTGTACTTATGTGTATCAGATGTAAACTATGTATATGCATGGCTTCATGGCAATGATGTAATTATGATGTATATGAAATGAGACTTAGATGGTAGGATTTTACATTAGTTAATAAAAACATTGATTCTATGCAATAAAATGTGTTCATGATGAATGTAGCTTTAGAAATATTTATATTATAAAATGCAAATGTATGATTCAATAATTTTCTTAAATGGATTACTTTAGTTGATTATCTTGCTTAAGTACATGTATGTATTAGTGTTATCTTTAGTTGGATTAATTTCCTTAAGTGATGTATGGTTAGATTAAGTAGCCACATTGAGAAACCTTAGGGGGAATGTTGTAGAAGTCTTCCGCTTGTGCATTATAGAGTAATCTTATCCTATTAATGTCATTGATGTTCATAAAATGTTCTTTAAAAAAAGATTTATTTCACTCTTATTGGAATGTTAGTCAATTCCTCTAGGGTTTCTTGGCGGGTCATTACACCTTCATTCGAGTTCAAAAATTTGATGTCCCACAAGTGAGATTCACCCTAAATCAATTAGTGACCAATTTTTGTGATTGAAATTTTAAATTATACAAAATTGTGTCACCTAAGACACAATTGTTCTAGTTAGTCCATATCATATGCACAATCTCATCCTAACATCCAAGATCTCACAATCTGTAACCATCACATACATCTAATCACAATTCATCACCGAATTTTAGTTTCTATATCTCTATCACATCTTAACACTAAAAGTCATTATTATGCGAGTTCCAAGTCATTCCTAGTCTATCTTAATCATTTCAATATTTCTTCTTAAATTGAACTCAATTTATCCGCATCAACTTAATTAATTTGATTTATAAATTAATCATCAAAATTTACACCTATCTAAAATAACCTTAGAATGGTAAAATTTTCATATAATTAATTTCCTTCTTTTATAATTTATCCTCTCTAACATTAACTATTTGCATAAAAAATTCAAAATTAATATTAGTGTAAGAATTCTTAAATTATTGTAAGAATTCTTACAATATTATTGTAACAAGTGTTTTTTTTCATCAACCCAAGTAAGTCATTAATATTATTGTGCGAATTCTTAAATTAATAGAAAGAGAAGTGTCGGCTTTTATACAAGGAGAGAAATTAAACTTAGTTACAAATAAAACCAGAAAACCAGCCAAACGACAAGTCCTTTCGTAGCGATTTTTTAAGAAACCAAAAAAAAAGAATTTATATATATGCATTCATGCTGAAGAACTTGGACGTACATTTATTGCTTTGAATTAAATTTCCATCTGCGACTGGAGTTATTCTGTCAATTTAACAGTCGCCATTACCAAGAGTATCAACAAAAAGGTAGTCGCTAATTCGTCTTCAATTGAGGCGCAGTTAGCTTCGAATTCAAGTAAGTGCCAAATTTTCTTCATTAGTTAATTTTAAATAATTCGTATAGAGAGCTACCACAGAAGAATTGTGCAGAAAACTGTTAAAAAAAATCGATGTTTTGGAGCATTCTCTGTAGTCCACTAAGGGAATGAATGATTTATTCAGTAGATTAATTGATAGCATATATTTTGCAGGTTGCTTTTTAACTTTACCTTTAGCTTTTCAAGTATGCACAGTAGCCCTAGATTTTTGCCCTAATTTTTTCTTATCATCTGACTTGTATGTTGATAAAGATGATTGCTTTTACCATTGGTGTTTAGTGTTTAGATTTGGCCAAAGCCATTAAATTGCAACAGTTTATTTGACATATATCATTACTTACTGGTTTAACATTATAATTGTGTATTATGTAACACAATAAGGTTTGAACATCCAAGTTCTTCTAACTTCTGTTTAACAATGGAGTCGCTTGCTTTAAGAGCTGGGTAGTTGTAGGTAGTGGAATTTGCAGTTGTATTATCACTTGTGTTGTTACAAGTCGTATACCTTGTGAATTTGAATTCAATATTATAAATTTAATATTTTCTAAAATTAGCATTTTAAATTCGTAAACTTCATACAACCAAATCAATTAATTTTTCTCTCTTTGAATTACAATGTTTAATATATTGTCAAAATAGACCGGCAAGGATTTGAACCCAAGGTAGTAGATTTTTTTTTTTAATATTGAACTTGTTTCAATAGCAAAGTTGAGAGAATTTTCCTATCCTAATTAAATGGCCCTGTAAATTTTCCCATCATAACCAAAATGACCATTCGCTGTGCAAAAACAATGGAAACTTCAATATAGTAATCATCAATTCAAAGACAATGTGTACAAAACCTAGAAGACCTGTAGTCTTGGATCATCGTCATGCTGGCCTGTTTGTTGATTCATTTAGAATTGAACTACAAACTAGTATTTTATTTTCACTTTTTGTAGTTGTTATTAATTTTCATTCTAACTCATTGGATTTTTGGCATGTGAAATTATTTTAAACTGTGTAGTTTTTAGTACGCAACATAACCATTTCTGCTATAAGTTTGTTGTCATTAATATTAATATTGTTGTTATTGCTGTTAAATTGAAATAGCCTTAGATTCAGAGAAGATGAAAGAGGTAACAGTGAAGGGTCCTTGGGCTAAGCTCTTATCACAGGATTCTCAGGTAAATTGTTAAGTATTTTCTTTAAAAGAAGTTTTGTTTACCTCATCTATATATTTGTTTTGTATTTAATGTGTAATTAAGATTTTTAAATGTTGATGAATGATTTCAGAATCCGGATGTGGACCTGTGTGACCAAAGTTTCATGATTGGACGAAGCAAAAGTTGCAATTTGTGCATTGATGATTCCTCAATTAGTGGAGTTTTGTGCATGTTGAAGCATAAGGTGGTAGTTTTTTCTCATTTAGGTTTCCTAGGAGGGAAATTTCCTGCTGCTTCTTGTGGGTTATGAATCTGATTGTTAAATACCTGTCTTAAAGCTGAACTGTCAGTTTATTATTAGGTGCAACAGAATGGTGCTGAAGTGCTTGTTTTAGGGAGCTCTGGATTTGTCGTGCTCAATGGAATGTGTCTTAAAAACAAGGATGTCGTCAGCATTGGAGGAGGAGATGAACTTGTTTTCAGCTCTTCTCTGAATCAGCACACTTATGTATCCTCTATGATCTGTTTATTGACAGTTGGCCATAATATTTTCTCTAGTTCAATCATCATGTTCTCGTATATTTCCAGTCAACAAATATTTTCCTTAATGGTTTTTCAATGCAGATTTTTCAGCTCCTCGGAAATGAAGATATATCAGCCCCTGTATTGCCTACTTCAGTGGGAAAGACGGTAGATCAGGTGGTAACAGGTGAGGCAGAAGAAAACATTGCAGGTGCGGCAGCAGGAATATCTGAAGCTTTAGCAGCTATGTTTGGCCCCATGCAAGGACCTCTTGCGGATTCTTTGTCACCCTTACCCTTTCCCTTACCCTTTCCCTTTGGACAAGTGTTCCCCAATCACAAAACTCGTCATCCTTGTTGCGATGACAGTGAAGAATGTGACCAAGGAAGCAATGCATACGAGTCACAGACTGCTTGTAATATGTCAGATGAGTCTGCCTCAGATACTGAAGTGATTGAACTTGAGACTGGGGTTTCGCCCATGCTTAGTATGTTGAAACGTTCAAGAAAACGTCATGAGAAGGGTTACATTCACAATGAAATCGATGGTAAATCACCTATACAAGTTTGTGAAGAGAGAAAGGAATCTGTAATAGGTATTGACCCATCTGAAGCACATGGTAAATGCCAAACTTTGAAGGAACAATTAAGAAAAGGAATAGTTGATGGAAGAGAGACTCATGTATCATTTGATGATTTTCCTTATTACCTGAGGTATGAAATTGAAACTTTTGTAAGACCTATTTTACCTTCCATTTTGACAGCCGTGCTTTCTATTGTTAGCTTTATGACCAGTACTTTAGATTTTTATGTTCGACTTATGTTGTGATGAAAGTTTATTGAAATTCTTTATAAAGTATTGTCCTTTCTTTCAAACTTGCATATATTGGTTTTGATCTATTAGAGGTAATCATATAAGTTCTTCGTCGTCTTATTCATATAAATGTAAAACGACATGTGGATTGAGACTAGTTCTCTGTTATTTTAGTCTTTCTTTGCTAGTTTCATTGGAAGATTGAGTAAGATTTCTTCTTTTGTTTACAGTAAGAAGACAAAAAGTCTTCTGATTGCATCAACGTTCACACATTTGAAACGGAATGAATTTGCACAATTTACAAGGAAGCTTCCTAATGTGAGCCCCAAAATATTGATGTCTGGTCCGCAAGGTTTGTTACCCCTTCTTCTTTACAAGCCTGAATGGTTGCGTGGAATATGATTGTGATTAGCAATGTTTTTAATCTGATTCAATCTATGTTTTGTCACTTACATAGGGTCTGAGATATATCAAGAAACGTTGGTGAAGGCATTGGCTAATCACTTTGATGCAAAATTACTTATATTTGATAGCAGTTCAATACTCACGGTAAGTTATAGTATATCAAACTCTGCAACATTTTATGATCTCATTGGAATATTCCTTTTGATGTGGAAGCTTTATTTCAAATTGATATATGAGCATAAAGGCTTCATTGGGCCGATCCATTTTATGATGGGCCAAAATTCTTCCAGATGTGCTATTCTCTTTTTCGAGGGGATTATGATTCTTCTTAACTCTGCAGTTGGATCCTTAAATGCAATATTCATTTTTTGTATTTCCACTCTTGGATATGTTTGCATTTTGTAGTGATGTTCTCTGTATTAACATGACAGACCTCATCAATGAAGGATGGAGAACAAAAATGTCCTAGTTTACGGTCAAAATTGGGTAGCTTTCAAGTCAAAGCATGGCATCTCCAAGGCACTGCATCAAACTTGCACACATCAAACGAATATTCCATCAAGAGAGGTAGTTTCTAGGCTTGATCAAAAGTTCAACTCAGTTATTACAACTAAATCATTTTATAAGCATGCCTTTTTGAGTACCAAAGGACATTTTTGGGTTTTTCTTGACTACATTTTCTTCAGGTGATCGAGTGAAATTCATTATTAAATCCCAAAAGTCAGATAATCTGCCATCTGAAGTTCCTTTGAGGTATGTTTTACAAATATTTCTACACTCCAATTGTCAACATTCTAATCCATCAAGTGCAGTTATACCATGATAGCATTATTTGGCATGCTCATTATGAATACTTTCTATTGGTTAAGTTAAAGCTGGTGCTATACTCATTATGTTCAACTCTGATCTGTCTTATCGAAGAGAATGGCATGAAGTTTAGAAATTGATTTTCTCTGTGTTTGGCATGTGCTAGTTTCTAACTATTTATGGGACCATCACCTGTGAATTTTTGGTAGTATTCCCTCTGCACTTAGCTTACATCTTGTTTCTCAATGTTTTCAGGGGTCCATCTCATGGTGATCGAGGGGAAGTACTTTTGTCTTTGGACGAGAATGGTTCATCTAAATTTGGAGTACGTTTTGATAAGGCAATTCAAGGGGGTCTTGACCTCGGGGGTCTCTGCGAACAAGATCACGGGTTTTTCTGTAGCGGTAATACTTTGGCATCAAATGCGATATTAAGTTCCAAATAAGGACGTATTTTAAACGTGTGCTCATTGAATGTGGTTTTTTGTCCTTTTGGCAGCAAGCGACCTTCTCTTAGATCACACTATTGAAGAAAACATGGACAAGCTACTCCTAAATGCACTTTTTGAGGTAGTCTAAACTTCTATTATATTCACTGAAATTCAATTCTCGAATTATCTTATTTAAATTTCATTTTTCGAGGTAGTCTAAATTTCTATTATATTCACTGAAATTGAATTCTGGAATTATCCTATTTAAATTTTCTTAATTGATCTATAACTCTTTTCCAGGTTGTGACTAGTGAGAGTAAGAATAGTCCTCTTATACTTTTCATGAAAGATGTTGAGACATCATTCATAGACAACCCATGCATCTACACTGCCTTACAAAGAAAACTTAAAAAAATGCCCGAAAGTATTATCGTTATTGGATCATACATAAAGGTTGATAAAAGAAAGGAAAAGGTAATATAGTTCTTACATATATTTATATTGTTTAGACATGGTTGCTTGATTTTTCTTCTTATTTTGATGTACATTGAGTATTAGTGGTTTTTATGCAACAGGCAGCTCCCAGGGATCTACTACCCTTAATTGAAATTAATGAATTTGAAGACGTTTTTGAATTACCAGTAAGTATATTTGGATCAATTGGTGAACAAGTGATCTACGAGCTTTAATTTGCCAATTTAAAAATGTTTTACATAAATGAAAAAAAGGACAACCTATACTGGGGAGTTTTTTAATTTCAGTCATTAATACATTTTACCTTTCAGTCTTTAAAATTTAATTTCATTTCTCCATAAAATTGTTTTGAAAGGATTAGGCTGTTTCTTTTTGTTTATTACTCACTTGTTGCTGCAAATTTCTTTAGGACATGTTTGATTAAACAGATGCCTTCAATTAATTTAATAATTGAGTATGTAATTTTATTTTTGAATGCTACAGTGTGGGAGAAAATTTAAAGAGGACCCAGAGAAGCAACTTTTGGATCTTTTTCCAAACAAAGTGATGGTGGAGATGCCTCAGGTATTGAAAAGTGTTAAAACATATTAGACACTTATATTATTTAAATATCTTAGAAGTTATGGTTGATAGTTTTCTTTAATAAATACAGGATGAAGCCCTTCTTGCTAATTGGAAACTTCAGTTAGAACGAGATGTTGAAATGCTTAAAGTGAAGAAGAATCTACAACATATTAAAACTGTGAGCTTCTGTTTTAGATCCCATGGTTGACATTTTTGTTAGATTTGAAATATCTTATAGAAAGTATGCGTAGATTATTTTACTTTTTCAAATAGGTATGTTTCTCTTTCTTTTTCAATGTACAAGGTATTTGAGGTTGAGGCATTCATTATTAACAATGTAGTCAAATGTTTGTTAATAAAATGTATTATGAATAGAAAGAAATTATTGTACCTTTTCTTTAATGTTTTATTGTTGCTTTTGTAGGTGCTTTCTCTTAATAACCTGGATTGTGATGGGATAGACATAATTTGCATAAAGGACCAAAAACTTACAAACAAATGTAAGTTCGAGATGTTTGTTTCTCAAGGTTTTCTACTTATTTTGATTCATATGTCATACGTTGATCAATGTTTATTTTGTATTTAATATGGTATCTATGATCATAGTTACATGACATGTTGTCATAAATTTTATTCGTGTGATGGTTAAAGTTATTTATCGAATAGATGAAGCATTTGACATCTTGACAATCTTACCATGATACAAATTCCATAAACATATTTTTGATGTAGTGCTTGCACAGGTGTTTGTAAATCTATGTTTGCTAATCTCTCATTAACAATCATAAGCACTTGTACTGTTTGTAGATGCAATTCAGACTGCAGGTCTAAAGCCCATAAATTTTACATATTGCATAAATCATGAAAAAGTTAAATATGAGTTTTTCAAAATATGATTCAAAATTTAAAAACTCCAAAATAACAACTAAAATTTTTAGTGATGATCCCCATACCAACTATTGAACATGGAAAGTATACAAATCACATTCAAACACCTGAGCAAATGTTTTATCTTTCTTAAATTTTGCAACATTCAAATGTGACTCATAGATTCATAATCATATGAATAATAATATTAATTTGTCTTTTCAGGTGCAGAGAATATTGTTGGATGGGCTTTGAGCCACCATCTTATGAATGAATTTGAGCCCATCACTAAGGATGGAAAACTAATTATCTCTAGTGAAAGGTAAACATATTGTGTTTGTTCTCACTAATATTGAATAGAGGAAGGTAATTTTCATTGATAATACAAATTACAATGTAAGGAATTATTACCAAAGTTTCTTGATATCATCATGTTATTTTAGTGTTGGGCATGGGTTGAGCATACTGGAAGAAAATAAAAAGAATGAGAGCTCAAAGAAGACACATAAGGTGAAGTTTAAATTTGAGTGCAATGCTATGCTTCTATTATAAAATAGTGATATACTTTACAATATTGTAATATAAAATGCAATGTACTTTTTCAGAATGTTGCTACAGAGAACCGCCATGAAAAGAAGCTTCTTGACAATGTAATTCCACCAAGTGAAATTGGGGTGACCTTTGAAGATGTTGGAGCTTTGGAAAATGTGAAGGATACACTTAAAGAGCTAGTCATGCTTCCATTACAAAGGCCTGAGCTTTTTTGTAAAGGACAACTAACAAAGGTTGGCTTCAATTCTCCTTCTATCAAGTTAAAAAATACGATGAACCACATTACACATAATTTTAAAAACTAAATTTATTTACTAAATTCGATGAATCCTTACGTTTTTAAAATATGTATCAAGTGTCGAGATTACAACTAATTTTGCTCATCTAATGGGATGTCATTACGATTTGAAAATCATTGACATTAGCTAAATGTCATTCTTAACTAATGCTATAACTTTTAATACGATTCAAAAATTCATGTCATGTTTCGTTGCAGCCCTGTAAAGGTGTCCTGCTCTTTGGTCCTCCAGGAACCGGAAAAACAATGCTTGCTAAAGCTGTTGCAACAGAAGCTGGCGCAAATTTTCTAAATATTTCGATGTCAAGCATTACATCAATGGTATAGTTTAATATGATCAAAAATAGTTGATTTCTTTTTAACTATGGGTATTTTGAATTTTAGTTGATGTAGATCATCACTTTATCGTTGCAGATGTTTGGGGAAAATGAGAAGTCAATTAGAGCTATTTTCTCCTTAGCAAGTAAAATTTCCCCATGTGTGATCTTTATTGACGAGGTGAGCTGAAACTATTTTTTGTCTACTCTTCCATTCAATATTTTCAGTTTGCATTAGAAGTTCTTACTACGGATCCCCTGGCAGGTTGATAGTCTGTTGGGAAGAAGGGACAGTTCTGGAGAGCATGAGGCTTCACGTAGTATGAAGAATGAGTTTATGACAAACTGGGATGGATTGCTCACTAAAGAAAAAGAGAGAGTATTAGTTCTTGCCGCCACTAATAGGCCTTTTGATCTTGATGACGCTGTCATTCGAAGAATGCCAAGGAGGTGAGCATTTGATTTTCTCTAATATTCTTTATCGTATAACATATTCTTTTGGTAGAAATACTCATGCTACATATTTTTTCGCAACTAATGTGATTTTCATTTTCAATTTCAATATATATTTTTAGTCCTATTATCCTTTCTGAATATTTGTGGACATTAATAGTATTTTCAAATTTTACATTACTGGACAGGTTATTTGTAAACTTGCCAGATGCATCAAACAGAGCTAAAATCTTGCAGGTTATGCTTGCCAAAGAAGAATTGACCCCAGATTTTGATTTTGATGCAATTGCCAATATGACTGAGGGATATTCTGGATCTGACCTTAAGGTGGGTTCTCGTTTTAGCTTTTTTTTTTAAGCATATGTTCAAATTTTACTGGTCTTCTAATGTCAATGGGTTGTGTTGTAGAACTTATGTATTACAGCTGCATTCTGTCCAATCCGGGAAGTTTTGGAAAAAGAAAAGAAGGTATTTCTCTTTTGTTGGATGGATTAATTATTATTAAGGGACAGAGGTTATGCTTGCTGGTTGTTTTGAAATTTAACAGCTAATTATCTAAAGCGTTACTGTTCATTGTGTTCAAAATTTCCCTTTGATTTGATCTGGTCTAGAGGAGAGTGCTTTACGCATTTGGTGAATTGTTGCATTCAAATTAGCGTGTTTGATTATATAATGAAATGCGATTTTTTCCCTCTTAGCTTAGTGGTTAGAATCCCATGTCATTATTTTGTTTTTTCACATATTTTATTATGTTATCACCATTGAAAACTTTATCAGGAAAAATCACGAGCAATAGCAGAGGGGAAGGAGCTGCCATCTTTGAGTGGAAGTGCTGATGTTCGTCCTTTAAATATGGATGACATGCAATATGCCCATAAACAGGTAAGGTTTCAAAGAGTAGAGAGATTTTTGCTGAACAAACCAGTTTAATTATTGAAGCCATGCCCCCATCATAAAAAAGTATCCTTATAGGCTCAGTTTTTTGCAGGTATGTGCTAGTGTTTCTTCAGACTCAACAAGTATGACTGAGCTACATCGATGGAACGAGCTTTACGGTGAAGGAGGCTCAAGACAAAAGAATGAACTGAATTATTTTATATAGAATATGTATAACCTGCAATCTATTGTACTTGTAGACCTCTGTATGCTGGGGAGGATATGAAGCACATTTAATTTGTTGTGGCATTATCACTTGTAACAATCCTGAGATTTAAATCTCATATCACACAATTTCTTCCATGCCTGTTACATTATTGGTAGAGCCTCTCATTGTAAAATGTATCACTGTTAATATAAAATGTATTATATATTTACTTATTTTCGAGTATTTAAATTGAATTCAAAGTGCAATATTTATATACCAATATGCATAGCTTTGGACATAATTTCATATCTATTTATCTATGGATGTAAAAAATAAATTATTTTGTGTAGTTTGATATAAGAATTTTTTATTTTAGTTATATAATATTGAATATAAATTTTGTGATGGGATATTCTATATGTAACTTATAGAATGCCAGTATATTTAAAATATCTATTAGAGATATTGACTCAAAGAAACCAACATATATCATATTTGTAGAAATGAATTTTTAAATTTGGGTGAGTAGATATTTTCCAAAGCAATAGTTGCACCTGTTGGCAATCATTTGTTGAGTACTTCTAACAATAATGAACAAAAAATATAATTTGTATGTGTGAGCTTGCTTTTTATTAGACTTAAATTCTTTTGAGATTTTATTGAGAAATATAATTACACTTTGAAGTGGTACATTATAATCAAATACTTTTGAGATACAATTAAACCTTTTTCTTTTACCATGGGCCACTTTACAATTGACTATAAATATTTGTCTGGAGATTACATTATGATCAAATAACTATGATATTGCAAATAATTGCAATAAAAAGAACTTTGTGCTACACTTATACAATCTGAACTAAATAGGGTAAGTTCACATATCAATATCAACCTTTAGACCTATATCTATTTCTTAAGCATGCATTTGTGTGATCTTATCTATGTTTCCTTTTATGAAAATTAGATGCTTGTAGTTCATGGGCTAAAATAGAAAAACTTATCTTATGATTAATAGAAAAACTAGAATAAGATTATTGTCTTGTCTTTTAAATCACTATCATTAATTGAGCTTATGCTTCCAATTCAATCTATATATAATACTATGATGTCATGTATCCTAGATAGACATTAGTATATACCAAGTCAATAACAAGTAGGAGTATAAATCCCAATAATGTCCATTGCATATGTGAATTACATGCACATGCAATGATAAGCTCAAACATAGATCACACGTACACATAGTGACTAGCTCATGCATACCCCACATGCACACTTAGTGATCTTTTGACCAAAAAACAGATTTGTCTTTGTTGTAAGTGTCATCTCATAACCCATTTAACTAAAACCTAAGCCCTTATAATAAGATGAGAACATGAAAAAGAAAACAAGTGCATCCCATACTACATTATGGGTTCATCCTTATCTCATTCCAAAGTCAATTGTGAAAATGAGACAAGCATTTCATACTACATGTAATCACCAAAAAGGGTATATCAAGTAACAACACAACCTATACAAACATTAATAAGATTCCATAGCCCACTAAAAATTTGAGTCATTATAATTGGACAAACATAATCAAGATGATTTATGGTTTTACCTCTCCAAAGATTGTAGTTTGTGGTATTAATATCCTAGACCAATTTAATAATGGGAACCAAAAGAACCATACCTTAAGCAAAATATAACAATAGAAGCCCATGCATTTCTTTTAATATATCAATTCTTATATTGAACTCTTGAGATAGGTAGACCATAGTACCATCATTTGCATATGATATGACAAGACACTTCTTTTTAGTAGAGCATGCTCCTAGACTTTTATCATGACAAATCAATGGTAATATTTGTTGATGACTACTCTAGGAAAACCTGGATCTACTTTCTAAAATGTAAAGAATAAGAAGAGATCCTTAATAGGTTTAAAGAATTCAAATCACTAACAGAGAACTACTCAGGAAACAAAATTAAAACCCTAAGAACTGATAATGGGGGGGAATACACATCATAATTATTTAAAGAGTTTTGTAAAAATTCAGGGATTAAGAGGGAGTTAACAATACCTTACAACCCTCAACAAAATGGGATAGTAGAAAGAAAAAATAGGACAATCGTTGAAGCTGCCAAAGCTATGATTCTTGATCAGAATCTAAATATTAATCTTTGGGCAAAAGCAACTAGCACTGCTGTATATATTCAAAACAGATGTCCTCACTCTCATCTTGAAGACAAAACCCCTGAGGAAGTCTTTACTAAATCAAAACTGGATATTAGCCACCTTAGGATTTTTGGATGCCCTGTCTATATTCATATACCTAAGGAGAAAAGATTAAAATTAGAGCACTCTGGAAAAAGGGGAATCTTTGTAGGATATAGTAAAACCTCCAAGGCCTACAAGATATATATACCTAGTCAAAAGAATATTGAACTAAGTAGGGATGTGATCTTTGAAGAAGACTTAGCCTTCAAAAGAGCCCAAAGCTCTCTAGACCCTGAAGTCTATATCCCCAACCCTAGCTTAGATAGAGATCCTACTCCCAAGCTTCAGAGGGAGAATCCTGAGGAAACTATAAGTGAAACTCAAAGTCCACCTAGAGAAAACCTCAAGAAAAGACCACTATGGACCACCAAGACTATAGAAGAAGCTCAGAAGTTTGTTGCTCCTTTAGGAACCTTCAGGGAAAGCAAAAGACCTAATAAATTCACTAGCTATGTTGCCCTTATGAATGATCTCTCTAAAGACAAACCAAACAATGTATCAGATGCACTTGAACATCAAGTATGGAAGGATGCCATGTCTGAAGAGTATCAGTCCATTATAAAAAATTTATGTTTGGGAGATTGTTCCTAGGCCAACTAAGAAATCTGTGGTTTCATCTAAATGGATTTTCAAGATCAAACATGCTGCAGACGGTAGTATTGAAAAACAAAAGGCCAGATTTGTAGCTAGAGGGTGATCACAAAGGGAAGGAATAGATTATGAAGAAACCTTTGCACCTATTTCCAAGTATACATCAGTAAGAGTTGTATTAGCCATTGCAACAACAAAGGGGTGGAAGGTACACCAGATGGATGTTAAGACAACTTTTCTAAATGTTGAGATCTCAAAAGAAGTCTACCTAGAGCAACCTGAAGGGTTTGAAATTCATGATGCAGAGTCTCATGTGTGTAGATAGCTTAAATAGGCTCCCAGGACTTGGTATGAAAGAATTGACACCTATCTCTCAAGACTAGGCTTCTCCAAAAAAGATGCATATCCTAATCTCTACTACAAAAGAAATAAAGGTGATATGCTAATATTGATTTTATATGTTGATGAATTATTAATCTCAGGAAATAATCACCTTATAGATCAATGCAAGAAAGATCTATCCAAAGAATTTGATATGAAGGACTTGGGACTCATTCATTATTTCCTAGGATTGGAAGTATGGCAGAATTCTGACAACATTATACTAAACCAAGGAAAGTATACCTTGGATATTTTGAAGATATTCGAAATGTTAAATTGTAGACCCATGACCTCTCCTATGGAAACCAATTTACATAAACTTAAAGAAGCAGCAGCAGAGTCACAACCCACTGATCCTACTCAATACAGACAGATGATTGGGTCCCTGATGTACTTGGTAAATACAAGACTAGATATTTGTTATGCAGTTAATGCTCTAAGTCAGTTTATGTGTGATCCGAAGGAGATACACGGGTAGCAGTAAAACACACTATGAGATACCTACAAGGTACCCTAAACCTTGGTCTCAAATATGAGAAATTTGATATAGACCTACATGGATTTACAGATTCAGATTGGACTGGAAGTGTGACTAAAGGGAAAACCACTTCAGGGTGTTGCTTCAGTTTAGGTTCAGCTATGATATCTTGGATCAGCAGGAAGCAATCTTTTGTAGCTCAAAGCTCCACCAAGGCAGAATATATTGTAGCTTCTATGGCTGCCCGAGAGGCAGTATGGCTTAGGAAGTTGCTTGTGGGGTTGTTTGGAGAACCTATGAAACCCACTGTTATAAACTCTAACAACCAGAGCTGCATAAAAATTTCAATAAATCCAGTGTTTCATGACAGATCCAAGCATATTGAGATTCCATACCACTATGTGCAAGATATGGTAGACAAGAATGAAATCCAATTCGAATATGTTTGTATGAGAGATCAAACTGTAGATATTCTGACAAAACCTCTTTCCAGAGTGATGGTCTTTTGTATCACGTGTTTAGGTGATATGTCATATCATGTGATTAGGTGATATGATTTCCTAGAAAGTTATAATGTGTAAAGAATGCTAACTATCATTTAAAATTGTGATGCTTGATACACTACTCTCATTTATCTTACCTAGCTAAGAGGGAGTGTTAATGCATGGTAGCTACGATAAGATAAATGATTGAATGAGAAATAAATGAAGTCTCTCAGTTAATTATTTATCCTATCAATTAAACCATTAAGAAAAACTTCAAGCTATTCTATTTGATGATTATTCCTCATCAATAACCATGGCATATTGGTAATCAACGATAGTTATCTAATTTTCTCTACAACTCACACCTCACTTGACTAGTTGGCCAAGTTGGGGCCCCCCTTTTTTTCTTTTTGGTTTTGTCCTCTTCTTGGCTCTCTCTTTTTCTCTTCTTTTCCTTTTTTTTTTGCTTGTCTTTTAAACATTTTTCTTCCCCTTTTGGGATTATCCTTCAAGTTTCCTTCATTTCTCCTTTTGTTAGGAAGATGAGAGATACTTGACCCTTGATACCCAATCACTTGTCTAGTTAGGCTTCAAGGATCAAATATCAAAGGTTCACTTGGTAACAGTTAAACCTGAAAACCCCAAACCCCAATTACTATCCCAAAGAACCCAAACTGCATACATTTAATGTGGTAGTTGATACCTACGTCAACAATTTAGCTATGAATAGCATGCTCTACTGGGTTTCATTTGCACTATTTTACTTGCAAATTTGTGTTGATCCTATCCTTGACCCTCGAAGATTGGTGCTGGTGAGGAGAGTTTTTAGAGCTTGGAGTGATCATCCTTGGTGTCTAGTGTGGGGGTGAGGATTGTCTTTGCAAAATTTAGTTTGGTCATTTTTCTCATTTTATTTTATTTGTGTAAACTAAACGGGGAGGATTAATCAAGTTTAGGAACAACTTCAAACCATCAAACTATTTTTTATACACCTACCCTATTGACTTAGGTGATAGGGGCATCATTTGCCTAATGATTACCTACTTACCTATTATGCTCTACAACTCACACCTTGCTTGATCACTTGGCCAAATTGAGACCCTATTTTTTTCTTTTTTCTTTTCTCCTCTTCTTTTCTTTCTCTTTCTCCCTCATTTTTTTTTTCGGTTGTCTTTTTTCCCTTTTTCCTCCCTTTTGGGAATTAGCCTTCAAGCTTCCTTTATTTCTCTTTTTTCTAGGAAGATAAGGTATTTTTCACCCCCAATCCCCAATCATTTGCCTAGTTGGGCTTCAAGGATAAGGGGTCAAAGATTCACTTAGCAACAAGTAAACCTCTGAACCCCAACTTACTATCCTAAAGAACCCAACCTATGTGCATTTAATTTGGTAGGTGATGCCTATGTCAGCCAATTTAGCTATAAATAGGGCTCTAGGTATGACTTTCATTTTTACAATTTCATTTGAAATTTTGCGTTGAACCTATCCTTGACTGTCAGAGATCAATGCTAGTGAGGAGGGTTTTTAGAGCTTGGAGTGATCATTCTTGACATTTGGTGTGGGGATCGAGCTTGTCTTTGGAAGTTAGTTTTGTCATTTTTGTCATTTTGTTTTGTTTTGTTTGTGCTTGAGGTTAAGTTAGGGTTTTCAATTTTGTCTTTTGTTTTCTTCCATGTTCTTGTTGTTACCCCTCTCCTACCACTATCCTCCCTCAATTAGAACCTCTTTATCATTAGGTCATTTTTGTTGGATTGGGTAAAGAGTATGTTTGTCAAGCATTCCCTAGATCACATAATGAATCTGCATTAAGGTGTTAAAAACCTTGTCTTGTAAAAGAATAAACCATAGTTGATTGTAGGTAGGGTGGAATAAAAATTGAAGAATCCCATGAGCATGACTTTTCATTCAAAAAACCCTAAAAGTTCTCGCATGTGGAAAATATTGAGTTAAACTAGGGTGAAAAAAATTAATGATACGAACAATCTCAAAATTGATGCTTGAAATTTATGACTATGAGATGAATCAACTGTTGTGGTCTTGAAACTTTGATCGATGAAACCCATGTAAAGACCCATGAAACCATTGAAAATTTGGACCCAAAACTTTGAGATAGAAAAACTAATGAGATTGGGAATTAGACATAGTCTCTAATATGTTCAAAATTGACATTAAGTTACCTAAATACTCAACCTTTAAATATCAAAGTAAAAAATTGATTAAAGCAAACATATGCTAGGGATCAAGGGTACTAAGTTCCTTGTTCAAATTTTGGAATTGTAAAGATCCTTGGAACCCCCAACACTCAAACTAGTAAAGTGTTCACAATGGGAAGTTCCAAATACCACCAAGATTTTAACCCTTGATTAGCGATAATATCATGTAAAAGTGACTAAAGGGAAATCCCTTTACTGGGCATCAAGGGCATGATTGGTGTCGTTGTGCAAGGTAATAAGAAACACTTTACCACTAAACTCTGAAGATCGATGTCAAGACTTTGGAACCATTGAGGATATGGGTAGATTATGTGGAGTTAGAAAAGAAAGGACTAGAATAATAAATTACCAGTGAACCCCAACCTTTGGCATTAAACTTTTAGAGGTTCACTATTGAACTTGAATGAATTAATTTTTTTTCTTCAAGATGTGGTAATTTAGATAATCTTTACTTTGATGAATTGATTATATCACATTTAATAATTAAGGAGTTATAACAATAAGTCTGGTGACATTTTAGTCAAATTTAAGAATTCTTATATCTCCTTAACAAATATTGTTGATTTTACAAAAGATATTATGTTATCTAGGGAAAGGAACAAAGACCCCAGCCATGAAGTACAAGTTCTTGGGCTACATACTAGCATCCAAAATGTAGTCCAAAGATGTCAAAATCACGAACACTGATTCATGACATGTCAACTTGAAGTAATTTCTGAAGAGGATTAGGGATGAAACAAAGAGAACCCCTTGGGCCACCTCATTGGCCAAATAAGGATTAGTACAAGAAGCGGCTTTCCCTATATATATTTAGTCTTTAAATTTGGTAAGAGCTTGCACAAAACACTATAATGTTGTATATTGGAAGGTGTTTTAACCAAATGGAGTATTCTTTATCAATTCTCCAAATAACATTGAGGGAGTATTTCACATACCCACCTATAGAAACTAATCATTCATGACTATAGAGATATGAATTGAATACTATGAAGAGCTTAGTGAACCAACAAGCTGGATTAATAAGAATATGATAGATAGTCCAAGAAAGGTGCTCACCAAGTTGGCAAAGGTCATTCACAGGATTGTGCTTCACGAAGATGCTAAGGATCAAGTGACTCTTCTAAGTAAGGTCATGGGATTGCCAAATGCCAAATATTTTCATTGTTCAATTCTTCTCTTCATTAAGATCACCCTTTCTCAGAAGGAGCATGTTGTTTGGTGTACCATTATTTGTGACCAATTGCATGAATAGTTGATAGTGGTCAAGAATGATCCAAGATTTTACATGACATCTTATTTGGTTTATTTTCTTACTGCTCAAGTAACATTTCTAGAGATGACCACAATGGGATCAAGAATGGATCCAAAGATAAGGATCTATAGGTATTACTTGTGCAGTTGACTCTAACAAGGAGTCAAGAATACTACTATGTGGTAAATGATATGTTTGTATTTTCTATAACCAGACACGTAGAAGGGGATTTTTTCAAGAGAATGTTAGTATATGTAGCTACAAAAATTCAGAGGTTTGGCAGAGCTATGCAAACAAATAGGGGAAGATCATAAAATCATTGTAACTAAACACAAGCCTTGTTTCACTTTTCCACTAGAAATTGATGCACATACATATCTTGATATGAAGACAACAAATAAAATAAAGGCTGAATTGGCTACATATGATGTAAGGACTCCTTATGATGATGTAATAGGGCACTTAGACCCAATTGGGAAAATCAATATTATTATAAGAGCCTTTTTTAGAAACAAAACGAAGATTGAAGATCATTGGGCCAATAAAACAAAGGATTATGATGTTAGGGTCAAATATTTTTGTAGAATGGATCTCAAGTTGGTCTACATGGTTGCATAGTTGTGAATTCCAAATAACCTGAAAGAATATGGTAGAAGGATTAACCCCTCCTACGAGGAGATGAATATATATAATTTGGCCATTTTTAATATTGATATTTCACAAATGGACTAGAAGACCCTGATATTCAAGAACAAGAAGTCCTTTAAAGGAGTAAAAGATGGATGCCCAACCATTCCCAATGTTGGATCTACCAAGAGAGAAAGCCAAAGTTACCAAAGTAGAAGAATCTAGTTACAAGAAATGAGTGACTAGTGTTAGAAGAGATAAGACATGGGAGATTCACTGACTAGGCAATATTATATCATGTGCATTCATATTGGGGTAATCCCACAATACTAGGTTACACCTTTTGGTGCATCTTGATTTTTTGTTGAAATCATACATTTTTTAGAAAATATAACGATTTAAGCTTTAAGAGGTCCCATTTGAAGGAATTAATTGATGAGAGTTAGATCAAAGGCTCTTGGATCAAAATTTGTTGGATATAACCTCTCTACTTCTAAATCATACCTGCAATGGAGTCTCCTTCACACCTATCAAAATGTTGATAAAAAACCACTTTTACGTTATCTTTTGGGGGGTCAAATGAATTCATTTAGAATTTTTTTTTTTGAAGTATTTAGTCCTTTTTAATATATTTATGTTTTATTTATTATGAATGTAGGTTTTTCATCAAACATTAAGGATTGTGTTTCACACATGTGGAAAAATTAAAAATAGAGAAAAAAATTGTAAAAAATATCTTTTCTCTAGGTTTTTGATATCCTCATTTCAACACAAAAAGAAGAAGTTAATTCAAATGCATATAAAAAAGATGCATTACAGAATATGTTGCCATTCTACACTCACATGAGAATGGTTGATGTTGTCATTGATGCCAACCAACCGATAGCAAGATTCTACAGGTCAACCAGCATCACAGATATCATTCACCGACATCGACAGACTACCAAAGTTCATTCACCATCATTTAGTTTACAACGACAATGAAGCATATCGACATCCAGGCTGACATGAGAAAATTTTTGTTTATGTGAATTGTATTGTAATGTAATTATTTGTAATCCAATATGATGTATTGTAAAGACTCATATATGTATGAGATCTTATAGGTCATTTTTATATGTGGTATTATGTAGAAGATAGCGGAAAGATTTTGTAATAAGGAAGATAGGTTATGTGAGTGAATATCATTCATCGACAGGTTTTTGGTTAAGGTTTCTACCAAAGCTTAAACTGGTACTGAATCAAGCATTGTAGATGCTATTTTGAGCAGTACATTGTCTTGGATTTAATTATCCATTGTGTAGTCAGTGAGACTCTTTCATTGAGCAGTGGTCTCTAGGTTGTTGGCCTTCCTGCATGTGCAATCCCCTATTGTAAGTAATATTTATTCATATTGGTCAGTGAGTAAACATTGTGGGTCACAAATCCCACCAAGGTTTTTCCCTTACCGGGTTTCCTCGCCAAAATATCTTGTGTTATGGTGTGCATTTATGTTGTCTCTGTTATTTCTCTTTGTTGTATTATTACTTGTTTACCAGTACATTAATTTGGTTTGCAAAGTTATAAATAAGTTCAATATTCCATCCATCAGTTAGACATTGATTCACCCCCCCTCTCAGTGTCTTTGGGACTATCATTGCATCTAACAGAATACACTATCCAAATTACAATTACTCTATCATAAAAAATTAAGTTCTAAGAAAAATACATGTAACAAAAAATTATGTAAAAATATCCATTCACTAGATATTGGTGTGACAATTCTATATTTCAAAAATTAGAATTTCCTTCTCTCTATAAAAAATGTTATGCATTACCAAATAAATGTCACTTCTAAAAAATGTTGATTGCTATAAACATTGAGTTAAATTAAAAGTTACATAACAATATGGACAATTCATTTCTAATTATTTTAAAAAACATAATTTAAAATCTTTATGAAAAATCTCACAAATTGTTTATGTAGGTTTTTTGTTTTTCCTTATGTTAGGGGGTATTTATTTTTCTTACACCTATTATTTAAGCTTGCTAAGGTTATTAGGAATAGTTAATTTAAGGACATGTGGTGAAATACTTCAGCTACATATGTAACTCTCCACCTCACATGGGTAGTTGAGTTACACACCTTCTTTTGGCTTGTTGTGCCACCTTTCATAACCTCTATTTTGTCATTTCCTAAGTGGGTTATTGGGTAGTTGGGTTTCTCACCCTCTTTTGGCCTTATGTACCAACTTTCTCAACTCCCTTCCTGTCTTCATGTAATGAGGTTATGTCACATGTTTCAACATTTGCCAAGAAGGTAAACCCTCCCACCTTTTATGGGGAATAGGATTTAACGCACCCCTTGGATGTATGTACCATTTATTTTCTATATAATAAGCACTATACTCTCACCTTCACTAGTTCAATGATAGCTCGGTGAGAGTCTTCTCCAAATTATCTTGTCTTTAGTTTTTTTCTCTCATCAGATTTATCTTCATTCAAATATATTGATCTTTGATCATCCATTTCTTCTAGCTGCATGTGATCTACAACTAACATCAGATTCTAGCTTGGTTCTCGCGTCTCATAGAATCTAACATGGTAGTAGAGCCATGTTGTCTAGTATAACTCATTGCTTTTCTGATTTACTTGAGAGATTTGAGACTATTAGATAGCTAATATTTCCTTAAAAACCAAGTATGGTAGATTCTCCTGCATTCTCATGTGACTTGGAGAATCAGAACAGTTTAAAGGAAAATAAGCTTATAGATTAATCTAGTTTATTATATATGTGTTCCTTTCAGATATAGGTGATTGTAGTATTTTGGAGGCTTCTTTAGTATTTTCAAAGTGTCCAAAAGGCTTGAGAAAGTCAAAAGTGACTTTTCTTTCACCAAAATCAAAATTTGCAGGTTACAGTGAAAAAACTAGAGTGAAATATTTTTACTATAGTTGTTTTCATTTCGGCTTTAGAATTCCAACTTCTTCTCATTTGCAAGGAAAAAAATTCTGATTTTTCTTCCCAATATCAAAAAATTTAAGGTTTTTTATTTTGTTCCTGGAAAATTAGTACTGTTTGCAAAAAATTAAGTTCGAACAGGGCGGGAGCCCTTGTAATGGTGAAAAATTAGGGTTTCCACCATTAAAGATGTATGAAAACCACTAATTTACTATTACATTCAAAAGAGGGATAAAATCCAATAGATTCTAGCACAAACCAGTAATGATGAGGATCAAGAATATTGATTGGATGAAAGGGGTAAATTTGTTTACCCTCTTTTGTGAGTTGAATTTCTGAAATTAGGGTAAAGTACTGAAAATAAAGGTATAAACATGAAAACAATGAGCTACAATTGTCAGATTGAGGCACACACCTGGATCTGAGAAATATAAGTAGATTTAGACCCGATCCCTGAAAAAGCTCCAAAAATGTCGAGACTAGAACACCCATCACTTTGGTCCTCCTAACTTTTTGCAAACCAAAAGAGGTTGATTTGTCTTTGCAAATTATGTTGATTTTGAAGATCGCAACTCTGTACCTATTTCCTGTAGATGAAAAAGAAGGGAAATAGGTTAGGAATAGGGGTTTTCCTAAGTCAAACCTCGGTTTAAGAATTAACCTTGATTGAAATATTGCAAATACTAAAATAAATAATGGAAGGATATACCTTAGATCTGCAATGACTGATAATGATGCTTTGCTTCTTGAATGTAATCACATATGTTGTATGAAATGGCATGAACATGAAAAAACCCTAATCACTCACACATGCTTGCATATGAATGTTGTAATTTGCTCCACAATGGTTGAATGAAGGAAATGCAGCCTTGGAGATCTCTAGAAATGCTTGATAATACTTCATAGATGCAAGAATGTTTGATTGCTTGGAGAGATTGATTTCTTCACCGAGAATAAGTTAAGAAGAATGCCTTATATAGGGATTTCATTATTTAAATCACTTTTAGGCTGACCTAGAATTGATATATTTTTGCACAAAGCTAGATTTAAACATTATAATATCGCCAAAACATGATTCCAAAATTCGGGGAGAAAAAGTCGAGACTAGGATGGAGCATCCTACTCTGGCTGACTTTTTTCCAAATTTTTAGGGATGC
Source organism: Cryptomeria japonica (assembly GCF_030272615.1). Taxonomy (NCBI): domain Eukaryota; kingdom Viridiplantae; phylum Streptophyta; class Pinopsida; order Cupressales; family Cupressaceae; genus Cryptomeria; species Cryptomeria japonica. Next base: position 220,801,580 of record NC_081414.1, on the reverse strand, counting down.
AAAGTATCATGATTATAAGGTGATCCCCAACTCGATGTGGCAATTCAAGGTGTTTAGATATGCGAAATCGGGCCTTGAAAGTCAAAATAGGACCTAATTAGGGCTTTAATGAATTAATTGATTAAAAGGATAAAATAAAACGGGGCACACTTAGGGTTAAGGGCCCAATTTTATTATATGTGGAGTGATAAAAGAGGAATTTAGATTTAATTAAATTATTAAAGGGAATTTAAGATGCAAAATGCAACTCACTTTAAGGTGGGTGCTAACCTAAGCGTGAAATTGTACCACCCAATTAAGGGAGTACACTTTACAATGGTACATTTAGCCCCCACTTTAGTGAAGTATGAGCTTACGATCATACTCTTGGTAAAGTAGAAAGATGAGAGAGAGGATAAAATAGGAGCACAATCATAAGGAGATAAGACTTCACTAATTTTGGGGAACCAAGCCCCCAATCTTAGGATCTTAACAAACACAATCATATTCAAGGATACATAACACAAGGGGTTAATACTAAAAACAAGACCTCAAATCAGCTAGCCGAAGAGACCTCGATAATAAAAATGTCTCGACAACTAATATCATTCTTAAAAAATGCCATCGCAATAACATAAGTGATCACATAAAAGAGAAAAGAACACATCATCCATGTACCTGTTACCCCAACTTTGAACTTAAATTTTTTTAATTTTTAGTGCATTCTCCTATACGCTCCAAAAGACCAAGTGAACACCCTTAACCTTTGTCCCATTCCATACTTAGTCATTTTTTAGGCAAGTCGGCGGTTTTGAAAATTTGATAATCGCCAATATTGGAGGTTATCAAAACCTTTGAACCTCTGCAAAGGTTAGTTGTCGGTTAAATATTAGTTTGAAGAACTTACAAATCACTGATGTAAAAGGGAAAAGCAATAAAAAGAAGAGTTTGAAAACTTCATAAAGTACCAACTTGGTTCGCAAAGGGAGGAAATTGTTGATAAGCCTTTGAAGCAATGAAGGAGAAGTTAACCAAACTCAAAAAGTAACAACTGAGTTCGTAGAATAGAAAAATCACTGACATGATCAAAGTGGTTCATGATATGCAACCTACTTAATCATTCATTCAATATGAGATTCTACCTTTCCAAGCAAATTTATTCCCCCTTTTACTTAGGTTCATTTTATGCACCAAGTCCAAATGTTCCTACTACCCTTAACCAACCTTCAACTATTATGATCGCCATTCATAAACCAAGATTAACCTTTACTTATGCATTAAAATAAGTTCCATTTACATTTAGCATTCTTATAACTATATATAATTCTATATTCCTAGCATGTTCATTTCCTTATTATGATCACCAAGTGCATAATGAAACAATCATAAGGTATTCCTTAATTACTTATTTTATATACTTATACATGTCTTTGATGGACTTGAAAAGCATTGAGAAGGGGGGGTGAATCAATGACACCAAAACAAACATTACTTTAAACACTAACCGGTAGATGAACTTAACCAAGAAGTTAAACAAAATGCATGCTATCCAAAATGAAATAAAAACATCCACATAAAATAGAACATCCACCATAACACGTGTTTATACATGGAAAACCCAAATAGGTAAAAACCACGGTGAGATGGAACTCACAAGTTAACTATCTACAGTAATAGAAAACTAACCGGTTAAGATCTTACAAAGATCTTTGCTAGGAGAGAATCTTGTTAGAGATCCCAAGCTTGATTAGAAGCTTATACCCTGTTAAGAGTAACTTTGCTGGAGGATTAGAAGCTTATACCCTGTTAAGAGTAACTTTGTTGGAGGATTTTAGAATCCAAACTAATGGATCACCTTGTTAGAGGATTTGTACAATGAATCTTGTTAGAGCTTAACCAGTTAGGGGATTTAGTTCTGTTGTAATGATTAGAAAACAACAAGAAAGATTTGATCTGTTTTAAGTAGCACAAATTTTCTTGATCAAATCATTCTAAGTACATTCAACACTACTCTCCATCTAAACACTTATCGCTCTTCAGCAAAAGTATTCGCATAGATCACCTCTACTATATTTGTTCTCTCTTTTTCATCTCTTTCTAAATGCTTCACTAAGATGTCTCTAAATAGGCATTCAGACCTTATGTCGGCCATAGGAACACAATTTCCTAAGTGCAGTGTATCTAGACATTTAAACATAACTCATCACAAAAATGACTGCCAAACAAACGGTGCTGGTAACACATCACAAAATCAGATACTGGTTAGAGAAGTCAATACCAGTTGGAATAAAACTAGTGAATTGTTGTCCAAGAATCTTCCACTTGATCTTCACCTTCAACTTTATCTTCACTTTGATGCCAACTTAGTGTTACCATATGTTATCTCTTAGGCACATACTAGTTGACACAAAGTACCGGTTAGAGATAGACCTTAAACATACCGGTTGGTAGTAAAAACCAATTGAAGTTATACCGATAGTCAATGTAATCATATATGTGTGTGAGAGTGTTTCATCAATGACAACAAGTGATGAATATATTACAATTATCATCAAGCCAATTGTCTTCTTGACTATCCAACTCAACCATAAGTAGTGAATTCCACTAGCCATACATGATACCATTTAGCTACCACAATTCCTACATTAGAGAAAATTCATAAACTTGAACTTCTTAAATATTATAATCCATGACTCATTTAAAAACTCATAGGCTCTTTCTAAACTATATTAATTAACCAACACATAATCTATTCCATTCAAATAACAACTCATTACAAATCTATTAGCTACATGAATTCAATTCAATACCAACTTAAGATATGATAGGATTTGTTCTCATTTGTCATCCAATTTGAGATATAATCTTAGTCCACATCAACTAACACAATCTAATTATTTTCCTTTAGGATAATCATCCATTCAACCATCTAATTCCATGTAGTAGTGATATTCATTAATAAGAATAGTAATTATTCCATTAATAACATTCATACAACACATTCATACGAAACATCCATTTACAACCCAAGCATTACAAGATTTCAATCCATCATTAGATCACAAGCTACGAAGTACAACACAACAAGTCCAAATATTTTCAATCACAAATCATAAACATGTCCTAAGATATCTTCTACTAATATACATACATACAATCAACTTACATCTGCATAATTTCTTTTAACATGACTCATCGTGAATACCAATTGCATCATCAAATTCCAATCCATAACACATATCTACATCTCATACATCCATTTTATTGAACTATAAATGCATAATAATACAACTCAATGTTTTGTCATTAACATTATATTCTACATCCCATGCTAACACTATTATTATAACAATATAATCCTTTTTCCATGATCAAGGTTCTCTTATTATATGATTTCATTAACCACCATTACAAGATAATTTCATTACATACACTGTGACATTATTTATATTATTTCTGCAACAATCATCCATAGGCTATATTGGAGAGGTATCCACATCCACACAAGAAGAATCCAAAGATAGGTTTATCTCAATGGTTAAAAGCACCAACCAACCAACCATGTGGAATGAAAGGAACCACCCCCCGTGCTAGGAGATGACACAAGGTCCCAACACACACTCTACATCTAGGCTAACACTTAAAACCAAAGAGACTAACAATACAAGGACTCTCAAGCAAGAATCATTCACAAGAATACACAAGTAGAAACTCCTAGAGGCATGCAAATCAACAAGGCATCAATATATCTCAAGTTGGGACACATGTAGGAGTGGAGTGTCATCACATGATATCCTCCCATAATACTACCAACACAACTCTTCGAAGCATAACATGACCCCGATAGACATGTGAAGCTATCTCTACCCATGAGAGAATCAAGGGAGATTTGACTTACCACTGCAGTGCTCTTCCCAAGCTTATCCTAAAACATCCTCCTTAAGATCAAGACATGGGGCTCAAATAATGAATTATCTTGTTTAGGTGAGTCTAAATTACCCAACCCATCTAGTTCATTATCCATATTATCACTTATTTAATAATAGGAAAACTTCCAATGTTCCCTAGTGATCTAGATGGGAGGCTTATCAACTCACTGCCTATCTCTCATGATCCTGATAATCACATGGAAGCCCACTCCCCCTAACATGTTCCAAAAATAAAAATAGAAATAACGAGAGGCCCTAAATCATATACAAATCTGAAACCATAGTCATTATTATCCAACCATAAACATACACATAAAACATGAACATCCAAAAAGCCATAATAAAAAGTAAAGCAACCTTGAGCCTCATACCCAAAATAAACATCAAGCCATAATAAGGCAAACAAAACTATCTCAACATGAAATAAAAGATAGAAGCAAGGCACATCAACTTGCTGGTCCAAAAGCAATAGAACAATCCTCACAATCATGGCTCATCAACATGAAAGGAGAAACCTCAAAAAAACTAATAAGTAAGGCACATCAACTTACGAAGATACAAAAATCACATAATTCCCAAATCAGATCAATACCAATACTGAAAAACATCAAAAGACCAACACAAATGCCTTAGGTAACACTTAGAAAATTTTAAAGTAATACAATATCGTTAAGTGTGCATACACAACATATTTACATATTTACTCATATTCCCCTTTTAATGCAATACTCCCCCTTAATGTATGCATAAATACAAAATTTTCAAAAACACACATACATATTATTACTCCCCCTTTGACAACAATGCCAAAATGATAAAGTAAAATATATACATATATATAGAAAATCTGTATCAAAGTGTTCATCATATATTACAATTTTAAACAAGTTCATGCATTGGATATTCTCATGAAAATATTATTAAAATTCTGCTTCATCTGGGATAGAGCATTCTGCCATGATTCTAGTATGTTGTCCATATACTTAGAGGTAGACAACAGCTGAGAATAGAATTCTTCCATTCAATCTAGCGTGCAGGTTTCAAGAGTAGCAAGAATAGCTTCTGCATTAGAGTAGGCTCTTTGAAGAATGTCAATCTGTGAGGTGAGCTGACTCTTGAGCTCTCTTAGAGATTGGAATCTCTTAGCTCTCTCATTATCATACCTATTCAGTTTGTCATGTAGTTCATCTATAGACCGGTTAAAGGCATGAATAGAGTCCTGGATTGGGACATATGCCTTGCATAACCTTTCTATTTCCTGCTCAGTCTCAACTTGATTCTTAGAAATATCAGAATAAAAGAAAGTAATATTGGAGGTAGAGGCAAGATACTTTCCTCCAGATTCAATAGCTTTCTTTAATAGACTGCCATTATGAGATAAAGTCATTTTGCTATTTTCAATGTGCTTAGCTAGTTTATCTCCAGATGTCTTCTTGTGGCTCTTCTTGATAGATATTTGAGTAGCATCTTCAAGCGATTTGATTTGATCAGATGCATCTACAACCAATTGACCAAGTTTGCTGATAGGAGTAGGAAGATGTGCAACAAAGGTTTCCGATAGTAATCCAGACAAAATTTCTACTGCATTCTAGATTGTCTCTGCCTCAATTCTTTGTTCTTTCAATCTCTTCTTGTGTGCATGAGATTGCATAGCATTAGAAATCTTCATAATTTAGATGCACTCAAGGTATTCATGTCAATAGGTCTTGAAATGCTTAAAGAGTCATCATCATCATCATCAAGTAGGTCTGGCTTTGCCGGTTCAGGGGGTGTACTCTTAATGATGGCTCTTTCTATGTTCTTCTCTATTGCATCTTCTGTTTGTTGAGTAATAACTTCCTCAATAGACTCCTTTTGAGTAGTGTCAATGATCGGTGGAGATTGGGGTTTCTCCAGTTGTCAGTTCACTGATCTCTTTTAGTTGATTACCCGGTTGACCACTTGATGTAACCCACACTTTTGTGATTGTAGGAGGATCCATATCTAGTGCAGTAATGTCTCCAGATAGGTCTATTGTGTCATGAATATCTTCATCAACAAGAATAATGGAATCAGCCTTCTTCTTGGTTGGATAAACAACATCAGCTTGAACAATTTCTTCATCCATTTTTGGTCGAGGAACATCTTCTGTGGTATCATCCTTACTGCTTGAGTGGATGACATTTTCCCCCTTTTTGATTATACAAGCTAATTGATGTGTCTCAGACTCAACACCCGACCTTTTTCCATTTAGAAGCTTCAGTCTTCTTACTTTAAAATCAAAATATGCTTTATATTCCTCAGTTCAAGCACTAATTCCATTTGATGATAGATTGGGAAAATACTGTACAAATACTTCATCAAAAATATTCTTTTCTAATTGAATGGCTTCTTCCCATTTATCTAACTAAGTATTATACAAAGAGACTGAAATATCTTTCTCCAAATCATGTGGAAATCTACTGTAATGACCCAAGTAGGTTATTACCTATTGAAGTACTTGCTTCTACTCATCTTCAGTAAAAGAATCATATTGTTCTTTGACATTGTCAAACTTGTTTCTTCCCAATGACTTCATTGTTCTCTCAAATGTTGTGTCAGGTTTGTAGGTGGCAATGTCTATAGGTGTAGTTTCCTTTGGCACTACCTTTACCTTCTTAGGTGTTCTGCCGGTTTCTTTTTCCTTCTTATGTTCTTCTTCAGAATCTGTATCCTCAGACTTTGGTTGCAAAATCAGTTTCCTATTCCTCTTCTTTGGTGCATTCTCCTTCTTCTCAGATATTTTAGGTGTTGGTTCCTTCTTGGTTAGGACACTCTGAGTCACCCTTGTAGTCTTTTTCACAGGAGATTTTTCATCACATTTCTTTTTCTTTCCTTTTTCTTTTGCTACAGGTGCAGTACTGGTTTCAGTTGGTGCAGCTTTGACTGCTAACATGTCCAATTTTGCCTTCTTTTTGTCTTTGGGTGATGCTAACAGAGTATTAGCATAGCCAACCAATAAGTCATGATTGACCTCGTAGCTCATATCTTCCATCTCTTCCTCCCTTGGTTCAATTTCTTGCATCAAGCAAAAGTCAGTTGTAACCATGAAGATTATGTCTTTTTCAAAGTGTTTTACCACATCTTCAGGTAACCTCACTCTCAAGCTCATCTTCCTCTGGAATTCATTAAAGTACTTGTTCATGGTAGCTGAAAAGGTATTCTTCATAGCCTTAATGTTGTTCTTGATCTTTGCATTGATCAGTTGTTTTTTGGACCATTCAATGTCACCTATACCAGGTAGAAAGTTTTGAAAGTAGAAAAATAACTGAGCTAACAATTGACCATATTTTAACTTCTAAGTATTTTCCTTCTTAATCAGATCACTATTAATCAAATAATTAAAATAAGCATTATTAACTAGTTAATCTTGCATCGATAATCAAATAATTAGTCTCAACATTAATAATTGGAACATCTCACACAAATACATAAATCAATACACATACTCACATCACCAAGAAGACCAAGCTTACTAACTGACATGGTGAATTACGCTAAGATGCTGACGACTCACAGTGAACAACTTAGACCTAGACTATGTAAGGGAAACCTGTGTCAACTCCAAACCACATTCCATTGGGATTTAAAGACATGCTTAGACCTATGGAGCCAGGTGGAGACAGTATCTGAAACCTGCAAATCCTACATCCACAAAGCAATGATACAACACATACATATATAATAATAGGCAAGTGATAGAGAATCACAACGACACATCCTTCTCGCAATGAGTGATGTGACATCATCTCTACCACGAAGACAATCATACAACAATCAAACACACCATAAGATCAACTCATCATAGGTAACCATGAAATAGGGTCGGTACATCTAAAACATCATGAAGTGCATGACCAATATAATCCATCAATATAACAAGGCATGTAAAATCCATCAACATCTATACTCATCAAATCACATGTTCAATAATGATAGTACCATCATCCACATAAACCATCAAAATAGCATATATCCACATAAGTCATTAGAGTATCATATGTCCCAATAATGTCTAGCATCATAATGAGTATCTGAAATATAAATAGAGTCACGATCGCAATCTAAAACATCATAAAATAACATCTATGATATGAATAAAGTCATAAGAAATCATCAAAGAATCATCAATATGTCTAAATAAGTCTTATCAACGTATAAAATAAAAGATAAATTGAGGAGGGACACTATAGAAAAGGTCGATGGAACCTCAACCACAAACTTATAAAAGGAAGAGGGAAATACAAAAATTAATATTACAACAATCTTCAAGAGAAGAAGAGGATTTGGAAGAACATGTGCCACTACAAAGGAAAAGAAGGATACGAACTTTGGGGCAAGCCCAACAAGACACAGGTTTCCATCCCCTTCTCCTTCTCCCATTCAAAGTAATTCACCTCCCCAACAACAGACACATCCTTCTCCACCACCAATGATACCACACCTCCAATTAAAAAAAGAACCTTCTCCTCCAAAAGAGATTGTTCCACCTTCATCTATGTAGTATCATAAATTGTATACCTTTAATTAGGTTTTCTAATTTCATGCTTAGGTTAGCACCCACCTCAATGTGTCCCATTGCATTTTGTATTATAGGACTTGTTTAGGAATTTAATTATTAATTTAATTAAACTTGTTGGAAAAATGGTGTCTCAACCTTGCATTTACATGAGGGTACTATTTATAGTAAGTTTTCATTTGAGCACGAAATGGTGCAAAATTATCACCAAAGATTTTGGTTGTCTAGATAAGCATACCAGTAAAGTTTCATTGCAAGATCACGACTAGTTTTGAAGATATTAAAGTTTTTTTTGGAGGGGGTCCAATGAAAGGTTTAAATTTGAATTTTAGGAATTTAGACCATTTGAAATGCCCTAGAAAGTGGGCATAAATAGTGTAACAGTTTACAAGATGATAAAGGACTTTGCAAGATTTTCAGTGCTTCAAACAGTTCATCAATTGGACACACGGTTCACAAGTTATGGCCTCTGGAAGTTTGGACTCCCGAAATAGGAAATATAAAATGCATCAGACACACAAATGAGTTGTAAAAGGGAGGGACACTTTTTGATGTGTGTTTTGATATTTCATAGGGCATCTAGATTGGATATAAGGTCGGCTATACTTTATTGGATGGTTTTAGCCCATGGTTTTGTAATACCGTTTGATGATTTCTTGTATTGTATTTCCTATATATGAGGTGCGTGAGATAGAGAGTGTGTGTAAGAGAGTCTCATGGCTATTGAGTTACCTCTAAATCTCTAATTAGTGGTACTCTTACAAAGAGATTTCTCTACAAGTATATTGTAATTTGTTATTTATTGTTAAATAATATATTAAGCTTCTTTTGGAGTGTGGGTTTTTTCTCTCAAAAGGGTTTTCCCCACGTAAATCACTATGTTGTGGTATGATTGTTATTATGTTTATTTCTATTAATTTCTTATAATGGCTGTAAAAATATATAATTTTTTTTGCATTATTCTCCTCTCAAGGTTAGTGTAGGAATTTGCTCCTCTACTTAACTTCCTTACAAGTGGTATCAGAGCTTGATCATCTTTGGTTTCAATAGTGGGTTGTTGGGTTTTTTGAACTAATCCAGATTTGAGTGGGAGCTTGTGCAGAAGACACTTTTTGATATTGTTGCAATAATTTTCAGATGGAAAGTTCACCAGGGAGAATAAAGGTGGAAAAATTTAATGGAAGTAATTCTGAGATGTGGAAGTTGAAGATGGAATATCTACTAATAGATCGAGATATGTGGGATGTTGTTGATACGAATGTATCAAGACCCTCAGATCCTACTGTGTCTACTCAATATGATGTTATGGACCATAAAACCAAGGGTCTAATAAGACTATGCTTGGCAAGCTCTATTATGATCAATGTCCACGGATAAAACTCTACACAGAAGCTATGGACTAAGCTTGGCGAGATGTATCAAGCAAACTCCTTATTAAATCAAATTTTCTTGAGGAAGAAATTGTATTCCTTGAAGATGGAATAGGGTGGATGAATTTTAGACCACCTGGAAGCATTTAATATTTTGGTGGCTCAATTGGTATTTGTTGGTGTTAAGATGGACAAAGTGGAGAAATGCCAAATCTTGCTTTATTCTTTGCTTGATTCGTGGGATTCTCTTGTCATGGATATCGATAGTACTTCTATTGTTTTGAAGTTTGAAGCTATGGTGGGTGCCCTACTTGGTGAAGAGATGTGGAGGAAGGTATCCATCAATTCAAAGGAAGCCCTAACTGTTCGTGGAAGACTTAAGGAAAAAGGCAACAAGAATGAGAAGTGTAATAAATCCAAGTCCAAAAGGATATCAAAATCTCCTAGAAAGTCCAAAGTCATTTGTCAGAATTGCGATAAACCAAGACACATCTGCAAGGACTACAAAGAAGAAAAGAAGAAGAAAAAGAAGTATAATTTTGATTTTGAGTTTGAGAAGTAAGATGGTGATGCATTCATTACATCTTTGGGTACTCATGCAGGTAATATGCATGGTTAATTAACTCGGGTGCATCTTTTCATATGACTTCCAATAGAGATTGGTTTTCTAAATATGAAGAATTTAATGGAGGTAAGGTGTACTTGGGTGATGATTCACATTTAGATATTGTTGGCCATGGTAAATTTAGGATTAGGTTTCCTCATGGTAGAAAAAAAAGGATTTGCAGTGTGCTGCATATCCCTGGATTAAAATGAAATTTAATATATGTGAGCAAACTAATAGATGCAGGTGTGAGGGTAGTCTTTTATGATGCAATATGCAAGATGATTAAGGGTGCTATGGTGATTGCTAGAGGTGTTAGGTTTGACACATTTTACAAGTTAGAGGCATGTACACTGTTAAGTGTAATAACACTTCTGTAAAAAGTAAATTTGTGGATACTTTGTTGAAAGATTTGAGGGTTTCACCTTCACCGGATGGACATGGATTTTGGGTACCTAAGGGTTCTCTTTATTCTGAAGCAAAGTTACCTCTAGAGAAGACTATGTTATGGCACCAAATACTAGGCCACATTGGAGAAAAGGGTCTAAGGACCTTAAAAAATAAAAACCTTGTTGAAGGTTTGAATAATAGTAATCTTGACTTTGATTTTTATGAGCATTTCATTTATGCAAAACAAATTTGTGTTCAGTTTTACTCAAGAGTTCTCATAAATCTTGTGGTATTTTGGATCTTATTCATTCTAATGTATTTGGTCCTATAGATGTTCCTTCGATTAGAAAATCCACATATAATGTTTCATTTATTGATGATTTTAGTAGAACATGGGTATATTTTTCAAAGAGTAAATCTAAAGTTTTTAGTCGAATTAAATAATTTAAAGCAATGGTTGAGTTGCAGACTGGAAACAAAATTATATGTTTGAGGACTGATAATGGTGGTGAATTTTTCTCTAATGATTTTGATATATTCTGTAAAGACTGAAATTAATAGACAAAAGTCAACTTCGTATTCTCCACATAGAATGGAGTTGCATAAAGAATCAATAGGAAATTGATAGAGAAGGCTAGGAGTGTGCTAAGTGGTGATGGTCTAGAACAAATTTTTTGGGATGAAGTTGTTGCCACTGCTTTCTACTTGGTTAATAGGTCTCCTGCATCAAATCTTATTGAAAAAATGCCTACAGAAGCATGGTCATGTCATAAGCTTTCATTCAAATATCTTAGAGTTTTTGTTTGTGAGGCATATGCACATGTGCCAAAGGAGAAGCGAACAATGTTGGAGAGAAAGGATGTGAAATGTATCTTTATCGGATACATTCATGGTGTCAAAGGATACAAGCTTTAAGACCTTGTTGCACATAAGGTAATACGTTGTAGGAGTGTTATTTTTAGAGAAATAAAGTCTCCTTCTATTAAATTGCAACTAGAACAAACTAAATAGGAAGATATGATTAAATTTCCTTCTATGCCTGAAAGAGTTGAATCGAGATCCCTAGATAGGCACAAAGTTGAGGAGAGAAGCTCATCCAGCTCTGAATCTTTAGAAGAGGAGGAAGAACCTCCAACTCAGCTTGTTTGAAGGTATACAAGATATAGACAACCACCTAAAAGGTATTCACCTAGTGATTGGAGATGTATTTTTTATTTGAATACTAATATGGATGAACCTAGATCTATAGAAGAGGCATTAGGTGTGAATGATGCAAAATCTTGAAAGATTGTTATGGAAGAAGAAATGATAGCTTTGAAAAAGAATGATGCATGGGATCTTTTACCATTGCACGAAGGACAAAAACCTATTGGTTGTAAATGGGCGTTCAAAAAAAAGATTGGTTCAGATGGAGGCATTGAGAAATATAAAGCAAGGTTGGTTGCAAAAGGCTACTCTCAGGTTGAGGGTGTTGATTATGGTAAGATATTTTATTTTGTTGCAAAAATGACATCCATTAGATTTTTTCTTTATATTGTTGTTTCTTATGATTTTGAGGTTGAGAAAATGGATGTGAAAACTGCTTTCCTTCATGGTGATTTTGAGGAGCATATTTATATGACATAGCCAAAGCACTATGTGGTGAAAAGTAAAATTAATTTGGTCTGTAAATTAAATAAATCTTTGTATGGCCTCAAACAAAATCCTAGGATGTGGTACCAAAAATTTGATACATATGTGTTGAGTTTGGGATTTGAGCATTCTAAATTAGATCATTGTGTTTATTATAAATCTGACGGTGACCATTTCCTATACATTGCATTGTATGTTGATGATATGTCATTCATTGGTAAAGGGAAAGGTATGATTTTAAAACTAAAGTCTTAGCTTGCTGCTAAATTTAAAATGAAAGATCTTGGTGCAACAAAGCACATTTTTGGGATGAAAATTAGAAGAGATAGAGTTAATAGAAATTTATGGTTGGGTCAAAGTAAGTATGTAAATTAAGTGTTACAGAGGTTCAACATGCATGATTGTAGACCATTGTGTGTTCCTTTTATAGTTGAAATGAAATTATCTATTATAGATTGTCCTACATCCCCATCAGAGATGGAAGACATGAGCAGAGTTCCTTACCAGAGTGCAATTGAAATTTTGATGTATGCTATGGTCTCTGTAATAGACCATACATTACCCAAGTGGTGGAAATTCTTTCCGGATATATGTCTAATCTTAGTAGAGTTCATTAGGATGTAGTCAAAAGAGTCTTTAGATATTTGAAGGGTACCTTAGATTATTCTTTGTGTTATCATGGTAATTTGGTTGGAGATGTGATTTCTCTTGATATACATGGTTATGTGGATTCAGACTAGGTAGGTAATATTGATAGCAGAAGATCCACTAGTGCTTATGTGTTTACTTTATTTGATGATGCAATTAGTTGGATGAGTAAGCGACAGGTTGTGGTTGCTTTGACAACTATTAAAGCAAAGTATATGGCAGCTACTTGATAAGTTGATACTTTGTCATATTTTTACCATCAAAACTCTTAGGTTTTTGACATCTTTTAGGTTGCATTGTGGTAGTAAAGTATTGTGAATTGACGATATGTATTCCATGTGTAAACCTGAACTTATGAAATCATGTTTGAACTTTGCTGGTCTATTCCTGCAGCCATGCCAATTTATTCCTGCATCAAAGTGGTTTGTTCCTATTGTTATGCGGATTATTTGGGATAATGTTATATGTGAGTTAATAAATGTATTAATTAAGTAAAATACGTATACATGTCCTTGTATGTTGTTCTTGTTTTGTGCAGATAATAAATGAAGTTGCGATGGATGTTCTCCTTTCACGTTTAAGGAATGAAGAATCATGTATGAGATGACTGGAGATCAAACTGAAGAGGAGCCGAGCGAACGCAAGATATGGCATAACCGGAGTAGCCATATATCACTATGGGAGTTTAACTCTAGTGGGCATTGAAGTCACAAAATATTGCTACGACGTGCAAAGACTATGGTTCGGTTTAGATCCACGTTTCCTGCAGCCAAGCTCTAGTTATCTTCTTCATCTATCAATCATCCACCTCTTCTTCTAGGCGTGATTTGAGTTGTCCATTGTAGCTGACCTTTGTTTTATAATAAGCTCTTCCTTTTTCTTAGAGGCTAGACATATAGAAAGGAATAGAGCAGATAATTTTGGCAAGCATTCTAAAGTTTTTCTTTTAGAACATGTAATCATTTTCAGGAAGAAATGAATGAAAAATATGTTGTTCTGATCTGTTAAAAGTATTTTGCTGGAAGCTTCATATCACTCATCCAAGGGGGCCCACTTGGTGAGTGATCCTACGTTTATGTTTATTGAAATTATTTCTCCTTTAGTTGCAGTAGAAGTTCATGCTTGGATTGTTCTTGCAGCCACTGGAAATAGATCCACTGACTGTTCCTGTAGCCAAGCCAGGACAGAGTTATTTCTGTTATTTACATTAGATCATTCCAACATAGTTTTTATAAGTTTTCATGTAGCCTTCTATGATTTCTATTCTTGCTTTTCCTTTCTGCATAATGTTAGTTACCGTAGCAATGCAGAATAGCCATTGAAGGAGCTTAGTGCATATATAGTGCAGACCCATTTCAAGTTTTACGTCCTTGGGTTGATAACTAAATGAACACTAGCTATGAAAATAGTAACTTTACCAAATGAATATCCAAACTTCGGATTGAGATTTCAATTAGAGTTATTATTATTATAGTTGGAGTAGACATTTTTGGCACCGTTGTTGGGGATGGTGTCAAACTGAGAACCTTTTATGATTATTATAGTTTTTTAATTGGTTGAAAATTTTATGAATCTGCATGCATAGTAGAAGAAGAGACCCCAGAGATAGATTTCTGCCCACTCATCCGAATCATGCAGAAGATAATTTCCCAGTTATAAATCCTTTTGCTGAACATTACCAAGTCCCACAAAATTTGAATCATCCTGAATTTGAATTTCTAGAAGGTAGTCTTCAGTTCCTTTTTGGTCCATAAGAAGAAGAATTTCCTATAGTAACAACCCCACAAGTCTAATGCAAGGGAAAGCTCCTCTGGTGGGAATAATCCACCACCACCACTAGGTCCAATGTTTGAGTTTCCCATCTCTGATCAGCATGACAATGCTAACCTCAAGAACATTCCAACATCTTCACTCCCTAAATTCTACGGGTTGGTGACAGAGGATCCGGATACATTTTTGTTTGAGTTTATGTTCTCTATAGGAGTTTTGACTATACTACAGATGCCCATAGACTCAAAAAATTTCCTGCCACGTTGAAGGAGTCATCTTTGAGATGGTTTATGAGCTTGGGTAGTAGCACAATCAATACATTGGATGAGATGAAATGGTTGTTTCTTGCAAAATATAAAGATTATTGTAGAGGCACTGATCGTCATGGGGATGATATCTTTAGAATGACACAAACTGAAGATGAAAGTCTTGAAGATTATCTGGAAAGGTTTTTGTTTAGTGTCAAGAAGTCCAAGCATAGTACTCTGAATGAAGATTCCCTCAAATTGATATTTTTGAGGGGTATCAATGATGAATGCACCGATTCCTTAGATCTTATGGGAGGAGGTGACATTACACAATCTACTTGGGTTGAAATAGGACAAATTTGCAAAAAGTATTCCAGATCTTCATCTAAGAAGAATAGGAGATTTAAGCCAGGGGCACCATTATCAGCATCTAGAACTGGAGTTTCTAGATTGGAACTTAGTCATCTGTTAAAAGACTTCAAGGAGGACATAATAAACAATATGGCTACCCAGTTGGATACATTGGCAGCTAAGAAGAAGCATGAGGAAGTCGATGCATTCCTTGCAAAATTTTGTCCTCATTGTAAACATGGAAGTACCTGACTTCAAACTAGTTCAAGGTGAGGATGAGCAAGTCTTCTATGTTGCTCAAAGAAGACCAAACTTTCAAAGACAAGGTATGCCACCCGATCCACTTTCTTTTTCTGGTTATAGTGGTAATTCTTATACACCAAGCAACCAATGGCAACCATAGTATTCTCAAATTTTTGGTAACTATCCACATTGGTACGGGTCACAAGGCCAAGGGCAGCAATTTTCTAATCAAGTTCCACAATGGCAGCAACCATAGGGGAATTGGTATCCACCCCAGGGTCAAGGGAACCAATTTCAAGGGAATTGGCAACCTACCTCTCAATGGAGGCGGAACCAATCATGGCCAGCCCAATCTTCTAGATATTAGCCTCCTATTCAATAGCCACAACCTCCTGCTTTAATGCCTCCTCCTGTAGCTACTGCTACATTGCCTAAACCAACACAGTTGCCTACTCAACCATTGCCAAATCCAAATATCAAATCTCAGCAACAACAACAACAAGCTTATTCAGCTGATGTTAATCAGTACCTAGCCTATTCTTTATCACTAGATGACACACACCTCCGATCTGGAACAACTTTACCTAATCCCTCTCATCCAGTTATCACTGAGGTACAGGAGGAGCAAGAAATTTATAATTCAATAGATACAATACCCCAGAGTCAAATATTGCCACCATTTCCCCATAGATTGCAAGACAAAGAAGTTCCCATTGAACAAAGCTTTGATATTATTGATCAACTGAAATAGATTTGTGTTAAAATTCCATTGTTGCAAGCAATAAAGGATGTGCCTATATATGGTAAGGCATTGAGAGAGGCATGCCTAAAGAAACCTGGCAAGAAGAAAAAGGATCCACAAACAGTGCATGTTATGGGTCAATTGGCTAATATCATGTTAGGTAAAATTGCAATTCCAAAGTATTCTGATCCAGGTAGTCCTATTGTGAGTATAGTCATTAATGGCAATCAAATAAAGAATGTTTTGGTTGATTTAGGAGCAGCCATTAATGTAATGACAAGGGAAGTAATGAAACATATAGAGATCAATAGTTTAAGGACTACACCCATAGTTCTACAACTTGCTAATGGCTCTACATTGAGACCTGACGGTATCATAGAGGATGTCATAGTTATTCTAGATTCTTGGGAATATCCTGCAGACTTTATGATTCTATCTCCAAAAGCAACATTGGGAGGATATCCGGTCATTTTGGGTAGACCCTGGCTTGCCACAACTGATGCATATATTGGGTGTAGATTAGGAGACATGACTATTTCAAATGGGAGTTCTACAAAAACATTAGCCTTGTATTCTCCAGCACAACCACAGCTTGAGAAGCAACAAGTTGTTTAGCCTATCTTGGGGGAGGAATTTGAAGAAATTGACTCTATTAATCACTTTATGATGATTAATTGAGGACCACTCATGCAGTTATATGATGAGGAATCAATTCTTTATTAAATATTGATAAATGAATTTATAGAAGAGCAAAAATTGTAGGAGTTTGTTCTGAATATTGCAGGTTTGGACTTTCCTGTGAAGCAAAAAGATGTGAGAAGTTTTCTTGGTCATGCTGGATACTACAGAAGGTTTATCAAAGATTTCAGTAAAATTGCAAGTCCCTTATATTCATTGCTTACCAAAGATGCAGAATTTCAATGGACCCCAGCATGCAATGAAGCTTTCTTAAAGCTTAAGCATGCTTTGACTCAAGCACTAGTTCTTAAGGGGCCAAATTGGTCTTTACCATTCCAAATCCATACAGATGCATCTGATTATGCAATAGGAGCAGTGCTAGGCCAGAGAATTGACAAATTGGAAAATGCAATATATTATATTAGTAAGAATTTGCAGGGGCCTGAATTGAATTATACAGTTACTGAAAAGGAAATGCTAGCTGTCATATATGCACTTAACAAATTTAGACACCATATCACAGGGTATACCATATTTGTGCATACAGATCATACTACAATAAGATATCTCATGAATAAGCCATCAATCACTGGTAGATTAGCTCACTGGTTATTGTTGATGCAAGAATTTGATATCACGGTTGTTGATAAGGCAGGGAAGTCTAATGTGGTTGCAGATTATCTTTCACGTCCTCAATTGCAGGAAGACTCTACAATAATAGATGACACTTTTTCAGATGAACATTTGTTTCTCATACAGGCTCACACCCCTTGGTATGCTGATATTGCCAACTATCTAGCTACAGCTAAGATGCCAATTTATTTCTCTCCTAGGGAAAAAAGGTTGCTAGTTGAAAAAAGTTTTAACTTTTCATGGATTGTTGATTGTCTATTTTATAATGGACCCGATCAAGTGATGCAAAGATGTGTCAAAGAAGATGACACATATGACATCCTGCATGCATGTCATGATGAACCATGTGGAGATCATTTTGTTGCCAAAAGAACAGCACTGAAAATACTTAATACAAGATATTATTGGCCTGCATTACACAAGGATGCAGCTCAGTACACAAGGAAATGTGACAGATGTCAGCGAATGGGCAAACCTACAAAATCTGATGAGATGCCACTATATCCTCAAATATCAGTTGCATCATTTGACAAGTGGGGATTAGATTTTGTTGGCCCAATTGATCCCCCTTCTAATGGCAAATCTTATATCTTGGTATGTACAGACTATGTAACAAAATGGGTAGAAGCTAGAGCCATGACTCATGCAAGAGATAATAAGGTGGCTGAGTTTCTCTATGAGAAGATATTTACAAGATATGGAGTACCAAAGGGATATTGTCTCTGACCAAGGACCTCAATTTACTTCAATATTGATAAAGGCTTTGGTCAATGAATACAATATAAGACATAGGAAATCTACTCCATATCATCCATAGTCTAATGGACAGGTAGAAGTTACAAATAGAGAGCTTGAGAATATTCTTACAAAAACAATGTCTATTCATAAGAAAGATTGGTCTCATCGGCTTTCAAAAGCAATTTGGGCATATAGAACAACTTGGAAAACACCAATTGGTTTCACACCTTTTGAGATGGTTTATGGCAAAACAACAATGATGCCTATTGAATTTGAGCATAAAACTTTGAGAACAACTTTGCAATTAAATATGACATTGTCTGAAGCACAGAAAGAACGCATTCAACAATTAAATGCTCTAGATGAATGGAGAAAAATAGTTGTTCATCAGACAGAATTGATTCAAAATCAAAGAGCAAAATGGCATGATAACTATATCAGGGAAAAGAAATTCAAAGTAGGTGACTGGGCACTACTTTATGATTCCAGATATAAAGATGCTATGGGAAAGCTTCAAACCAGGTGGTTAGGTCCTTATGAGATAGAAGAAGTTTTCCAGAATGGAGCAGTCCTTTTGTCTACAATTGATCCTGTTTGATTTAAACTCTTAGTAAATGGGCACCGACTAAGACTATATCATAAGCTAGCTACTAAAGAAGAGTTCCTGCAGCAGTTTGTTTCACAAAGTGACATAAAGGTTCCTGCAGCCACTGAAAAGGTTCCTTCAGCAACTGATACAGATTTTGCAGCAACTCATGAGCTTCCTGTTGCAATTAAGCAAGCTAATAAAGGTAATGTTCATGCAGCCTCTGTAGAGAACATATTTTCTAGTTCATAATAAAATATTTCCATTTTATATGGGAATGTTCTTCTTCGTGCATAAAATCCCATCCACGACATTCCATCCCACGTTCTTACCTATCATTTCATTTCATTTTGCCTTCATTTTCATGCAATTGTAGGTACGTGTATATTGTATTTTATTTTAATTATGCATTTATTAGTTCATTATGATTATATCCTATTTAAATCTGCTCCACTACCCAAAATCTTGTTAGCTTGTGTGGACATGTGCTAGGTTAAGTTGGGGGGGGGGGGGGGTACTTTATGGTTTGTTTTCCAATATGATTAATTATCAGTCCTTTTTGGTACCCCAAATTGATCTGCTTCCCATCATTGCTGATTATGTTATTATTTCACGCAAGTGAATAATAAAGTTTGCTGCCAGAATTAAGATATGTAAAGAGATTTCATTTTTAGCAATATTGTCAAATATTCTAGTTCAGCTGCAGAGAGAAAAATATCAGAGTAAAAGATGGGTGGTGATCTAATTCACCATGAGCCAATGGTCCATGAGGGGTTGCTGTAGGATGGTGTTTGTGAGAATTATTTCTGAAACCACGACTGATTGGATTACTTCTTGAAAATCAGGGATTTCAACAAAGAAATAGCTGTAGAATTCATGCATTCCTTTGATGAAGGGGAAGCTACGGTTAAAGGTTTGAGGGTAATTGCTATGGAACAAAAAATAGAAGAAGTAACAGGGTTGTTGTAGGAAGGAGAACTCTTTCTGAAATCAAAAGACAAAAGGAGTGCCAAGGCAGAGTTCACAACTCCGACTGACAGACCCTTAATGGTGGATAGACAAGGAACTAGAAGGGTTTATCTACCAGCACATTGGCCTCAAGTAGCTTTGTATGTTATGAAATATATTACATGTGAAGGGCGATATTCAAACCTACATTCACCTTATTTTAAGTTACTTAGCCATCTGCGACATGGCCGACGAGTTAATGTACCTAATTTCTTATACCATCTCATTTCTACAAGTGCTAAGGAGATGTGAAAGAATGGAAATCGCTCCATTAGCCATCATGGAATGGTTAAGCTACTTGTACAATGGTCCCTAAGAGATGTTTCACAAATGGAATGGGGTGTATTTGAGGATATACAACAATTTAGGGTTGATGATGCCCCTATTGCAAATAATCTTCCTATTGAAGATGAGGGTTTGTTTGTTGCTGAAGGAGCCGTGGTTGTTATGGAAGAAAATATTAAATTAGAACCAATTGAAGAACAACCCTCTACTTCTCTTCAAAGAGATTCCCCAGTTTTGTGAAGGAAGGGAAAGGAGTTAGAAATGGGTGAAACAAAGGAAGAATTTATTACCCGGCCACAGGTAACTCAGATTCCTCCTGCAGCCAAGAGGCGTAGGACAAAAATAAAAGCTCCTGCAGCCCTTCCAAAAGTGTATGTGAGAAGAACAGGAAGGAGGACACAGAAGACTCAACCTGTGGGTAATCCAACAGAGGTTATAGCAGTAGAAACTTTAGAAGAAGGAAGCCCTGTGGAGGATGAAATTCAAGAGAATGTTGTGGAGATTCAAGAAAATGTTGTTGAGGATAAACTAGAAAATCTTGCTTCTGTGGCACTTCAATTTGAAGAAAATGTTGAAGATGTTCTACAGCAGCCTGAGGAAAATAAGGGAGGTATGCCAGCTTAGAATGAGGAGTTTATTAAAGAAATCCCGCGTAGTACCTATAAGACCTCCTTCATCCCTAAGTATTTTATCTATTGCTTTAACATCTTATAGACAATGGGAAATAGAGAAGGATAGGTTGCAAGGGATTATTGATAAACAACAAAAAGAGATTGAAAAGAGAGATAACAGAATTGAAGAATTAGAAGCTAAGGTAGAAATAATTTATGGTATAGTTCCTGAGTTGATGCAGTGTAGGGCACCTCCAAGAATTTATGCAGTACATTTGAAAGAGAGGTATCTGAACTTCAAATTAAACCGCATTGTTAGGGACCTTAATCCTTCCTTAGAGACACTTGAAGAATTCTTTTCTGCTTATCAAACCTCTCCACCTGCTGTGAAAAATTTGCTATGTGAATTATATTTACATAACTATGTTGTACCTTCAGACAGGGAGTGGAATCCTTTATTGTATATTGGGGATATCCATATCAGAGCTTTAATCTCATGGATCAAAAATGAGATTATAATAGGGCCACAAGCCAAGGAGTATGAAAAATTAGAGCTTGACTATCCATTGCCATTAAGAAGGGAATCACAAGAACCAAGGGCTCTTTATTATGATTGGCAGAAGTTACTAATAAGAGATGATGTTAGTAAAATAGTGCTTCCAATGAGAGAAGAATTTTATCAAGCATATGAGCATTTGGTTCAAACTAGCAAGACAGTTGCAATGGAAGGGTTAACTCAGCACTAGAATAATCTACCAGAACATTTAAAATAGGGAGAACCTTACTCACTACAAAATTTTCATGCAGCCATGCAAAGAGCCTCCAAATACATACAGTTAGGTAGGGAGAAAGCCAACAACTGGCTACCATTGATCTTTCAACCTCCGATCCTTATGTGGCCACTCTTGCCATGCCAGCCAACATAGCAGAATTATGATGTATTCACAGAAGAAATAACTAGATGGGCCAGGCTGGAAAAAATGAAAGGATTTTATTGGAACTTGGCTTTAGGGGGGACAGGTCAGGGCACTGTTGGTGATTTAAGGGTTACAGTGAAAATCAGAAATTTTTCTTTTGTTGTAGGATCAACAAACTCTTAAAGTTGGGGGGCATGATAAGTTGATACTTTGTCATGTTTTTACCATCAAAACTCTTAGGTTTTTGACATCTTTTGGGTTGCATTGTGGTAGTAAAGTATTGTGAATTGATGATATGTATTCCATGTGTAAACCTAAACTTATGAAATCATGTTTGAACTTTGCCAGTCTATTCTTGCAGCCATGCCAATTTATTCCTGCAGCCAAGTGGTTTGTTCCTATTGTTATGTGGATTATTTTGGATAATGTTATATGTGAGTTAATGAATGTATTAATTAAGTAAAATACATATGCATGTACTTGTATGTTGTTCTTGTTTTGTTCAAATAATAAATGATGCCGCGATGGATGTTCTCCTTTCGTACCTAAGGAATGAAGAATCATGTATGAGATGACTGGAGATCAAACTGAAGAGGAGCCAAGCAAATGCAAGATATGGCATAACCGAAGCAGCCATATATCACTATGGGAGTTTAACTCTAGTGGGCGTTGAAGTTGCAAAATATCACTACGGCATGCAAAGACTATGGTTCGGTTTAGATCCATGTTTCCTGTAGCCAAGCTCTAGTTATCTTCTTCATCTGTCAATCATCCGCCTCTTCTTCTGGGCATGATTTGAGTTGTCCATTGTAGTTGACCTTTGTTTTATAATAAGCTCTTCTTTTTCTTAGAGGCTAGACATATAGAAAGGAATAGAGCAGATAATTTTGGCAAGCATTCTAAAGTTTTTCTTTTAGAACATGTAATCATTTTCAGGAAGAAATGAATGAAAAATATGTTGTTTTGATCTGTTAAAAGTATTTTGCTGGAAGCTTGATATCACTCATCCAAGGGGGCCCACTTGGTGAGTGATCCTATGTTTATGTTTATTGAAATTATTTCTCCTTTAGTTGTAGTAGAAGTTCATGCCTGGATTGTTCCTGCATCCACTAGAGATAGATCCATTGACTGTTCCTGCAGCCAATCCAGAGCAAAGTTATTTACATTAGATCATTCTAGCATATTTTTTGTAAGTTTTCACGTAGCCTTCTATGATTTCTATTCTTGCTTTTACTTTCTACATAATGTTAGTTACTGCAGCAATGCAGAATAGCCATTGAACGAGCTTAGTGCATATATAGTACATACCCATTTCAAGCTTTATGTCCCTAGGTTGATAACTAAATGAACACTATCCATGAAAATAGTAACTTTACCAGATGAATGTCCAAACTTCAGATTGAGATTTCAATTAGAGTTATCATTATTATAGTTGGAGTAGATACTACTCATGCTTGTAAATAAGCCATTTGGCTTAAGAGACTATGTTTAGATATGAGAATGAAACAAGGAGTAGTGACAATTTATTTTGACAATGAGAGTGTGATTTGCCTAGCTAAGAACCCAATATTTCATGCTCAGACCAAATACATTGATGTTCAGTATCATTATGTCAGAGATATGGTTGAAGATGGTTAAGGTATAAATTTTGATGAATGTTTTAGATTCTTTAACTAAGGATGTGAGCACAAAGAAGTTCATATGGTGTTTTGAGTCTATGGGCCTCATGGCCCCTAGCAATTAATTTATTGTGTTGATACTCCCTTTGCTCTTGCAAGGTGTTTGACAAGTGGGAGAATGTTGGGAAAATGGTGTCTCAACCTTGAATTTACATAAGGTTACTATTTATAGTTGTAGACACCTAAAATCCTAGTTGACCATTTATCTTTACATCTCTTAATCTTATCCTTCCATTTCCTACAGTGTTTTCTATATAAGAGAATTCCCTCTTCCTTTCGTAATCCTAATCAATCTTATGCAATCAAGACTTCTTGCGATCAAGCTATTAACCATAATCCATTCTTTGTTGAGCTCTTGTGCACATTTAAAATCTGAGAGACAATATATCAAACAAGATCAATGGAGATAGTAGACAATGGAGAATGAAACCCTACTTGATATGTGAATGGTAATATTTATTTATTTTGTGCATTTGTGTGATCTTAGGTATCTTTATTGGTGTATGGTGGATGTTTAATTGTAGAATTTACATTGTTTGTGGTTGGATCTTTATGGTTTTGCAATAGGTTTTCATCATCATATTTTTATCGTATACATTTTAGCACGCTTGGTGGGACTTCTGTCCCTTTTATTTCTAACATTTGTTTGCAGATCTAGCCTTTTTGTGAAGTTGCAGGTCGGATTTGTGATGATTCTAATTTATTCTGCATCTGCGACTGGTTTTACCGCATGTGCATTATATTTTTGTGTCTATGCTTCATATTTTTTGTGTTTTTATTTTTCTATCGATTTTACATGTCTCAAATCCCGAAACAACATCTGTGCATTATATTTTTCACATCTACGATTTTAAACTGCGTTTGCGCTAGATATTTTTTGCGTTTCTATTTTTCTCTTTATGCAAATTCCAGATCTCTATTTTCGCATTTGCATGTTAAATTTCTATGTTTGTGATCAGAAGTTATGTCTGAGTTCTGTATAATCGCATTTTTTCATCTTTTGGAATCTCTTTCATTTTTTTAGAGTTTTCAATTTTTGTTTTGACCTAACCCCTTGCTTTGGACTAATGAAGTGGTGCAGATGTTTTGAAAAAGAGAAAATATCATATTATCAAAGGCCCCCTTTCCAAATTTGGATTTGGATTTCTTAAATTTACTTAACTAGTGTGCTTGTAGGTGGGGGTTGATGAATACTAAGAGGGGGGGTGAATTAGTATGCCAAAAATCTCTGCACTTAAACACTTAGCAAGAATGATAGTAAACTAGTAAAACAGTTTAGCAGACAAACCGGTTAGCACACATGCAAACCAAATAGAAAATAATGCATTCACCCACAGTAGCACAAACACCATAACACGAGATTTTGATGTGGAAACCCAATTGGGAAAAACCACGGTGAGATGAAACTCACAAGTAACTATCTACAGAATAGAAACCAGACCGGTTAAGGTCAGACTAGTTAAGGTCTTACAATGTTCTTTACCAGAAAAGATCCTGTTAGGAATCTCAATCTCTATTAGGAGATAAGTCCAATTAAAGACTACCTTGCTAGAGGATTTTAGATCCATAGATGTGAACCACCTTGTTAGAGGATTTATAAAGAGGCTTTTGGGCCTACCCAGTTAAGGGCTATAGACTTTTCAAAGATGTGAGAAATCAACAAGTGAGTGATCTAGCAAATAACACAGATTGCTTGGTTAGATCCTTGATAGCTCGTTCCTAATGCATTCCAGCATTACTTCAGTCTTTTACACATTCATACTCTTTCTGACTCCTCAACCACCTTAAACCCTAGCAACAACATTGACCTCAACACCCTTTTTTTTTAAACCCTAGACATGATGTCCTTATAAAGGAATCTAATTTCATGTCAGTCTAATAGGATTACAATACAATTTCCTAGGTTCAATGCATCTAGACATGTCTGGTAACACAACACAAAAAACATCGTTAAAGTGTCGGCACCATCAAACAATTGGTGGATGGTAACTCATCACAAAATGTCAATTGATAACTCATCACAGAGTATTACCGGTTCATTCAAAGTACCGGTTCAAGCGAAATGTCAGTTGCCAGTTTGACAAAATGAAGACTGGGAAATATGTGTTCTACTGCTTTGATCCTTTGTGTTGCTTGAGATCCTCGAACCGCTTGGGGTCAACATACCGCTTCAGATCGGTAATTACTTTCTGCAAAACACCAATAGTCTAAGGACTATAATGCATCATACCGGTTGGAACAATTACCGGTTGAGCATATACATAAAAGTAGTTTCAATGCAAGTGTGTGTCCATCAATGACAATCACAACATAATCATCAAAAATGCCAACAATCTCCCCCTTTGGCATTGATGGCAACACTTAGGAAATTTTGACATCTAAGTGTTTTACAACAAAAATATGTCATAATCAAAAATACTCCCCCTAAGCATATACACTATCCCCTTTGTAGAAAATACAATGTATACTACAAAAATAACATGAAAGTATACATCAAAACATTCAAAATTTATACTTCTCCCCCTTTGCCAACAATGACAACTAAATATTACAGATTAACACCTGTGTCATTAGGATTAAAAGAATAAGAGTTTATGACAATAAGGAATAAAACTTGTCAAAAACAGATTTGAAGTCCTGCAAAAAAAATTTCATAGATAAGGACCAGGACTCAATTAGGGAGGTTGCCACTTCTTTCTCTGTCTGCATCTAGGAGACTTGTTCTTCCATGGCATCTAGTGTGCTCATCTCCTAAGTCACTGTTAAAGCATCCAGATTGAGATAACATTTTTGAAGAATCTGCAGGTGTGGGAGTAGAACCAGTTGGATTTCTTGCAAATCTCAAGTCTGGTTGCTTATTTCCAACTCTAATTTGGCAGACTGGATGTGAAATTGGTGAACAGTTTGCCCATAAGTTGTAAAAGAGTCGTATGGCAGCTTCAAGGTACTCATATATAACTACAAGTCAGTTTGAAGCTTCTTTTGTACAAGCACATCATCATAGAAGAGATGGGGTTGAAAAATCTTACTTAGTAGTAGATTTCCCTCATCCTGAGCATTCCTTATATCCTTTTGTGCTTTTTGTAGTTCAGACCGGAACCCATTAAGCTTCTTCACCAGGGCAATGTTGAGAGCCTTTTGATGCTCTTTCTTAGCATTTGCCTCTGCTACCTCTTCTAAGCTCTGCACTTGATCATCCACTACAGTGCACATGAGCTTCAATTGGGCCAATGATGAGTCAGTGCTGGGGAGGTTTGTACCGAGTAACAAACCAGTAAGAGTGTCCACCGCAGCTTGGATCACATCTTCCTCCTTCCTCCTTAACACCTCAAGGCATTCTTGAGCAACCTTAATGCTCTGTAGCAGCTCCATTTTGCTTGCAAACTTGAGGTCAATAGGATTGGTGAGGTCAGCCGGTTTGGCTTGACTACCGATTGCCTTAGGAGTCTCCATCTATGTGCCCTTAGCCGCTACTGCTTCCTTGTCCTCCTCTACCTTCTTCTTTTCCACTTCTTTCCTCTTCTCCTCTGCCTTATCTTCCTCCACCTTCTTCTTCTCTACTTCCTTCCTCTTCTCCTCTGCCTTATCTACCTCTTCCTTCTTCTTCTTCTTGTCCTCTTCCTTTTTCTTCTTGTCCTCTCCATCCTTCTTCTTCTTCTCCTCTTCATCTTTCTTCTTCTTCTCCTCTTCATCCTTATTCTTCTTTTCCTCTTCGTCCTTCTTCTTCTTTTCCTCTTCTGCTTTCTTCTTCTCTACTTGCTTCTTTGCTTCCTCCTATTTGTCCTCAGTTTCCTTTTGCTTTGCTTCTTGTTCTGCCTGCTTCTCCTGCCCTGTTGCTTCCGATGGTTTACCCTAAGCAACATCCTCTCCATCTAGAGCATCCACATCAATAGTATCGATAGGTTTAGTAAGCAGGTTTCCTTCATTGTCAAACACTTCATCCAGTTCTATCACTGCTGGTTCTTATTTAGCCTTCTTACTATCTTGAAGCACTTTATGCGTATGAACCATTGTTGTCATATGCAAATGAGTGTCTTTTTCAACATCATCAATTCTTCCTTCTAACAACTAGAGTCTTCTTCTTCTGGTGAAGAAGAGTCCTTTATTTTGGTTGATGACATCAAATAACTGTGAATTGGACAGGTCAGGAAAGTATTGAGCAAAAACTTTCTCCCTGATTTCCTGTTCTTTCTCTATGGCAATGCGCCATTTATTATCTAGGGCCTTATACAAAGAATCTGGTGTCTCAGATCTAATTTCTGAGGGTGACCGGTCATTAGCACACAAATACCTTATAAATTCTATCTCTACTTCTTGCTGTTCTTCATCATTAAAATCATCAAAATGAT
Source organism: Cryptomeria japonica (assembly GCF_030272615.1). Classification (NCBI taxonomy): domain Eukaryota; kingdom Viridiplantae; phylum Streptophyta; class Pinopsida; order Cupressales; family Cupressaceae; genus Cryptomeria; species Cryptomeria japonica. Next base: position 220,773,653 of record NC_081414.1, on the reverse strand, counting down.
CTACCAAATCATTCAACAATTTTCTCCTAATATTCTTAATTGTTCTTTGACAATGTGTCAAAGGTTTGTAGGAAGAGATGTCAATATTTACCAGTGTCGATAATGTCGGTTCATTCTTTGTCTTTATCTTTTCTTGTCATGTCTTCTTAGGTTTTTCCTCAGACATAGTTTCTTTTGAGTTTGGTGAGGCATTCCTTGTCTTCCTCTTTCTCTCGAACACTTTAGTAGGTGCCGCTTCTAGTTTCTTTTTAATTGGTGACTTCTTGGTCACTATAGGACTGGTTGTAGTAGTCGGTGCTGATGCTGAAGGCATTGCTTTTCCCTTCTTCACTGAAGGTTCTTTTCCTTTCTCTGTTGAGGGTTCCTCAACCGGTGTTACCCTTTCTAGGTAGGTGTCAGTTCTCCTTGCCTTTGGATCAAGCGGTGAGGCAATAAGGGTAGAGGCATATCCTTCTAGTATATCATTCATTACCTCATAAGCCATAGGCTCCACTTCCTCCTGTCTAGGCTCGACAACCGTCATTATGCATTGATCCACTTTAATGGTGAAACAGATATCATCTTCATATTTCTTGACAATATCACCTGATATTCTCATCCTCTGACTCATTTTGCATCTAAAATCATCAAAGTACTTATTCAAAACTTCAGGGTAACCGGTTCCAACTGCTTGAAGGCTTTCCTTGATTTGCTTGGTTACCAGTTGGTCAGCAGACCACTGGACATCACCTACTCCTCGAAAGTAACCTTGGAAGTAAAAGAACAACCTAACCAGTAGTTGTCCAAATTTGAACCTTAATGCATTATCCTGTTTGATCAATTTTAAGATTCAACAAGAGTTGCCTTTTCATATCGGTGCAGAGGTCGAATGATGCATCTTCCTTGATCATCCAATAAGCAGCATTTACCGCTGCAGCAGATACAGAGTTAATTCTACTAGCTGAGAATGTTCGATATCCAATCACCATGCACACATATTTTATGAGGTCATCCTTGATGGAATTAACAGTCATTCCTCCTGAGTCTCTCACTAAACTGGTGAGCTTGGACATTTCAGTCTTACTTACCATCCTTAGGGCTGGCACTTCCCCTATATTCCAAAAACCGGTGATGGCATGAATTGCTTGTGGTGTAATATCATGCGTTCTTTCTAGGTACATCTTGTCACCATGAACTCTGCTTAGAATGATCCTAATGTGATCATTTGTGAAATCTTCTAGGAAATGAACAACATTGTGGAGCTTCTTCTTCTCCAAAATACTATACTTCGGTTTGATCTTTTTATCTTGTCCACAAAATAAACCTAGCTACAAGTGAATTGCTAGAGACCCTAGGTCTTCGATTTTACAATCTATGTAATCTGAGATTCCCTCTTCTACTATCACACTAGCTGGAACTTGTGATAGGGCATTATATCTAGACTTCCATTGAATAAAGCTTGTTGAATCTACAGATGTACTAGAGCTAATATGGGATGCAGAATCCATGATAGAAATTGAAAACTCGTAAAATACCTTTCGAAAATCATGAATTTAGGGCTTTCAGATTCTTCTCCACCTCACACTCCATCGGTTGCAGAATCACCGCTTTGAGTTCTTCTCTTGACCATTAGCAATTTGCTTTTGAATCTCCTTCAAGGTTCCTAAATTTCTTAGAATCGCAGCACAAATCACTTTTCTTTGCTTTGTACTTGAAAACCTTCTTCGTTTGAAAACTGATAGTGAGAAATGATTTGAAAAATCCTTATAAACATATTGCTCACCTACTGCAATAAATGCTCCATCATTAGGTCGTAAACCCTAATTTTCCTTTTACGGTTTCCGGTCTTCTGCCAAATGACAGGTATTGTATACCAGTTAAGGTCTTTTACCGGTGTAAACTGGGGGTTCGAAACATTTCGCCGTTTGCTCCCCCTAAGCTTTTCTGAAGCTTAGTTTGTCAGTTCCATGATTTCCACACTAGGTGCAAAAACCAGTTCCTCTTGTAACATTGTTGGTTTCTTCTTCCAGATCTTGTTCATATTCGCTTGAATAGTGTCAACATCAATCTTTCCTTCTAGAGTGACCGGTATGTCATCTAATATGTTCTTTCTTGATCTACAAAATCTAGCAATGTGACCCGATTTGTTGTAGTGATAGCAAACCAATCTAGGTGCTCTCCAGGGTCCATTGTTCATGTTTCCATTCTTCCTTCTACATGTTATAGTAGTGTGACCATGACCATGACAAATCCAATAGTTTTCTCTCCATCTGGTTGCCGCTTGATAGCCACCGCTTCTTGGCTGATGATTGAAGGCATTAAACCAGTTGTGATTACGGTTCACAAAAGGTTTAGGACCAACTCCTTGGGTCCTCTGAGGATATCTTCCAGTGTTATTCATAACAAACCTGCATTCAGATGCTCTATGCCCAAATTTGTTGCATGCATAGCAGTTATCATTGAATCTATAGGATCTAGGCTTATCATTTAGAAAATAAGGAAAGTTGTTGTAAGCCTTACTCCTACACACATTGGCAGTATGTCCTTCTTTAAGACAGTTAAAGCAAACAGGTTTAAACTTTTGCTTACCTTTATCCTTTGATGTCGGTTGTTTCTTTGATGCTCCAGCATTTGTACCAGAGGTCTCACCTTCCTCATGACTAGAATAACCAAGTCCATCAGTATTCTTGACAGGTTTGGCAGATTCAAGCTTTTGCTCTAGCTTGACAGTGTTCTTGTTGAAATTAGAAAGTATTTCCTTTGACTCATAAAGTTATTTGGAAATAACAGCATTTTTTTCCATTAGGTTTTCACACTCAGAGATGGCATTGTTCAGTTCTCCTTGCATGCCTTCCTTTTCCACTTTACTCGCATGGAGTTGAGCAGTTAGTGCACTGATCTCTTGCTTCATCTTGGAGTTCTCATGATCTTTGTCTTTCACCAGATCTTCAATTTTCCTCCGGTTCTCAAGCTCTTAACACATTCGGATAGGCAGTCCTTCCAGCTCCTTTCTTAGGTTGGAATTTGATTCATTCAGCTTTTCTACTTCTTGAATCAGGGCTTCCATGTTCACTTCATCAAAAGAACTATTTTCAGATAGCTCCATCAACTTTTCAGCATGTTCTCTCCTTTTTGCTTGAGAGGCCTTATATTTGACCATAAGATCATCATAGGCTTGCTCAGACTGAGTGAGTCGATGAGTAAGTTCCCTCAATGTGTATTCCCCCATATCTCTTTCCAAGTGGTTAAACTTATATAAAGGTTGGCCCTGAGACCAATTGATGAATACTAAGAGGGGGGGTGAATTAGTATGCCAAAAATCTATGCACTTAAACACTTAGCAAGACTAACAGTAAACCAGTAAAACAGTTTAGTAGACAAACCAGTTAGCACACATGCAAACTAAATAGAAAATAATGCATTTACCCACAATAGCACAAACACCATAACACAAGATATTTTGACGTGGAAACCCAATTGGGAAAAACCATGGTGAGATGAAACTCACAAGTAACTATCTGCAGAATAGAAACCAGACCAGTTAAGGTCAGATCGGTTAAGGTCTTACAATGTTCTTTACCATAACAAATCCTGTTAGGAATCTCAATCTCTGTTAGGAGATAAGTCCAATTAAATACTACCTTGCTAGAGGATTTTAGATCCACAGATGTGAACCACCTTGTTAGAGGATTTACAAGGAGGCTTTTGGGTCTACCCGGTTAAGGGCTACAGACTTGTCGAAGATGTGAATAATCAACAAGTGAGTGATCTAGCAAATAGCAAAGATTGCTTGGTTAGATCCTTGATAGCTTGTTCCTAATGCATTCCAACATTACTTCAGTCTTCTACACATTCATACTCTTTCTAACTCCTCAACCACCTTAAACCCTGGCAACAACATTGACCTCAACACCCTTTTTTTTAAACCCTAGACATGATGTCCTTATAAAGGAACCTGATTTCATGTCGGTCCAATAGGATTACAATACAATTTCTTAGGTTCAATGCATCTAGACATATCTGGTAACACAACACAAAAAGCACCGTTAAAGTGTTAGCACTATCAAACAATCGGTGGATGGTAACTCATTACAGAGTATTACCAGTTCATTCAAAGTACCGGTTCAAGCAAAATGCCGGTTGCCGGTTTGACAAAATAAAGACTGGGAAATATGTGTTCTGCCACTTTGATCCTTCATGCCGCTTGAGATCCTCGAACCACTTGGGGTCAACATACCACTTCAGATTGGTAATTACTTTCTGCAAAACACCAATAGTCTAAGGACTATAATGCATCATATCGGTTGGAACAATTGCCGGTTGAGCATATACATAAAAGTAGTTTCAATGCAAGTGTGTGTCCATCAATGACAATCACAACATAATCATCAAAAATGCCAACAGGTGTAATCTATCAAAACTACTAATTATTTGTTGCAGAGGTAATCTAGGTGTGTGTCTTTGTATTTTAGTCTAATTATGGTCATATCTTTTTCATTTGGGGCTAAAGAACTTGTTTGAAGTGTTTGGTGCGCTTTGCACATTTTATGTTTATAACCCTAGAGTTGATAATAAAAGAATCTTCTCTCCTCACCTTCTATTTGATCTTGGATGTAAGAGAAATATTATAATCTTCTATCAGGCCTATCTCTCAATTAGCCCATAAGGCCAAGTGAGAGAGAATGACCCAAGTGGTACTTCTTCTGCCCACTATATAAATTAATATGTTAGGTGAAAGTTGCGACACCTTGGTGATGTGTATTTACACCAATGGTACTCCCTACTATTTGCACTATTTGTACACACTTGTGTGGAGAGCGAGGAGTGGGTTCTTAAATGAGCTTCTGCTACATGGGTAGACACCAAGTACCACATAAGTTCCCCCACTAAACACCTTTGTTGTAGAGGCCAAAAATCCTTACATTTGATGGCTTGAGGAGTGCGGATCTTACCCCGTAGATACCCCTCATGTACACTTTCACGTTGAGATAGGAATCCCTCATTTTATCCTTTATCTTGTTAGGATTATTGATAGTCCCAAAGATAATGAGAGGGGGGGGGGGGTGAATCAGTATCTAACCGGTTAGCAGAATATTTAAACTTATTAAAAACTTTGTATCCCAAAACAGTGTATCGGTAAATAAAAAATTAATGCAGCAAATAAGAATAACAGAGACACCATAGAGAATACACCATAACACAAGATATTTAACGAGGAAACCCAGTGTGGGAAAAACCTTGGTGGGATTTGTGACCCACAATATTCACTCACTAGCCAATGAATAAATATTACTTACAATGAGGGGCATGCGCATGCAGGAAGGCCAACTGCCTAGAGCACACTGCTCAATAAGAGTCACACTGACTACAAAAGTGGATTATGAAATCCAATACAATGTACTGTTTCAAATCAGCATCAACTATGCCAGGTTTAGTATCGGTTTAAGTTCATTCCATTACCAAAACCTTTGTTGTCAACTATATTGCCTTATACACAATTTTTATACATCCATACATTCTCTTCATGCATCCTTAATTTTTTTAAATGACCTATAAGATCTCATACATATATATGAGTTTTTTACAATATGTCATGTCGGCTTTACAAAAGATAATTACATTTAAATACAATAAACAAAAGTTTATTCCCTGTCTGCTAGGGTGTCGGTATGCATTGTTGCCACTTCCAGTGTATGTAGATATCTATTTCTGGTGTTGGTAACTTCCAGTGGCTTACCAAATGAATACCAATTAGTTTCCAGTTGGTTGCCATCAATGACAACATCAACTATTCTCATAAGAGTGTAGAATGCCAACAATCTCCCCCTTTGGCATTGTTGGAAACACTCATGAGAAAAATCCAAAAAACTGTTCCAAAAACCAAAGTACAAAAAGTTACCAAAAAGATGTGCTTCCTCTAAGAAAATGATCTCTTCTAAATAATCATTTTTCTCTCTCCACTAATCCCCCTTTGACATCAATGACAAAGGTTGTCAAAAATAGTCAAATGAGTGTAAAAATGTGACCTCAAAGTTTGTAACCGGTTGGTTACAATATGGAATATATGTGCCAAAACTAAATTAAGACTTTGCATGAATCTGTTGCTATCATTCAAGGTTGCCTCAGTCTATTAGATCATGTCAGTGAGATGATGCATGTGCTCTTTCGGTGATCATTCTCCTTGAAGTAATGCCTTAGAGATTTCATTTCTCAGAGAGATTAGATTGTCCAACTTAGGACCAAGTTTGTATTTAAGTTCTCTGGCATTTGACTTAATCCTTGCCTTCTCTTTCTCAAATTTCTCCAATTTCTCCTCAAAACCTTTTATTTCCTTCTCAATAATTGATATAGGTTTGGATGAACCAATTATGTTATTAGCTATGTCATCTATTTCTTTCTGTACTCTGTTGATCTCCTTTTCTATGTCCTTTGTCAAAAGATGTGGTTTGCATGTTTCTCTGTACAACTCTTTGTATTCCAAAATTGTAGTGTTCAATACTGGTAATAGTGTACTCATGTGTTTTGGCAACTTCTTTATTGTGTTGTCAAAGAATTTATCCTTCTCCTTTTCAACTTTCTCTTTGAAGGTGTCCTCATTCACCTTAACAACCATGATTACATTGTCAACAATGAATTTGGACAATGTGTCCAATTTACCTAAAGAATTCTTTACATGATCTATGTTACATTTTGGTGCAATCAATTTAAGAATTGGTATGGTGTCACCAATTACCTTGTAGGCCAATGCATTACAGTCTGTTATCTTCTTGATTAAGTCCAGGAGCACCTCTGTTACATTAGTAGGTATGAATTCACTTGATGAAGTGTCAGATGTCTAACCTATTACCTTAATTACCTATGTGCTTCCAACATTTGTAACCATTTTTCTTGTGTTATCCTCTAGTGGATCAGTATGAGTTTGCATTTCAACCAGTAAAGGTTTGTCTGATTGTTTAGGTGTCTCAATGATTGTCGGTTTCTCTGCTTCAATATGTACCTCTACCTCAATAGGTTTCTATGTATGCTCAACTATCGATGTCTCAGACTCAATAGGTTTCTCTATGCCAACATCTATACCTTCAGTATTCTTCCCAGTATCCAATGATTGCTCTGTTGTGATCTCAACCTCAACAGTCTCTATTGGTTTTCCAGCAATGTTGCCATTATCATCCTTAACCTCTGTAGTGTCCTTGTCCATAACAATATTCACTTCCTAAGTATCCACATTCATGGTGAATAGTATTTCAGATTCAGAACTAGTCATGCCATCATGTGTGATACCTTCACTGTCAGTAACTGGTGGATCAACAGTATGTACCAGTGCAGTATCCAAAGGTGGCGGTAAATTGTCAGTGATCTTGATGTTTGGAATACCACCAATTTTACCTTTCCCCTTGTCCATATCCTTTTGATACACCTTGAATGTTTTCTTTGGCCTTTTCATTTCCTCTTATTTTTATTTTTCCACAAAAAATATATCCCATTTATCAACAGTCTCCTCTGCAATCTCATTTACTCTACCTACCATCAAACTTACTTGTCGGTGACCACTAGCAAAAATGGATCTGTTAGCCTCACAAATTAGATCATCAATTTCTTATTTTGATTTAATTGGATGTACAACTAGAAGTTTTTCAACTTTTAGTTTCTTATCCAATTCTATCAATGCATCCTTTTTGCATCTAATCTTCTATATAGTTCATTAGGTAAATCATCCACTACTTCAATTAAAAACTTTTTGTATATATCTAGATGTAAAATTATACTGTTCTCAATGCTTTCCTTGTCTGAATCTTTGAATGTTTTATACATTTTACTCACATTAGCCAAATTACCATCATCAGTTATTTCATTTAACAAATTATCTAATGAGGGTATGACTAGTTTTTGTTTCTTCTTGGGAGTTAGTTTCTTAGCCGCTTCCCTTACTACTTGTTGTTTCTTCCTTAAAGTCCTTATTCTTTTGGGTGAAGGAGAGGGTACAGGTGAAGGTTTTCTCTTCCTCTTAACTCTTTTGAATTCAGCTGGTATCTCATTGTCAGAAGATGTGCCAACCGGTGAAATGTGTGCCTTCGGTTGTAGTCCTTCCAGCTCACTAGTTGTTATCCCAGTAAAGTTCATAACATTTTCTTTGATTTCCTGTACCTTCTTTGATGCATCCCTAATATAATTTTCTCTTTTCTTCCTTTGCTTCATTGTTTTCACACCACTCTCAATAGTTTCAGCACTACCAAAAACTTGTTATGTTGGTTCTCTTAGTGCATCTAACAAGGCTTTTGCATATGTCTCAATAATGTTGAGATCCACTTCATAGCCACTTCATAGCCCATTTTAGTTACCCATACAGTCCTAGGAAGTACAACTTCCATCCATGTCTCATCTTTTTTTATGACAAAACAAATTTCTTTGTCATATTTGTCCACTGTACTTTGCGGTAGTCTTTCTCTAATTTTCATTTTAGCTTGAAAAGCTTTAAAGTATTCAGTTATATTGTTGTCTTTTGTATTTCCCATGCCGGTAAAAGCTTCCTGTAATTATTTTCCTACCGATATGTCATATCCAAAGTCTTTTGGTCCTATACCAAGAATTTCCTCAGTGAAATACAACATTAAGCATACTAAAAGATTACCAATGCGAAATGTCCCTTTCTTATCTCCTTTAATCTTTTTCAAATTGTCAATGAGTTCATCTTTCAGCCATTCACACACATCAATCATTGTATTGTTATTGACCATTTCATAAGCACTATTAATGCAAAGACTAGAAACTGAATTAAGTCTGTTTGCATGTGTAGTCTTGTAACCAAGTGTCATACTTATGAATCTCACATTGATGTCTTTGATGTCATTCACTCTTAGTGATCTACTGTCTGAGGTTGCTCCAGTTAGGCTCATTAATTTGTTGTTAGGAACTTTCTTTGTTTTGTCTGGTCTGCTACCAATTGAGGGTAAACCAATTACTGACCTAATTGCTTGTCGAGTACATTTGCAGACAAAATCCAACCATAGAAATTCTCCACATGCTCTACTTAGGACAATTCTCACTACTTCTAGAAATTCAGGGATATTCAATATCTCAACAAAACCTAAAGTCTCCACAATCTTGTGTTCAGGTTTAACAGTGTCATTTTCATCACAAATTATAGTTCTAAACATTTTTAACTATTCCTCATAACCTAATTCTTCAATGTTGCAATGAATATAAATCCTAGGGTCTTCAGCATAAGCTGCACCTTTAGGAATTTTTGAAAATGCACCTATGGAATCATCTTGTTTAGCTACTTCAGGAATTATCTTAAACACGAGCCTAGGGCATTTTACGTTTTCCACAATAGTAGGGTTTGCAATAAATTCAGGAGTAGAAGAAGAAGCCATTTGAAAAATACCTTTAGTTGCCTGACAATATCTGAATGCTTGAAAGAAATCGCTTCACACCTTTGCCTTGAATGCCTTAGCTCTTTTGCATTCTCTCTGCTGATTTGAATGCTTGGTGAATCAAAAATGAGGGAAATCCAATGATTTATAATGACTTTTCTCTCAACAACCACATTAAATGCTCGCCTGTTAAGTGAAAACTTAACACATCTGCCGATAAAGAAGAAATCTATCTTCTCACCATCGACCGAGGGTAATTTGTATGATATTCAATTTGCTACAATATCCCCAAAGAGTTAATTCATAGTTGGATGAAGAATCTCCTACCGATGGAGGGTTACTCTGTTCTACCAGTGAAGAAATAGTCTCATCAACATTCTGATCTGTCTTCCTAATCCATTGTTTTGAAAATTATTGCTTTACCTCATCTACCTTTTCTTTGCCTTTAAAACTGGATCCTTTATTATTTGTTGGTGAAGTCTTACTTCTATAGAATTTTGCAATATGTCCAATCTTGTTACAAGCATAACAAGTCACATTTTTCCTCTGAATAGCTTTTCCATATCCTATGTCAGTTTGTGTTATGCATTGATTAGATAAGTGTCCATATATTCCACAAACATAACATTTCACATTCATTCTGCAGTTTTCTGAATTATGACCAACTTTGTTGCAATTGGAACATTGACCGATGGGTATATTAATGTTCTGATTGTTTCTAAATCTACATTGATTTGCTTTATGACCATATTTGTTGCAATTGAAACATTTTCCATTAAACTTGTAAGCATTCGGTTGTCTTACCGGTTTACTGTGATCATGATTGTTTGCAGTACCAGAACTTTCTCCAACTTCAAATCCAAGCCCATTAGTATCTCCATTTGGTTTCTGACTTTTCAGCATATCATCAAGTTCCTCTGAACTTTTCTTGAATTTCTCTTTGTCTTGATTTGCAGTAGCCAACTCATTTTCTAGAATTCCCTTTTGTCTCATAAGTTCAGTTTTATTATGTTGCATGTGAATTAGATATGTCTTCAACATATCATTTTCATGACTGAGTTAGATTTTCATTTCCAGCATCATTGAGTCTCCTAGTCAAGTCATCTTCATTCTTCATTTTGTCTTCAATTTCTTTACAAATCTCATAGTCATATCTTGTATTTCATTCTTCATAGTAGTTTTCTTGTCTCAACTTGTTCACAAGTTCATTAAGAGTTTCCTTTTCATCACTATCATTCTACATCTTTTCATTAAGTTCTTTTCTTTTATTTCGATCTATAGTAAGATTTTGTTGAAGTCCTTGAATGAATTCATGTGCAGTCCTCAGATCATCTTCAAGTTTGATATTCTTTAACTTCTCTACATCATAATCTACAAGAGCTCCTTCCAATTGTTTTATTAAGTTCTCCATCTGTACCAGTGTCAGAATCTTCCTCAAACTGTTAGGTTTTTGAAAATAGAGGACCGAGCTTTGATACCAATTGTTAGGATTATTGATAGTCCCAAAGATACTGAGAGGGGGAGGTGAATCCGTATCTAACTGGTTAGCAGAATATTTAAACTTATTAAGAACTTTGCATCCCAAAACAGTGTACCGGTAAATAAGAATTAATGCAGCAAATAAGAATAACAAAGACAACATAGAGAACACACCATAACACAAGATATTTAATGAGGAAACCCGATGTGGGAAAAAACTCTATGGTATTTGTGACCCACAATATTCACTCACTGGCCAATGAATAAACATTGCTTACAATGAGGGGCCTGCACATGCAGGAAGGCCAACTGCCTAGAGCACACTGCTCAATAAGAGTCACACTAACTACAAAAGTGGATTCTGAAATCCAATATTATGTACTGATTCAAATAAGAATCAACTATGCCAGGTTCAATACCGGTTTAAGCTAATTCCATTACCAAAACCTTCGCTGTCAACTATATTACCTTATACACAATTTTCATACATCCATACATTCTCTTCATGCATCCTTACATTTTTTAAATGACCTATAAGATCTCATACATATATATGAGTCTTTTACAATATGTCATGTCGGCTTTACAAAAGATAACTACATTTAAATACAATAAACAAAATTTTATTCCTTGTCAGCTAGGGTGACAGTATGTATTGTTGCCACTGTCGGTGAAGTGTCTGTCGGTGTATGTAGATGTCTATAGCTGGTGTTGGTAACTGTTGGTGGCTTACCAGATGAATACCAGTTGGTTGCCAGTTGGTTGCCATCAATGACAACATCAACTATTCTCATAAGAGTGTAGAATGCCAATAGATCTTTTGTGGTAATATAATCTGGTATGCCCAATAAGTGAGTGTCGTGGTGGTGGAGCTAGTGCTACCAAAATCTCTAGTTGTACGCTTGTTTGAGGTATTTCTATGTCATGAGGGCCCAATTCAATGGTTTGTTTTTCCAGCCTGGGTTGTGCATGTTTTCAAGTGTCTTCAATTTGTGTTATACCAGTAAAAATATTTTGAACATGCACAAAACATTTTGGACAAACACACCTTAAGACATTGTGTCTTCATTGTTTATTGTGTTTTCTTCGCACAAAAACATTCAACATTGAGATTTGGTCACATTCAACAACTTCACATTCAGAAAAAATCAAACATTTTATCAAAAACAATGTCTATGGTAGTTTAAACCGCATCTAGGTTGGGAAATTGCATCTGCGCAGGGCAGAATCATGTTTTTGTCCTAGAGAATTAGCCTTATCAGTGCAACAAATTAAAATTGTGTCTTTGTTCCTTGAAATAACGTATGGGTTGGCAAATCATGTCTGTGAAGGGTGGAATCACGTTTTTGTTAGAAAGCAAAAACATTGTTAGAACAATAGTTAAAACTGCGTCTATGTCATTCCAAATACCGTCTTTGACCGAAAACCACGTTTGTGCAAGACAATTTCACGTCTATGTTTCAGAACAACATTTTGCAAAAACTTGAAAAGAGAAAAATGAGCTTAAGTTTTGAGATTCAAAGAGCTTCTAAGGAATTTCCTATAGGGATTCATCATTTTTAGTCAACTAGTCTTGGTCACATATTTCCCTTCATTTGAAATCCCGCAAACATATTTTCCAAACTAGAGTCAAAAAGTTGCTTTGTTGTCCTCATATTATCTTGAAAACTTGATATAGCATATCACTAAGGGGTTCCCACATCAGATCTATCATCTTAGGGTCCCATTTGGTCATCTTTATTCAAGTTCAACTTACCTCATCAAGGGATCTATCATCTCTTTGGAAGCCACACTGGCGCAGGAGCACCTAGCTTTGCTTATACTCTCCATTTTTCGTATTTTTCATGCTTAAGTGTCTTGTTAGTTTGGAAATGTTGTCATAGGTTGTTTTGAGTCATTTCATAGAGTTTTGATCTCATTTTGTGCTTGAGAGATCAATTTTTGTTTTCCTAAGGTTTGAGTTGTCAATTTTGTGCTCCTAGGCCAAATAAGGCTAAAAAGTGGAAAATCGCCTTATAGGCTTAGGAATTCTTTGGAAAGAATTGAAACATGTTCAGAAAGTTTTTTTAATAATTCCTAGGTGGTTTTGGAAGGTTGGTTGAGTTAGGTTGCTCAAACTGCCACTTGGAGCAACAAAAGTTGTCATTCTTGCTTGTTAAAGTTGTCATTTTGGACACTTTTTGTAAAAAGAAGACAAAAATGCCTTATGTCCATACAGGACTTGATAAATACCTCCAATTTCTATTTATATTCCTCCCTCTTCTTGGTATAGGGTTGGATTTTGTACTTTCTATCATAATCAATTGAAAGAGCAAGCATTTTTATGACTTTTCTCAGGTTTTGCACTCCATTTGTATAGCAGTCTATACTGGGACTTCTTTCCATACTGTAACTTTTGGAAAGTGGATTTATTTTATATTCAATTCTCTACATGTCATTAGTTTGCAGGTTGTGCATTTGGAAGTTGGTTTTGTAAAATTGTTTTCATTTTGCTCCTTGACTGCCCTGTCAAGGGTTTTGGACTCCAAAATGCATCAACTTGTCTAAATCCAGGTTTGGGCTCCCATGGGTGGACTTAGACAAGTTTTATTGCACATTTATAGTGTAAATATTTCATATTTTAGTCAAGGTTGTGAAAAAGAAGTGCTTTTGAGCATGTGCTAGGCAAGTTGGTGATGGATTTGGCTAGCAATGTGAATAAAGACCAAACTTGTTTGTGCTCAAAGATCAATTTGAGTGAGAAAAATTAAGGAAAAGGTATTCACTAGTCTCCTTGGAGTTTTAGATGTATTTGGAGCTCCAAATAGTGTTTATTTCACCTTGAAAAAGTGTTAAGTTATGGTTGGCAGTGAGTACCCTGTTTTGGGGAATTTAATGTCTTTTGAATCCAAAGTTGATTAATGATCACGTTCATGCTTTGGAATCTTGTGACAAGTGTTGATAAAGTGTTTGGATATTGTTACAAAAATTGGTAAATTTTTTCTTGAATTTCTAACCTTTCAAAGTGCAAAAAACAAGCAGTGAATTAGCAGTGACAGTGCTTAAACAGTCATTTTACTGCCTTTTTCAGCTTGTATAGGAAGTGTTTGATGTAATTTCATGTAGGGAAGAGTTGGATAATTATTCCAAATTATATGGCAGAGGTTCTTCAAGAGTTTTGAAGCATGGTTTGTGCTGTAAGAGTGAATTCCTATGTTGCTTGAGCAAAACCCTCCTTTCTTGCCTAAAAATGTGGACAATCATTAAACCACCTTCTCATGAGCCAAACCATAAAAATCCTTGAGCTTGGACCTTGTTTACACCTTCCAAGTTAGGTTATAGGGTGTTTGTGGCCATCATTACACTAGACAAGCAAATTCACCCCAATTAGGCCTCCACAGGCTAGTAGCCTTTTTAGCCTTGTTTTACCAAAAAGTGAACCTGATTGCCTCAATGATGTTAGAACCTTTGAAAAATCTTGAAGGACAGTTGAAATACAAAAATGGCCTAATTCAATCAAAATTGACAGTTAAGACATCAACTTGGGGTGTGGACCTATGGTGGAGGATTTGAGTAACATTGAGGAGATAAGCTTGAGCAAGGAAGTGTAGCAACATAATAGGGTGGCTGGTTGAGAAGTGGTGTGGGTGTTGAAGATTGATATTGCAAACTCTAATTGAACACAAAAGAAAAAGCATTCCCTTTGGGTCGATTTGATTGATTAAACCAATTTATACTTATTGAGCAACTTCTCACTCAATCTCCCTATCACACACCTTACTTTAGATCACACATATCTTGGACTTACATTTTTGGACATTGCAAAACAACCCTAGATTCATTTCATCTCATATCCTTTCTTGGTCTTCCATAGTCTTCTCATTTCCTTCCATCTTTCATTTTAGCTAAGGTCAAATTCATGATTGAAACCTGTACCCAAAGGTCTAGAAGAGAAGTTGAAGAAGCTCTAAGATCTCTCAACATGAGTACATATGAGTTTGATGGAGACAAATTTTACAATCGATTTGACAATCACAGTAATATACCAGATAATGATAATGGGAACAACAATGATAATGAAAACACATCTATCACTTCCACAAACATTGAAGAGAATATCATAGATCCAAGGTTTAATAGATTGGTTGAAAAAATCATGAGAAGAGATAGGCAATACTTTTTTCAAGTCATGGCACAAAGTGGTATGAAGCTACCTCATGATTTTGATGTGTCACAAAATATAGAAGAGGGCCCTAATCAAGGAAATCAAACAAATGCAAATCCTAGAGGATCTAATGGTGGTAATAGGAGAGAGTGTTTTGTGCCTGAGTCACCTTCATCCTTATTTAAAAAACCAAAAGTTCCCAATACCTATGCTCATGCCAATTTCACTAGGAACTCTCATGAACGACCTTGCACAACTACCACTACACATGCTCATGATGATACCCAAGATCATACCAATGCATACAATTACACCCAAGCAAACATGCAAAATCATGACACGAGGAGACCCCATATCAGATTTGGGGACAATATCCAAGATCACTCTTATTATACCTCCTATCCTCATGGTCATGATACGTATCGACCCAGCTCCTTATTACAATACCATGCCAAGTGGTCCATATCCAAGCTATAACTATTTTCCTCCTCCATATGAACACATTTATGATAAATACCTTCCATATATACATTATATCACTCCTCCTCCACCTAGTGGCTTAGGCATGGGACTAGCTCAAAGAGAAAAGACACCACCCAAGAATGACTTGCAACAACAAATCAAGTATTTACAAAAGCAAATGGCGGGCATGAATACACCGAAGCAACAATACACAATGAAAGACATATGTCCTTACCCATTTGATAGAAGCATTCTAATGCCTCCATTTCCTCCACATTTTGTGACACCAAAGTTTGACAAATATAGAGGCAAAGGGCATCACATAAGAGACTTTTTCATAGCTTGAATTGAGGTAGCAAGAGAAGAAACATACTTGATGAGACTGTTCCAACAAATTTTAGGTGGACAAGCTATGGAATGGTTATCCCATCTTCCACCTGGAATTAAGTCATGGAGTGATTTAGCAAAAGCTTTCATACAACACCTCATATAACATTGATATAGATGTGTCAGTAACTACCTTGTGCAATACTAAATAGAAAAATGGCAAATCTTTTGCTTCATTCTTGCAATGATGAAGAGGTCTTTCTAGTCAATGCTCTTGTGATATACCACAAAAACAAATGGTAGAAATGTTCACTCAAAATGTCAACAAGGACATTGGATATGAATTAAGCAAATCTTGTTTATCTACTTTCAAAGAGGTCATTGAGAAGGGATTGGAAACAAAAAACTCCTTATTGAACAAGGTGTTATAAATTTATTAAAAGAAAATAAAGAGGACTCAAATGGGAAAGACAAACCCCACTTTTGGAACAAGAATAAGAACATAGTTAATGATGGGGTAGTAGATGCAAATGTTGTAAAACCAAAAGTGACTTTTCTCGATGCAAGCTCATCCAATGTGAACAATCAATTGAACACTCAAAGGCCATCAAAGCCTTGAAGAAAATACACTCCATTGGGAGAATCACTTGAGAAAACATTAAATAAATTGGATGCAAACAAGCTCATAACACTACTAGATAATCCACCTTATGAACCAAAAGTAAAACTTGCAGAGGTGGAATGATGATGAGTATTGTGAGTATCACAAGAACAAAGACACACAACTGGTAATTGTCACATATTGAAGGATGTTATATAAGATCTTATTGACAAGGGCGACATAGAAGTTGATGGTCATATCTCCAATGAATAACATGTGAGGTTTAAGGATCCATTCCTTAAATATGATAAAGGAAAAGCCAAAACAAATAATCAAGCCAACTATGCTAAGATGTCCTATGATTATGAATATACCATTAATCACATTTCAGTGGATAATTATTTTTCTACCATTATTATAAAAGACAAAACTCTCGAAGGTCCTACCCAAAGGAGTAAAGTTGTTTTGAAGGGCATTGGACCATCTTCCTCATCATCTAAAGATGAAACCTCTGAATGTAATGTCACAACCCATCAAGGTAAAGTCACCTTGCAAGATGTTCCATCTAAGACTATAGCCTCATCATCTACCAAAAATGAATATGACCTTGTAGATCAGTTAGGGAAGACACCCAATCTCATTTCCATTCTTGAGCTCTTATGCATATCCTCTTCACATAAGGCCATCCTTGACAAAGCATTGAGAGAGACCTTGATACCCATTGATCTAAACGTAGACCTATTTCAAGTTATAGTGGGACACCTTTCCACTCTACATTGTTTAACATTCACAGAAGCCGATGATGTTTCCATATGTAAGCCACATAATGAACCTCTCTACATCAAAGACTTTCTCCACAAAAACCATATTAAATGAGTCTTGATAGATGGAGGAGCGGGTCTGAACATTTGTACATTGAACACTACTAAACAATTGGGATATTCAGAACAAACTGTGAATTCAAAGAACAAGATCACCATTAAAGCATATGATGACGAAGAACGCTCATCCAAGGGAATAGTCACCTTACCTTTAATAATTGGGCTAGTCATGAGGGATGTGGTTTGTTAAGTCCTTGATCTAGATCTCACATACAACATAATTTTGGGACGTTCATGTTTTCATGATATGAGAGTAGTGCCATCAATGTGCCATCAATGTATCAAATTCCCTTATAATGGAGTTGAAGTAACAATAAGAGGTGATCCAAATCCATTCATGTATTGTAATAAGCTACAACTAGGATCATAAATAATAATTCCAATCAACAGAGAAGAAAATCCATCATTAGCATATGTGGATCAAAAATCATTAAAACCTTCCACATCAAAACAAGGTGAGCTTAAAGGAAAATACAAGGACAAAGGTATGGGAGAATATACTTTGAATCAAACCATGTATTTAAGACAAATAGTGGATTCTCCTAAAGATTATGGATGACCACATCCCTCTAAAAAATTATCCACCATTACCATAAAATGGGACCCCACTATATTCTACAGATGGGGTGAGATGGAAGAATCAAATCTCTATAAAATGTTTTATAAGGAACCTGAAGAGGAATTTGCACAAGATCACATCAAAATACCACGTGAAAAGTATGGAAAAGGATTCAAATTCTTGCAAAAATTTGGATATGATGGAAAGAGCCCTCTTGGGTTACAAAAGAAAGGAATTGTCGAACCATTGCAACCAGAGCTAACATTCAAAAATCAGTGCTCCAAAGGACTTGGCTTCATACCTCTTAGATTAGGTGCTCATAATCCTATAGAAGCATTGCAAATCACACTCTAATGACCAACTAGAAAAAAATGCTACTCCATGAATTATAACGAATGGGAATGGGGTTCAAATAAGTCATCTAGTGATTATGAGCTCACCAAAACATTCAGAGAGCCAAGTGAACCCATAGAAGAAGAAGAGTTTAATAAAAAATTCAGAGTTTTCCAATTAACTTTATCAAAGTTTACATCACAAACAAATAATTATAGTGGAGATCCATGGATAAAAATATTTTGGGATCCCAAACCCTCAACATTTCAAGGTTCTAGGTCAAAACCACGATGAGTGAAGACTTGCATTGCTAAGTGTCCCTCTAGTGAGGTCAATTTGGATTCGTCCATGATCAAGGATGATGAGTAGAGTTATAACAATGACCCCAATGATTTCATTGAGATACCCAAAGACTCTTGTGTCTTTACCCTTATCCCCGTTGACTTTGAGAACATTAATGGCCTACCTCTCATTCATCCACAACTCATCAATTGGGACCAACAAGAGCCTCCACAATTAGACGCTTTTCAAAATGATGAGGCTTTTATTGATTATCTTGGCACAAGAGATGATCTACCTATGGAGGACCACAAAGAAGGATACATCATAGATCTTGATAGAATGACATATTTTGGAGAGAACGCCAAACCTTCTACTCGCAAAAATATAAAAAATAAAAATAAATCATTGGTTTTATGGTGAAAACCACATTGTGGCGATGTCTGACCCTAAAAAAGTAAAAAGAAAGGACGTATCTGAGTGTGAAAACCTCTCTGAGGCACCCGAGGATGGAAGGTTTAACACTCTCATTATGACATTATATGAAGAGAAATGATCAATGCTGGTGAAAGAGACTATCAAGAAAAACATTGGCATAGAATAGATTCCACACAACATATTTTTAGCGCAATCTCTGATAGAAAAAGAAAGACCGAAGTTCATAAGTTTCTTCACAAAATGAAAAATCAATTTTGCATGGTCATATGCAAATATGCCTAGATTGGACCCTGATTTAGTAATGCATCATTTGATAGTTACCCCAGGAGTTAAGCCTGTAAAACAAAAATTGAGAAAGATGCATCCACAGGGGAAACTATTGGTCAAGGTAGAGATGGAGAAATTATTGGATATGGGATTCATTAGACCAATTGACTACCCTGAATGGATCTCTAATTTGGTACTTGTCAATAAACCAAATCACCACATCAGAATATTCATAGATTTCAGAGATATTAATAAAGCTTGTCTTAAAGATGATTTCTCGTTGCCTAACATTGATTTGATAGTGGATCTTACTATTGGTAATGCTATGTTATCATTGATGAATAGATTCTCTGGGTATAATCAGATCAAAATAGCACCTGAAGACTAATACAAAACAACATTTACTTGTCCTTGGGGTACTTTCTGTTGGAATTTTATGCCCTTCGGATTAAAGAATGTAGGTGCTACATATTAAAGAGCAATGACAATACTCTTTCGTGATCTCATGCATGTCACTATGGAAGATTATGTTGATGATCTCCTGGGAAAGTAAATAACAAGAGAAACATATCTAGATATCTTATCAGTGGTTTTTGAACATTTGAAAAAATACAAAGTTAGGATAAATCCTAAGAAGTGTGTCTTCGAGGTGACCTCCGGGAAAATCCTTGGATACATTGTCTTGCAAAGAGGAATAAAACCATATCTAGCCAAAGTTAGAGCTATATTAGAGATGTCACCACCAAAGAATATTAGTCAACTTTGGTCTCTACAGGGAAGACTTCAATTGATACATGAATTCATCACACAACTTGCAGATAAATGTCATCCTATTTAGCATCTCCTTCATAAGAATATCAAGTTCAAATGGGATGATAAGTGTTAGCAGGCTTTCCAAACTCTCAAGGACTATCTTTTCAATCCACCAGTATCGATGCCACCTATTCCAAGAAAACCCCTACTATTATACATATTAGCTACACAAATAGCATTGGGGGCACTCTTGACGCAACAAGATAATGAAGGCAAAGAAAGAGCAGTATACTATATCAGTTGCACATTGGTTGTGGTTTTCTCCTTATAGAAATTATGACATGCAGTATACAGGACATGCACAATAACCAACCAAGACATGCAGTATACTAATTCAGAGATAATATAGTGTCATCAATGATAGGTGCATCTGCTAGTTGATTTACAATAGCTTGTCTTTTAATTGCTTTTCTATCCACATATTTGATGTCAAACTCGCTCAGAATCATAACCCATTTAGCTAATCTGCCAATGAGTGTTGCCTTATTAAGAAGACATTTTAGTGGATCTATCCTTGCAATGAGTTTTGTTTTATGAGTTGGCATGTAATGTCATCATTTCTATAAGGAGAAAACCACAACAAGACATGCACAATCACTCGCACATTGTTATTGGTGATTGTGCATGTCTTGTTGTGGTTTTCTCCTTATAGAAATTATGATATTACATGCCAACTCATAAAACAAAACTCATTGCAAGGATAGATCCACTAAAATGTCTTCTTAATAAGGCAACACTCATTGGCAGATTAGCTAAATGGGTTATGATTCTGAGCAAGTTTGACATCAAATATGTGGATAGAAAAGCAATTAAAAGACAAGCTATTGTAAATCAACTAGCAGATGCACCTATCATTGATGACACTATATTATCTCTGAATTCCTAGATGAATCCATTCTCACAGTGACAAAGACAAATCCTTGGCAATTATACTTTGATGATTCATACATGCAACATAGTGCAAGAGTTGGTATCCTCTTTATCACACCTCAAAGGGACTCCATTCCTAAATCATACCGATTGTCCTTCCCTTGCACCAACAACATAGCAAAATACAAAGTGTTAACAATAGGACTATGAATTGTAGTTCAATGGAAGATCTAGGAACTTCATGTTTTTTTGGGACTCTTAATTGTCAATTCATCAAGGAAATGATGATTATCAGACTAAAGATAAAAATTTAATGTCGTACAAGAAAATGGTGGACAACTTCAAGCAATATTTCATGCAGATAGTCTTTGAGAAAATTCCAAGGGATAATAATCGAGCTACAGATGCCATGGCTACCATAGCTTCATTAATAAATATGCCTCAAAATAAGACCCACTATGAATTCTTGGTGGATAATCTTTTGGTTCCCTCATATGAAATTGCTTCTACTAAGATGATATGTTTTGTTGGTCCTGATTCCCCTTGGTATGGTCCCATTTTCACTTAACTCCACGACAATATCCTTCCACCTGATCTTTCCAACAATCAACGATATAACATTTATTTGTCAATCCTCCTGATATGTCATTCTAGTTGATACCCTTTATTGTTGAGGTCTAGATGATACTCTTCTTAGATACTTAGAGAGTGACAAAGCTCAAATTGCATTACATGAGGTTCACAAAGGTACATGTGGTGCTCACTCTAGTGGTCCAACCTTAGCCAAGAAATTGATGAGGATTGGATACTACTGGCCTACTATGGAAAAAGACTCATATTAGTTTGTCAGAAAATGTAAGCAATGTCAAATTCATGGAGACCTTATTCATGCACCAGTGCGGGAATTTCATCCAATTGCCACTCCATGGCCCTTTTGCTAGTGGGGACTCGACCTCGTAGGTAAGATTCATCCTCCTTCCAATGGCCATAAATTCATTATCATAGCCATATAATATTTAGAAAAATGGATTGAAGCCATTCCTCAAACCCAACTCACTGGAAAGAAGATTGCAAATTTTATCCTTAATTATATCATTTGTTGCTATGACGTTCCCCATTCCATTGTCATAGATAATGGGTGTCCTTTCAAGAATTAGGATGTTTGTGATCTTTTTGATTGTTGCCATATCCATTATTTATTTTCCACCCCATACCATCCCCAAGGTAATGGTCAAGATGAGGCCTCTAATAAAACCATTCTCAAATTCCTTAAAAAGACAATTGATGATGTTGGTCGTAACTGACATATCCAACTTAACCCCACACTTTGGGCCTACCATACAAGTGTTTTCACACCCACTGGAGCTACACCTTATTCACTTATCTATGGTGCCAAATTTATCTTTCCTATTGAGGTCGAGTTACCATCCCTAAGAGTCTCTTTGCACAATCTAATCAATGATGAAGATTACAGTGTCTCCTGCTTACAAGATCTTACAAGATCGAGAATTATTGGATGAGTGTAGCCAAACTGCTTTTAATAATCTCAAAGCATATCAACAATGAATGAGTCACAACTACAATCATAAGGTAAGGCCTCTCACATTTGAGGTGGGTGACTTAGTTCTCAGAGAAAATCCTAAAAATTAGCAGGATAGAGAGAAAAAGGGCAAGTTCAAACCAAATTGGCTTGGTCCTTACATCATCACAACAATTTATGGATCAGGTGCATATTAGTTCTCAACAATAGATGGAGAACCTTTGGAAGATCCATTTAACAAAATGCACCTTCGTAGGTTTTACACATAGTTTTTTAGAATATCCCATTATCAAAAATACAAAAAAAATTTAAAATATATCAAAAATACAAAAAAATCGTAAAAATAAAAAAATTGTTACTTGGTGAAAACCTGACAAATAGGCACCTTTTGAAATAAAAAAACCAAAAAATTGAAAAAATTAAAGAGAAATAAATCTATCCAATGGTAAAAACTATTTCGGTGGCACCTTGGGCAAGTTTCATGGTGAAAACTGGGTTATCGGTGTCATGTGTAGAGACATTTGCTCCTTCCTCCTTCAAGATTCATTCTCATCCTTTCACCTTGCACACACTCACACCCTATCCATCCATAATAAATTTACCCATTCCCATCATGGCTTGTTGTTGATCTAACTAAGATTGGTTGTCCATTCATAATAAACCTCCCTTTTCACCCTTTCCTTCCATAATAAATCAGGTCCAATCTGCAATTGGGGAAAAATCCTAAATCTAGTGATGGACATGGTACCCTAAGAATCACATGTTTTGAGGAGCATCATATTTTCATTCCTCCCTCTTTTCGCACACAATTTACAATAAAATATCACTTGCATCATCGATCTTTAATAAAGTTTTGTTCTTCTTCGTAATAAAGTATAAGTTTCATGGATTCAGTTAGTTTCAAATGAGACACAAGTAGTAGTGGGATTTCAACAATTTAAATCTTTTAGGAGACTTTGACAACAACATGATTTTCAACATAATCTATCCTTTATCAGGATAACAACATTGTGACCAAATCAAAGATGTTAATTAACTATGTGGCAAGAAAGACAAATAACTTGAGGATTTCATAATGTGTTGGTGTCAAGTCCAGGTTTTCTTTTGATCTTATCTTTTCTGTGACATGTCTTTTATCTTTTTTGAGATGTCTTTGAATAGAGATTCTATCTCCAGGATGTCTTTGAATAGAAAAGCAAGGATGGGATATGTTCACCTATTTTACTATTTGTATACACATAAAAATGGCTATGAGCAATTAAATAAATATTTTATATTTATTTAATGATCATTCTTATATTAAATAGTTAATTTGAAAAGATTAATTTATTTAATTCATTTTCATGTCTTTCTATTAATTAATATTTTATTAATTAATTCATCTATCCTATTCCTCTAAAATAAATATCTAATATTTAATTATTCCTCTAACCAAGTTAATTAAATATATAATATTTAATTATCTCCTCCAAACAATTAAATATACAATATTTAATAGTTATTCTCCTATCCTATAGTCTCAAATATTAAATAATTTCTTAAATTATTTAATCTTTCTTATCCAACTCACCCCTCCATCTCCACTTCATCTTCCCTTTGCCAACTCATCAAACATGTGGCTAAGGAAATTAATATTTCTTAAATATAAATTCATTATTTATCTTCAACCACCAAATTCAATGAATATTGTGTACGTACACATATTTCATAACCATCTTCTATATTCTCTCCAACACCCCCTACATCTTAGGAAAGACTTGAGTCGACTTGTCCTATCATGCCTTAATCTTCTCTAACCATCCCTAGATTCTCTCAATCATCAACCCAGTCAAGGTGAGATGAGTGACACTTGTCTTCTCCTTCCCCATTTCTCTCAACCTTCACCTTTTCTCACATCCATCCAAATCTGCAAATCTGATCATGATCATTGATGTGATCCACATCATCTAATCCTCTCAAGGTCTATAAAATCAAGAGCTTCAATTGAGAGAGAGTTAGACTTCAAGAGACTTCAAGTGCATTTTCAAGAAAATCATTTGTAAAACTTATGCATCCATGAATTTTAATCTTGAAGCAAATAGCAAATACAAAATAGCATAATCATATAGCTTAATCATTTTTAGCATAATCATGTAGTATTGCATATCATAGTATCAGTTAACTTCAAGTTATCAGTCCATTCTTCATATGCCATCTTGGAAGTCATTAGTGCATTGTCTGAGAGCACACCATCTGCAACTAGGAACGGTGGAGTTAGGACACAATGAGACATAAACCATGAAGGTAAAAATAATGTTTTATTTTAATATGTATTTCATGTGGTTTCATTGGTTGAGTTTGGATTTCCTATAGCATTTCCATTTGTATTTTGTGAAACTAACTTGTTGCAAGTAACATTTTGAGGATGAAATTCAAGTTGACGCATTTTGGCGCCCACCGTGGGGCTCATGGACCTCGCATATACCTTTAAAAATATCGCAAAATATAAAATTAACCCATTTGTAATGAAGATTCATGCATGTGTGAATTCTGACAATGCTTTTGTTTTGCAAGTTAGTGCATTTGCATCCTAGGTTAGCGCTTTTGTCTTACAGTATGCGCACTTGCATTACAGGTTTGCGCATTTGTGTCCTAGGTTAGCACATTTGTCAGAGAAATCATGCTTTTGTATCCACAGAGCAGTGCTTTTGTAGTCTAGGATAGCGCTTTTGACTTGCAAGTTAGCGCTTTTGAGCAAGAAGATAGCGCATATGTTAGATTAGCGCTTCTGCTTATAAACTAACAAAAATTCCTTGTAGGTCCGAATGTCCAAGAAATCAGATTGTTCAAACTACTAACATGCATGTGCAGGATGGTTTTTAAGGAAACTTTTATGCAATTCCTCATCTAGTTAATTAAAATTCTTATTTTGAGAAGTAACATATCATATTTTGTTCATTTAGTCTAATTAAGAGGGCAAATTGACAGCATGCAACTTGCATTTTTAGTATTTTCTCTAAAAAAGTTGCACATAGACTTTTAAAAGGGCTAAAATAAACACCATCCTTGTTGGAGCAACATCTCCAAATAGGACTTAGCCAACAAATTTGAAAAGGTTAAAAAGAACATTTATATTTCATGTCTCGAAAGTGGAAGGTATATGCTCTCCCCTTAATTGGGTGATCAAAAAGCCAAACCCACTCTTTTATGCTTTCTTTACTTTCAAGCAAATAAATCCTTTAGAGGGTTTGCCATCATGAACTGCCTTGAGGGGGTGAGTGAGAGGGGAACAACCTAAAGTGGAAACGAGCTAATACTGATTCCTTCCAATCCACTATAAATAAATCATGTTTGTGATAAAAGTCCCAAACAACATGTGTTGATAAGTTCATACCGACACTATGTTTCCCCATAAACCCTATGGAGTGTAACCTCTATAGGCTGGGTGTTGAAATGTGGTGATTGATCAGCAAAGTACTGTACACTCAGCATGTATCCTTGCTGGGGTCCAGGGCCAGGCTGGGCCCCAAGTAGGGGTTCGAGGGCGGCAGCCCCCAAGAAAAGTGGGGGTTCAGGGGCAGCAACCCCCAAGAAAAAAAAAATTGCCATTTTTTCGTTGATGAAAATCGACATTGTAATAAAACTCTAAAAAGGCTGACTTTGTTTTTGCCCTAAAAATGCATGTTATAAGCGATTGGGATGCTTAAGGCATTGGAAGGTTGATGTACTATTTTTGTTGGATAATAAGAAAGATTGGACGACTGTGTATGGTGGACGTAACCCATTCTGGGTGAACCACGTTAAATCTTTGTGTTATCTGTGTCCTATTTTATTTCTTTATCTTTTGTATTTAAATCTGCATATAATTGTTAGTTCATATTTGCTTCGAATCTGCTTGAAACCCTAACAATTGGTATCAAAGCGAGGCATTCTGTAAATTGGAAGGACTCTAATTTGAGTGGGAGCAATGGAAGATTCCAAATTCAAGGTCGAAAAGTTTAATGGCCAGAATTATCAGTTATGGAAAATGCAGATGGAGGATTACCTGTATCAAAAGGATTTGTGGCGGCCATTGGAAGGAAAGGCAAAGAAACTGACCACAATGTCAGATGAAGAGTGGGACATTTTAGATAGAAAGGCATTGGGATCCATTTGATTGTGCATTGCGTCGTCTATAGCATTCAATATAACAGAAGCAAAAATGGTTGTAGATTTGATGGCAACATTGGCTAAGTTGTATGAAAAACCCTTGGCTTCAAATAAGGTATTTCTTATGAAGCGTTTGTTTAATTTGAAAATGAGTGAGGGAGGATCTATAGCGGAGCACTTAAATGAATTTAATACAACTACTAGTCAATTGTCTTTGGTAAAAATTACCTTTGCAGAAGAGGTTAGGGCTCTCTTGATTTTATGTTCTTTGCCAGAAAGCTGGAATAGCTTGGTTATGGCTGTAAGTAACTCTGTCTCTGGTAAAAATACTTTGGTATTTGATGATATTGTTGGTGTTATCCTATGCGAGGAAATGTGAAGGAAAACCACAGGTGAGACTCCAACATCATCAGGTAGTGTTTTGAATGTGGAGAATAGAGGAAGATCAAAGGAAAGAGGAAAAGGCCCTATAAATGAGAAGTCACGAGGGAAGTCAAAGAAAGGACGCTCTCAATCTAGAGGAAAGAAAGATTGCTGGTACTACGGAAAGCCTGGTCATCTAAAGAAAGACTGTTGGTTTTGAAAAAATAAAGAAGGAGACAAAAATGAAAATGACAGTAAGGAAGCTAATATTGCAAGTAATACTTTACACGATGCTTTAATCTTATGTTTGGATAATGTTAATGATTCCTGGGTAATAGATTCTGGGGCTTCATTTCATGCTACACCCCATAGAAAATATTTTCTAGATTATGTTCAAGGTGATTTTGGACAGGTATATTTGGGTGATGATGAGCCCTATCAAATTGTTGGAAAAGGAAAGATAAAGATCAAGTTGCAGAATGGTAATGACTGGTTTTTGCAGGAGGTAAGACATGTTCCTAATTTAAGAAGAAATTTAATTTCTGTAGGGCAACTAGGTAGTGAAGGTTACATAGTTACCTTCTCAGACAGTATGTGGAAGGTCACTAAAGGATCATTAGTAATAGCTAAAGGTGCGAAGGTAGACACATTATATCTGTGTACAGGTAACACTTACTCTACCCTAGCTGCTACAGATAAAGTTACTGCAGGGACAACAATAATAAATGTTGCAAGAATAGATTCGATAATGTGGCACCATAGGCTTGGGAACATGAGTGAGAAAGGGATGAAAACCCTTCACTCCAAAAATTTATTGCCAGGACCAAAGAAGATTGATTTAGAGTTCTATGAAAACCATGTTTATGGTAAATAGAAAAGAGTTAGATTTCTCAAGGTTGGGAAAGAGAAGAAGAGTGAGAAGTTAGAGCTTGTGCATTCAAATGTATGGGGACTGGCTCAGGTATCATCTCTCGGTGGCTCTTGTTATTATGTTATTTTTATTGATGACTCAACCAGAAAAACATGGGTATATTTCCTAAAACAAAAATCAGATGTTTTTGAAACTTTTAAGAAATGGAAAGCTTTGGTTGAGAATGAGACAGGAAAAAGTTGAAGTGTCTCAGATCGGATAATGGAGGTGAGTATTGCAGCAAAGCATTTGAAGATTATTGCTCCTTAAATGGGATTCGAAAGCAGAAGACAGTTCTAGGAACTCCACAGAAAAATGGTGTGTCAGAGAGAATGAATAGGACTATCATGGAACGCGTGAGGAGCATGAGATTGCATGCTGGATTGCCCTTACATTTTTGGGCAGATGCTGTACATATTGCTGTCTATTTGATAAATAGAGGACCTTCAACCCCTTTGGATGGTGGTATTCTAGAGGAGGCATGGACTGGTAAAAAGGTAAATTATTCTTTTCTAAAAACTTTTGGTTGCGAAGCTTTTGTCCATGTTGATAAAGAAAACAAAACCAAGCTTGATGCTAAATCTCAGAAATGTACCTTCATTGGATATGGGATAGATGAATATGGCTATCGGTTATGGGATTTTGAAAATAAGAAAATAATTAGAAGTAGAGATGTTATATTCAATGAGAAGGTTATGTATAAAGAACAGATGCAGGAAAAGAAGCATGAACTGGACAAACAAGAATATGTGGTGTTGGATGAGATTCCTGAAAATGAAATGCCACAAGTACCTGATGCTCAGCAACAACAGATTGTCCCACAAACTCCTGCAAGTGTTAGACGTTCTACGAGGACAAGTAGACCTCCTGAAAGATTTTCTCCTTCTTTGTATTCTATTTTATTAACAGATTCTGGTGAACCAGAAGAATATGAAGAAGCAATGTAGGTAGATGTCAAACAACAGTGGGAGCTAGGCATGAAAGAGGAGATGGACTCCTTGATAAAAAATAAGACTTGGGACTTAGTCCCTTTACCTGTAGAAAAAAGAGCCTTGCCTAACAAATGGGTTTATCGGCTGAAGGAGGAGGAAGGAGGTCAGAAAAGATATAAGGTCAGACTTGTGGTAAAAGGTTTTGCACAGAAAAAGGGTATAGATTATGATGAAATATTTTCTCCAGTTGTAAAAATAACTTCAATTAAAACTGTACTTAGTCTTGTGGCTACAGATGATTTACATCTTGAACAATTAGATGTCAAAACAGCTTTTCTCCATGGATATTTGGATGAGGAAATTTACATGTTGCAACCACAGGGATATGAGGTCAAAGGTAAGGAGAACTTGGTGTGCAGGTTGAAGAAAAGTCTATATAGCCTAAAGCAAGCACCCCGACAATGGTATTTAAAATTTGATAGTTTCATGGCTGAACACGGTTATCATAGATGTCATTCTGATCATTGTGTATATTTTAAGAGATTTGATAATGGCAGTTATATTATCCTGTCGATTTATGTTGATGACATGCTTGTTGTTGGGTCTAACATGCAACATATAAATGATCTTAAACAAAAATTAGCCAGGTCATTTGCTATGAAGGATTTGGGTGCAGCTAAGCAAATTCTCAGTATGAGGATTACACAGGACAAAAAAAATAGAACCTTGAATTTATCCCAAAGTGAGTATATAAAGTAGGTGTTGAAAAGATTTAACATGCAAGATGCAAAAGCAGTTAGTACACCTTTGGCTAGTCATTTCAAATTGATTAAGGAGATGTGCCCAAAGGCACAGGAAGAGGTTAATAAAATGTCTAACATCTCGTATTCATCAGCTGTTGGCAGTCTGATGTATGCAATGGTATGCACAAGGCCAGATGTTACACATGCAGTGGGAGTTGTGAGCAGGTTTATGAGTAATCCAGGTATGGAACATTGGAATGTTGTGAAATGGATTCTTCGGTATTATGTTTCAAAGGATCTAATGCTGCTCTGAGTGGATTTGTTGACTCTGATCTGGCGGGTGATATTGATTCATGGAGGAGTACTACATGGTATGTTTTTACTATAGGGGGAACTGCAGTCAGTTGGATTTATAGGCTGCAAAAGGTTGTTGCACTTTCAACCACTAAAGTTGAGTATGTTGCTGCTACAGAAGCCAGCAAGGAGATGGTTTAGTTGCAATGTTTTCTGGAGGAATTGGGTCAAACACAAGAGGATAGCCCATTGTATACTAATAGCCAGAGTGCCATTCATCTTGCGAAGAACTCTATTTTTCATTCAAGGACAAAGCACATTCAGCTCAGGTACCACTTCATCTGGACTATTTTGGAGGAGGGTCAGTTATGGCTTGAGAAGATTCACACAAGTGAGAATCCTGTCGATATGTTCACAAAGGCAGTTCCACAGGAGAAGCTGATTTCTTCATCAGTTTCTATTGGTCTTCTTGATTGATAATTATGGAATTTATACCAGTCGAGTCCTAGTGTTTTATCCAGCAGATGTTGCATGTACAGTGGTGTCATGTAGTATCAGTCTCCAAGTGGGAGATTGTTCGGTGTGGAGCCTGATCAGTCTCCAAGTGGGAGATTATTGAAATGTGGTGACTGATCAGCAAAGTATTGTACACTCAGCACGTATCCTCGCTGGGGTCTAAGATGGGGCCAGGCCCAGGGCAGGGGTTCGGGGGTGGCAGCCCCCAAGAAAAGTGGGGGTTCAAGGGCAGCAGCCCTTGAGAAAAAAAAAATTTGTCATTTTTTTGTTGATGAAAACCGACATTGTAATAAAACCCTGAAAAGGCTGACTTTATTTTTGCCCTAAAAATGCATGTTATAAGCAGCTGGGATGCTTAAGGCATTGGAAGGTTGATGTACTATTTTTGCTAGATAATAAGAAAGATTGGATGACTGTGTATGGTGGACATAACCCATTCTGGGTGAACCACGTTAAATCTCTATGTTATCTGTGTCCTATTTTATTTTTTTATCTTTTGTATTTAAATCTACATATAATTGTTAGTTCATATTTGCTTCGAATTTGCTTGAAACCCTAACACTAGGAACCTTCTGTATTTACAGAGCTGAAAGTACCACATGTATGGCCACATGACCAAAAGCATTTACTAAAAACCACTTGTACTAGTTGCCAAAATCCTTCTAGTTGTTGGTGCAGGAGGTCGGACCTCTGAAGTAGCTCACATACATATGGTTCCTAGTAGAGATATAAAGTTTCCCATGGGGATTTTTCATGGAAATTGGTGCTTGGCTGCCCCAAAGAAGTGAGTGTCGAGGGTGGAGCCAGTGGGGAAGCATCTAAATATCCACTTTGAATAGTGTAGCCTCAGGGGAAACCCCGCGTGAGATTCAACAACTATTGTCTCAGCCTGCCATAAAAATTGTACTTGCTTGTGCATTTTTTTTATTAGACATTATGTCTTCTATGTCTATAACATGTTTCAAATGATCAAAAATTGAAGAAAATTATCACCTACAAGTGAGCAAAAATCCAACAAATTGCTGAAAAAGTTTGATCAAAAGGGTAATACTAAAAGCTTTCCAACACTTGAAACACCAGATCAAAACCAAAGTGTCAAAATGTCAGTATCAAAATTATTCTTCAAGTAAGTTTGTCTCTATACCATCACATATTGTCAAAATTAGCTCAGACAAACTAGGTCACTATTCCTATAGGTTATTCCCAAAAAGTTCTATAAACATCAACATTCAACAAGCTATTGATTCAAATATCTTAAGTGCAAAAATCAACATCCTTGTCAAGTCTCTCATCGGGATAATCAAATCCTCTATCACGAAGCTTGATCAATCTATACTAGGTTCCTAATCTTGGATATATCTTTCCTATTTTGAACCTAGGTTATATCAAAACTAGAATTGCACCAACATTGGAATCAAAAAAACTTGTAAATTGTCAAATGCTTATATGACTTTTAAGTATCACCTTAAGAAAAGAAAACCCAGTTATAAAGCTACTCAGAAAAGGATAAGATTCTTTTATATCAATCGCAAGATCTTATTGAAACATAGGACATTCCTACACTATTTTCGTCACTACTTATGTGGTTGTGGTACAAAATTTGATGGTGAAATTTTGCAAAGACATGCTTTTCAACAAAGAGATGCTTTATCCCAATGAACAAACAATAGTGGTAAAATAAATAAGGCATATCTTCCTAAACCAATAATCACCTATTGACTTTGTCCTTTGGAAATTTTGATAACTTTGAAATAATCACATGCCAATTTGGACTAGAGCCCAACACGAATAGTTTAGAAAACAACAACAAATAGAGGAAGAAGATAATTCTATATTCCAAACTTTTGTATTTACCGTTGTTGACGAAGAAGCAGTCAATAGCACCATTAGAGACCTTGAGAAAGATTTCAAATTTGATAGGCTAATGGAAAAATTATTGGGAAAACAAAAAGAAAAATATCTCTTGATGTTGGCAAAATATGGAGCTAAACTATCACAAGACTTTAACATAGAAAGCTTGAAACAAGATGCGGAGGCAAGTAACACCAAAAACATAGATGAGAAAAATAACGAAGACGTGAACAAAGAAAACAATGAAGAAACAAGGAAAGAAAAGGATGATAAAAGAAAAGAGCATAGTGACAAGAGAACTCACAAAGAAACAAGGAGAAACTATGTGGATAATCCATTATCAAACCTTACTCAACAAATACAAACTCTACAACAACATATACAAGACATGCAAAATGGGACAAGCTCCAAGAAGTATTCATTAGAAGATATATGCCCATATCCTTCTGATAAAAATCTGAATATGATACCATTTCTGCAACATTGCGAGATTCCTAAATATGACAAATACGATGGAAAATATGATCCTCAAGATCACATTAGGGAGTTTTGTACTATGAGCATGAAATTTGCTCATGATGAAAATTACCTTATGAGTCTTTTTCCTAGGAGTCTAAATGGACAATCAATGGAGTGGTTTTCAAGATTACCATCCAAAATCAAATATTTTGAAGAACTCATGAATAGGTTTATTTCACAATACTCCTACAATATAAGGAATGAAATAACAATGCTGGATATTTGCAATGTTAAACAAAAGAATGGTGAATCCTTTATGATCTTCTTGCAACGATGGAAACAAATGTTTAATAGGTATCCTGAGATGTACCTGATCAAGAAAAAATGGACATATTCATTGATAATCTTATCAGTGAAATGAGTTATAGACTAAGGATGCAATGTCCTTCCTCTTTTGCCAAAATGATCGAGAATGGTCTGAAAATAGAAAACACAATGGTAAAGAAAGCAAAACTAAAAATTTACAACAACAACAACAATAGCAATGAAAAACCCAAGTTCTGGTAAAAAAATAGGAATATCAGCAATGAAGGGAATGACGTTAATAGTATTACAAAACAACAACAGCCAATTTTTAATCTATCAAGTCAAATCCCAAGCAATAACAATCCAGAAAACAATAAAGCCAGGTCCTTTTTTTCCAATCCTCGGAGGAAATTTATAAATATTGGAGAACCTTTAGAATCAGCTCTAAAAACTCCGCTTGCCAACAAATTGATTGTTTTACCAGAAGCAAGAAGTTATGAACCACCAGTCAAGCCAAATTGGTGGAATGACAATCATTTTTGCAATTATCATCAGAATAAAGGACACCTAACAAATGATTGTCAGAGATTGAAACACCTTATCCAAGATCTAATTGATAATGGAACCATCACAGTGGATAGCCATAAGACAAATGAATCACACTTAGCTTTCAAAACTCCACTTCCAAACTATGACAAAGGTGAATCATCCCAATTAAAAGATGACAAAAGAAAAGCCAAAGTGAATTACACTTATACATACGATGATGTGGTAAATGTGATCATTGTTAATGAAAATCCATCTCTAGAGCCAATCAATGTTATCACAAGAAGCAAAGCAAAGGTTACCTTTCTAGGTATAGAAAAAGACTCAACATCTGCATCACAACAATACAATTTAGTAGAGCAATTACAAAGAATACTTGCTCAAATATCAATTCTAGAACTTCTCAAGGTTTCACCTATGCATAAGGAAATTTTGGAGAAAGCTTTAGTGGAAATAACAGTTTCAAAAGACTTGGATGTAGATCAGTTCCAAAATATGGTAGGACACCTTGTAGCTCCTCATTGCTTATCATTTTCTGAAAATGATGACATATCCTTACAACATCCTCACAATGCTCCCTTACATGTTGAAGTCTCCATTAATAAAACTCGTGTTAAACATGTACTCATAGATGGAGGAGATGGCTTAAACATTTGTGCATTAAGTTTGATAAAAGCTTGAGATATTCAGAAAACGCAGTAGACCCAAAAAATAAAATAACCATCAAGGCTTATGATGAAGCAAAACGTTCTTCTAAAGGAACTATTGTGCTACCAATAAGAATAAGACCCATGGAAAAGGATACATTGTGTCAAGTTTTAGATTTGAACCTCTCTTACAACATTCTTCTAGGAAGACCATGGACTCACAAGATGCAAGCAGTTCCTTCTACATATCATCAATGTGTAAAATTTCCTCATGAAGGAAAAGAGATCACTATAATTGCAAATTCCAGCCAATTTTGCAATAATTTGAAGCCAACACAAGATACAAGAGTTTCCCATAATAGAGAATCGGTATATCCTACCAAATAAATTCAAGCAAAGTTATAGGAAACTTTTGAAGAAAAGCTCAAGTTAAATGATGAAGGAATGGGAAAATATTCTTTTCATAATTTTCCACTTTCCCCTAAGTCATATGGTAAGCCTATAGACATTCAATCAAAGCCATTAGAGTGTCGAAACTCTTGCAGAGGAAAATGAAGACAAAGACATTCTTGGTTGGTTGTACAAGGATGAAGATAAGACTATAGCAACAGCAGCAGAAGTCAATATTCCTATAAAACAATATGGCAAAGGATATGAAATCATTCAAAAGATGGGATATGGAGGGAAAAGACCAATTGGTAAGCAATAGCAAGGTATTTCAGAACCTATTTGTCCGCACTCAATATCTATAGAAGATAAATCCGGGCTGGGATATCTAAAATCCAATCAAAAGCAACATAATCATCATCAACAAAAGTGGAGAAAGAAATCAGTTTCTAAAGAAGAAAATTGGCAAGAAAAGCTACATCAAGCAGCCGAAACAGTAACCAATAAACAAAAGAAGCAAGAAGAACATGAAAAGAAAGAGGAGGAGATTATCATCCAAGGTGAATAAAAATCTTGTCAACAAATTCTAAAAATACAAACAAATGCAAAATCTGAACAAGATATTCCGAAAGCAGTAAAAATAGAGATGGCAAAAATCAGAGAACTTTTTGCACCATACAACATTCTAGTATGGTATAGTGGAGTAATCTTAGATCAGGATTCAGAGACGGATTCCAATGAGTATAAATGGGGTCTAGATGTCTTATCTACTACATCAAGTAAATAACACAATGAAGACCAAGAAGCTATCACAAAAGAAGACTTGTCTATTGCAAAACAAAAGATGAAATTAGAAAGAAGGCAAGAAAAACTCAAAATTTAGAGAAAAGAGGCGTATGCAAAAAGGAAAGGGAATGTCAAAGACAAATAAGTAATGCCACAAGAAGCACAAACAAAGATAGATCAAGCATCTAGAAATATAAGAATTTCATCACAAGAAGAACAAGTTGTATCCAGATATGGCAGAACCATAGAAGAATTAAGAGATAGCCAAGTTGGATTGACTATTAGTCTAGAAGAAGTTCAGTTTGAAAGGAGACAAAATCTAGCAAAAGAATCATCTTTATCATGTACATAGGTATATCAACTCCAAAATGCAAATGAGGTCAATCAAGAAAGAACTTGCAGTGTTAAAGACGTGTGTGTTGATATAATTCATTCATTTAAGGGATGAACGTCAGTTGAAGAACCACTTGAGTGTGAACTACAAAATGCTAACATTGATTTTGTTAGAACTAATTCAGAGATGCTTGACAAAGACAAATCTCAAAAAAATTTAATCTATGACAGTACCTATTCTATGCCAAGTTATGATCATTGTGTCATGAATATTGAAACACCTAATGATGATAGTGATTATGTTTTACCCCTTCTTCAGCCTGAACTAATTGATTGGGACAATTTAGACAACCTTGAACTAAATGTCTTTTCCAATGATCATGACTTAGCCATGTACCTTAACGCTATTGAACCCATCCCACTAAGATATCTTCCATTACAGAATCAAGTGATGTTTCTCATAGTCAAGAGAATGCCAAATTTTC
The DNA here is from genome assembly GCF_030272615.1 of Cryptomeria japonica. Taxonomy (NCBI): domain Eukaryota; kingdom Viridiplantae; phylum Streptophyta; class Pinopsida; order Cupressales; family Cupressaceae; genus Cryptomeria; species Cryptomeria japonica. Next base: position 220,737,621 of record NC_081414.1, on the reverse strand, counting down.
CAGTTGCAAAAGTGAAATAAAACAAGGAAAGAGACCTATTGTTGAAAACCATTTCATGGCAACATTAGATCAATCAAAAGAGAAAACAAAGGACGTATCTGATGGTGAAAACCTCCTTGAGGGGCTAGAAGATGGAAAGTTTGACATTCTTCCTACATATTTTCAAGAGAGATCTACTATCCCAATAGAACCAATAGAAGCAGTAAACATTGATACATCAAAGGATCCTAAAATACTTCGTTTTGCTGCCTCATTCTCAAAAAAAGAGAGGAAAGAATACATGGAATTCTTTACACAAAGACAAATAAATTTTGCTTGGTCTTATGCAGATATGCCAGGACTTAATCCAGATCTTATCATGCATCATCTTAATGTGGATTTAAAAGCAAAACAAGTTAAGTAGAAACTAAGAAAGATGCATCCACACATTGCTCTTCTTATAAAAACTAAGCTAAAGAAACTATTAGAAGTGGGTTTTATAAGACCAGTTTCTTATCCATGGGTTTCAAGTATTGTACCAGTATCAAAACCAAATAGAAGCATAAGGGTCTGTATAGATTTCAGAGATCTAAATAAAGCATGTCCAAAAAATGATTTCCCGCTACCAAACATTAATATCATAGTGGACTTATCAGTAGGACATGAGATGTTTTCATTAATGAATGGCTTCTCAGGATATAATCAAATAAGAATTGCACCTAAAGATCAAGAGAAGACGGCTTTCACTTGTGCATGGGGAACATATTCCTGGAATGTTATGCCATTTGGGCTTAAGAATGCAGGAGCGACTTATCAAAGGGCTATGAAGACAATTTTCCATGATATGATGCATACATTTATGAAAGACTATGTCGATGACATACTTGCCAAATATCATACAAGACAAGAACATTTGAACATTTTAAGCAAGATTTTTGATAGGCTGGAAAGATATCAATTGAGATTAAATCCAAAGAAATGTGCATTTGGGGTAACTTTAGCAAAGCTCCTTGGGTACATTATATCAGCTCGTGGCATTGAAGTAGATCCCAAAAAAGTCAAAGCTATCATGGAGATGGAGTCACCTAAGAACATAAATTTACGATCTTTACAAGGAAGGTTGCAATCAATCAGGATATTTGTTTCTCAATTGGCCGATAGATGCCTTCCATTTACCCATCTTCTACATAAAAATGTTCCATTAAAATGGGATCTAAAATGTATAGAATCTTTTTTGCAAATAAAAGAATATCTTATGCGTCCTCCAGTACTGATATCACCAACCAAAGGGAAACCATTGTTACTCTATGTATTAGCAACAAGTGTATCATTAGGCACTCTCCTAGCCCAACATGATGATGAACTAGGAAAAGAAAGAGCAATTTATTATATTAGTAGAACACTTGTTGGCTATGAATTAAATTATTCTTCAATCGAAAAGATATGTCTAGCAGTTGTATTTGCAACTCAGAAGCTGTGACATTATATGTTGATTCATTCTGTGAAACTAATAGTAAAGATAGATCCTCTCAAATATTTGTTAAGAAAGTCAACATTGAAAAGGAGACTAGCCAAATGGGTCATGATACTGAGTGAATTTGACATAGAATATGTTAACCGGAAAGCTATCAAGGGACAAGTTATCGCCGATCAATTGGCTGATGCACCTTTACAAAATAGCATGCCTTTGCACATCGAATTTCTCAATACAGATATCTTGACAGTAAGTACAAACTTTTGGGAATTGTACTTTGATGGTTCTTATACACAATATGGATTAGACGCAGGAATATTTTTCATCACACCTCAAGGACACATAATTCTGAAATCGTATAGATTGTGATTTCCATGCACCAATAATACTGCAGAGTATGAAGCATTGGCTATAGGGTTTAAAATGGCCATTGAATGGAATGTCAAAGAACTACATGTCTATGGTGATTCACAACTTATCATTAATCAAATAAATGATGAATATCAAACAAAGGATGATAAGCTTTTGCCATACAAACATCTAGTGGAGGAGTTTAAATGACACTTTAAAGAAATATCATTCACCCAGATTCCAAGAAATGAGAATAAAGCAGCAGATGCAATGGCTACAATAACATCTCTCTTTCAAAATAAGGAGAATCAACAGTGTTACTGTTAGGAATCCAATAGATACTGAGAGGGGGGGTGAATCAATATATAATCGGTGAGAAGAATTTCTTGAATTAAAACATGCAAAACATATTATAATAGTGTACCGATATGCAAGAAATAATGCAATAAACAGAATTAAGAACATCCACATGAAAAGTACACCATAACACAAGGTTTTAATGAGGAAACCCAATGTGGGAAAAACCTCAATGGGATTTGTGACCCACAATATTCACTCACTGGCCAATAAGAGAATATTACTTACAATAGGGGCTTGCACATGCAGGAAGGCCAACTGCCTAGAGCTCACTACTCAATGGGAAGTCTCACTGACTTACAATGAGGATTATACAAATCCAATATCTTGTACTTCTTTACAATAGCATCTATAATGCCTGATCCAGTACCGGTTGCTACTCTGCTTCTTACATAAACCCTTAGCCTATATTTTGCATAATAGTTCTGCCTAATATTTTTCCTTAATTCTTCCTCACTCATTACCAAATGTCTGCAATGATCTCTTTTATATATAAGAGTCATTTTACAATTTGCCAAGTCAGCTTACAAATTTTTTACAATAATAAACAAAATATAATATAACAAAATCATGTCGGCCTCTGTGCTGGTATACTTCTTTTCTTTGTGTCGATGTCGGTGTCCTGAGTGCTGGTGTAGAGTGTGATCTGCTGATGCCAGTATAATGCCTTTTTCGATGCCATAGGATTGCAAGGTTTCCATCAATTACAAAACCTTCAATCACATACAATGTCTCATTGGAGTGTGCATATGCCAACAATCTCCCCCTTTGGCATTGATGGCAACACTCATGAGAAATTTCAAAAATGTATCCAAAAATGTGAAGTCAAAAAATGATACCAAAAATGTGTGTGCTCCCCTTGAGCATATGATTCCTGTGATATTGAATTTTCTCATCCCACTACTCCCCCTTTGGCATCAATGACAAAGGTTTTCAAGATGTCAGTAGAGTTTGTAGTTTCAACCTTGTAACTGGGTAGTTACAATTTGAAAAAGATCTCCCAAAATCAAGTTTATACTGTCCATAAACTTCCTGCTATCCTTTATTGTTGTCTTTGTTCTCTTCACTGTACCGGTGAGATGTTGCAAATGCTCTGTCGGTGTTTTCTATCCCTGTATTAGTGCTTCAGATACTTCCTTCCGTAGTGATGCTAGATAGTCCAATCTTGGACTTAGTTTTAATCTCAAATGTTTTGCCTTATTCACTATTCTTTCTCTCTCTCTCTCTTTCTAATTTAAGTAAATCTTCTTCAAAATTTGTTATCTTCTCCTCAAAAACCAATAATGTATCATGTGAGTTAACAAAATTATCTGCAAGTTTATTGATCTCATCCTGTACCTTGCTCATCTTATTATCTATATCTACAGTCAAAAAGTTTGTCTTACAGGTGTCTTTGTACAGATTTTTGTACTCTTTCAATAAATTACACAATTCCGGTTGAAGTGTGTCAAAATCTCTGCTACACTTCTTTATTTGCTCATCAAAGAATTTCTATTTTTCAATTTCTACTTTATCTTTCAATGACTCTTCCTTTATTTCTCAATGTTTTCTGTGATATATTTACACAATGTATCGAGTTGTCTTAAGGAATCTTTATTGTCTATATTACAGTTAGGAGAAAATTGCCTTCAAAATTGGTATGGTATCATCAATTGCCTTGTAAGCTTGTGAGTTGTAGTCTGTTATATTTTTGATTGAATCTAATAGTACCTCAGTCACATTAGTTGATTTGTAGCCTGATGATGAACCAACATTCTGAGTACCATCAGTGGAAGTAACCAAGCTTGTATTGACCTCTGGTAGGTTTGTTTGTGTCTGCATTTCTTTAAGCAATGGTTTTTCTATTTCTCCAATTGTCGGTGGCACTGTTTCCTTATGTTCCTGTTCCTGTTGCTGTTGTTCCTGTTCCAGAGCATTTTGCTCTGTTTGTTGCATTGTCTCAGTTTGAGTCTCTACCTTTTTCTCTTTGTCTTCTGTCAGTTTCTCCTGTGTGTTTTCAGTTTACTCAGCTACCGGAGGCTCACTAGCCATGTTAGTCTTATCAGTTGTATCTTTGTCTACTACTATGTTGATCTTTTGAGTATCAACATCCACAGTATATAAGACTTCAGGATTAGGATTACCATCCTCACATCCATACTCTCAGCTACCGGTTGATCTTCTATAGCTGTTGTTTTTACCGATGGAGTAATCAAAGGAGGTGGGGGCAAGTTGTCTCTAACCTTGATACTAGGTGGTCCACCAACTTTACCTTCACCCTTGTCTCTATCTTTCTGATAAACTTTTATGGGTTTGGGGTTACTGTATTCTTCTTGTTTTTCTTTTTCAACTAGGAATATATCCCATCCATTTTTTGTTTCCTTAGTCACCTCATTAACTCTTCCAACCATTAAAGCAATGTGCCGGTGTGCATTAGAAAATACTTACCGGTTGGCTTGAGCAATTAGGTCATCAATTTCTTTGGGTGAATTTACCGAATAAACAACAAGTAGCTTTTCAATCTTTATTTTCTTGTCCAGTTTTATTACTGCTTGTCTTCTTGCCTCCAGTCTATTAAATAGTTCATCTGGAACTTCATTTACTACTTCCATAAAAAACTTGTTATACATATCCATATGCAATATAACATTATTTTCAACTTGTTCTTTTTCATCAGCTGTTAAAGTGTCATATATTTTCTATATATTTTTCAATTTACCTTCATCTGTAATTTCATTCAGCAGTATATCAAGAGGGGCCAAGTCTTTGTTTGTCCTCTTCTTCTTTGGTGTAGCCTTTCTTACCAGAGATCTCACTGCTTGTTGTTTTTGTCTTGTTCTCCTAGGTGAGGGTGTGGTTGTCAGTGAGGGATCTCTTTTCCTTACAATTCTTTTGAAAGTTTCAAGCATGTCACTCCCCGAAGAAGTACCTACCGGTGATAGGTGAGTTTCAGGTTGTGGAGCTGCTAACTCATCCTCTGTTATACCAGTTTTCTTCAACACATCTTCTTTGATGGCCTTTGCTTGTCTGGAACCTTTCCTTACAACTGCCTCAACCTTTTTCACTCTTTTCTTTGATTGTATTTGGCTTTCAATAGTTTCTCAACTACCAAATATTTCTTCCTTAGGTTCTCTGGGGGCTTCTAGAAGTGCTTTAGCATATGTTTCAATTATATGATTATCTGTTTCATAGCCCATCTCGATTACCCAAACTATCCTAGGGATGACTGCTTCCATCCAAATTTCATCCTTCTTGATTACAAAGCATATTTCATCTTTGTATTTGTTGACAATCTTTTGTGATAACCTGATTCTTTTCTTCATTTTGGCCTTTAATGCTTGAAAGAAGTCATGAATATTGTTTTCCTTGTTTTCTCCCATGTTAATGAATAGTTCTTTTAATTGCTTACCTACCGGTATATCATATCCAAGTTCTTTGTAGCCTATACTGAGAACCTATTTTGTTATATGTAGCATTAGATATACTAACAGATTTCCAAACCTGAAAGTTCCTTTCTTGTCCTTCTTAATCTTTCCAAGGTTATCAATTAATTCATCCTTTAACCTTTCACATATATCAATCTTTGCATTATCTATGACCATATCATAAGCACTCTTAATGCATAAACTTGAAACTGAATTGAGTCTATTTGCATGAGTAGCTTTATACCCTAATATCATGCTGATAAATCTCACATTAATGTTTGTTACATCATTAACTCTTAGGGACCTTTTGTCGAATGTTGCACCAGTTAGGTTTGTAACTAGGTCATTGGATACCTTCTTGGTTTTATCTGGCCTTTTACCGGTGGTCGATAACCCTGTGACAGCTTTCACAGCTTCCTTAGTGATTTTGTGGACTGCATCTAACCAAAAAAATTCACCATGTACCCTGCTTAAGACTATCCTAATCACATCCTTGGGGAATTCAGGAATGCTAAGGATCTCTATAAATCCTAGGGTTTCAATGATCTTGTGTTCATCTTTTACATTGTCAGTTTTATCACATATCACAGTTTTAAACATGGTTTTAATCTCTTCATCTCCTAGTTCCTCAACGTTGCAATGGAGGTAAATTCTGGGGTCATCAGCATAGACAACTCCCTTGGGAATTTGAGAAAAAGCACCTAAGGTATCATCTTTCTTTTCTACCTTGGGAACTAACTGAAATATGGGCCTAGGTCTTTTTATCACTTCGACAATAGTAGGGTTTGCTATATATTCAATTGTAGAGGTGGATGCCATGATAAAATACCTTTTACTACTTTTAGGATGGATGAATGCTTGGAGTGTTCTTGCCTCTTGCTCGAAATGCCTTAGCTCGGAATCTTCGCGCTCTTCGTAGGTTTGAACTCTCAGTGAAATGGAATGGAGCCAAAATCTCAATTTTATAGTGTCTTTTTGCCATCTACCATATTAAATGCATGCCGGTTAAGTATTCACCTAACATTATCTGCCAAAAAAAAGTAATTTCCAACTTCTTATCTCTAACCGAGGGAATAATAGCACATGTGTCATTGGATTGCCAAACCCTCAAGGAAACTTTCTTCAATTAGATAAAGAACTTCCTGTCGGTGGAGCACTACTCTGTCCTGTCAGTGAAGCATCACACTGTCCTTCCGGTGAAGCATTGATTTGTTCTACCGGTGGAGGAGTATTCCCAATATTTAGATCAGCTTTTCTAATCCATTGTTTTGAGAATTCTTGCTTAAACTCTTCAACTTTTTCTTTACCTTTCAAACTAGAACTTTTGTTGTCTACTGGTGTTCCTTTACTTCTACAAAATTTTGCAATATGCCCAATCTTGTTACATGCATAACAAGTTACATTATTCTTCTGAATATCTTTCCCATAACCTATGTCAGTTTGTGTTCTGCATTGATTAGATAAATGTCCAAATCTTGCACAAACATAACATCTCACATTCATTCTGCAATTTTTCGAGTTGTGACCAACTTTGTTGCATTTAGAACATTGACCGGTGGGTGTGTTGATATTCTGATAATTTCTAGATCTACATTAGTTTTCTCTATGACCATACTTATTACAATTAAAGCATTTTCCATTGAATTTATAAGCATTAGGTTGTCTTAGTGGTTTGTTGTGATCCTGAGTTTTTGCAGTATCAGAGCTTTCACCAACTTCAAAGTCAATTCCAGAAGTGTCACCTTTAGGTTTTTGATTCTTCAGCAAGGTGCCAAATTCCTCTGAGCTTTTCTTGAATTTTTCTTTATGTTGATTTGCAGTTTCTAGTTCTCTTTCTAAGACTTATTTTTGTCTCATTAGTTCATTTGAGTCATTCTGAGTATGCATCAGATCTGTCTTCAACATGTCATTTTCATAGCTAAGTCTTGTGTTCTCATTTGCTGCATCACTTAGTCTTCTGGTCAATTCTTCTTCATTCTTCTTCCTATCCTCAATCTCTTTGCAAAATCTCATAGTCATATCCTGCATCTCATTCTTTGTTGTCATGTTCTCTTGTTTCAACTTGCTTATCATATCATTAAGTGATTCCTTTTCATCATTCTCATTTTGCAATTTTTCACAAATTTCTCTTCTCTTATTTCTTGCAATAGTAAAATTTTCATGAAGTGTCTGAATGATATCCTGAGCTGCCCTTAAATCATCTTCTAGTTTGATATTTTTCAATTTCTCTGCATCATAGTCTGAAAGAGCTCCTTCAAGTTGCTTCATCAGATTCTCCATCTTTACCGGTGTCAAGATCTTCCTCAAGTTGTTAGGCTTCTGAAAATAGAGGACCAAACTCTAATACCAATTGTTAGGAATCCCAAAGATACTAAGAGGGGGGGGTGAATCAGTATCTAACCGGTGAGAAGAATTTATTGAATTAAAACATGCAGAACATATTATAATAGTGTATTGATATGCAAGAAATAATGCAATAAATAGAATTAAGAACATCCACATGAAAAGCACACCATAACACAAGGTTTTAACAAGGAAACCCGGTGTGGGAAAAACCATGGTGAGATTTGTGACCCACAATATTCACTCACTGGCCAATAAGAGAATATTACTTACAATAGGGGCCTACACATGCAGGAAGGCCAACTGCCTAGAGCTCACAGCTCAATGGGAAGTCTCACTGACTTACAATGAGGATTATACAAATCCAATATCTTGTACTGCTTTACAATAGCATCTATAATGCTTGATCCAGTACTGGTTGCTGCTCTGCTTCTTACATAAACCCTTATCCTATATTTCGCATAATAAGTCTACCTAATATTTTTCCTTAATGCTTCCTCACTCATTACCAAATGTCTACAATGATCTCTTTTATATATGAGTCATTTTACAATTTTCCAAGTCGGCTTACAAAGTTTTTACAATAATAAACAAAATATAATATAACAAAATCCTGTTGGCCTCTGTACCGGTATACTTCTTTTCTTTGTGCTAGTGCAAGTGTCCTGAGTGTCGATGTAGAGTGTGATCTGCTGATGCCGGTATAATGCCTTTGCCGGTGCCATAGGATTGCAAGGTTGCCATCAATGACAAAACCTCCAATCACATACAATGTCTCATTGGAGTGTGCATATGCCAACAATTATGAATTTCTTGTGGAACATATCTTAACCCCTACCATTCAATCCCAACATACCTATCAAATTTGCCATATATCAGGAACCAATCAATCCTTATATGGTCAAACTTACCAATATTTGAAAGATCATATCCTTCCTCTTGAATTATCTCATAATCAAAGATGAAATTTTATCTGTCAGTCCTCTCACTATACTATTATTGCTGATATCCTATATAGGCATGGTCTAGATGGTACTTTGTTCAGATGTCTTGAAAAAGACAAATCTAAGAGAGTTCTTAATGACATTCATGTAGGTATTTGTGGGACACAATAAAGTGGTTTAACATTGGCTAAGAAACTTCTTTGGATGGGTTACTTTTGGCCTACAATGGAAAGAGAAAACACCTGGGGTTTTGAAACAAATAACGAGTAACAAAGCAACAAAAATCAAGGCATTTCATCAACAACTGAATCATGAAACTCAGGAAACAAAGAATCGAACAACAAGTAATAAAGGAATATCAAAGATCATTCATTAAGATGATTATATCAGTTAATGACCATTAGAGCATGTGAATGACATGCAAGATTCAGTGTTTCTATCTTGATTTTATTGCCAATCATGTACTATATGCAACTCAAGGATGTTCATGACTAGAGAAGCTATGATGGGGCATGATTATTTTTCTTTGATTGTTGTCTGTGGTTTATCTCTTACTACGGTATGAACTTGTCTCAGGATATGATCGACAAAAGATCAAGGAGGATGTTCCAAGTCATGCATGAAAAGAGATAATCCTTGTCTGTTCTGCAAGCAATACTCAGTTCAACTTGATCCATTATATCAATTTGCTTGTATTAACTTGCTATATCAAAATCCATGTAAAAAAATACTCAGGTCATCTTGAATCATTATGTCAAGTTGCTTGTATTTTCTTACGACGTTTTAAAGCTCAATGATGAAATCAAGCACTATTACAAAATCGCATATGAAGAATGGTAGTACAATTTTTAGTAAGATGACTTTGAATTAGCTCATTATTCGTCTACATTATAAGCATTCATTTTCAAGTGGCATTATAAGCATATCATTTCATTAACAGATCAACAGTCATAAATAAAGATTGAGTATACTTGGACAAACAAAAACAATTTGCATTTAATCATTGTAGGTGCATTCATTTCTTAGAATCATTTTAATCATTATCCATTTCATTTAGTTGCATTTTTCCATTGCATTAGTTTGCATTCAAATTAAGTGCACTTCATTCATCATGTAATGTATCGCCATTATTATTTACATTATCATTTCATTAACGATCATTTAGTTGCATATTTGCACTTAGATTCATGAACATTGCATATAAAATCAAAAACATTTCATATAGATCATTTGCATTTAAATCATCATCATAAAACAAAACCAAATCAATCATTCTTTTGCATTTCCATATAGATCATTACATTTGCATCATTTACATATCATTTAATTTAAAGTAATCATTTTCATTTGCATCCAAGGTCATCAAATTCAAAAATAAAAACAAAAACATTTATCATTGCATCATAATCATAAGGCAAGACAATCACCATCATATCATCATCCATCTAATCATTGCATCCATATAATCAAAGCATATAAGCATATAGATTATCATCATATAGATTCCATGTCTGCATATAGATCATCATAAAACAATAAAAGTCCAAGTATACAATGATATCAAATAAACAATACAAGTGCCTCAAATCAAGTTACAGCTGTCCTGTACCACTACTACCTGACTCTATCCATCTTTGTGGCTGTGGGTGAGAAGATACTAATAACTCAATGATGAACGATAAGTACCAAACTGGTACTGAGAGGGGGGGTGAATCAATACAGTCAAAAACACTTTCCTAAAACTGGTTAGACAACAAACACTGCAAATTACTAGCAAATAGTAACACTGGTCTAAAACATAGTACAACTGGTAAAGCTAAGAATGATTGTGACAAGCATTAACCGGTTAATCACTTAGCTTTCCACACAACTTAATACTACACTTTCATTTCACCCTTATGCATGAGCAGGTAATCTACCATCAGAAATATAATAATAGCTAGTTCAACATGATTTACCTTCAGACACAAATCACTTAAACCATCACATGAAAAACACCACACATGACACACAAATTTTTCACGTGGAAACCCAACTAGGAAAAACCATGGTGGGGATGATCACCCACAAGCTATTTTTGAACTCTTTAGAAGTCTGCTCTGTTAGGAGCCTAGTCCAGTTAAAGACTGTTACAATAGGTTGTGTTAAGAACCGATCCTACTAGGGATCACCCGGTTAAGGGATGGCTAAATACCCGGTTAAATGTTAAACCCTGTTAGAGGTTATCTTGTTAGAGGATTTTATGAACTCAATGGCTTTGAGTCACCCTGTTAAAGGATTTATAGAAAGCTGGTTAAAGCTACCCGGTTAAGGGATTTTCCAGCTATTGAAGTGGTTAAAGATCAACAGGTATTACAATGATCTGATAATAGCACTCAATGCCAATGCAGATTCATTTTAGTTCCTTCCTTCTGCACACACACTATGCAGGTATCAATCCTCTTATCTAGTCTGGCAAGAATCACGTATCTCTACACTCTGATACACACACACCATTTTCCAACAACCTCAACATGAAACACGACATTGACCTTATAGGAAATAGATAGGCTGGTAGCATAAACCCTAAACCCTAAACATTTAGTTTAAGCATTTGATCGGTTCAATCTTGACCATCGAACACTTTGCATTTTACTACAACGGTCTTGAACAGTTCTCAAGACATTCTTCATCACTTCATGGAGGCGAAAAGCCATCATGCGTTCTCCACCATTTACAGGCACTTCGTACATTCCTGAGGTAGATAGGATCAATCTCCTTCATGCAAGATCCTTCACGTGCACAAGGCTGACGTGGCAACATGATCTGATCTTCATTACAATGCTAACTCATCACACGATGTCATCGATTGAATCACACAGGCTTGGAACACTTCAACCAAAAATCCTGAAGCTATGACTACCAACCGGTAGTCCTACCACATTCCATGTAGCAGTTCACATTTCAACATACCAATTCACTTGGACAAACATACCGCTTCACCTATTGCTCATATACCAGTTTACAACACCATACCAGTTCTCTTTACTGGTTGCTTAACTTCAATATATTGGTTCACTTCACAACATATTGACATCAATGACAACATACAATATCATCATGTCAACATATTATGCACAAATACCAACAGATACTCCAGATGTCTGTCTCCCATGCTCACCACTCCTCTGAGGAGGTCCCATGACCCTACCACTACTAGTGTCCATCAACATGATGGTATGATAACTACCTGCTCTCTGGCTCTCTGCAACTACCTCCTCCAGTGGGAAATCTCCTTCCCGGCCTGAACTAATGCTCTAATAGTGTTAGCAGAGAGAGTACCTTATCCAACCTGTTGAATGTGATCAAGAAGGCCCTGAGTATCCTATTGTCTCCTAACAGTTGTATCTCTCTCAGCTATAAGAGTTTGCACCTATTCTCAAAGCTGATCAATCTTTTCTCTAAGACTATCAATGGTCTCCTGCTCTTGCACATCATGCTCTGGCATATCATCCTCTTGTGCATCCTGCTCTGGCAAATCCTGCTATGGTGCATGAACCTCAATCCTCTCCTCACCACCAACCTGTCTAACTGCTAGAATCTCAGTCTGAGTAACTCTCTGAACCCATTGTCTAATAAGGGGAACATGATCCTTAGGATCCTCATCATCTCCACCATGCACTACAATAACCCTAGGATCTGGCTGAATCTATCCAAAATCAATGCCTCTCCCACAACCCCCATCCATTCCAGTCACCCTGCCTCCTCCTATCAATGGCAACCCTCTCAGTGATCTCATACCTACCCTGCCATGCTCCCTCCCAATTCATCCAACATCTCTCCCACCCATAGGACGTGCTCTCACAATCCTGCCAATCGACCCAAACGGTCCTCCACAGACTCTCAATCGACCTCCCCTCCGTCTAGGTCTCCTACCACCACCAACTCCATCACCACCCTCATCTCCACCTCCCCTGGCCTCCTAAGCAGCTCTGAGCTCTCATCTCCATCTTCATGTCCTAAAAACTAGATCATCTGAATCATCATCCTCATCTCCTGAGCTGGGAGGAGGATCTGCTAGATCAGTAATGCGAGGAAATGGATGAGCTAATATATACTGTGCATAATCTACAATAACCCCTGGATCAAGAATGTGCAATCTCATATCATAAGCCACTCTCAGAGTAGCAAGAAACTATGCGCAAGAAATCTCAAATGATAATGAAGGTCCCCAATCTCGTTTATCTCTGTACTGTCGAGCATTTATCATCACACTAGTAGGCATAGATTGGATCATCCCAAACTGTCTCAGAATGTGACTAACTAACTGTCGCTCAATAATATAAGGCATTCAACCAATGAGATATCTACTCTGCATGATACATGGTAATGTCTATGCATCATCCATCCATGGCTCATGATCAACATATGGTCTCCAAGTAATGCTATCCAATGAATCAAGCACCCAACACCAATACTCCATCTTACCCAGCTTATGCTGAGTAAGGATACCTACATATAAATACACATATGGTTGTCTCTCTCCACAAACTTTGTGATGGATAAGCTGAGTAATAGCAATGTGCTCCCAGCACTAGATCTGCAATAAAGTGCATCCTATAGACAAACTCACACTCTCATCATACACTACCTGATGAAGATCATGATATAAATGAGCCAGCATACAAATGCACCAAGCATATCGAGTACAATGTTGTATCTTACTCTGGAGAATCTCACGCCATCCAATAGAAAAACCTCATGATCGCCTATCAGGACAAATAAATCCTCCAATCAAACCAGCAAGAATAATGGGAAGAGCCTCATAATACATCACCATATCCTCCCATTGGATCTCTCCTCTATCAATGCTATCATCAGCAAACACAGCTCTGCAAGCCTCTATCCCAATACGATCCTCAAAATCATACTGCACTAACTCGCTAGTCACTGGGATGTGCAAAATCCTATACACATCCTTGAGTGTCACACTAATCTCACCAGTGGGCAAGTGGAAAGAGTTATGCTCATTGTGCCATCTCTTGGCTAACACCATCAACAATCCTCTATTATGCATAATCTCGGGCATATACAACAAATGGCGTAAACCACAAGCATCTATATGTCTAACCTCAACCTGTGTCAGCTCTGGCACTAAATATCGTACTGCCAGTAATTTCTCTCGACACAAGAACATCACGTTTCTCCTATTTTATCAAGAGACATCAATCAAATTGAATCAAATTATTTATCTATCAAATCAAATTGACTCAAATCATTATCTATTTATCAAATCAAACTTAAGCAATTTACACTATCTATCTATCAAATCAAACTGAAGCAATCAACGCTATCTATCTATCAAATCAAACTGAATCAACACTATCTATCTATCAAATCAAACTGAAGCAACCTAAGCTATCAAATCATTTTAAACCTATCAATCATGGTTTTATATCAATCACTATGTTTAATCCAAACTCTGCTAAGTTCTTGCATCAGAAACTAAATCGGTTCCTTAGAGCTGCTCTATCTATCAATCAAGACTCAAGCAATCAATCAAGCTATCTATCCAACAACATCACACAATCACTCAATCAGGTCCCTATTAATCATCAATGCACATTAAACATGTTAAATCTAATCATCAAAGTGATTTTTAGCCTTTGCACTTATCAAAAACATCAATTTTGAGCATTTGCGCTATCCTATTGAACATATGCGCTAAATCTACATGCAAATGCACTAAATTGATGCCTTTGTGCTATCTTTTTGTGCAAATGTACTAACTCTAAAAGGATATGCGCAAACAAGCAAAAGCACTATCTTATTGAGCAAAAGTGCTAACATACGAAATATTTGCGCTATCTTATGCATATGCACTAACAAAATGAACATTTGCATTAATCTATGCAAATGTGCTAAACCTAATTGCATATGCGCTAAAACTAAATGCAAAAGCGCTAACCTAACGCCCAAAAAATTCAAAAAATTTAAAAATTCAAAAACGCACCTAAAAACATGAAAATTTGTACGAAAACTTGAAAACAAAGCTCATGATAAGATACATACTGGATACCCATACTCGAGAGGTCACTGATATTGCCGAACACGCTCAAAATGATGGTTCTCCACAGGAATCACCATTTCACCACCTTAGCAAGAATATTTTCTTCACAAGTTGACATGGATAACAATGAAATTAAAATTAGCCTTGGTTAATTTTATATTTACTATTTGAAGAGTACTTAATGCTATTCAATGGGGCAATTTAATTTTTTTTTTACAAGTGAATTTAATTGACTAAATTTTTTATCAATTATCATGAGATCAATCATTCAAACCAAAGTTTTCAAAAAATTCACGATTAATCTCCTGAGGGGACACACAATCAGGATTTTCAATCTCCATCAGGCGCATTATCAAGACTTGATTTAATCTTTGAAACAATGTTGTCTCGACATCATTTCAAAGAGGGACAAAATGTATACACATAAAAATGGCTATGAGCAATTAAATAAATATTTTATATTTATTTAATGATCATTCTTCTGTTAAATAGTTAATTTGAAAAGATTAATTTATTTAGTTCATTTTCATGTCTTTCTATTAATTAATGTAGACACCTAAAAATGGTCAACACTTGCGAGGTCATACTTTAACATTTGCGCATTGCCTCATTTTAGGTTTTTGCATCGCATTAACATTTCTCCTATGATTCGCACTTGGTCTTTATCATTTGTGAGCATCAAGTCATTCTTCTACATTCTTCATTCATCTCGCCTTCGAATTTGGTCTTGTCGACAATAATCTTCAATCATGATTTTGGTCAATCTTTGTCCTTGTCAATCTTGTCATATTGCGATCGATTCATCATCGATCCTTGTCCTTTTCAATCATGTCAATTTGGTCAATTTGTCATTGATTTTTGTCAGCCAACCTCAATCAAATCATTTATCAACACTGGTCATTTATCAATTCAAAATCATGATCGAATCAATATCAACTATCCTTTGTCAAGACCTAATTGTCATCCTTGCATTGCTAATTCACCTTCTAGGGTTTCATGATTTAATCATTTAACCTTGTGCGTCATTTCTTCCTCTAGGATTAATAAATTAATTATTTATCCTAAGTCTTCTCATCGCAATTAAATGTTCATTTAATTGGTTAATTATTCCTCTTTTTGTGAATTAATTAATAAATGACAAATTATTAATTAATTTACCTAATTTCTAATTCTTAATTTTCATCAATTTCAATTTTCTAATTTCAATTTCCTCCTATTTCTCTCCTAAATTCATGGAAATGACATGTCAATTTGTCATAAATTTGTCATAATTGACAATCAATCAATTTTGACATAGAAGTTGTCATATTTTGTCATAAATTATCAATCAACAAATTTTGCATAGAAAGTGCATAATTTGTCATAATTTGTCATAATTGACATAATTGATTTGCAATTTCCATTTGAATTGGATCATGCTAATCTTGTCATCTCTCCAATTCTTCTATAAATTGGATGATCTTCATCAATCAAATCCCTAGCCGCTAATTGGTAATCAGACTATCAAATTTCTAGTACTCTTGATCAATAATCTTGTCTACTTGCTTTCAATTATGTGTGTGCACTTGTAGGTGAGATCCACAACCCAACCATTTGAAGAGGAAAGAAGAACAATGGAGCCGCATGAAGTAGCATTCAAGTCATATCTATGGTTTGCATAATCTTTCATTTTTGAATGCTTTTATTTCATGTCTCTATTGAGTGTTGTTTAGGATAGTTCATTGCAATGTGCTTTCGTGATTGAGCTATTATTAATATTTTTATATATGCTTGTGATGATTTCCTATTTCCTAACGTACAATTAATATTTTATTAATTAATTCATCTATCCTATTCCTCTAAAATAATTAAATATCTAATATTTAATTATTCCTATAACCAAGTTAATTAAATATCTAATATTTAATTATCTCCTCCAAACAATTAAATATCTAATACTTAATAGTTATTCTCCTATCATATAGTCTCAAATATTAAATAATTTCTTAGATTATTTAACTTTTCTTATCCAACTCACCCCTCCATCTCCACTTCATCTTCCCTTTGCCAACTCATCAAACATGTGGCTAAGGAAATTAATATTTCTTAAATATTAATTCATCATTTATCTTCAACCACCAAATTCAATGAATATTGTGTACGTACACATATTTCATAACCATCTTCTATATTCTCTCCAACACCCCCTACATCTTAGGAAGGACTTGAGTCCACTTGTCCTATCATGCCTAAATCTTCTCTAACCATCCCTAGATTCTCTCAGTCATCAACCCAATCAAGGTGAGATGAGTGACACTTCTCTTATCCTTCCCCCTTTCTCTCAACCTTCACCTTTGCTCACATCCGTCCAAATCTGCAAACCTGATCATGACCGTTGATCTGAGCCACATCATCTAATCCTCTCAAGGTCTATAAAATCAAGAGCTTCAGTTGAGAGAGAGTTAGACTTCAACAGACTTCAAGAGACTTTAAGTGCATTTTCAAGAAAATCATTTGTAAAACTTATGCATCCATGAGTTTTAATCTTGAAGCAAATAGCAAATAGCATAATCATATAGCATAATAATTTTTAGCATAATCATGTAGTATTGCATATCATAGTATTAGTTAACTACAAGTTATCAGTCCATTCTTTGTATGCCATCTTGGAAGCCATCAGTGCATTGTTTAAGAGAACACCATCTACAACTAGGAAGAGTGCAGTTAGGATACAATGAGACATAAATCATGAAGGTAAAAATAATGTTTTATTTTAATATGTATTTCATGTAGTTTCATTGGTTGAGTTTGGATTTCTTGTAGCATTTCCATTTGTATTTTGTGAAACTAACTTGTTGCAGGTAACATTCCAAGGATGAAATTCAAGTCGACACACTATCTATGGATTTTCTCATAGTAAAGCTCAAGTTTGTCCAAGCATATGAGGACATTGTGAGTCTAGTATGAACTAGGTCATTACTTGTTCGTGACTATCTGATCTCCATGCAAATTGTTACTGATGCACATTAAAAATGATGCACAAGAACAATAGACAATTCGTTAGTGTTGTTAATGACAATCAAAAATGAAAGATGAAAGAATCTACAATCCTAAGAATACATATCAAGAGAGATGTAAAATAGATAATGGAAAGCACACAAAAATGAAGGAAAGACACAAAACCCTCCCAAATGGTTTCCAAAATGCTCATAGTTTCTCCTCCCTTGTTCCTCTCCTCTCCAAGTTCCACATGAGTGTAGCCCTCAACTTTTTACACTACAATGGATGTCTTATGGAGATTCAAGATTATGAAAATGAGTAATTATGCAAATGCAAACAAGCTAAATATGAGAAAATACTTAATTAATCTATGTTAATTTTATCCAAAATAATAAAGAAAAGTGCTTCTAAATACTCTCTCAAATTTGGTATAAGTTTGATGCATACAAGATTTCTAGATTTTTGGATGCTTTTGGAGAAGGAAATGAGCTCTATTAATAGGAAAAATGGAGCAATGGATGGTGCAGATTGAGCAATCTCAACAAGGGTCAGGATTCATGGGTTTATCATCCATGTGAGGGATTTCAACCCAATCCCAGGATGACAAATGTCAACATGAGATGGATTGAGAGGAGAGGGAAGAAGCATTAAATGCTTGAAATGACTTAAAGGCTACCTTGGGAGGTAAGGTTAGGCTTGAGTTGATAAATAAAGCCTTTATCTGATGAATAATGCCTTTATCCAATGGACAAACTCTTGTGCAAGTGTTAGTGGGGATAACCATGGTCAAAGAAATGAATTCTTGAAGAGACCCATGAGTTAAATGAGGGTTGAGTTAGAGGGAAAGCCTCTAACCATGTGGGAAAGTTGAATTAACCATTAATGGTTATGTAAGAACCATTAATGGTTTGGAAGACTTTGGGGATTAACCTTTTAAAGAAATAAAGCCTTTAATGTTTTTCAAAGACTTTGAAAGCTTTGAGAAGTGACTTCAAGTTGCTTAGGAATGTGGCAATAAGTAGGAAGGGTGATTAGGCTAATTAGGAATGGTTTAGAAGAATCTAGAATGGATTTAGGATGCAAGTGGGATTGGTGGGTGAGAGAAAATGGGATTTTAATTAAAACAAAATTATTTTATTTCAACAAAATAGGTGCAACTTGCATTTGTAGGAGAATGCAAGTGGGGGGGGTGGGGGGTAGTTTAGGTATTTAAATAAACATTTCTTTATTTATTTGAATGAGGAAAGGGGGTTAAATTAAATAAATATGCTTTATTCATTTAATTGATTTAGAGTGTGGCTTAATGAATTAATTTAAATAAATTGAATAATTTATTTAATTAATAGGAGAAGAGTTTGAGGATGAAATTAATTAAATATTAATTTAATTAACTGATTATTGATGGTTAAATAATCAAATAAATAGTAAATATTTATTTAATTAACTGGACAGATTTATGTGACTACAGTTACAATGACTTTCTAGGTCAAACCTATACCTAGATTGTCATAACTGGTGTAGGGGCACTAGGACATGTGTCTACTTCATTTTGACATGTTTCTACATAATTTTAATTCATGGTTATGTTAGGAATAGAATGTGCAATGTGTGTGTTTGAAGGCCTATTGATTAGGTCTAGACAGTGTAATAAGCCTTGAGGCTCCAAGGTGTGTCAACTTGGTCAAAGGCCTTTTATGAGCATTTTATATGTACTTTTGATGTTTGGGGGTCTGTAATGTGTGGTATGTTCATTCTTGACCTTTGGTGTGAAGGCAAGACTGAATTGTAGGAAGTTGACAAAAGTTGCAAAGTTGCATTATTGTCTTAAGCAACTTTTCTTGCAAGATTTTGAAATCTGGTTATCCCAATGGTTAGTTGGTTGATTGTATGAATTGGAGGTAGTTGGAGGAGTTCCTTGGAATTATATAATCCTAGATGAATTATGCCTATTGATTAGAGATGATATTGACTGAATTTCTTGTCTTCAAAGCAAATGGTTATTGTGATTTCTTGCATTTTTCATTGAGTTTTATGTTATTGCATAATTCCCTGTGAATGGTGGGAATGAATTAAACATTTGGAAATTTTTAGCAGAGTTTCATCATCCATTTGGATTTTATCTTAGGTATTGAAGCCTTCGGGCTTGGAAGAAATTGAATTTTCTATCCCACTGGCCTAACGAAACCCTCAAAACCAAGGTTTGGATACAAACAGTGACACAAATCAACATATCTCTATGGGATCAACCTGAAACATAGGAGGATGTTGATTTGACATGTATAATAGATGTTCCTTATGGTTTTGGAGGTAGGAAGTGTCATTTTCCTTTCCTAAGATGAAGCCCTAGGCTTGGCATCGCTCATGTGGCAAGCCTGTGCAGTAGGAAAAGAGGGTGGAAACCTTGAATAGTAGATTGAAGGATGGTCAAAATTGGCATGAGAAGGACCCTTGGACAAATGCAAACCCTTGGAAAGTTTTATCCTTTCATTCCTTTATGACTGGTGAAGCTTTTGAGAGCTTAAACCCCAATATTAGCTAGAAGAGGCTAAATAGGGTCAGTAGGGTTTGACCATCCATACTCAAAACCCAGATGCAAAAGATTGGAATATTTTAGAATGCCCAAAAGGGTATTCGAATATCAAGTTTATTTATGGGGTTTTTAGGTAGTTTGTGAGACAAATCAAGAAAAGTCCAAATGGAGAGCTAATTGCTTGTAGCCCTCTTTCCTAGGTCTAAAAGGGGAAAAGATACAAAGGGCTAGTAAAAACCCATCTAAGGGGTCAAGGTTAGTGAAAATAACATATAAAACATGTGTAAACAATAACATAGGTTAGTTTCCACTTTTTGTGTAAAGATCTCATTGTTTGGGGTTTGGGGTTTGGGGTTGTTATGTGTCCTTGGTTGAAGGGTTGGAACCTTAGGGGTAGGAGACTCCTTGTCAGTTGTGAGTTGTCCTGAGTGAAGATATCCTTGGGAAGGATATAGGAAAATCTCTAGAAATGTTGAGAAGGTCAAAGACTTTGATCCAATGGGTGATACCAAGTGGAGACCTTTTTTGAGTAAAAACCAAGAAATTTATATAACATCCTAAACCCTCGGCATCAATAACCTATTTGCCATAATAAAGCTCAATGATGATAAAGAAAAAGAATCTCTTTCACTTACATATCTTCTACCTTCCATCCCCCTTTCTTTAGTTTCCTTCATCATTCTTTCTTGAGTCTATGTAGCCTGCTATTACATGACTCAGTGTAATGACGCGCCAAAAAGATCTGCATTTTTGAATCATAACATGTTAGCACATCTCATTTCATGCAAACATATAGAAATCCTAATGAAATCACATCTGATACACACCACTCATTATCATATCACATAAGAATTTACATTCTCATTTAGAAAAATTAAAAATGACAAAAATATAGACATCGCGCATCTCGCTCTATAAATAATCATAGCATATCATTATCATACATCCATCTACATTTCGTTCATTCACATTAATATCTAAATTTTCATTAAAAAACATAAAAATAACAAAAATAATAATGCCTCATCATGTACATATATCCATCCACACATCATAATCTTCATAAGCATCATAATAACACATGCATACATAAGATTGCATCATCATAATAGTTACATACATCATGTAAGAACATCACATAGATCATATAGGAGCGCATGCATATAGTTGTTGTAAGGAATGAGCTATGTCATATATATATATATATATATATATCAAAATAATAAAGTGTCATGATACAATGATGTCAAAAATCTCATATGGCTACAAAATCACCTGTAGGTGTCTATATCATCATATAAAAACTAATACAAAATGGATCCAAGAGAGCTGTGATAAAGACCCTCCCTTGGAGCCGGCAGTTCTTGAAGGAATATGAGCTCTTGAAGATCTAGCCCTTGAATCTCCTTGTTTGTCCCCTACTCCTCCTGGTTGTGTGGGTGGACCCATGACCCCACCACAAGATGTTGTCTCCTATCTCTCCCTATATTCACAGAGCATTAATCTCTCCTGTAGCTCCTTGCTCATAGCTCTAGTAGTACTGCTCCATAGTAGAGGTTCCTCCACTAGGCTATCTCATCGCCTTCTTGGAGGGGAAAAGAAAAAATGGATGCAATATCACCTGCAGGTGTAGCCCTTGCAACTTGTATGGTCTCCTTCATGGTTGTATATCTTTGTATGGCCTCGTCTCTCTCTCTCATTTCATATTGTATAGTTTTTACCTCAATTGAGTCATGTCTCTCTCAAGATCCTTGATCTCATCGACATGTCCTGCTATTAGATGCCAAAGCATGAATAGTTCATCCTCCTTCTCATCCCCTCCCTATGCACCCTCCTCTTGTATACCCTATTGTCCCTATACCTGGGATGGTACCTTTTCATATACATGTCTTTGTCCCTATACCTATATCTGGGTTGGGACTTGTAACACCTGTCCCCGTTTGCCCCTGTGTGGTCTCGGTGGCCTACCTCTATGCCCTATCGCTCCACCTCCCTCAACACCTTTTTTCCTCCCTCCATCTCTGGTTCCACCTCTACCTCCTACCATCCTCTTATCTTCCCCTCTCCTCCACCTCCTTCGTCGACCTCCACCCCCATTCTCATCATCATCCTCCTCCTATGTTGTAGGAATGAGCTCTGTTGGATCTATCAATCTAGGGAAAGGATGAGCTATAAAATAGGCCACATACTCATCATCCATACCCGCATCAATCACATCTGGAAAAATATCCCATGACATAGGTACCATTTTCTCAAACTGTGACACTATCGCATCATATGACAAAATGGGTCCCCAACGACTCTCCTCTCTAATCGTCTGTGCAAACTCACCTGAACCCCATCACATCCCCTATTGATGGCCAGACTACCTACATACTTTGTCAATAAGATGTCTATTTAAAATATAGGGTCTACTCAATCAGATATATGCTCTTGAAGAAAAATGGAAGCTTTGTCGCATCCTCCTCCTAGGCCTCGCAGACTAAGTATGACCTCCATATAACATTGTCAATGTCATCAATGACCTACCGCTAGTAATCTAGCTTCCCAATTCATGGCTGGGAAGGTATCATGATATATACATGTGCATAAGACTTCCCGTTCCCTCTAAACATGATGTACCTACCCATGATTTAGATGAATCATGGTCTACTGATGACTTGTGTGGATTGATGGAACAACAAGATGTGTACGTTTCACTTGGTGATGGGAGAGATGATGGTGACGTTGGAGGATGTATGGAGGATACTGCATATCCCAATCAGGGTGGAGCTTGTTACATATGATTGGTACCTGGGGATGATAGCTATGCATAGAATATTTTTTGATGATGTGTACATTCAGGATGGATCGGTAGCATGGGAGGATATAGAAGCACTGTATGAGCCTTCACCATCAGTGTTATCAAAGATCATTGGGGGTTTGCTTTGCCCTGATTGACGTTCACACAGATTGTCTAGTGGGTGACGTCTTGTGATAGAGTAGATGATGACTAAGGGGACCTGCTATGCATGGGGGTCATGTGTGTTAGCACACCTGTATAGGGATTTACATGAGGTAGTGTACCAAGAGGCTATATCACTAGGGGTAGGGATCACATTGTTGCATATTTGGGCATGGGAGCACCTTCCAATCACATGATCGGTATGCTTGAGATTTAGGGGGATATATCAGCCCTATGTGTATATATATGGAGGTTTGATGAGCCAGCCCCATTTTGGAAAGTTGGAGTTTTGGCAATGGGCTTTGGATGATTTAGATGTGGTCATATGGAGGCCATACCTTGAGTGCGAGCCCTGGGAGAAGTATGTAGAGGTGCTTCCCTATGTATTTGTGACACATTTTTTGATTGGTCGTACATCATACTATGTGAAGAGTTAGTTGCCAGGGAGAGTGATGAGGTAGTTTGGATAGAGGCACGGCTAGTATGGGAGAGATTTTAGTGGGGGCCAGTGTTACCTTATGATAAGGCCCTGGTAGAGTTCCAGACATTATAGGCAAGACCATGGTAGATGAGGCCAGAGATTGTGGATGCAGGGATGATAGAGGAGTACACGTAGTATCATACTGCACATCCAATTCGACAAATTTCAGATCCTCCTAAGCCTATACCACCTTTTTAGGATGACAAGAGATAGTGATGGAGGAGGAGAGGAGGTAGGGCTATAGGGGGAGGAGATGGAGGTGGAAGAGGAGGAGGAGATGAGGGAGAGGGAGGTGATGGAGGAGGTTTTGGTGGAGCAGGAGGAGGGGGAGGGGGTGGGGGTGGTGGATTTGGGGGTGAGGGTGGATTCGGAGGTGGAGGAGGAAGATTACAAAGGAGAGCCAGAGGTGGGCAGCCTTTATGACTATCACATGGTCCACTTATCTAGGGAGCAGCTAGAGAAGGAGGTAGGGATGTTGGTGGGGGATCAGAGCCTATGGAGATGAAAGGGGGAGCCACAGGTGGAGGAGATTATCCCATGGAGATGGGAGATGGAGCCATAGGTAGAGGAGATGGAGATCTATGAGATTTCATGATTATACAGTTGTAGACTCGGTTAGAGGATAGGGAGGCAGAGATTGTAGCCAGGGTTGTCCAGCTTTTTACATGGGAGGCTGAGTTGAGGGTAGTGATGTGAGAGAGAGATGATCTGGTGGATAGATTGAGGGAGGTGTAGGATAGAGTTTGAGTGTTGGAGGGAGAATGCGGATAGGGTCCAACTGGGGAGGTGTTGATGGAGATGTGACGGGCAGGTGGAGAGATTGACTATTGGTGAGGATTATATGAGTAGGCTATACAAGTTAGTCAATGACCACTGAGCTATTCCCAGATGCGGCGGGCGAGATCAGAGTGGTCTCAGAGGGTTCAAAGTAGTGGTGGTGTTATGGGTTCTCCATGGTGAGATGGTGAGGGTGGTGGGGGAGCAGAGGTTGGTGGTGGGACAACATCTGGCCAAAGTGCTATTTGAGAGATTCTTATGCATTTGTTACTTTGTTATTTTAGACTGTGACTTGGATGGCTCTTGGTAGCGGATATATTTTCACATCCTGGTACTCTAATACATGTATTCTTTTGTGATGAGATATATGAGGAGATCTCATGTTTTGTGATGATATGATATGTATGTATGTGATGACATGTATGTTTTTATGTAGGATGATTTTTATGAGTTATGCTTAGATTCGTGTTATGGATGATTTTCTTTTGAGATGTACATGTTGATGATATGATTTCTATATGCATGCTATGGATCATTTTCTAACATTTGGATGCAGGTAGAGGATGGATGATGCTTTTGCAATGCTATTAATGTATGCTAAATGATGAGATGAGATAATGAATAATGATATTATGATAGATAATACTTGCTTATGTTTGATTATATGAGATGATGATGATATGAGTAAAATGATGCATGTTTTTAAGATACATATTTTTTAAGATGAATCTAAGTGTTTATGCAAATGTTTATGTATACAACTAGATGAATACACTTAAATGCATGAACAAATGTTTATACAAATTTTATGTATGTATGCACTTAAATGGATAAACAAATGTTATGTATGTGTGCACTTAATGAATAAATGTACTTTAATCATTAAATGAATGTCACTAAATGAGAATGAATAACTGCACCTTAATGCAATTAAAGGATAATGAATGGATTTTTATGGATCTAGATGAAACTAAATGGGTAAAAATGCACCTACTAAATGAGTCTAAATGAAAATCAAATGATAATGACATGAATGCATATTTAATGATTAAAGGAATGCACTAAATGGATAGATGAATGTTCTCGAAAAATGGAAGTAACTGATGATAAATGAATATACAAAACAACTAAAATGATGATGAATGATTGTGTATGATTTAGATGAATGCCACTTAATGATTGAGATGCAACTAGATGATAGAAAATGTACCTTAATGACTAAGTTCATGTACATTAATGATTAATATGTAACTAAAATGAAGATAGATGAATGAAATGATTTGAAAGGTATTTGAATGAAGTTAAATGCACTTAATGCAACTAAATGAAATGATGAAATGCAAGTAAATGAGAACAAATGCACTTGATATTTTAAATGCACTAATGTGATGAATAAATCAATGCACTTAAATGAATATCTAAATGAATCTAAATGAAAGTAAATGATAATGAATTGAATGCATTTTATGCAACTAATGATAATGCCATGCCTTTATTATATATGAATATGAGTTGGTGAGAATGTGTAGATGTGGAATGCAGATGTGAGATGATGTATCAAAGAACTCCATCATGATTTTGTACCCAAGACAAATTATATTAGATGCTTTCTCATAGAAACCTGAATTACTTGCCTGAAAATAATAGATATGAACAATGAATGAGCAAATTGATGGATGAGATGGAATGACATATGAGATGAAATGACAATCCATAGAGTATTCATAATGCTTTATTTTCCTCATCGAGCATGCTAGTATCATTCTTGGCCAAGGTAGCAGGAACCAAGTTTGAGTATTTCACTTGTAAGCAAGCATCACAGACAAGGAAAAGTTACCCTTCATTCTGGTTCATGCGCAAATGGTCGAGGTATACGCTGTAGTCAGTAAGCCATAGTGATCTATAGCTATATTTATGCATATGATCACGTAGCATAGTGAACTTCCCACATAGACACCATTAGTACATGCCACAAAACTTCATTGGAATAATCCACAGATAACAAACAAAGAAAAAGATACTAGGAGCCATCCCAGCTACTCTAATCACTTGTGGATATCCTAGAGTAGTGTATGAACCTGATAGGAATAAATAAAGAAATAACAAATCGACCGAGTGCTTATCAGCTTAAACAAAATTTTCTTGTCAAAGAAAATCTTACCATGTCTTGTTTGTGAGGAAGGATGCATCCTTGCAAAGATGACTGTGTGCATATTTTTTGATTGGTTGGTTGATTTGATAAGTGATCATCCTTTGAGTAGCTCAAAAATGTTTGGTTTTTGTCATTTTTGTGATGCGTATGTACAAGGAATAATATGCTTTGCAATGTTTTTTATTGATTTTGAAGTTTTTGACATGTTTTTATGGATTTTATGAGTGTTTTTGAATGTTTTTGGTATATTTGCAGCCAATTTTGAATGAGAAACTCAATGAATCACAAGTAATGTAGAATCCACTTCCATCAGTAGGTTAAGAGCATTTCCCCCAGTTAACTGTCGCTATGAAAGTGGGATATGGAACACATGAAGTACTAACCCTGATTGTAGATCAACAACAAGCCATGGTTTGAATGATAGATGAATGGATGCAATGGATGTGATTGCAAAGAGTCTAAAATAAAATGGAGCCATAGCCTTTACGAATGGTGCCTCTTTACCATGTTTTCACCATCATACTTACCTAAGGCGCCACTATTTTCACCATTTGGATGTATAATTTTTTTATTATTATTTTCTTGATTTTTTTGTATTTTCTTCAGGACATTTTTTTGAATGTTTTTGGTATTTTCTGATATAGTGAAGGAGCCTAATTCTCTACAGAGCTTATGTATGAAATCATTTGAGGTGCATGTTGTTGATCAGATTTGGTAGTGGTTCTCCTTCTAAAGTTGCCAACTGATATGCCTCGGACCTAAAGACGACAACGATAACATACAAACCCAGCCAGTTGGATTCAAACTTGCCCTAGTGCTCTCTGTTTAGTTGGTTGCAAGGATTATCCTTGAGAACAAGATCACCTACCTCAAATGTATGAGGTTTAACTCGATGATTATAGCTTCTTCTCATGCACTGCTGATAGGCTTTCAGATGGTTGTATGCAGCTTGTCGCCTTTCATCAAGAAGTTCCAAGTCCTGAAGATGGTAGAATTGATATACTTCATCATCTATTAGGTTCTGCAAAGAGACTCATAGAGATGGTATTTCAACCTTAATAGGCAAGATACCTTTTTCTCCATAAACCAGTGAGTAAGGACTTGCACCTGTAGAGGTTAAAATGCTAGTTCGATACACCCATAGTGCTGGATTTAATCAAATGTGCTAATCACGGTCAGCATCATTGACTTTCTTTTGGAGGATCCTTAATATATTCTAGTTTGATGCTTCAGCTTGACCATTGCCTTGTGGGTAATAGGGGGTAGAAAAATGGTGTTGGATGTAAAACTTCTCACAAAGTTCACGAACATCCTGATTTTTGAAAGAAAGCTCATTATCTTTGATGATGGAAATGGGTACACCATACTGACAGATGATGTAATTAAGGATGAATAAGGTGATTTTCTTGATGGTGACTTGGGTAAGTGGAATGGCTTTGATATGCTTTGTGAAGTATTTGGTGGTGATAATGATAAATTTATGGTTGTAGGTGAAGATGGATAGATTTTATGTAAGGAAGTTAAGTAGCGGAAACAACTTCCTACACTAACCTTGAGAGGAGGGTAATGCAAAACTTTTCAGATCATTACAATAGTTACAGAAAATAGAAATAGATATAATAACATTCATACCACAACACAATGATTTACGTGGGGAAAACCCTTTCGGGAGAAAAACCCCACCCTCCAAAAGCAGCTCAATATTTTATTCAGCAATCAAAAACAGATTACAAAATACTTGCAGAGCAAGCTCTTCGCAGGAGTACCACTAATCAGAGATTCAGAGGCAACTCAATAGCCATGAGACTCTTACACAAAACCTCTATCTCACACACCTCATAAATAGGAGATACAATACAAGAAACCGTCAAACGGTATTACAAAACCATGGGCTAAAACCACCCAATAAGGTGTAGCCGACCTTATCTCCCTTCTATGACATGTTAAAGCACACATCAACACGTGTCGCTCCCTTTTTACAGCTCATTTATGTATTCGATACAAATTATTTTTCCTATTTCAGGAGTACAAACTTTCGGAGGCCATAACTTGAGAACCGGGTGTCCGATTGACGAACCGTTTAAAGCGCCGGAAAGCTCGCGAAGTGCTCTGTCACCTCGTAACCAGCTTCGCGGTCACGGCAACTTTTCAGGGCGTTTCTGAGCCTCTAAAGTCCCCAAAATTAAGTTTAAACATTTTATTGCACCCCTCCAAGATGAAAACTTTAATATCTTCAAAACTAGCTGTGACCTTGCGACGCAACTTTACCGGAATGCTTATCTAGCCAACCAGAAGCTTCAGGGAGAGTTTCGCACCATTTCGTGCTCAAATAAAAACTTACTATAAATAGTAACCTCGCATAAATGCAAGGTTGAGACACCATTTTTCCCAACAAATCTCCCACTTGTCGAACACCTTGCATGAGCGGAAGGGAATGTCAACACAATGAATCAATTGCTAGGGGCCATAAGGCCCATAGACTCTGAACACCATCTGAACTTCTCTGTGCTCATAGCCTTAGTTAAAGCATCTGCAACATTCATCAAAGTGTCCACCTTAACCAGCTTCACCCTACCATCTTCGACCATATCTCTAACAAAATGATACTGAACATCAATATGTTTGGTCCGGGCATGAAATGTCGGGTTCTTAGCTAGGCTAATTGCACTCTGACTGTCACAGTAAACTGTCACTGTACCTTGTTTTATTCCAATATCCAAACACAGTCTCTTAAGCCAAATGGCCTCTTTACAAGCATGAGTAGCTGCCATATACTCTGCTTCAGTAGTGGATAAAGCAACCACAGCCTGTCGCTTACTCATCCAACTAATTGCACCACCAAACAAAGTAAACACATAAGCACTGGTGGATATTCTGCTATCAATATCACCTGCCCAATCTGAATCCACATAACCATGGATATCAAGGGAAGTCATGTCTCCAACTGAATTACCATGATAACACAAAGAATACTCTGAAGTACCCTTCAAATATCTGAAGACTCTTTTGACTGCATCCCAATGAACTCTACCAGGATTAGACATATATCTAGAAAGTACTCCCACTGCTTGGGAAATATCTGGTCTAGTACAGACCATAGCATACATCAAGCTTCCAATCGCACTCTGGTAAGGCACCCTACTCATGTCTTCCATCTCCAATGGAGATGTAGGACAATCTGAAATAGATAGTTTCATTCCAACTGTAAAAGGAACACTCAATGGTCTACAATTCTGCATGTTGAACCTCTGTAACACTGAATTCACATACTTACTCTGGCCTAGCCATAGCTTTCTGTTTACCCTATCTCTTCTAATTTCCATCCCAAGAATGTGCTTTGCTGCACCAAGATCTTTCATTTCAAATTTAGCAGCGAGCTGAGACTTCAGTTCTGAAATCATACCTTTCCCTTTACCAATGAATAACATATCATCAACATACAATGCAATGAATAAGAAATGATCACCATAAGATTTATAATAAACACAGTGGTCTGATTTAGAATGTTCAAATCCCAAACTCAACACATATGTATCAAATTTCTGGTACCACATCCTAGGACTTTGTTTGAGGCCATACAAAGATTTCTTCAATTTACAGACCAAATTACTTTTGCCTTTCACCACATAGTGCTCCGGCTGTGTCATATAAATATCTTCCTCCAAATCACCATGAAGGAAAGCAGTTTTCACATCCATTTGCTCAACCTCTAAATCATAAGCAGTAGCAATAGAAAGCAAAAATCTAATGGACGTCATTTTTGCAACAGGAGAAAATATCTCACTGTAATCAACACCCTCAACCTGAGAGTAGCCTTTTGCAACCAACCTTGCTTTATACTTCTCAATGCTTCCATCTGAACCAGTCTTTTTCTTGAACACCCATTTACAACCAACAGGTTTTCGTCCTTCAGGCAATGGTACAAGATCCCATGTATCATTCTTTTTCAAAGCTGCCATTTCTTCCTCCATAGCAATCTTCCAGGATTCTGCATCATTCATACCTAATGCCTCTTCTATAGATTTTGGTTCATCCACACTAGTATTCAGAGCAAAAATACATCTCCAATCATCAGGTGAATACCTTTCAGGTGGTTGTCTATGTCTTGTAGACCTTTGAACAAGCTGAGTTGGAGGTTCTTCCTCCTCTTCTGAAGATTCAGAGCTAGATGAGCTCTCCTCAAATTCTTGCCTATCTAGGGGTCTCGATTCAACTCTTTCAGGTGTAGAAGGAAGTTGAATCACATCTTCTTTTTTAGTTTGTTCTGGCTGCAATTTAACAGAAGGAGACTTAATTTCTCTAAAAATAACACTTCTAGTGTGAATTACCTTTTGTGCAACAGGGTCCCAAAGCTTGTATCCTTTCACACCATAACTATACCCGATGAAGATACATTTCACAGCCTTGTTCTCCAACTTTGTTCGCTTCTCCTTTGGCACATGTGCATATGCCTCGCAACCAAAAACTCTAAGATGTCTCAATGAAGGCTTGTGACCTGACCATGCTTCCATAGGCGTTTTATCAACAAGAGCTGATGTAGGAGACCAGTTAATCAGGTAGCAAGCAGTGGCAACAGCTTCAGCCCAAAATTTTTGTTCGAGACCAGCACCACTCAACATACTCCTAGCCTTCTCCATCAGTGTCCTGTTCATTCTTTCTGCAACTCCATTCTGCTGTGGAGAATACGGAGTTGTCTTCTGCCTGTTAATTCCACAGTCTTTACAAAATCTATCAAAATCATTAGAGCAAAACTCACCGCCATTATCAGTTCTCAAACATTTTATTTTCTTTCCAGTCTGCAACTCAACCATTGCTTTAAATTCTTTAAAACGACTAAAAACTTCAGATTTACTCTTTAGAAAATATACCCATGTCCTTCTACTAAAATCATCAATAAATGAAACATAATATGTGGATTTTCCAATCGAAGAGACATCTACTGGACCAAACACATCAGAATGGATAAGGTCCAAAACACCACAAGTTTTATGAGAACTCGAGTAAAACTGAACGCGGTTTTGTTTTCCATAAATGCAATGCTCACAGAAATCAAAGTCAAGATTACAATCATTCAAACCTTCAACAAGATTTTTATTTTTCAAGGTCCTTAGACCCTTTTCTCCAATGTGCCCAAGTCTCTGGTGCCATAACATAGTCTTCTCTGCAGGTAACTTTGCTTCAGACGAAAGTGCACGCTTAGGTACCCAAAAACCATTTTCATCTGCTGAAGGTGAAACCTTCAAATCTTCCAGTGAGGTATCCACGGACTTACTTTTTACAGAAGTGCTATTACACTCAATAGTGTATGCTTCAAGCTTATACAAAGTGCCAAACCTGACACCTCTAGCAACTACCATAGCACCCTTAATCATCTTACATCCTGTTTCAGAAAAGACTACCTGCACACCTGCATCTATTAGTTTGCTCACAGATAACAGGTTTCGTTTTAATCCAGGGATATGCAGTACACCATTAATCCTTTTTATTCTACCATCAGAAAACCTGATTCTAACTTTACCTCGACCAACAATGTCTAGAGGTGAATCATCACCCAAGTACACCTTACCTCCATTAAATCCTTCATATTCAGAAAACCAATTTCTATTGGAAGTCATATGAAAAGATGCACCTGAGTCAATTAGCCAGGCATCATTACCTGCATGAGTCGCCAAAGCCGCAATAAATGCATCACCATCTTCCTTGTCGGACTCAGAATCAGAATCAAACTTTTTCTTTTTCTTCTTCTTTTCTTCTTTGCAGTCCTTACGGATGTGACCCGGTTTACTGCAATTCCAGCAAATGACTTTGGACTTTCCAGGAGATTTCGATCTCCCTTTGGATTTGGACTTGCCGCGCTTCTCATTCTTCTTTCCTTTCTCCTTAGGTCTTCCACGAACGGTTAGGGCTTCCTTTGAACTGATGGATACCTTCCTTCGCATCTCTTCACCAAGTAGGGCACCCACCACGTCTTCAGATTTCAAAACAACAGAAGTACTACCGATAGCCATAACAAGAGAATCCCACGAATCAGGCAAAGAACAAAGCAAGATCTGACATTTCTCCTCCTCATCCATCTTAACACCGACGGATACTAATTGAGCCACAATCATATTGAATGCTTCTAGGTGGTCTGCAATTCGTCCACCCTCTTCCATCTTCAAGGAATACAATTTCTTTCTTAAGAAAATTTGATTTAATAAAGATTTCACTTGATACATCTCACCAAGCTTAGTCCATAGCTTCTTTGCAGAGTTTTCTTCATGGACATTGATTAGAACAGAGTCTGCCAGGCACAGTCTGATTAGACCCTTGGCTTTTTGGTCCATAACATCATACTGAGCTGCTGCAGTAGGATCTGAGGGTCTTTGGACATTCGCATCAACAGCATCCCAAAGATCTCGATCTATTAGCAGATCTTCCATCTTCAGCTTCCACATCTCAAAATTACTTCCATTAAATTTCTCCACCTCTATTCTCCCTGACGAACTCGCCATCTGAATATTCCTATAACAAGATCAAAAAGTGTCTTCTGCACAAGCTCCCACTCAAATCTAGATTAGTTCAAAAAACCCAACTGCCCACAATTGAAACCAAAGGTGATCAGGCTCTGATACCACTTGTAAGGAAGTTAAGTAGCGGAAACAACTTCCTACACTAACCTTGAGAGGAGGGTAATGCAAAACTTTTCAGATCATTACAACAGTTAAAGAAAATAGAAATAGATATAATAACATTCATACCACAACACAATGATTTACGTGGGGAAAACCCTTTCGGGAGAAAAACCCCACCCTCCAAAAGTAGCTCAATATTTTATTCAGCAATCAAAAACAGATTACAAAATACTTGCAGAGAAAGCTCTTCGCAGGAGTACCACTAATCAGAGATTCAGAGGCAACTCAATAGCCATGAGACTCTTACACACAACCTCTATCTCACACACCTCATAAATAGGAGATACAATACAAGAAACCGTCAAACGGTATTACAAAACCATGGGCTAAAACCACCCAATAAGGTGTAGCCGACCTTATCTCCCTTCTATGACATGTTAAAGCACACATCAACACGTGTCGCTCCCTTTTTACAGCTCATTTATGTATTCGATACAAATTATTTTTCCTATTTCAGGAGTACAAACTTCCGGAGGCCATAACTTGAGAACCGGGTGTCCGATTGACGAACCGTTTGAAGCGCCGGAAAGCTCGCGAAGTGCTCTATCACCTCGTAACCAGCTTCGCCGGTCACGGAAACTTTTCAAGGCGTTTTGGAGCCTCTAAAGTCCCCAAAATTAAGTTTAAACATTTTATTGCACCCCTCCAAGACGAAAACTTTAATATCTTCAAAACTAGCTGTGACCTTGCGACGCAACTTTACCGGAATGCTTATCTAGCCAACCAGAAGCTTCAGGGAGAGTTTCGCACCATTTCGTTCTCAAATAAAAACTTACTATAAATAGTAACCTCGCATAAATGCAAGGTTGAGACACCATTTTTCCCAACATTTTACCCACAAGTTCAAGTCCCCATTGACAAAAGGGCCATGGCATCGCGATTGGTTGCAATTCCTATGTTGGTGTATGTATCAAGCTTGAGTGAGCCCCATAAATTCCTTCAAGTACCTCTTCCAAGGCATTTTTTATCTCATCTTGTTCCAAACATCAAAGGAGACTACCATCAAGACTTCACCTATATAGGGTGTCGACAATGATGTTGTATTGAGCGGTTTGGCGGATGAAGGTTTTTCGTTGGTTATTTGATTGGTTAGGGGGAAGTGTGTGATCACATAGGTAAGTGAAGAAATCAGCGTACCATTGGGATTCAGAACCAACAAGGTGACATATCATTTCAATTTCAAGGATATCATACATAGGGATCCAAATCTGTTCTACCAAGAACTTGTAGCGTGCTGAATTTTGCAAAAGATCCAAGAGAGATGCAATTGTAACCATTGCGTCGGAAGCTCGATTTTGATCTCTAGGTACTTTCTCAAATGTGATAGTTGTAAATGATTCTTCGTAACTATCCACCATCCTTTTATATGGCATGAGCTTATAATCCTTAGTTTGATATTCATCGATGACTTTTTAGATGACTAGTTGGGAATCTCCATATACCTATAGCTCTTTTAGATGCCATTGTATAGCCAATCTGGCGACTGTGATCAAGGCCTCATATTTTGCTATATTATTGGTGTGTGGGAAAGTGAGCCTGTATAATTTTGGGATGTTGTCACCTTGAGGTGTGATAAAAAGAATACCTTCCCCTGAGCCATGTCTATTGTATGAGCCATCAAAATATAGCTTCCAAGGTTGTGTAGGTGTGATCATGAAGATCTCTTCATCTATAAAGTTGGAAACAAGAGGATGGTCACCTACAAGCGGTGCATCATCCAACTGATTTACAATAACCTTCCCCTTGATAGCCTTGCGGTCCACATACTCTATATCAAATTCACTCAAGATCATAACCCATTTGGCCAAGTGGCCTGTCAATGTTGCCTTGTTGAGTAGGTATTTGAGTGGATCTATTTTTGCAATGAGTTGTACCTTGTGCGTTAACATATATTGCCTCAATTTGGTGGCTACCAAGATAACTGCTAGGCAAGCTCGCTCAATAGGTGTGTAAATGAGTTCATAGCCTACCAATGTGTGAGAGATATAGTATACAACACATTCTTTTCCTTTTGCATTGTGTTGTGCCAGCAGTACTCCTAATGTTGTATTTTTAGCTTAAATATATAGCAATAAAGGTAGTCTTTAAGCATTTGGAATGCTTGTTGGCACTTTGTATCCCATTGAAAGTAGATATTCTTGTGTAACAGATGCATGAAGGGATGACACTTATCAGCCAATTGTGCAATTAATCTCCAAATTGATTGTAGGCATCCTTGTAGTGTCGTTAACTGACTAATGTTATTTGGAACTGGCATGTCCATGTTTACTTTGACTTTCGCTGGATCAACTTTAATGCCTTTTCTTGAGATAATGTATCCTAAGAGCTTCCTAGAGGTTACTCCAAAGACACATTTCTTTAGATTGAGGTGAACATGATATTGCTCTAATTTGTCAAAAAAATTACCCAATATTGTTAGATGACGCTCTCTTGTTAATGATTTATCTAGTAAATCATCGACATAATCTTCCACTATGGTGTGCATCATATTGTGAAAGATGGTAGGCATAGCTCTTTGATAGGTTGCCCTTGCATTCTTCAAACCAAATGGCATCACATTCCAATAGTATGCTCCCCATGGACATGTCAAAGCAGTTTTATGTTGATCCTCTAGAGCAATCTTGATCTATTTGTACCTTGAAAATCCATCCATAAGAGAAAGCATTGCATGACCTGTTGTGAGATCAACAACCATGTCAATGTTTGGTAAGGGGAAGTCATCTTTAGGGAATGCCTTGTTCAAATCTTTGAAGTCAGTACAGATATAGATGCCCCAATTAGGTTTACCAACAGGTACAATATTGGAGATCCAATGTGCATAATCGATTAGTCTAATGAAACAAACATCCAAGAGCTTTTTGAGTTCCTCTTTGATAAGAACAACAATCTGTGGGTGCATCTTTCTAAGATTTTGTTTAATAGGTTTATCTCCTTCTGCTATAGTTAGGTGATGCATGACCAAATCAGGATCTAAGCCAGGCATGTCTGCATAAGACCATGTGAAGTTGATTTGACGCTTCTGGAAGAATTCCACAAATTTTGGTTGTTCCTTTGGAGTTAATAGAGATGCCAAATGTATTTTCTGAGGAGTCTTAGGGGTCCCCACATTGAATTATTTTGTTTCTTCAACTAGGATCGTCGATATCTCCTGATTTGTACTAGAGGGGAGGATGTCAAACCTTTTGTCCTTAGGTGCCTCTAAGAGGTTTTCACCTTTGGATATGCTCTTTATTTTTACTTTTTTGGGATCAACTAGTGCCACTATGGGGTTGTCACTAGAAGATCCATGTTTTATTGTGATATTTTTGTAGTTGAAAGGTTTGGCATCTGCCCCAACATATGTTGCACTGTTAAGTTTGATGGAAAACCTAGCTTTATGATCCCCTCTTGGTATGTTATCCTGTATTTCTAAAAGTCTATGAGCACCTCATCATTTTGGAAGTGATCAAGACATGGGGGATTTGGCTGGTTCCAGTCAATGAGTTCAGGGTGGATGATAGCCATGATCTCATTGATTAAGTTGAGTTCAGAGGAGGCATCAATGAGGGCTAATATAGATGAGTGAAGTTCGTTGATGGTACGCTCCTTATTAGATTGTGGTGTAGGATTTGACGTAGGGCCTATGGAAGTTGCTTCTTGCTCAGGAACCCAAAAGGTTTTAATCCATTCCTCTTCATAAACTAGGATATCTTTACGAGGTGGTGGAGGTGATGTGTCTTCCTCATCTGAAGTATTTAGATTCACTGAATCCCCACTCATGTGAGTCTATCCCTGAATCACTCTAACATTTGATTATTGTACCATGCTAGGATGTCTTTTGAATTGAAGAGTGTATTGGTCATGGGTTTATTCACTTTTGGAGGTGGGATTGTTGGTGTTGTTGATGGGGTTATGGGTGTTGTTGATGCTACTGTTAGGCATATCGGTGTTGTTGGTATAGTTGGTGCTACTGCTGGTACTAATGGGATTATTGGTGTTGTTAATGTTGTTGATGGCTTTGATGCTACTTGTGGGATTATAAGTTTTGTGGGTGCGGTTGGTATTGTTGGTGCCATAGAGATAATCAAGGATGGCCTCTTTGGAGTAACTGGCTGATACATGGGTTTGCTAGGTTTTCCTTTGAATCTAAGCTTAGGAAGAGATTCCTTTTGAAAACCTACTCCAATTTTATCTTTAGGTTTCAACTCAGGTTTTGAGGGCTCGTGTCATCCTTGTTTGAAATGTCTGAAAGCACTCTGGCCATCATAACCCATTCTTTGCATGATAGTGAGGCCTTTACCATATTTATCAGTGGGAAGATAAGCCTTGGGCTTTCTTTGTTGATAGGGTCCTTGTAGATCCATTCTACCATGTCCTCATCCATGGTTTCCTCCTTCTGACTTTTACTAGGGATAAATTGTGCCAAAGTGCATGTTTGTTTGGTTAGTGGTGTTTGAAGAAACTTTTGAGGTTTGCCATGAGTTCTAGGGGAGGTGAGTAATTGCCAAACACAAAAGAGTTGGCTAAGATTATATTCCCTAGTACCTTCCTCAACCACTTTCATTTTCAACTTCTCTTGCTTTGGTATAGGGGTGATTGAACTGGAAAGAGAGGTCGGATTAACATATGATGTAGAATGGATAGCTTCTTTGTTGTTAGGTACGATGATCTCTGGCTGATGGTTAATATTGATACAATATGTAAATGGATTTGCATCACCAAGGATTCTGATTTCTACACCATTATGGGGAAACTTGATACATTGGTGATAGGTGGATGGAACAGCTTGCATGGTGTGTATCCAAGGTCTTCCTAACAAGAGATTATATGGTAAAGGAAGGTCTAGAACTTGGAAAACTATATGCTTCACCACTAGCCCCCCTCTGATAGGTAATACAATAGCTCCTCTAGAAAAATGCTTTTCATCATCATAGGCATTAATGGTTATCTTTTTGTTGGCATCCACTGATTCTATGACATAACCCAGTGTTATGACCAACTACAAGGTGCATATATTCAAGTCAACTCCATTGTCAATCAAGACTCGCTTGATTCTATGTTGGTTTACAAATCCTTCAACGTGAAGGGATGCATTATGTGGTTGTTGAAAGGAAGTGTTGTCACTTTTAGAAAAAGTGAGGCATGGTGATGACTCTAGACTACCAACCATGGCTTGAAATTGATCTGTGTTGAGGTTGGCGGGGACTGATGCTTCTTGGAGAGCTTGATCCAAGATTGTTTTGTGTGAGGGGGATAAGCGCAAAATCTCTAATATGAAAATAATTGTAGGTGTTTTATCCAATTGCTCCACAAGATTATATTGCTTGGGTAGGGGTTTCGTTCCTTGTGGTGCCGCTCGGATGATTATCTAGCTATGACGCGTAACAATGTTGCATGCAGGATTTGGATCTTTGATGGTGAGAGTTGAAACTTGTTCATTAACGTCATAGAGGTGATTCACAGAATAATTATATGCATCTTCTGTATAATTAGTTGTAGTATCTATGTTTCACCCTGACGTGGAAGGACCCCTTTGATCATGCGATGGAAGTGGATTCTTGAACATTAAATGATCATCATTGGATGTTTTAGGGTCATGTCCTTCTATTTCAATTTCTCTTCTATCAATAAGATCTTGAACAAGATCTTTCAGTTGATAGAAATTACTGGTTTTATGCCCTATTCCTTGGTAAAATTTGCAATGTTCATTATCGCGCCACCATGTAGGTTTGACCTGAGGTTCATTATTAGATGTTTTTGGTAAGGTCACAAGATTGGAAGAGACCAATTGATGCAAGATTGTTTTGATGGGTTCCCCTAAAGGTGTGTACGTGCATTTTGGCTTGTATTTTTGTTTCCTTTGTTTAGGTTCTTGTGGCGCATTGCGACCTTGATTTTATGGATTAGTGATGGTGTTATTTTCAGGAGGGGGATTTTTTCTTGCAAACCAAACCATAGGTTGTGCAATTTTTACTGTATGTGCATCCACTATCCTGTCATTGACAATGTTCTTGTTCTTGTTCCAAAAAATTGGTTTATTACTATTATAACGTGGACGAGGGCCATCTTTGGGTTCATTGTAGATTTTTATGAGTCCCTTTTTGATAAGGGCTCTTTCACATTTTAGTCCTTGAGTGATCGTCTCTTCAAAGGATTTTGTACCCTTCATGTCTAAACGGAATTCCATATCATCATTCAAGTTGGAAATGAATATTTCCACTAGTTCTTGTTCAGGCAAATGAAGAGAACATCTGCTAGACAGTTGCCTCTATCATTGTAGGAAAGTTGAGAACAACTCTCCTGGTTTTTGTTTAGTGTTGCATAAATCTGCCATGGTAACATCTCATTCTATGTTATGTGCATAATGAGTGATGAAATTTTGGACTAGTTCTTTAAATGTTCTAATGCCACCTGGTAATCGTGAAAACCATTGTGTGGTTGTGTCTCCCAAACTCTTGAGGAAAAATGTGCATTATATATGTGTCCTCATAGGCCACCTCTAAACAAGCTGAGTGAAATTCTCACACATGATCTCTAGGGTCTCCTTTGCCCCTATACTTTTCAAATTTGGGTGTTTCAAACCCTTGCGGAAAAGGTGGCATAAGCATGTTCCTATCAAAAGGATACAGACAAATATCATTAAGTGAAAACTGATTAGTCTTCACACCACTATTGAGTTGTTGAGCAAGATTTTCTACTTCTTGTCTCAACATGTCTATTTATAAAGGACGAGGAGGTGGAGGATTCCCTTGATGATTAAGGTCATAGTGGAAGTAATCTCTACCTCTTCCACCATCGTTACGGCTATGTTGCTTAGATGTTTTCCATATATGTGCGATATCAAAGTTAGAGGGTAGTTTGGCACCCTCTTGACAAAGTCTCAGAAAATGAGCATCTGCATTGTTTCTAAGGATTTCATCAAAGAGTCTATTGAATTTGGGATTGTGTTGTGCTCTTTCTATATCTTTGGATGCTGATATCTTCATCATTTGTGCCTCCTCCAATGACCTCATGGAAATCATTGAGGTTTTCTTCCTCATCTTCAATCTCTGGTTGTCGGTTTCTCATTGATCTTGTGTGAGCAATGTTCTTGAAAGTTTGAGGTTTGGTGAAAGTGATTATGAGGTGGTGATGAAGTGTTTGATGGAAGAAAAGTTTTTGTGAAATGTTTGTTTTGAAGATGGATCTCAAACACTGAAGGTTGGATGTTACCAAAGTTCTTTGTGAATTTCTCTTGTGTTTTCAACAATTTTGATGTGATGAGGTATAGAAAGGTTTGAGATGTGTTACAAACCAAGCTACCTAGCAATGAGAGGATGCACTCATAAACTAGTTTTAACCTGTGTAGAAATGTTGCATAGGATGATTGATCCTAGATGTAGAGACACTCTAAAAAGTGTCTTGTTGGTTTTATTTAAGCAATATTTTTAAAAGAACTAAGGACAAGAACCTTTTTTATTTTGGAGAGTTGAATGCATTTTTGATTTGTGGAAGTGAAAGTGGGTAGAGTATG
Organism: Cryptomeria japonica; assembly: GCF_030272615.1. Lineage (NCBI taxonomy): Eukaryota > Viridiplantae > Streptophyta > Pinopsida > Cupressales > Cupressaceae > Cryptomeria > Cryptomeria japonica. The sequence goes on along the minus strand of NC_081414.1, from coordinate 220,696,691 downwards.
GATGTAAAGAAAAAATTTCTATTACAAAGGGGGTTTCTACTTCTTCCTCTCTCTCAGGGGTTGGTGGTTCCCCTCAAGCTTCATTGTAGGTTATACATATTATTTGAAAGAAAGTAGGATTGATATTTACCCGTTTGTTTTTGTGATAATCCAATGCTCTATACTAAGTAAAAGCTCTATTTTTCAAAGGCTCTTTGTCAAATTCATTGGATTTGCCTTGAAGATAGAAGTGAATATGGCGCAAGAAGGCTCTGTATGAGAGAAAAATTTGTCTACTGATATAGAAAAACTCCCTTCTTTTCATTAAAGCTTTTGAACCCAATTGTCTCTTCTTCAATTTGGTATTTTGATTAAGATTTCATTTTCTCAAGATATGAGTGATGGTCATACAAAGTGATATTTTGTTTCATGTGTTGATGTTATTTTGTTTATCAATGTTGGATGTAAATTTGTTGGATGAATACTTGGTTTAAAATTGTTTTGAATTTGTTTTACAAGAAAACACAGCAAGCACACAAGCACAATAACATTGCCCCTTTTTCAACAAAAGGCAAAAATAGGTGTGGGTCTAAATCAACCCAATCATGAACTTTTTGACCCTTTATAAATGTATTTTATGTTCCTAAAGCCTAAAGTCGACCCAAATTGTTACTGGCCTGACACAAAACAAAGACAACTCAAACACTTTTTATCCCTAAGGTCAATGGTCAGTTGTGATATTTTCAGCCCACATCTTGATATTTCTCTGACTTTGGTACTACATACCTTATGAATCTCGTTGTGGTAGTTAAGGATGTGATATACTATGTCTTGCATGAGAATAACAGATAGATGATCCGTATGATGGGGGAGTCACCACTTTTATCAAGCTACAAGTAGCTTTTCAAAAAACTTTGTTTCTACTCAAGGAAATATGTATGGTGAATATCTTGGGAGCAAAGCCATCTATGCTCTTGCACTGAACTTTTCACAAATATCCTCAATCAATAGAATGGGTGGGCTTCTATAATAAAAGGTGTCTAGTAATGTTTGATGTTTTTGGACGTAAGTTCATTCTGCAGTGACTCGCTTAAGAGCCTTATAACTTGTGGTGGGGTCCATATGTCCTTTCAAAAAGTTACATTGTAGGAACAACTACACCCAAGGCTACAACTTTCACTCTCACCTGATTTCTATAGTGGCTCAAAGAATTTACCGCGCAAGGTCGTTCCCATGAGTGATGTGTCTCTTGGCAGGCGTCTCTTAAAATAATTTTTTTTGAGTGTTACTAACACTTTTCTCTTGCACCTAGGACCACGAGAGATAAGGGAGAGGATAGTGTATGTTATAAATGAGACCACTCTATAGATTTTGCACAAGCGTGCCAAACATGGAAAACACTTATTCTTTTAACTGTTTTTATCATAATGTGATCTATATGCTATTTGAAGATTTTGCTCCAACAACCACAGTGTTCTTTTTAATCCCACAAGGCAATTTGTTTTCTAACTAAGAAATTGAAAATCCTGGTCAACCAAATTGAAAGCACGGTTCCTCAAAGTAAAAGCATTTTTGTAAACAAAATGTACAAGTTGTTTGTTCTTTTTAACTTGCAAAATAAAAAGTTGATTGTGAATTTTATCCTTGCAAGAAATGAAAGTTTGTTTGTTTGTTTTAAACCCAAAATAAAAATTTTGTTTGTTTGAGTTTTGTGTTTCTTTTTAACTTTGCAAAATGAGATTCTTTTTAAGCCCCAAATTGAAAATTTTGTTGATTTTAGTCCAAAATGAAAGATGAAATTTGTTTTAAACCAAAAGGAAAGTGAATTCTTTTTAAATCTAACTTTAAAAGAAAAGCTAGAAAGAAAAAGAAATAAAATTCCTAATTTTTAACTCCTTGAATCCTACAAAACAAAAAGGTTAGCAAACTTGCAAAACAAAAAAAATAGTTAGTGAAATGAAGGTTTTTGGTGGGCTTCTACAAGCCTAAAATCTTAATTTTTTCGGTTACACAAATCTTTTTTTTTTCAACTCTCTATTACAAAAATGCTACTCTATGTAAACACAAAAGCGCCACTTTAAGACAAAAGCACTGAAGGACTAATAGACATTATAAAAGAACACCAAAAGCGCTAAAATATAGACAAACGCGCTAATTAAAATTGCTAAACAAAATAAAAATTATGCCAAACAGAGAGCGCAAAGGTGCTAAAAAGATTACAATAGCGCTATATAACCAACAATAGCGTTATAACTCGGACAAAGGCATTAATTTTGAAACAAAAGCTTCAGAACTTCGACCAAAGCACTAAATCTTCTATAGTCAAAGACGGTAAAATGAGTGTCAATAGTGCTAATGTGCAATCTGTGTGTGGAAATTTTATGGGAAAATCACAAAAAAAGTTAGTTTTTTAGATCAGAAGGTTGCGTGTTCGATTCACATTGGGTTCACCAAATGATGCATGCTGAAAATGATGCACAAGAATAGAAGACAATTCGTTAGTGTTGTTAGTGATAATCAAAAATGAAAAATGAAAGAAACTACAATCCTAAGCATACATATCAAGAGAGATATAAAACAGATTATGGAAAGCACACAAAAACCTTCCAAATGCTCTCCAACATGCTCATAGTTGCTCCTCCCTTTCTCCTCTCCTCTCCAAGTTCCACATGAGTGTAGTCCTCAACTTTTTACACTATTATGGATGTCTTATGGAGATTCAAGATTATGAAAATGAGTAATTATGCAAATGCAAACAAGCTTAATATGAGAAAATACTTAATTAATATATGTTAATTTTATCCAAAATAAAAAAGAAAAGTGCTTCTAAATGCTCTCTCAAATTTGCTATAAGTTTGATGCATACAAGATTTCTAGATTTTTGGATGCTTTTGGAGAAGGAAATGAGCTCTATTAATAGGAAAAATGGAGCAATGGATGGTGGAGATTGAGAAATCTCAACAAGGGTCAGGATTGATGGGTTTATGATCCATGTGAGGGCTTTCAACCCAATCCCAAGATGATAAATGTCAACATGAGATGGATTGAGAGGAGAGGGAAGAAGCATTAATTGCTTGAAATGACTTAAAGGTTACCTTGGGAGGTAAGGTTAGGCTTGAGTTGATAAATAAAGCCTTTATCTGATGAAAAATGCCTTTATCCAATGGACAAACTCTTGTGCAAGAGTTAGTGGGGATAACCATGGTCAAAACAATGAATTCTTGAAGAGACCCATGAGTTAAATGAGGGTTGAGTTAGAGGGAAACCCTCTAACGATGTGGGCAAGTTGAATTAACCATTAATGGTTATGTAAGAGCCATATATGGTTATGTAAGAACCATTAATGGTTTGGAATGCTTTAGGGGTTAACTTGTTGAAGACATAAAGCCTTTAATGGTTTTCAAAGACTTTGGAGGATTTGAGAAGTGACTTCAAGTTGCTTAAGAATGTGACAATAATTAGGAAGGGTGATTAGGCTAATTAGGAATGGTTTAGAAGAATCTAGAATGGGTTTAGGATGCAAGTGGGATTGGTGGGTGAGAGAAAATAGTATTTTAATTAAAACAAAATTATTTTATTTCAACCAAATAGGTGCAACTGCATTTGTAAGAGAATGCAAGTGGGAGGGTAGTTTAGGGATTTAAATAAATATTTGTTTATTTATTTAAATGAGGAAAGGGGGTTAAATTAAATAAATGTGTTTTATTCATTTAATTGATTTAGAGTGTGGCTTAATGAATTAATTTAAATAAATTGAATAATTTATTTAATTAATAGGAGAAGAGTTTGAGGATGAAATTAATTAGATATTAATTTAATTAATTGATTATTGATGGTTAAATAATCAAATAAATAGTAAATATTTATTTAATTAACTGGACAGATTTATGTGATTGCAGTTACAATGGCTTTCTAGGTCAAACATATACCTAGATTGTCATAATTGGTGTAGGGGCACTAGGAAATGTGTCTACTTCATTTTGACATGTTTCTACATCATTTTAATTCATGGTTATGTTAGGAATGGAATGTGTAAATTGTGTGTTTGAAGGCCTATTGATTAGGTCTAGACAGTGTAATAAGCCCCGAGGCTCCAAGGTGTGTCAACTTGGTCAAAGGCTTTTTATGAGCATTTTATATGTAATTTTGATGTTTAGGGGTCTGAAATGTGTGGTATGCTCATTCTTGACCTTTGGTGTGAAGGCAAGACTGAATTGTAGGAAGTTGACAAAATTTGCAAAGTTGCATTGTTGTCTTAAGCAACTTTTCTGGCAAGATTTTGAAATGTGGTTATCCCAACAGTTAGTTGGTTCATTGTATGAACTAGAGGTATTTGGAGGATGTCCTTGGAGTGATAGAATCCTAGAGGAATAATTCCTACTAGTTAGAGATGATATTGAATGAATTTCTTGTCTTAAAAGCGAACGGTTATTGTGATTTCCTACATTTTTCCTTGAGCTTTATGTTCTTACATAATTCCTTGTGAATGGTGGGCATGAATTAAACATTTGGAAAGTTTTATTAAAGGTTAATCATCCATTTGGAGTTTATCTTAGGTCTTGAAGCCTTTAGGTTTCGAAGAAATTGAATTTTCTATCCCATTGGCCTAACAAAACCCTCAAAACTAGGGTTTGGATGCAAACAGTGACACAAATCAACATCTCTCTATGGGATCAACATAAAACCTAGGAGGATGTTGATTTTAAATGTATAATAGATGTTCCTAATTTTTTTGTAGGTAGAAAGTGTCATTTTCCTTTCCTAAGATGAAGCCCTAGGCTTGACATCGCTCATGTGGCAAGCATGCGTAGTAGGAAAAAAGGGTGGAAACCTTGAACAATAGATTGAAGGATGGTAAAAAATTGCATGAGAAGGACCCTTGGATAAGTGCAGACCCTTGGAAAGTGTTATCATTTCATTCCGCTATGACTGGTGAAGCTTTTGAGAGCTTAAACCCCAATACTGGCTAGAAGAGGCTAAATAGGGTCGGTAGGGTTTGACCATCCGTACTCAAAACCCAGATGCAGAAGTTTGGAATGTTGTAGAATACCCAAAAGGGTATTCAAATGTAAAATTTATTTAGGGGATTGTTCAGGTATTTTGTGAGACACATCAAGAAAAGTCCAAATGGAGAGTTAATTGCTTGTAGCCCTCTTTCCTAGGTCCAAAAGGGAAAAAGATACAAAGGGATAGTAAAAAACCATCTAAGGGTCAAGATCAGTGAAATGCCATATAACACGACATAGGTTAGTTTCCATTTTCTGTGTAAAGATCTCGTTGCTTGGGGTTGGGGTTGTTAGGTGTCCTTGGTTGAAGGGTTAAAACCTTAGGGGTAGGAGACTCCTTGTCAATTGTGAGTTGTCCTGAGTGAAGAGATCCTTGGGAAGGATGTAGGGAAATCTCTAGAAACATTGAGAAGGTTAAAGACATTGATCCATTGGGTGATACCAAGTGGAGACCCTTTTTGAGTAAAAACCAAGAAATTGATATAACATCCTAAACCCTCTGCATCAATAACCTATTTGCCATAATAAAGCTCAATGATGGTAAAGAACAAGAAGATCATTCAATTCCACATCTTCTACCTTCCATCCACCTTTCTTGATTTTCCTCCATCATCCTTTCTTGAGTCTCTGTAGCCCACTATTACATGACTGAGTATAATGACGCATCAAAAAGATCTGCATTTTTGCATCTTAACATGTTAACACATCTCATTTCATGCAAACATATAGAAATCCTAATGAAATCACATCCTACACACACCACTCATTATCATATCACATAAGAATTTACATTCTCATTTAGAAAAATTAAAAATGACAAAAATATAGACATCACGCATCTCCTTCTATAAATAATCATAGAATATCATTATCATACATCCATTTGCATTTCATACATTCACATTAACATCTACATTCTTATCTTAAAAAAATGAAAAAAAATGCATCTCATCATGTACATATATCCATCCACACAGCATAATCTTCATAAGAATCATAATAACACATGCATACATAAGATTGCATCATCATAATAGTTACATATATCATGTAAGAACATTGCATATATCACATAGGGACACATGCATATAGTTGTTGCAAGGAATAAGTCATCTCATATATATATATATATATAATAAAGTGTCATGATACAATGATGTCAAAAATATCGTATGGCTAAAAAATCACTTATAGGTGTCTATATTATCATACAAAAAACTAATACAAAATGGATCCAAGAGAGCTATGATTAAGACCCTCTGTTGGAGCCAACGGGCCTTGAAGAAATCTGAGCTCCCGAAGATCTAGCCTATGGATCTCCTTGTTTGTCCCCTCCTCCTCCTAGTTGTGTGGGTGGACCCATGACCCCGCCACAATATGTTGCTCTCCTATCGCTCACTATAGTCACAAAGAATGAATCTCTCTTGTAGCTCCCTGCTCGTAGCTTTGGTGGTACTGCTACATAGTAGAGGTTCCTGCACTAGTCTATCTCATTGCCTACTTGAAGGGAAAAAGCAAAACCTGATGCGATATCACCTACAACTGTAGCCCTCACAAGTTGTATGGTCTCCTCTATGGTTTTATATCATTGTATGGCCTCATCTCTCTCTCACTGCATATCGACTAGTTGTCACCTCAATCAAGAAATGTCTCTCTCAAGATCCTTGATCTCATCGGCCTTTCTTGCTATGAGATCGTGAAGCATGAATAGTTAATCCTCCTTCTCATCCCCTCCCTATGCACCCTCCTCCTATATACCCTATTGTCCCTATACTTGGGGTGCTACCTATGCCTATTTCTGTCTTTATCCCTGTACCTATATCTGGGCTAGTACTTGTAACACTTGTCCCCCTTTGCCCTTGTGTGGTCTCGGTGGCCTGCGTCCGTGCCCTACCTCTCCACCTCCCTCGGCACCCTTTTCCCTCCCTCTATATTTGGTTCCACCTCTACCTCTCACCATCCTCTTAGCTCCCCCTCTTCTCCACCTCATTTCTTGACCTCCACCCCCATCCTCATCATCATCCTCATCCTCTGCTATAGGAATGGGCTTTGTTGGATCTATCAATCTAGGGAAAGGATGAGTTGCAAAATAGGCCACATACTCATCATCCATACCCGCATCAAGCACATCTGGCAAAACATCCCACGACATAGGTACCATTTTCTCAAACTATGATACTGTCGCATCATATGATAAAATGGGACCCCAATGGCTCTGCTCTCTAACCATCCATGCAAACTCACCAAAACCCCGCAACATCCCCTGCTGACGGCCAAACTACCTACATACTTTGTCAATAAGATGTCTATTTAAAATATAGGGAGTCCACCCAATCAAATATATGCTCTTGAAGCAAAATAGAAGCTTTTTCACATCCTCCTCGTAGTCTAAGTATGACCTCCATATAACACTATCAATGTCATCACTAACCTGTCGCTAGTAATATAGCTTCTCAATCTATGGCTGGTAAGTAATCATGCTATATACATGTGCATAAGACTTCTCATGCTCTCTAAACATGGTGTACCTACCCATGATTCAAATGAATCACGGTCTACTAACGGCTTTGGCGGATCGATAACACAGCGAGATGTGCATGTTTCACTTGTCGATGGGAGAGATAACACTCATGATGGAGGATATATGGAGGATACTGCATATCCCAATTAGGGGGGATCTTGTTACATATTATTGGTACGTGGGGACGACATGCTATGTAGAGGATATTCGCCAATGATGTGTACATTGAGGATGGCTCGGTAGCATTAGAGGATATAGTAGCACTATATGAGCCTCTACCATCAATGTTATCAGGGATTGTCGGGGGTTTTCTTTGCCCCGATCGACATTCACATGGTTTGGCCATTGGGTGAGGTCTCTTGATAGAGTAGATGATTATTGATGGGACCTGCTATGCATGGGGCCCATGTGTGTTAGCACACCTATAGAGGGATTTACATGAGGTAGTGTACCGAGAGGCTAGATCACTAGGGGTAGGTATCACATTACTACATATCTGGGTGTGGGAGCACCTGCAGGTCACACAGTCAGTATGCTTGAGGTTTAGTGTGATATATCATCCCTAGGTGTATACGTATGGAGGTTTGATGAGCCAGCCCCATTTGGGGAGGTTGGAGTTTTGGCAGCGGGCTTTGCATGATTTAGATACGATCATATGGAGGTCATACTATGTGGAGAGACAGTTTCTAGGAAGAGTGATGAGGTAGTTTGGATGGAGGAAGGGTTTACTGAGGGGTTTGGGGGAGTATGCATAGGTAGTGCGGGAGATATTTCAATGGGGGCCAGTGTTACCTTATGATCAAGCATTGGCAGAGTTCCAGACATTACAAGTGAGACCATGGCAGATGAGGCTAGAGATTGTGGATGTAGGGATGACAGAGGAGTGCACGCAGTATCATATCGCACATCCGATTCCACAGATTTCAGATCATACCGAGCCTATACCACCTTTTGAGGATGACAAGAGATGGTCATGGAGGAGGAGAGGAGGCAGGGGTGTTGGGGGAGGAGATGGAGGTGGGAGAAGAGGAGGAGATGGGAGGGGGAGCCATAGGTGGAGGAGAGGATCCCATGGAGATGGGAGAGGGAGCCACAGGTGGAGGAGAGGGAGATCTACAAGAGTTTATGATTATACAGGTGCAGACTTGGTTAGAGGATAGGGAGGAAAATATTGCAGCCAAGGATGACCAAATTTTTGCATGGGAGGCTGAGTTGAGGGTAGTGATGCGAGAGAGAGATGATCTAGTAGACAAATTGAGGGAGGTGCAGGATAGAGTTTGAGTGTTGGAGGGAGAACAGGGACAGGGTCCGACTAGGGAGGTGTTGAGGGAAATGTTGTAGGTAGGTGGAGAGATTGACTATTGGTGGGGGTTATATGAGTATGTTGTGCCAGTTAGTCAGCAAGCACCAAGCTATTCCCAAATGTGGTGGGTGAGATCAGAGTGGTCTCAGAGGGTTCATAGCAGTGGTGGTATTATAGGTCCTCCTCATCGAGATGGTGAGGGTGGTGGAGGAGTAGAGGTTGGTGGTGGGGGCAATATCTAGGCAGAGTGCTATTTGAGAGATTCTTATGCATTTGTTACTTTGTTATTGTAGATTGTGACTTGGATGGCTCTTGGTAGCTGATATATTTTGAGATCCCGGTACTCTGATACATGTATTCTTTTGTGATGCGATATATGAGGAGATCTCATATTTTGTGATGATGTGATATATATGTATGTGATGACATGTATGTTTTTATGCAAGATAATTTTTATGAGTTATGCTTAGATTCATGCTATGGATGGTTTTCTTTTGAGATGTACATGTTGATGATATGATTTATATATGCATGTTATGGATGATTTGCTAACATGTGGATGCAGGTAGAGGATGGATGATGCTTTTGCAATGCTATTAATGTATGCTAAATGATGAGATGAGATAATGAATAATGATATTATGATAGATAATACTTGCTTATGTTTGATTATATGAGATGATGATGATATTAGTAAAATGATGCATGTTTTTAAGATGAATGTAAGTGTTTCTACAAATGTTTATGTATGCAACTAGAAGAATGCACTTAAATGGATGAACAAATGTTTATACAAATGTTATGTATGTATGCACTTAAATGGATGAACAAACGTTTATACAAATGTTATGTATGTATGCACTTAATGAATAAATGTACTTTAATGATTAAATGAATGCCACTAAATGAGAATGAATAACTGCACCATAATGCAATTTAAGTATAATAAATGCATTTTTATGGATCTAGATGAAACTAAATGGGTAAAAATGCACCTACTAAATGAGTCTAAAACTTAAATGATAATGACATGAATGCATATTTAATGATTAAAGGAATGCACTAAATGGATAGATGAATGTTCTTGATAAAATGGAAGTAAATGATGATAAATGAATATACGAAACAACTAAAATGATGATGAATGATTGTGTATGATTTAGATGAATGCCACTTAATGATTGAGATGCAACTAGATGATAGAAAATATGCCTTAATGACTAAGTAGTGTATGTACATAAATGATTAATATGTAACTCAAATGAAGATAGATGAATGAAATGATTTGAAAGGTATTTGAATGAAGTTAAATGCACTTAATGCAACTAAATGAAATAATGAAATGCAAGTAAATGAGAACAAATGCACTTGATGTTTTAAATGCACTAATGTGATGAATAAATCAATGCACTTAAATGAATATATAAATGAATCTAAATACAAGTAAATGATAATGAACTGAATCCATTTTATGCAACTAATGATAATTCCATGCCTTTATGATATATGAATGTGAGTTGGTGAGAATGTGTAGATGTGGAATGCAGATGTGAGATGATGTATCAGAGAACTCCATCATGATTTTATACCCAAGACAAACTATATTAGATGCTTTCTAATAGAAACTTAAATTACTTGCCTGCAAACAATAGATATGAACAATGAATAAGCAAATTGATGGGTGAGATGCTACAAAATGCAAAATAAATAGATGAGATGAAATCATGATCCATAGAGTATTCATAGTGCTTTATTTTCCTCATCGAGCATGGTAGTATCATTCTTGGCCAAGGTAGCAGGAACCAAGTTTGAGTATTTCACTTGTAAGCAAGCATCACAGACAAGGAAAAGTTACCCTCCATTATGGCTCATGTGCAAATGGTCGAGCTATATGCTATAGTTAGTAAGCCATAGTGATCTATAATTATATTTTGCATATGATCGCATAGCATAGTGAACTTCCCACGTAGACACCATTAGTACATGCCCCAGAACTTCATTGGAACAATCCACAGATAACAAACAAAGGAAAAGATATCAGGAGTCATCCCCACTACTCTAATCACTTGTGGATATCCTGGAGTAGCATAGGAACTTGATAGGAATAAATAAAGAAATAAAAAATCAACCAAGTGCTTATGAGCTTAAACAAAATTTTCTTATCGAAGAAAATGTTACCATGTCTTGTTTGTGAGAAAGGATGCATCCTTGCAAAGATGATTGTGTGCAAATTTTTTGATTGGTTGGTTGATTTTATAAGTGATCATCCTTTGAGTAGCTCAAAAATGTTTGTTTTGTGTCATTTTGTGATGCGTATGTACAAGGAATAATATGCTTTTCAATGTTTTTGATTGATTTTGATTTTTTTGACATGTTTTTATGGATTTTGTGTCTTTTTGAATGTTTTTGGTATTTTCAAAGTTTTTACGAATGTTTTTGGTATATTTCTAGCCAATTTTAAATGAGGAACTCAATGAACCACAAATAATGTAGAATCCACTTCCATCAATAGGTTAAGATCATTGCCCCCAGTTAAACGTCACTATGAAAGTGGGATGTGAGACATATGAAGTACTAGCCCTAATTGTATATCAACAACAAACCACAATTTGAATGATAGATGAATAGATGCAATGGACGTGATCGCAACAAGTCTGAAAGATAATGTAGCCATAGTCTTTACAAATGGTGCCTATTTACCAAGTTTTCACCACCGTACTTACCCAAGGCACTACCGTAGTGGTTTTCACCATTTGGATGTATGATTTTTTCTTTACTATTTTCTTGACTTTTTTGTATTTTCTTTAGGACATTTTTCTAAATGTTTTTCATATTTTTTGATATAGTGAAGGAGCCTGATGCTCTACACAGCTTATGTATGAAACCGTTTGAGGTGCATGTTGTTGATCGGATCTGCTAGTGTTTCTCCTACTGAAGTTACCAACTGATATGCCTCAAACCTGAAGATGACAGTGATAACATACAGACCCAGCCAATTGGATTCAAACATGCCCTGATGTTCTCTATTTGGCTGGTTGCAAGGATTCTCCCTGAGAAAAAGATCACCTACCTCAAATGTACGAGGTTTAACCCGATGTTTATAGCTTCTTCTCATGCACTGTTGATAGGATTTTAGGTGTTTTTATGTAGCTTGTTGTCTTTCATCAAGCAGTTCCAAGTCCTGAAGACAGGAGACTTGATATGCTTCATCATGTATTAGGTTTTGCAAAAAGACTCATAGAGATGGTATTTTAACCTCAATAGACAAGATGTCTTCTGCTCCATACACCAATGAATAGGGAGTTGCGCTTGTAGGGGTTCGAATACTAGTTTGATACACCCATTGTGCTGGATTTAATCGAATGTGCCAATCATGACCAACATCATTGACTGTGTTTTTGAGGATCCTCAATATATTCTTGTTTGATGTTTTGGCTTGACCATTGCCTTGTGGGTAATAGGGGTGGAAAAATGGTGTTGGATGTGAAACTTTTCACAGAGTTCACAGACATCCTGATTTTTGAAAGGAATCCCATTATCTATGATAATGGACATGGGTACACCATACCAATAGATAATTCAATTAAGGAGGAATGATGTGATCTTCTTGTCAGTGACTTGGATAAGTGGAATGGATTCGATCCACTTTGTGAAGTATTCGGTGGTGGTAATGATTAATTTATGGTTGTTGGATGAAGATGGATGGATTTTACCCACAAGGTCATGTCCCCATTGAAAAAAGGGCCATGGCATTGTGATTGGTTACAATTATTGTGCTAGTGCATGTATCAGGTCTTCATGAACTTGGCACTTCTTGCACTTTCTGACAAAATAGTAGGAGTCTTTATCCATGGAGGGCCAATAGTATCCAACGTGCATGATTTTATTTTCTAGGGAAGGAGTACTTGAGTGAGTCCCACAAATTCCTTCATGTACCTCTTCCAAGGCCTTTGTTATCTTATCTTGTCCCAAACATCGAAGGAGAGTACAATAAAGACTTCACATTTATAAGGTGTCGACAATGATGATGTATTGAGCAGTTTGGAGGATGAATTTTTTTGTTGGTTATTTGATTGGTTAGGGGGAAGTGTGTGATCATGGAGGTAAATGAAGAACTCACCGTACCATGGGGATTCAGAACCAACAAGGCGACATATCATTTCAGTTTTGGAGATATCATATGCGGGGATCCAAAGTTGTTCTACCAATAACTCATAGTGTGTTGAATTTTGTGGAAGATCTAGGAGAGATGCAATTGTAGCCATTGCATCGGCAGCTTGAGTTGATCTCTGGGTACTTTCTCAAATGTGATAGTTGTAAATGATTCTTTGTAACTATCCACCATCATTTTATATGGTATGAGCTTATCATCCTTAGTTAGATATTCATCAGTGACTTGTTATATGAGTAGTTGAGAATCTCCATATACCTATAGCTCTTTTAGATTTCATTGTATAACCAATCTAAGTCTTGTGATCAAGGCCTCATATTTTGCTATATTATTGGTGCATGGGAAAATGAGCCTATATGATTTTGGGATGTTGTTACCTTGAGGTGTGATAAAAATAATACCTACCCCTGAGCCATGTCTAGTGTATGAGCCATCAAAATATATCTTCCAAGGTTATGTAGCTATGATCATGAAGATCTCTTCATCTGGAAAGTTGGAAACAAGAGGATGGTCACCTGCGAGGGGTGCATCAGCTAACTGATCTGCAATAACTTGTCCCTTGATATCCTTGTGGTCCATATACTCTATATCAAATTCACTCAAGATCATAACCCATTTGGCCAAGTAGCCTATCAATGCTGCTTTGGTGAGTAGGTATTTGAGTGGATCTATTTTGGCAATGAGTTGTACCTTGTGCGTTAACATATAGTGCCTCAATTTGGTGGTTGCCAAGACAACTGCTAGGAAAACTCGCTCAATAGGTGTGTAATTGAGTTCATAGCCTACCAATGTGTGAGAGATATAGTATACAACACATTGTTTTTCTTATGCATTGTGTTGTGCCAATAGTACTCCTAATGTTGTATTTGTAGTTGAAATATAGCAATAGAGGTAATCTTAAAGCATTTTGAATTCTTGCTGGCACTTTGTATCCCATTGAAAGTGGATATTCTTATGTAATGGATGCGTGAAGGGATGACACTTATTAGCCAATTGTGCAATGAATCTCTGAATTGATTGTAGTCGTCCTTGTAGTGTCCTTAACTGACTAATGTTATTTTGAGGTGGCATGTCCATGTTTGCTTTGACTTTTGCTGGATCAACTTCAATGCCTTTGCTTAAGACAATGTATCCTAAGAGCTTCCTAGAGGTTACTGCAAAGACACATTTCTTTGGATTGAGGCAGACATGATATTGCTGTAATTTGTCAAAAAATTTACCTAGTATTATTAGATGACCCTCTCTTGTTAATGATTTAGCTAGTAAATCATCAACTCAATCTTCCATTATGGTGTGCATCATATCATGAAAGATGGTAGTCATAGCTATTTGATAGGTTGCCCCTTCATTCTTCAGACCAAATGGCATCACATTCCAATAGTATGTTCCTCATGGACATCTAAAAACAGTTTTATGTTGATCCTCTAGAGCAATCTTCATCTTGATCTTTAGGGCATGCCTTGTTCAAATCTCTAAAGTTGGTACAGTTATGGATGTCGCAATTAGGTTTACCAACGGGTACAATATTGGAGGTCCAATCTACATAATCGATTGGTCTGATGAAACCAACATCCAAGAGCTTTTTGAGTTTCACTTTGACAAGAACAACAATCTGTGGGTGCATCTTTCTGATCTTTTGTTTAATAGGTTAGCTACTTCAGCTACAATTAGGTGATACATGACCAAATCAAGATCTAAGTCAAGCATGTCTACATAAGACCATGTGAAGTTGATTTGACACTTCTAGAAGAATTCCACAAATTTTGGTTGTTCCTCGAGAGTTAATAGAGATGCCAAATGTATTTGGTGAGGATTCTCAAGGGTCCCCACATTGAATTCTTTTGTTTCTTCGATTAGGATCATCGATCTCTCTTGATTTGTACTAGAGGGGAGGATGGAAAACCTTTCATCCACAAGTGCCTTTGAGAGGTTTTCACCTTTGAATACACTCTTTATTTTTACTTTTTTGGGATCAACTAGTGCCACTATGGGGCTTTCACTAGAAGATCCATGTTTTATTGTGATATATTTGCAGCTGAAAGGTTTGGCATCTACCCCAAAGTATGTTGCATTGTTAATTTTGATGGAAAACCGATCTTTATGATCCCCGCTTGGTATGTTATCTCATATTTCTAAAAATTCTATGAATGCCTCATTGTGATTGAAGTGATCAAGTCATGGGGTATTTGATTGGTTCCAGTCGATGAGTTCGGGATGGATGATAGGCATGACCTCACTGATTAAGTTGAGTTTAGAGGAGGCATCAATGAGCCTTAATATAGACAAGTGATGTTCGTCATACTCTCCTTGTCAGATTCTGGTATAGGATTTGACATAGGGCCCGTGGAAGTTTCTTCTTGCTCAAGAATCCAAAAGGTTTTTATCCATGCCTCTCCATAAACTAGGATATCTTTACAAGGTGTAGGACATGATATGTCTTCCTTGTATGAAGTATTTAGATTAACTAAATCCCATTCCCACTCATGTGATTTTGTCTCTGAATCACTCTCTAACATCCAATTATCGTACCATGTTGGGATGTCTTTTGAATTGAAGAGTGTATTGATCATGGGTTTATGCACTTTTGGAGGTGGTATTGTTGGTGTTGCTGATGGGGTTATCGGTGTTGTTGATGATGTTGGTAGGAGTATCGGTGTTAGTGGTACATTTGATGCTATTGATGCTACTAATGGGATTATTGGTGTTGTTAATGTTGTTGATGGCTTTGCTGCTACTGATGGGATTATTAGTTTTGTGGGTGCGGTTGGTGTTGCAGAGATAATCAAGGATGACCTCTTTGGAGTAACTGGATGATACACGGGTTTGCTAGGTTTTCTTTTGAATCTAAGGTTAGGAAGAGATTCCTTTTGAAAACCTACTTTAGTTTTATCTTTGGGTTTTAACTCGGGTTGTAAGGGCTCGTGTCCTCCTTGTTTGCAATGTCCCAAAGCACTCTGGCTATCATAGCCCATTCTTTGCATGATAGTGAGGCCTTTTCCATATTTATTAGTGGGAAACTTAGCCTTTGGGCTTTCTTTGTTGATAGGGTCCTTGTAGATCCATTTTGCCATGTCCTCATTCATGGTTTCCTCCTCCTAACTTTTACCAAGGATGAATTTTGCCAAAGTGCATGTTTGCTTGGCTAGTGGTGTTTGAAGAAACTTTTGAGGTTTTCCATGAGTTCTAGGGGAGGTGAGTAATTGCCCAACACAAAAGAGTTGGCTAAGATTATATTCCCCAAGACCTTCCTTAGCCATTTTCATTTTCAACATCTCTTGCTTTGGTATATGGGTGATTGAACTAGAAAGAGAGGGTGGATTAACATATGATGTGGAAGGGATAACTTCTTTGTTGTTAGGTACGGTGATCTCTTGCTGATGGTTAATATTTTTACAATATGCAAATGGATTTGCATCGTCAAGGATTGTGATTTCTACACCATTATGGGGAAATTTGATACATTGGTGATAGGTGGATAAAACAACTTGCATGGCATGTATCCAAGGTCTTCCTAACAAGAGATTATATGGAAAAGGAAGGTCTAGAACCTGGCAGACTATATGCTTCACCACTAGCCCCACTCTAATAGGTAATACAACAACTCCTTTGAAAGAATGCTTTGCATTATCATGGGCTTTAATGGTTATCTTTTTGCTGGCATCCATTGATTCTACGACATAACCTAGTGTTGTGACCAACTGCAAGGTGCATATATTCAAGCCGACTCCATTGTCAATCAAGACTCCCTTGATTCTATGTTGGTTTACAAATACTTCAATGTGAAGGGATGCATTATGTGGTTGTTGAAAGGAAGAGTTGTCACTTTTAGAAAAAGTGAGGCATGGTGATGACTTGGGACTACCAACCATGGCTTGAAATTGATCTGTGTTGAGGTTGGCAATGATAGACACTTCTTGGAGAGTTTGATCCAGGATTTTTTTGTGTGAGGGGGATAAGCGTAAAATCTCTAATATGGAAATGAGTGCAAGCATTTTATCCAATTTCTCCACAAGATTATATTGCTTGGGCAGGGGTGTCGTTCCTTGTGGTGTCGCTTGAATGGTAATGTTTCTACAACATGTAACAACGTTGCACGAAAGATTTGGATATTTGATGGTGAGAGTTGCAACTTGTTCATCAGTGTCATAGAGGTGATTCACATTATAATCATATGCATCTTGTGTATAATTAGTTGTAGTATCTATGTTTTGCCCTGAGGTGGAAGGACCCCATTGATCATGCGATGGAAGTGGATTATTGAACATTAAATGATCATCATTGAATGTTTTAGGGTCATGTCCTTCTAATTCAATTTCTCTTCTATCAATAATATCTTTAACAAGATCTTTCATTCAATGGAAATTACTCATTTTAGGCCCTCTTCCTTAGTGAAATTTGCAATGTTCATTATCATGCCACCATGGAGGTTTGATCTGAGGTTCATAGTTAGATGTTTTTGGTAAGGTCACAAGATTGGAAGAGACCAGTTGATGCAAGATTGTTTCGATGGGTTCCCCTAAAGGTGTGTACGTGTGTTTTGGCTTGTAGTTTTGTTGCCTTTGTTTAGCTTCTTCTTGTGGTGCATTACGACCTTGATTTTGTGGATTAGTGATGGTGTTGTTTTTAGGAGGGGGATTTTGTCCTGCAAATCTGACCATAGGTTGTGCATTTTTTACTGTTTGTGCATCCACTATCCTGTCATTGACAAAGTTCTTGTTCTTGTTCCAAAAATTTGGTTTATCACTATTATAACATGGACGAGGGTCGTCTTTGGGTTCATTGTAGATTTTGATAAGTCCCTTTTTGATAAGGGCTCTTTCACATTTTAGTCCTTGAGTGATCATATCTTCAAAGGATTTTGTACCCTTCATGTCTAAATGGAATTTCGTATCATCATTCAAGTTGGAAATGAATATTTCAACTAGTTCTTGTTCAAGCAAATGAAGAGAACATCTGCTAGATAGTTGCCTCCACCGTTGTAGGAAAGTTGAGAACATCTGAAGGAGGAAGAGGTGGATGATTCCCTTCATGATTAAGGTCAAGGAAGAAGTAATCTCTACCTCTTCCACCATCATTATGGCTTTGTTGCTCGGATGTTTGTTGTATCTGTGTGGTATCAAAGTTAGAGGGTAGTTTGGCACCCTCTTGAGCAAGTCTCAGAAAATGAGCATTTGCATTGTTTATAAGGATTTTGTCAAAGAGTCTATTGAATTTGGGATTGTGTTGTGCTCTTTCTATATCTTTAGGAGTTGGAGTGTTGGTATCTTCATCATTTGTGCCTCCTCCGATGACCTCATTGAAATCATTGAGGTTTTCTTCTTCATCTTCAATCTTTGGTTGTCAGCTTCTCATTGATCTTGTGTGAGCCATGTTCTTGAAAGTTTGAGGTTTGGTGAAAGTGATTATGAGGTGGTGATGAAGTGTTTGATGGAAGACAAGTTTTTGTGAAATGTTTGTTTTGAAGATGGACCTCAAACACTGAAGGTTGGATGTTACCAAAGTTCTTTGTGAATTTCTCTTGTGTTTTCAACAATTTTGATGTGATGAGGTATAGCAAGGTTTGAGATGTGTTACAAACCAAGCTACCTAGAAATGAGAGGATGCACTCATAAACTAGTTTTAACCTATATAGAAATTCCTTTTAGGATGATTGATCCTAGATGCAAAGACACTCTAAAAAGTGACCTGTTGGTTTGATTTAATCAATATTTTTAAAAGAACTAAGGACAAGAACCTTTTTGTGTTTTGGAGAGTTGAATGGATTTTTGATTTGTGGAAGTGAAAAAGGGTAGAATATGGACCTCAGTAAAAAATTTATGTTATAAAGGGGGTTTCTACTTCTTCCTCTTTCTCAAGGGTTGGTGGTTCCCCTTGAGCTTCGTTGTAGGTGATACAAATTTTTGGAATGAAAGAAGGATTGATCTTTCCCCCTTTATTTTTGTGATAATCCAATGCTCTATACTGAGTAAAAGCTCTATTTCTCAAAGGCTCTTTGTCAAATTAGTTGGATTTTTCTTGAAGATACAAGTGCATATGGCACAAGAAGGCTCTATGTGAGAGAAAAATTTATGTATTGATTTAGAAAAACTCGCTTATTTTGATTAAAGCTTTTGAATCCAATTGTCTCTTCTTCAATTTGGACATATAAACCTGCATGCCAATAGCCAATAGCCAACCGTCATGTAGCCCTATCGGGACATAGAAACCCGCTGATCATCCCACCTACCACAACTATTAACCTCTATGTGCTGGAATGCATAACATCCCATCTCAAGTGCCCTTGTATCAACTCCAACTCTAGGTCTACAAAGACTCATCGCAGTGCATCCTTGTCTCCCTCTATGTCATAAACTATGAGATCCCCATGGATCAAAACCCATAGTATCTTGTATGCATCCTCTAATGTGACTGACATCTCACCAATCGACAAATCAAACATGGATGCCTTAGAGTGCTATCTATTTACAAGAGCAATCAACAATCCAGTGTTCATCCTAATCTTTGGCATGTATAGAATGTGTCTGAAACCCATACCCTCAATAGCAACATTCTCCTCAAAGGTCAACTCTATGTGCAATATTTGAGTCACAGGGAATCACTCTCTAAACTCAATCTGGGGTAAATACTCTTGCATCCAATAAAATCAAGCGTGTCAATCCTAGTAGTACTCATGTTTATCACATAGTGCTACTCCTATCCTAGTGCTAATTTTTATCACATGCTGTTGCATCCTATCCTAGTGTATATGTTTATCACATTGCACTTGATCCTTGTTTGTCTAGAGAACTCACCAGATTTTATCAATTCGACGACTTATCCTATACTTAGCTTAGAAAACCTACCTATTTTAGGGCATCTGCTGAGTGAATCCTCTCAGCAACTTATCCAATTGGCAACGTATGTTTATCACAAAATTTCCAATTTTAGCCTATCCTTTAGTTTGTCTCCCTAGGGAACCTATTTGAGTGTATCCTCTCAGAAGCTTATCCAATCGACAACGTATGTTCATCACAAAATTGTTGATTCTTTCTTAGTCAGACATAGATGCATTTTTTCTATGCAGTCACAATTCTAGCTACCCTAAACACACTTTTTCAAGCTAGATGGACCTATTCACCATAGACACGGGACTTCTCTACCTATACACAGTTTGCTGATGCAAATATGCCTGCTCATCACAAACATGCCTATTTCTATACCTAGACATGATTACATTCCTAGATGCAACCTAAACCTACCTAGACATACTTGTCTTACACAAATGCATGCAAACCTAACATAGATGCATTTCTACCCTAATTATCGCTTCCACATTTTTGCAAAACTAGCTTTAAATGCATTAAATGCAACAATAAATGCAAAATCATGTAAAGAAGACACAGTTTGAGCAAGATTTCTAATTGTCGCTTCAGTAGAAGAATGGATGTTAGACATAGTTGATTGAGAAGGTGGTGTGATGTTATTTAAAAAAGGCATGGACTGAGAATAAGGGGGTGGTAAATTATGACAAGTAGGCATAGGTGATGATTGGGTAGGAAAAGGGACACTTAAAAGAGGAACACAGTTGTTAAATTTATTGCTCCCTTGTGTCACATTGATTGGTTGTGGAATAATAGGAATACTTATGGAAGACATAGGTAAAAATGGAGGATTAAATGAATAAGAGGGATTACCCCCATGACCAAGTGTTGTAGGAATGATATTTTGAGTTGAAGTAGCCATGATGTTGGAGGTAAAATTAGGAATATTAGTCATAAGAGTAGTCAAAGGAATTGAAAGATTGACTTGTGTTGAAGGTTTTGAATAACCTAGGGTCTCGACATAACTCTTGGTAGGCATGATATTAGAATCAAAAATTTGTACAATGCCACATAATATATCAATTTCATTCCTATCACTTTGAATCATGCGCTTAAGGCCTTCAATTAATAGAAGAGTTTCACTATTAGGGTATTCTTGGTACATCCATTGTTGAAAGTTATCAATTTGATTGTCCAATGTGGAAAGTTGATCTATAGAGACCCTAGTTAAATTTTCTTTTCATGGGATTCATCAATGGGGTGAATAGGGACATGATTAGGATGAGAAGAATTAGTATGATCCTCATTAAGAAGTCACCCAAATTAGGCTCCATCTCCTCAGTAATTAAACCTTTGGAGGCCTTAATTATAATGATTTGTCTAACGGCAATAGGATAGGTAGGACTAATAGTGGTAAAACTCATGCACTAGAGGGAAAATTTGAACTTTGAATTTTGGAACAAAGCTTACAAAATTGATTAAAGCAAAATTTAAGAAAATACTGATTAAACAATTTTAACTTTGTTGGAAGAAAAGGATGACACAATTTCAAAAAATAAAAGGAAATTGGAATTTAAAAATTAGGGCATTCAAGCATTCAAGCATTCAAGAATTCAAGAGAAATTGAGCATTCAAGCATTCAAGCATTCTTTTCCCGCATTGAGCATTCTCAAGTCTCCCTTCAAGGCTAGGTGTTGCTTTCAAGTCAAGTATTTAACCATTGAAAAGGAGATTGATTCCAACATTCAATTCCACACAATCATTTCTATCAACATTGCTACCAAAACCTCCCTTGAAGTGACTTATAATACAATCTTTCATTTACATCTACTTTCAAGTACTTTCTTTCATTAGTTGGTTAATTCTAAAACTGGGGTTTGACCTAAAGGCAAACCCCAAATCCCAACCCATTTTCCTCTCTTTTCTGTGTGTAGGTTGCAGGTGCACAACTGTACTTCCAAATTCGGGCTCCATTTGTAGAGGTGGAAAAACCCTTTTTGTTTTGCAGATTTTTTAGAGGACCGTGTACATTTCTGTCACATTCTAGGCAACTTTTCCTCAAATTTGTAGGGTGACTTCATCTCGACATATTACTGCCAGATCCAGGTGCACAACTTCATCCTATACTCTGATCTCAAGTTATAATCAGTTCTTTGTCACTTTTTCACTACATAATTCAATCAATTCCTTTCCATTTCAAATGAGGAAGAGGGGATCAACTTATCATTCCCATTTCACTCAGAATTATACCTTCATCTTTGGAGGTTGAATCTAGTGAACTCTCCTCTCCTCTTCCAATGTAATTAGGTAAAAAGTGTTTGAAGAGAAATTTGTAGTGAAACTCTCATCTCTCCTTGGAGAGAAAGGGTAGTTTTCCTCTTGATCTCTCATTCACATTTCACCATGTTATATTTTGGTGAACCCGACATCTTGCATGCTTTCCTTTAAACAAAATTGCATATTTTTCATTTGCAAGTTTCAAATTTCTGCAAACTTAGTGGTTAAGTCATCAAAACCCCTATTTTTATAACTAAAATTGAACTTGTGATTTGTAAAAAATTGCTTGTGGTTATCTTACATATGAAAATTGTCGTGTTTATCAAATTCAATTTCTTCATTGTCTTGTTCAATTTTCAAATCAAATTTACAAAATTAAGAGGTTACTTGTTAAAACCCTAATTTTCAAAAATCATCTTGAACTTGTGCAAAAATTGGATTTACATTTAATTTTCAGATTTTATATTGTTCTCGGGCTTGTCTTCATTCTTATAATTCAAATTTTCAATTTCCCCCCTTTTTCCCAAAATTCAAATTTCAAAATTGAGTGGTTAGGTCATAAAACCCTAATTTTAAAATTTAATTGGATTTTGTGAAAATTTCAAATCAATTTCATTCAAATTCATATTTCTAAACATTTTCCAAGGTGTCCCTATCCATTAGGTTTGACCTTTTCCAAAATTGCAATTCAATTCCTCTTTTGATCCAAAACCCTAATAGGGTCCTATTTTTACATTTGCGCCTTCATTTCGCCCATCTAGAGGTCATAAAATTCATCAGTTTTTTGGGGTTAGCTTTGAAATCCTTCTAATATTGATCCCTGAAATTTTTTGAAAAGAATTGGTCGAACCATGTGCGTTCCCGCCACGGTCCTCGACTTTTTCCCCAAAATTTTGGGAGACTGTTATAACTGTATTTAATAGCCTAAATCCAGAAGATTGGCTAATTTTGTCAATTTTTTATCCCTCTAGAATCGGAAATACCTCCAAAATAAATTTTTGAAATTTCAAGAAATTTTTTAAAATTAAGAGGTTAATTATTTTAAAAATTCTAATTTTAAAATTAAGTGGTATTCCCTTGGCCCTAATTTTAAAATTTCAATTTACTTTCATTTTTTGAAATTGTCATCCTTTTCCTCCAACAAAGTTCAAATTTTGTAATCATTACTTTCTTAAATTTTGCATTACTCAATTTTGTAAACTTTATTCCTATTCAAACATTAAAATTCAAAATTAAATTTTCCCCTCTAGTGCATGAGTTTTACCACTATTAGTCCTACCTATCCTATCCCCGTTAGACAAAGCATTAGAATTAAGGCTTCCCAAGGTTTAATTACGGAGGAGATGGAGCCTAATTTAGGTGACTTCTTTAATGATGATCATGCTAATTCTTCCCATCCTAATCATGTGCCTATTCACCCCATTGATGAATCCCATGATGAAGAAGACACTTTAACTAGGGTTTCTATAGATCAACTTTCCACATTGGACAATCAATTTGATAACTTTCAACAATGGATGTCCCAAGAGTACCCTAATAGTGAAGCTCTTCCATTAATTGAAGGCCTAAAGCACATGATTCAAAGTGATTAGAATGAAATTTATATATTGTGTGGCATTGCACATATTGTTTATTCTAATGTCATTCCTATGAAGAGTTGTGTCGAAACCCTAGGTTATTCACAACCTTCAACACAAGTCAATCCTTCAATTCCTTTGACTAGTATTCCTACTTTTACCTCCAACATCATGGCTACATCAACTCAAAGTCTCATTCCTAAAAACATTGGTCATGGGGAAATCCTTCTCTTCATTTAATACTCCATCTTTACCTATGTCTTCCATAAGTATTTCTACTATTCCTCAACCAATCAGTGTGACACAAGGGGGAAATTCCTTCAACAACTTTATTCCTCATTTAAGTGTCCCTTTTCCTATCTAATCATCACCCATGCCTACTTATCATAATGTCCCACCACCTTATTCTCAATCCATGCCTTCCTTCAATAACATCACACCACCTTCTCAAACAACTATGTCTAACATCAATTCTTCTACCAAAATGACAATTAATAATCTTGCTTAAACCGTGTCTTCCTTACAACAAAAATTGCTTCTATGAGTCAATGAAATTTTAGTGTGCCCACCTTTTATGTTGCAAGCCTACTTTCTCTTGATATTTTTAAATCTGTGTCACCTAAACATATTGAGATCCCTTAATTGGAACTCTATAATGGAAAAGGTGATGCTCTTATACATGTCAAAACATTTTAAACCTTGTGTACCGATTTAGCTTATGATCAAAGATTGCTTGCAAAATTGTTTACAAGAACACTAAGAGATAAGGCTTTACAAAGGTATTTCTCTTTTCCTTCTTATTCTATCACTTCCTTTCAACAACTAGCAAATGCTTTCATCCAACAGTTTCAAAACAACATTGGTCCTAAAATCACTTCAACTGATTTAATACAATGTAAACAGGGTGTTAAAGAAAAAGTGATTGATTTAATTGGTAGATATAAGCATTTGTGTTCTCAATTTCTTTTCATGTACTTGATAATGATATTCAAATAATTTTCATTTCTAATTTACAAAAAGATATCAGGGAAAAACTTATTTTGTTTGAGTTTACTTCCTTTTTGCAATTGTGCGCAACACCCCATAATTATCAATTGGTTGAGTCGAATGTAGCAATCTACTCCTATGGATCTAAGTGATAAGGGGGGGAGTGCTCAACAACCATTTGCGAAGTTCAAACCAACAAAAATCTTCATCAAGTTCAATGATACAACCAGAACCCACAATGTAAGTGCTACAACAGGTGTGCCCCGTATTTCTTAATTTTTCCAAAGAGAAAGACAATTTACTTATTTGAATGAATCTTTACATAGTATTATATCTCAGTTGTTGCACAAAAATTTCATCAAAATTCCTCCTATAAAACAAATTGACCCTTCTAAACTTGCATCCCCTTATTTTGATAACAATCCATTTTTCCAATTTCATCGCCAACCTGGTCATGATAGTGAGAAATGTTATGTATTGAAGAATAAGATTCAAGATTTGATTGACAATAATACTATATTTGTAGGAGGTGTGAATGATAAAGGGAATACATTAGTAGCTCCTCCTAATCAAAATCTTAATATTTTCACTCATCCCTTGCCTTCTCATACCTCTAACGTTATTGAGATTGTGCCTAATTGTTTCTCTTTTGAAGAATTCACCTCTATGACTCCAAAATTGGTTAATATGGTAGAAACACAAGATATGCCTAAGGATCCATGTATTACATTTGACCCTAGCGAGATCATTAGAGAACCCGATGGCCCTTTATACATAGTTGTGAAGGTTAAGGATATCCCTTTCCGTGGTGCCTTTATTGATCCCTCTTGCATGGTTAATATCATAACTAAAGAGTATATTTTCACTTTATGATTGCATAAACCAATATACGATACTTCTAGTTTTGTTGCAAAGTTATTTTATGGATTCTCTTATCCTACCATTGGTTCTATCACCCAACCTATTGAAATTCATACTAAATCCATGGATATTGACTTTGTTATCATACCCTCTTCTAACCAATTCTATGGTAACTTGGGCTATCCTTGGCTATCTTCCATGAAGGTTGTTGCTTCTCCAATACACAAGTGTCTGAAATTTCCTCACAATGGAGAAATCATAACCATGAATCATAGCTCATTTTGTCCATCCGAAAGAAGCCTAGGTATTCCTATTGATTTCTTTTGGCCTAAACAATTTCAATCTCTTCTATCAAGGAGTGATGCTCTTTTTAAATCTTATCAAAAATAGAAGAAAGATATGATCTTATCCTTCAGTCAACCTAGATCCCCAACACTTGACATTCTGATTATTCTTCAAGATGAGGTTCTTCCCCTCATGGATAGAACAATCTCCCTCCTAAGGAAGATCATCAACCTATTCCTATGGATGTTAAGGAGAGAAATAATATTCTTCCTAAGGTTAGATCTATACCTCCTCCTCATGATGGACCTGGTCTTCTTCCTACACCTACCATTCCTCCTTTCTATGGCACAATTGCACCTCCTTCCTCTTATCGAGAGAAGAGGCCTACTTCTCCTCTTGTTCAACCAAAAAGGCCTCAACCTAAACCTTTAACTATCAAGGAGAGAAACATTCCTACTTTTTCAAGTGTTCCCCATTCTCAGCCTTCCACTAAGACTCGTTGGAATCATTGTGCGAGAGAATTTCGATGAAGACATCATGTTTGAGCTCATGAAGCTATCCCTCAAAATACTCAATCTCCTCAAACTCCAATAGTTGACATGATTCCCTTTTCTCCTAAGCAAGATGTTCAACCTACATCTCCAAATCATAAGTTGCACAAAACATGTAATGGTTTTACTCTTATTCATGTTCTTGCTCCTCTTTCTCTAAACTTTGATGAAGAAATGGGTGAAAATTTTATTCATGATGCCAATACAACTCCTAATGCTTCTGATAGTGAGTATGAATATGTTGGTGTGGACAAGCATTTATCAACTGAATTTTCACAAACCCTAATCCTAGCTCCTAGAATTGAACAAAGTGAATTACAAAATGACCATAGTCCTTGTTTGGATCTTGTAATAGCTCCATCTGTTGTGCTCAATGTCACTCCTCTGGTATGTTGCTCGCCTTCTCAAAATAGTGATTAGTAAGATCGGGAGGCAAATGTCATGCTAGATTAGCAATATTAGCATTGTAGATCTTCTCTCGAACTCCTTTCTTTCTCTTTTGTGACCATTCTTCTATGTGTATCCATGTTCTTCTATTGTTCCCTAAATGTCTACTTGGGGATGATACAAAGCATTGAGATCTTTTCTTGGTCTCTTAATGTTGACTCAAAAGACATCATCTCTTCCCTTTCTTCTAAGGTAGTGTCCTTCTTTGGGGAATGACAATTATTATATGCACATATACGTATATGATATACATGAGTTATCATACAACATACTGACCCCGAGGAAAGTGAAACTACCTCGTACCTCATGTTTTGTGTTCATTATCCTTGGGTTTATTCCTCGATTGGGGGCTAAATCCTTGTGATAACATGCTCCATCTCTTATTTCTCTCATGGGTGTATCCTACCTTAAAGAAATCACTCCCATAAGGCACATGCATCACTTTAACGTGGGGGCATACACTCTACTTATATTTTACTTCTTGATACTTAGAATTACTTAGTGAACTTTGTTTTTCTTTGTAATCTTTGGTATCCTTGCTTTCATGACTAATAGTGAGGGGAAGTTTGCTACTTGGATTCATGGTTTTCCCCTTATCCATCTTCCCTTTTACTTTGTCAATCAAAGTCATAAGATCCTAAGTCCACTGGGGGCTTTCCGCATCTTGCATCCTTGACATGGTAAAAGTCTTTCAATCTTGTTACCTTGTACTTTACCGACGGTATTTGCATACACTCATACTCTTTCTAAAGTGGGGGCTAAATGTAGTGTCATAAAATTGCAACCCTAGCCATCTTCAACCATATTAGGATCCTCACGCATGTGAGATCGAATCCTCTAGCCTGATCGGAGACCGAAGACTACTCAATCCTCAAAATCTGCTTCTCCCTTGGCCTCTGCACCACCCTGTCTACACTCTTCCCTGGAGAAAGGGGTAGGACAGGGGTGTGGTGCCCCTATCCCTGCCTTATTTTGGGATAGGGCCTTTCCTAAGAATGCATTGTAGGTTGTGCAATGAGCGGGAAAACTTCCCTGATGTCGGCCTGTGATGAAAATCAGTTTTATTAACCTTAATTGGCATTTTCCCTCCCATTTGAATAATTTTGATAAGGTGAAAATTTTCAATCAAGAGTTCAAGATCATTCAAGTATTCCTTCCCAACATTGATCATTCTCAAGTCTCCCTTCAAGTCTAAGTGTTGCATTCAAGTCAAGGATTCAACCATTGAAGAGGAGATTGATTCCAACATTCAATTCCACATAAACATTTTTATAAACATTGCTATCACAACCTCCCTTGAAGTCATTTAAATTTTAGTCTTTCATTTACATCTACTTGCAAGTACTTTCTTTCATTAGTTGGTTAATTCTAAAATTGGGTTTCAACCTAAAGGAAAACCCCCAATCCCAACCCATTTTCCTCTCTTTTATATGTGTAGGTTGCAGGGGTGCAACTGTACTTTTGAATTCGGACTCCATTTGCAGAGGTTGCCTAAACCCTTTTCGTTTCACGGATTTTTCAAAGGACCATGTACATTCCCGCCATGATCTAGGCAACTTTTCCTCAAATTCACAGAGTAGCTTCATCTTGACATATTACTTCCAAATCCAGGTACACAAATTCATCCCATACTCTAAGCTCAAGTTATAATCAATTCTTTGTCACTCTTGCACTACATAATTCAATCAGTTCCTTTCCATTTCAAATAGGAAGAGGGGATTATATTATCATTCCCATTTCACTCATAATTCTATCTTCTTCTATGGAGATTGAATCTAGTGGATTTTCCTCTCCTCTTCCAATGTAATTAGGTTAAAAGTGTTTGAAGGGAAATCCGTACTCAAACACTCATCTCTTCTTGGAGGGAAATGATAGTTTTCCTCTTGATCTCTCATTCACGCATTTTTCACCCACCAATACACATTGGTCACAATACAAGTACATTATCGACTAATTATGGAGGTGGAAATCACCAACATAGGGATTTGATGAAGGAAAAACCCCATATAGCCACCTAAACCCCTATTTTGTAGATTCAGATACAGGTTCAGATCCGAGCATCATCGAAAGTTTCAAGACTGGAGGAGCGCACAGAGACAGTTTTTGAGTGCAAATTTCATCAAAAACCCCAACGACAGGGGTATGGTGCCCTGTTCCTTCCTATGATAGGGTGTGATACCTTGGTCCTCTCCTATGTCAGTAGGATTTGGCAGGAAAATATCTTGTAGGATTCATAACCTATCCTCTTAGTCGTAGCTCCAGAATTGTAGAATCAGGACAATGGCGTGGCACCCTAGTCCCGAACATTTTTTCTCAGATCTTAGACACAAGTGCACCTTTGATTTTGCCTCCTAATCTATACTTTTCAATAGTGTATTAGTTGTCACCTCCCTAGGTTCTTTCATATCCCATGAGTGTATATGAGAGTGGGATTAGGGTTTCCATACCCAATCTAACTTTTTTCCCCTACACAAGAAGAAAGGAGTCTTACAACCAATCCATGCTTGAAGTCTCCAGCTATGTCCTTGAATCAACTCAACAACCAGAAAACAAAGAGGCAAGGTTGTGATTGTGTTTTAGAGGCTTGCCATAGTCAGACCCCCTCTTTGGTATTTCCACCTCCACAGACAACCAAGAGAGATTTATATAAAGATGATGGAAAATGATAAACAAATGATACAACAAAGATAAGATCGATAATATGTTATGCATATAATAAAAGAAAGAGGAAGAAGAAAACTCCCCTTTCACACCCAAAGTGAGAAGCTTTCCAAATGAAGAAGAAGAAGAAATCGGTCTTTCTCATAGCATGATAATGATAGTAATGTGAGAGATCTGAGTGTGTAATGAAAGAGAGCTTCTAGACAAGCCTAGATGCAAGAAGCTAGTAGAGTGATTGAATTCATAGCCAGATAGATTGAATGAGTGATTAGAGACTAAAAATAGACTTCAAAGGGAAAGATATGCATCTTGGGACTCAAGCAAATATCGATGGACGTGCACATAGGCATTATGAGCATCTTCTAGGTGCAAGCAAAATGCTCAAACAACCACCTTCAGATTGTCAGATTCATAGGATGCTAGTGTGGCATGTGGAAATTTTCATGACATGCTAGTGTCTACAAGTCAAATGGTTAATACGGTCAGAAAAAGGACAAGGCGGAGGCTAATGGGGCTAGTGAGATCGACAAAAGGATAATACGGTTAACGCTAAACACAAGATGCCACTAAGAGGGGGGGTGAATCAGTGGTTTCCAAACTTTAACCTTTTAATCCTAAGTGTGTGTATATTGGTTAACAGATCTAACATAAAGAAAACATATCGGTGAGATAGGAGGATGACACAAATGTAACCACACACAAAAGGAATATCACATAACACTAGAAGTACAAGGAAAACACAACATGGGAAAAACCTCGGTCAGAAACATTGTTGGAGTCTATTACTCCAATCCAATCTCACAATAAAACATTGGTTACAACATTTAGGGCACCACCCCTGCTTTAGGCCACCAACCCAAGGAGCACCAACCCCTGATTTAGGACACCAATCCAAGGAGTACCAAACCCTGCACCAAGCTCCAACTCAGTGATTACAATGTCATATATCAAATTAAAAAATTAATACCTAGTTACAAATGTGTTTTGTAACCTCTGTAATCTTTCTTCCAATTCTACTCTTCTCAACTAGTCTTCCTCTTCTTTGCTCTCAGCTAGTTCTCTTCTAACTCAAATCCTCCTCTCCATTGCAACCTTATCGACTCAACCTCCACCTCTTCTCTACTGATACTCTGATCTATGATCACTCTAGTTTCATCGCTTGTCAGTTACTCCACTTGTCGGTTTAACTATACACTGTTCTTTGGCTAGCAAGATCTCCTCAACTACTCACACTATATTGCAACTCATTCTCTTCCTTTCTACAGGTTCTAGCACTACTGGTTTACACCACTGCAACTCACTTTGCAATTTACTGATTACTCTCACCTTGCCAATTTTGTCTTTGCCAAAGCCTCTCACCAGTTGCACCTCCCACACTCAATCTCTGACTGGTTGTCTCTTTGATTGCATTCACTCCATCAACGTCACTCTCTCATGCAGTAGCAACAGAGCTAGTCTTCAATCTGCATATTTATACTACGCATTCCAAAACAACATTCAAACTTCTGGCGCGCAAACGGTTCCTTCATCAACCTCTAGGCAAACCAAATCCAATTAGATCTCCTTCTAGAGATCAACCACTTGATAAGTATCACTCAACTCTGTCAATCACATTGCTTCCAAAACACGTTTGCTATATATGGAAAAAATGGCATGCACTTTTCAACCACAATGAATGAATTTGTGGTCCCTCTTCACCAAATCTAATTAGTACTTACTTAACTTGCATCGATCAGTGCACCACTCATATCTTCTCCATTCGGTTTGCATCGAGCAACAAACCCCTATAACACACCCGTGATTTTTTGGGTTAACCATAAATGTGGACCCAATCAAAAACTAGCTCAATGAATCACACTTCATCGACAACAACATGCATGACACCTATGTCCTATGTGTAATCATAGTCGACATTCACCTCTACTAAGTCATATGTGTCGGTTCAGACAAGAACACTGACCAACCACACATCTGATGCATACCTACTGGTTCTCTAACCCTGTCGGTTATACCCTAACCGGTTGCCCTTCAATATTGCACATTGTGTTTCTTTCGGTGGAATACCTTTTCCTGGTCACTAAACATATCAATCCACCACATGCTCATCTTCGTCGGGTAGGAGCACATCACTTAGCCTCTTTTCTCTCTTACCAGTTCACATACTTACCGGTAGGCACCATGATGACACCATGTAATCAACCTTCAATTGTTTCCATCTGAGGCATTTGTATTTTGGTTGCACTCTCTACCTGCAACTACTCAATCTTGCCTTCATCTTCCTCAGCCCAAACATCATCTCAATCAGTTTGTGAACATGAAAACCCATCACTTCTTTACTCTACCTTCATTGTCCCGATGGTGCATCATGCTTATACTTGTTGATCTGGTGCACATCTTTGGTTTCATACACCTAAGGAATATTTGTGATTCATCGATTGATCTAATGTGAGC
Source organism: Cryptomeria japonica (assembly GCF_030272615.1). Taxonomy (NCBI): domain Eukaryota; kingdom Viridiplantae; phylum Streptophyta; class Pinopsida; order Cupressales; family Cupressaceae; genus Cryptomeria; species Cryptomeria japonica. The sequence goes on along the minus strand of NC_081414.1, from coordinate 220,664,814 downwards.
CTTCAATCATCTGTCTTTAATATCTTTGTCTTATCCCAGAAGGTTGTGATGTATTCCATGCATGTTGGGGGATAAGCTCCACTTACCGGTGGGAGTGGATCCTTGTCACATATTTTGCTTCCAACATTGCACTGATATGATATAGTGGTCTTAGAGCAGATATATCTTCAATCAAGCACATATGATGTTGTTGGGAACACTCACTTCCAGTCATATCATCAACCTATGATATCATCTTCATCTGGTTGGAGTCTTGCTAATTGACATCCAGCTACATACTAGCTCTGCACTTCTTCATTAGGTCATCATGTTTTCTCACTGTCCATATGCTTCATAGTTGGATACAATGCACTTGCCAACATATCACTTGCCAATTGACATACCATACCAGTCTCCACTACTTGTCTTCAACACAAGCCAACACTAACTTGTGTACCAGTGACTCAAATGATCACTATGTTGGATGGCTTTCTCTTCCTTACTAGTGACAGGCTATACCGGTAACCTTCTATACTAGTTGACATCAATGACACCATTACTGGTAGACATCAATGACAGCTATACCAACAATCTCTCATACCAATTGTCATGCTATACCGGTTGACATCAATGACAACATAGTGCCAACAATTAAGGAGTTATCCAATTAGCATAAAGTGAAGACACTTATGTCACATAGAATTACACGAGGTGTAATTTATGACACTAAAGGTTTATGTATTCGAAGATGGTATTGTTGTCCTTTGTACTTGTTCTTGATGACAAAAAGGGGATTTACATCTCTTAAAGTAACATTGGCAGACTTATTATGATGGTTCTAGCTTTACCTTATGTAGATGTGGATCTTTGGTCATTAACATTTTATTTTTGTGCATAATTCATTCACGTGATGTTATGGTACTTGGTTCATATTTCAGTGACACGGGTTTATGAGTTTCACTTGGTGTTTGATGTTACATTTTGTATGACTTAGGTATGAGCATATTTATTCATTCATGGTTCATACCATATATGATATGTTTGGTACTCTTGGTATGGTACTTAGCATGTTTTATTTTCAATTACATAGCACTAAGTACCATTAGCAATTATCCTTGATTTATACTTAAATAACATTAAAATGCTATAAGTTTTTCATGTCATTCATAATGGCTTACTTTATGCTATTAATCTTTATTGATTATGGAAATCTTTTTAATCTCGTTATATACGTGCATGTTGGCATACAAGGTTTAATATTTAGAGTGCTAACCACAACATTATCCAACACAAGTGCTAAAGAACACTCACACTTAAAGCTTGTTTGAACACGACATGGTAAGCATTCGGTCTACATAGTCAAAATGTACGATGACATGTTTTATTTACTCACGTGGACAATGAGTTAATGATTCAAATAAGTATGTTTTGTTTTGACACTTACAGTGTCGAGTGACATGGATTTTCATTGCATTGGCATATTTGAAAAGGGATTATGATTACTTTGGTTTCATTACTTCGGCATCTTTCAAAAGGTCTGCATAGTTATAAGTGACTTGGCATTATTAATACCGTGGTATATTCTTCAAAAGTCACAAACTTGAAATGAATATTTGGTTTGAGTTTGAAGCTCAACATAAAAGTGATTAGGACAGTTTGTTAAACATGTTTTAGAGTTTTTGAAAACCCTAGCTTGGGTTGCCACCATGGTTGAGATACAAACACTTACAGGCTCGGTTCGATTTGGTTTCGATTTGGTTTCTAATACTCAGGTTTGATAGATTCATATGGTGTTTTCCTTGGTTGTTCTTATGGAGATTTGATACCAATTTTTATGGGATTTGTCCTTCTTCAGGTTCCAATTAATACTATTCATTTTCTCAAACATGGAAAATATAAATCGATTACTTGAATCTCAGCTTTTCATTTTTGAAAGATTCAAATTAAAAAAGGAAATTTTAGTTGTATTTGAAGTTTACTTTATCTCTAAAATTCAAAGTAATAAAAATTTGTTTTTCATCAAAACAAAAAGGTTTTTTACCTGGCAGAAAGTGATTGGTTTTTGTTTCAGTTTTTTCAAACCCTAGTTAGGGTTTGGTAACCCTATATGAGGGTTATAGTTTGAATACATATGGCTTACTGGCAATGTTATTTAAAGTCACATTTTTGCAGAAACATGTTGTTGAGTTTGAATAAAAATAAAGCATTTATTGTTTTCAGATAAAAAGGGTTTTGTTTTACTCTGATACTAAAAGCAGAGCATTATGAAAGAAGATTCTTTGGTTATTATAAAGAGCTTTGAAAAGCTTTATAGACAATCTTTTTTAGTTGAAATTATTGCATAATATTGTTATATCAAACTCATTCCATTAATTGATAATTTTGTGATTGCAAAATATATTGCAATTATAAGATTACCAGTGATTGTAACTTGAGTTGTTTTCTAGCATTGTATGAGACATAGGGGTTGGTGCTCCTTGAAGTTTAACACTTCTAAATTCAGTGTACAGAGTTGGTTCTCTTTGAGTTAATAAAAGGATTATTTTGATGAGTGGTTTTTCTACCCCAAGAGGCTTTCCCACTCATAAAATTCTTGTGTCATGTGTCAAATTGTTTCTATTCATTCCATTATGTTATGCTCTGATACTTGTGTTTATTCTGCGTTGATGTTATGTGATGGTGTTCATAATTATGTAACTCATGTGTTTTACATTCTGAAATTCATCAGTTATCCAGTCAATGTAATTAATATTGAACTACCATTAAATCTAAAATCTATATGGTGGTCAACTCTTCTCATTATCAAAGTCAGTTTTAGTTATAAGCATTAAAAGTTTATTCAATCTATTCATATTTAATGGTAAAATTCACATGCTTTAATAAGGTTTAATCATTCACTAAGTTCAAGTGTGAAATTTTTTTAATTTGTGCAAGTTGGGTCAAAATTCCTATTGACTCTGATTCACCCCCCCTCTCAGAGTCAATCCACTTCCAACAAGTGGTATCAGAGCCTAGGGTCCCTCCATTTAGGTTTGTCCTAGGGATTGATTCTGGTCTTTGTAAGTTCATATGACTGAATCACAAGAACATGCTTCGCTTTCTAGATCTCCTCTCTTTGATGGTATAGATTATGTGTTCTCGATTATTAGGATGGAAACTTACTTGGATTCTGTTGATCTTAATGTGCAGAACATTGTGACCACAAATTATGTTGTTCCTACTATTCCCATAGATCCTGATGCAAAGACACAATATGAATTAAATGCCAAAGCTAAGCATGCTCTCTTGTGTGGTCGTACAAAGGTTGTCTTTGTTAAGGCTATGCATTGTTCATCTACCCAAGAGATATGGAACAAACTTGAAACTATTTATCAAGGAGATGCAAAAGTCAAAGAATCTAAAATTTTCACACTCAAGAATCAATTTGAGTCTTTGAGAATGAAAGAAGATGAGACTATTGCAAATTATTTTCTTAGAATTGATGAATTTGTGAATTCTAGAAGGGGTCTTGGCGAAAATATTGATGAAAAAGATGTTGTAAGAAAGGTCATTAGAACTTTTTTGCCCAAATTTGAAACTAAAGTTTCAACCTTAGAAGAAAAGAAGATTTTTCCTACTATGTCTCTTGATAACCTACAAAGCATACTTACTATGAGATTTTGCCAAGATCAAGAGCTCAATGAAATGTACAAAATAGAGAGACAAGATATAAGACAAGAATAAACTATATTCTCATCAATAGATAAATGATCAATAGTTGTTCATACAATGTAGATGAGCCTGCATATATAGGCAAGGCAATATGGATATGTGAGAACACAAACATGACATGTGGCTAAATAAGAAACAAGGGTAGGTACGAAATAAGTGTGGTAGGTAGGAGAAACAATAAAATATTCCACATGAGGTGGATCACCCACCGAGGTGGAATTATCACTCCACAATAAGTGGATATGATAGAGTAGTAACAAGATCACACCATAAAGGTGGAAATTCTCCTACACACACTATCCCAATGTGGCACAAACACCCAAGTGTCTCATACCCAAACTTCTATGAAATGAATTATCCTAAGTAAACTTAAGTAAGGTGTAATAATATCCATGATGAATAACTATTTACACCAATACTTACAGCCTATGAAATGAGGATTGGCGGTAATCCTACCACTTCTAAAGAGACTGCTTTCAAAGTAGAAAAGAAAGAAGAACCTGATAGTGAATCTAAACTCTTAGATGCTATTGAAGCATTGCTTGTTAGGAAACTGAAAAATAAATACAAGGGAAAATTACCCTTCAAATTCTTTGTGGAAAAGTGGGACACTTTTCTACTCAATACCCTCTCAATGATCAAAATAATGAAGAAGACAAACCTGAAAAGTTTTATAAAAAGAAAATATGGACCCTAAAAAGAAATTTAATACTTTAAATAAAAAGAAGAGTCTCTTTACTAAAGAAGACTCATGCAAAAGATTCAAAAGACTCACCTTGTGAAGGTGATGAGACACTTTTTATGACTGAATTTGAACCCCCTAAGAGGACCATGTCTAGCAATGCAGAAAAATTATCAGATCTTGAAAATTGTGAAATTGATCTAGAAGGAGAACTTCTTTGTTCTCTTCAAGAAGTCAAAAGGCTAAAAAAATTAGTCGCTACACATGAAAGTACTAATCAGACTCTGCAAATTGATTTAACTAATTCAAAACAAACAATTGACAATTTGAAAACCTTGCTTGCTAATAGTGACAAGAAAATTCACACCTTAGAACAACAAGCTAGTTCTTTGCAGAAGCATATTGAACAATATGAGAGCACAATACATTTGAATGATATATTGAGAAAACAAAAACAACACAAGAACTTGATTGGTGTAGGCTTTGAAAACTATGAATCATCAAAATAGACCACTAAACTTGCAAATAGAAAGCAATTTCAAGCTTACAATAGAATCACACCATTTAGATCAGGTTCTTTCATGGCTATTTCTTTTATTGCAACAAGTTTGGCCATAAGGTTAACACTTGCAGAGTTTTGCTACATAGAATTCCTATGTTTGGACACAAAAAAGCCTTTGGCTTTCCAAACACAATGAAGTGTATCAAGTGTAACACCTTTGGACATACCTCTACTCAGGGCAAATCAAAGGTAAATATTGATAAGGTGTGGAAACCTAAGTTTGTACCTAGCACAGAACAATCAATGTTAGTGCATACTACACTTCTTTAAAATAACAAATCAATGTGGATGTTGGACAAAAGATGTTGACACCATATGATAGGAGATAGAGATAAGTTTCTTCATCTGGAATATTTTGATGGTGGTTTTGTAATATTTGGTGACAATTTAGGAGCTTATGTAAGAGGTAAAGGTACATTATTGATGAATGGTGATACTCCAATCCATGATGTTTATTATGTTGAAGGATTAAAACACAACCTGCTGGATGTTGGTCAAATTTGTGACAGTGGTTATAATGTGTCCTTTAGTTTTCAAGGTTGTGTTATCAAAAATAAATCTAGTAAAATTGTTGTTGTTGGTTTTGTAAAGCGGAAAATCGCGATCGAACCCTAAGTGTTCCCCCCACCACTCCAAGGAGAGAGAAAGGAGGTCACTAGGGTTGACGGTTTTCACTTAGGGGAGACTTTACATTCAAAAGAGGGGTTGAAACCCACAAGATCCAATCCCACACAATGCAAGATTGGATTCTAAATGAGTTTCAAGGGTTAAGACAGCAAGGCTATCCTCTTTTGTAAAGAATGTAGATAGAAGGATTGAGCTAGGAATGCATGTAAAGTGAGAAAGATTCACTTATAAACAGAGATAGGAATATAGGATGAAGCTGTGGACCTGGAATTAGCAGTAAAATGTTGAGACGATGCTATCCTGCAAATTTGAGTGAAAGTTGACGGGACGATGGCGCCCGACGTGCACATGGTCCTCCGAAAAATCCGTGAAACGAAGGGGGATCTGTTCGTCTTTGCACAAGGATTCCAGATCTTCAATTACAGTCGCGTACCTGCAACCTACACATAGAAAAGAGAGGACGATTGGGGGGTTAGGGATTAGGGGTTTTCCCTTAGGTCAAACCTTGGTTTTGGAATTAACCAAGAAATGAGAATGCTGTAAATGTAAATGATTGTAATGTAAACAAGTACTGATACCTTGTTGTAAGAATGTTTGTATTCTTACATGCGAAGGTGTAAATGTTGTTGTATGTTGTAAGTTGTAAGTGATCTCCTCTTCAATGGTTGAATCCTTGTCTTGAATGCAACACTTAGCCTTGAATGGAGACTTAGAATGATCAATTGCTTGAAGGAATGCTTGAATGCTTGAATGTTTGAATATCGTTTCCGCGTCTTGTACACATATGTCCTTCCTTTTTTCATCCACCCTTTCTGAGAGGGGAAATGTAGTTTATATACTTGTCAATTAGGGCCGATAGACTGATTTTTCTGACCTTGGGCCGACATAGCAACCTTATTTTCCAATTTGCAAACTTAAAGACCCAAAGCCCCATAAGAGACCGGGCCCAAAATAGGTCCTGGGGGACCAGGGCGCTGTGCGCCATGGTCCTGGGGGACCAGGGCGCTGGGCGCCATGGTCCTGGGGGACCAGGGCGCTGGGCACCCTACTCCTGAAGGACTAGGGCACTGGGCGCCATGGTCCCACCTCCAGGGACAACAGGGTGCAAGGAGGATCAGGCCAGGGTGCTGAAAAATGCAGTTTTTAATGTCATGAACAAATTTCGAGGTCTCCATTCAGGTTCAATGTTGCGTCACCATCATGAAGACCCAAATGCAGTCGAAATTGCAAGTGTCACAATTTTAGGACGCTACAGGCTTAAGAACAATTGACAATGTTTACAACTTGCTTGACTCCACTGATTATCAAAACGATGAAGGTATATGCCTTATGGGTCAAGTTGAGGAAAATTGGTTGTGGCACAAACACTTGGGACGTGTAAATTTTGACAATCTAGTTTCCATGAGCAAGAACCAAAATGTCACAGGTCTGCCTATTCTAAGTAAACCTATAAACAAGATATGCAAAGAGTGTCTAAAAGGAAAACAAACAAAAGTTTCTTTCAAATCTAAAGAGAACTCTTCCACAAGATCACTAGAACTTGTACATACATACCTATGTGGTCCCACAAGGAATCAATCAATTAATGGTGACAAGTAATTCATGCTCTTTGTTGATGATTATACCAGAATGGTATGGGTCACATTTCCCAAACACAAGTTTGAAGCATTTGATAGATTTAAGAAATTCAGGAAAATGGTAGAACGTGAATCTGATTTAAAATTGAAATGCTTGAGATCAAACAAGGGTGGTGAGTTTACAACACAAGAATTTATTGACTATTGTGAAAAACATGGAATTAAGAGACAATATGTTGCTACCTGGACATCTCAACAGATTGGGGTGGTCGAAAGAAAGAATAGAACTGTCAAAGAGATGGCTCGCACAATGCTCAATGAGGCAAATCTGCCTGACAGGTATTGGAAAGAAGTTGTTCACACATCAATTTACATTCTGAATCATGTGCAAATTAGGGTAAAATCTACCTTCACGCCATATGAACTCTGGTATGGTAAGGTTGCTTCTATTAAATATTGCAAAAAATTTGGATGCAAGTGCTATATTATGAGAGATGAAGAAAATCTAGGAAGCTTTGATACTAAAACTGATGAGGGTATCTTTCTTGGATACTCCACTCATAGCAAATCTTATAGATGTTTCAATAATAGATTGAATAAAATTGTTGAAATAATTAATGTAAGATTTGATGAGTAGTTGCTTCTAGGTGATCATTTGCAAGATGTTGAGGAGGATACTCTAGTGGGACTTGAAAAAGCTCCTAAATTTGAAGAAGTAGAGTCCGTAGATGAGAAGGTTAGTTTAAGTTCCAAAGAAGTTACACCTCCTTAAACACCCTCCAAACTTGTCATCAAGAATCACCCGCAAAATCATATCATTGGTGACATGAATGTTGGTGTTTTGACAAGAAGAAGAGATAAAGAAAATGAACAAACCCAAATGGAAGAACATTACTGCTTGGTAACTGATTTCAAACCTAATTTTTTTTCTAATGCTATAGTTGATGAATGTTGTTTAAATGCAATGAAAGAAGAAATCAGTCAAATAGAAAAGAATAAAACTTGGAAACTAGTTCCTAGACTAGATGATAAGAATGTCATAGGAGGAAAGTGGGTGTTTAGCAATAAACTTGATGAATCTGGACCTGTTGTTAGGAACAAGACACAGTTTTTTCACAAACGGTATGCACAACAAGAAGGTGTAGACTTTGGTGAAATATATGCACCTATTGCTAGATTAGAATTAATAAGAATATTTAGTGCATATTATTGTTACAAAAACTTTAAGGTCTATCAAATGGATGTGAAAACTGCATTTCTTAATTGTTATCTTGATGAAGAGGTTTATATGGAACAGCCAAAAGGGTTTGTCTCTACAGATAAACCAGATTATGTGTACAGATTGAAAAAGGCCCTTTATGGTCTTAAACAAGCTCCTAGAGCTTTGTATTCAAGGTTGGATTCTCACTTAATGGTCAATGGTTTCATCAGAGGGAGAGTGGATAGAAATCTTTATGTCAAAAAAGAAGGTAATGATATTATTGTTGTGGAAGTTTATGTTGATGACATCATCTTTGGCAGCAATAATGATGCAATCTCAAAAGTTTTCAAAGATAATGAAATCCGAATTCAAAATGTCAATGTTAGGTAAACTAACATTCTTTCTTGGTCTTCAAGTGTCCCAACTTGAACATGGCATATTTATTTCTCAAACAAAATATGCAAAAGAAATGTTAAAAAGGTTTCAAATGGTTGATTGCAATGATGTAAGTACTCCTATGGTCATTGGCTATAAACTTTCTAAAGTTGATGAGTCTCTTGATGATGATCAGAAAATATACAAGTCAATGATAGGCAGTTTGCTTTATCTAACTGCATCAAGACTTGATTTAATGCAAGCAGTTTGTTTGTTTTCTAGATTTCAATCTACTCCTAAACGGACTCATTTTTAGCTGTACAAATAATATTTAAATATATTCATGGTACTCTTGACTTTGGTCTTTGGTATCCTAGAAATGATAAATTTACTTTGCTAGCTTATGTTGATGTTGATTGGGCTAGTTGTGTGGATAATAGACAGAGCAATAGTGGTGTTGCATTTTTTCTTGGTGAATGTCTTGTTGCATGGCATATCAAGAAACAAGATTTCATCTTACTTTCCATAGCAGAAGTAGAGTATATAGTTGCTACATCTTGTTATACACAACTACTTTGGATGGAACAAAAACTTTGGATATGGGTATTTTTATTGATAAACCTCTTACTATATCCTGTGATAATACTAGTGCCATAAGTTTCTCTAAAAATCCAGTGATGCACTCCAAAATGAAACACATTATAGCTAGGTTACTCTTTCTTCGTGACAAAGTATTGGCTAATGAGGTTTTTTTGACATATGTTCCTACTCAAGCACAAGTTGCTGATATTTTTACAGAACCCTTAGCTACTGAAGCATTTGAAGCACAAATTGTTGATTGGGAGTTATTTCTCAATCTGTTGTTGCTTAACCTCATGCACATGTTTAGGGGGAGCCTTTCTCTCCACAAGCAACACTTTGTTGCTTTCCTTGACTAATTTGTTACTCTTTATTCTATTACTCTGAGTTGCCCTTTGTCCTTGAGACAAAAAGGGGGATAAAGTTGCATCATTGACATTGGAATTCTTTATGCATTTATAATGTTGGCATTGCTTTGATAAATCTCTATTGATATTATTGGTGTTGTACAGTGATATTGGTAGTAAATACAGTTGGTATTGTGCATTGACATTGTGTTGCCAGTAATGTTGACAGTAACATGTTGACAATGATGTTATGATGACAGAAGCAGTAACATTATATTGATTGGGGCATTATGATGACAGGGGCAGTAACATTATATTGACAGGGGCAGTAATGTTATGATTGATAGTGACATTATGTTGACAATGGCATCATATAATTTCTGGCTTGACATATTTTTGTTCTTGGCTTACATATTTATGGTTCCTTGGTTACGTTATCATGATCATTGGAATCGTTTCTGATCATTCATTCTGATTCTTGGTAGCATACAGGTGTTTTATGGTCAATGATGGCTTGGTTTTTGCCATCAAGGACAAATAGGGAGTTTTTTGCCCTTTGTACTTGTCCTTGATGACAAAAAGGGAATTTGCATCTCTAACAATAACATTGGCAGACTTATTATGATGATTCTAGCTTTACCTTATGCAGATGTGGATCTTTGGTCATTGACATTTTGGTTTTGTGCATAATTAATTCATAGGAGGTTATGGTACTTGGTTCATATTTCAGTGACACAGGTTTATGAGTTTCATTGGTATTTGATGTTACATTTCGTATGACTTGGTTATAGAGCATATTTATTCATTCATGGTTCATACCATATATGAAATTTTTTGTACTCTTGGTATGGTACTTAGCATGTTTTATTTTCAATTACATAGCACTAAGTACCATTTGCAATTATCCTAGGTTCATACTTTAATAGCATTAAAATGCTATAGGTTTTTCATGTTATTCATAATAGCTTACTTTATGCTATTAATCTTTATTGATTATGGAAATCTTTTTAAGCACGTTATATAAGTGCTTGTCAGCATATAAGGTTTAATATTTAGAGTGCTAACCACAGCACTAGCCAACACAAGTGCTAAAGAACACTCACACTTAAAGCTTGTTTGAACACGACATGGCGAGCATTTGGTCTACACAATCAAAATGTATGATGACATGTTTGATTTACTCACGTGGATAGTGAGTTAATGATTCAAATAAGTATGTTATATTTTGACACTTATAGTGTCAGGTGACATGGTTTTTCATTGCATTAGCATATTTGAAAGGGCTTATGATTACTTTGGTTTCATTATGTCGGCATCTTTGAAAAGGTCTGCACAGTTATAAGTGACTTGGCATTATTGATACCGTGGTATATTCTTCAAAAGTCTCGGACTTGAAATGAATATTTGGTTTGAATTTGAAGCTCGACATAAAACTGATTAGTGTAGTTTCTTAAACATGTTTTATAGTTTTTTGCAAACCCCAGCTTGGGTTGCCACCATGGTTGAGATACAAACAGTTACAGGCTTGGTTCAAGTTGGTTTCTAACACTGCAAAATAATGCTTAGGTTTGATAGATTCGTATGGTGGTTTCCTTGGCCGTTCATATGGAGATTTGATACCGAATTTTATGGGATTTGTCCTTCTTGGGGTTCTAGGTAATGTTGTTCATTTTCTCAAAGATGGAAAATATAAATCGGTTACTTGAATCTCATATTTTCATTTTTGAAAGATTCAAATTTTAAAAAGGGAATTTCTGTTGTATTTGAAGTTTATTTTATCTCTGAAATTCGAAGTAAGAAAAAGTTGTTTTTCATGAAAACAAAAAGGTTTTTTACCTAGCAGAAAGTGATTGGTTTTTGTTTCAGTTTTTTCAAACCCTAGTTAGGATTTGGTAACCCTATATGAGGGTTACATTTTGAAGACATATGGCTTATTGGAAATGTTATTTAAAGACACATTTTTGCAGAAACACGTTGAGTTTGAATAAAAATCGAGCATTTATTGTTTTCAGAGTTTTGTTTTACTCTGATACTAAAAGCAAAGTATTATGAAAGAAGATTCCTTTGTTGTTATACACAGATTTGAAAATCTTTATAGACTATCTTTTGTAGTTGAAATCATTGCATAATATTGTTATGTCAAACTCATTCCATTCATTGATAATTTTATGATTGCAAAATATATTGCAATTATAAGGTTACCAGTGATTGTAACTTGAGTTGGTTTTTGGCATTGTATGAGACATAGGGGTTGGTGCTCCTTGAAGTTTGACACTTCTAAATTAAGTGTACAGAGTTGTTTCTCTTTGAATTAATAAAAGGATTATTTTGACGAGTGGTTTTTCTACCCCAAGAGGGTTTCCCACTCATGAAATTTTTGTGTCATGTGTCAAATTGTTTCTATTTGTTCCACTAGATGTTATTCTCTAATACTTGTGTTTATTTTGTGTTGATGTTATGCAATGGTGTTCATAATTATGTAACTCATATGTTTTACATTCTGAAATTCATCAATTATCTAGTCAATGATATTAATATTGGACTTACATGGGTTACATATCTCATTCACTGCCATTAAATCTGAAATCTATATGGTGGTCAAGTTTTCTCATTGTCAAAGTCAGTTTTAGTTATAAGCATTAAAAGATTATTCAATCGGTTCATATTGAATGGTCAAATTCACATGTTTTAATAAGGTTTAATCATTCACTAAGTTCAAGTGTGAAAAGTTTTTAATTTGTGCAAGTTGGGTCAAAATTCCTATTGACTCTGATTTACCTCCCCTCTCAGAGTCAATCCATTTCCAACAGGTATCCTTGTTTTAACCCTCTAAAGGAAACTCTCAAGTTTCCTATCTAGGTTAGTTTGCCAGGGTTGCCTTTGGAGCTTTAGAATGAAAATATTTTTATTATTATTGCCAACTCTTTTGGATAGTATTATGCTATGGATAAGGTTTCCAAACTTATGAAACAGTTTTTATTTGCTAGATTTTGTGTTTATGTGGAGAAAAATCAAGTGCTCCCTACTCAAATTACCATTGCCTCTATACTTGGTGAGTAGCTGCAGTAGATTAAGTTGGATTAGATTCTCTGATTATTTTTCGTTCTTGTGGTAAAGTGAGCCATGCCTCCACTACTTTCTTGAAGAGTAACAACACTTTGTTTGAAAAATGAAAGTTCAAATCCTTGTTTCTATGGAGTCTTCCTTTCCTTCTGTTTAGGAAGTTCTTAAAGTTGATACAAAGAGGAAACCCCTATAAACAATTCTATGAAAGAGTTGGAGGAAGGTCCTTCAAATGATTTTATGACTCCTCTTTGTCTCGAGAAATTTAGATTCAAGGAGAAGGACTGTAGTTCAAGTTAAAGCAAAGCTCCTTGGAACATTTTTGTAAACCACCTTGACTTTGGGTGGGCCTACCCTGTCTTTGGGTAGGGCTACTATAAGATTTTTTTTTCCCTTGTTTCTAGTTTCATTTTTTATATTTCGTCATTGTTGTTTGGTGTTTTCCTAGACTAAATGCTTCATTTTTATCCTTGTACAGGGAATCAAAGACCTTTCAAAATCGTTGATTTACTAATCAAAAACATTGTTTTTATCATTTACAAAATTTACAAGATAAAATTAATCATTATTAAAAAACCATTTGAAAACATTAAAATCCTTACCAAATGAATACTAACTAAATGACTCCTTAAATATTTTCAATGTCAACTCCAAATTAAACTGACTGAAAAACCATAACCCATGTATCACTACACTTCGAAATAGAAACTAATTGGCTAAGAAAGATAAAAGAATCAAAAATGCCCATTTTTATACTAAATTTACATGTAAAAAAGTTTCAATTAAACTGAACATTTGACTACACTACTCTACTTCTATTACAAATCATAAAGGAAATATACTCACCATTACACGATACTTGTTTAAATATATACATATAACACTATTTTATAAATGAAACAAAAATTCCCAACAACGCAAACTTCTCCATGGACCATGGCTCCATTTCACTGGATACCAAAGCAGCAATGCACTTCGAAACTATACATATTGCAGGCAATGTTGAAAGAAAGAGAGTATTGAATGTGGTCAATCACTGCAATCCCCATCACGATGTTCCCCAGATATTACAGGGAACTGACCAAAGGGTCCATGATAATGCATGGTCCACTGCTCTAATGGAAACAATGGATACCCGTCGTTGACATCACACTTCACTCCTTTGCCATAAGCCACCGAACAGTCAATCACAACATCATATGCAGTGCAATATTGACAACTATTTGTCAACATGACAAATTCCATATACCCTCCTCCGAAATCCACCGTTTATGATACTATCATATAAGGCAGGCATGGTTTATCCGTCTCACTTTTATCTGAATAGTAATAGCAAAATTCATCAGCCACAATGTCACTCAATCATCATTCAACATGATATTAAAGATAGACTCAATCAATCTTTTTAAAATCACATTTTAATTCATAATTTCGTCTAAAAACATTTATCTAATCAAAATATGTAAATGGGTTGAAGTAAAAGATATCAAATTCGACACCTGGATGATACGAGGTGTTGGACAAAAAGATATTAAAGATAAAGATTCAATCAATTTGTTTCTTGTTGTTTATGTTTTATCTTGATGTCTCAATCAAAATATGAAGAAATTAAATTCGACACCTGGATGATATGGGGTGCTGGAGTTCACGCCTTGAATTGAATTGGCTCTTTGCAAATTTCTAGAGTTTACTGATAGTACAGAGAAAGTATAAAGTATTAAACAAAAGAGAACCTGAGGCATCCACATGGTTTCTGGTATTCTGGTATTCTGCTAATCTCCCTGATTCTCCACACAGATTGAATGTAACATGATCTCACAGGTGCTTATAATTATCGTTTCTATTTCAGTTTCTACTTTCTAGTCATCAGGTAGAGATGAAATAAATGGATCCACAACATTTAAATCGCAAATTGCTCTTTTGTAATTGGACGTCGCTGGGCTGTCCTGCTATGATAAGAAATAAAACAATGAATTTTCTTCTAAAATAAAAATAAACATATAATGTTTGATACTTACAGGTCACCTCGATTGGGATGCAAGCCTGTTATCGGTTTCACCATAAAAACTGTATCCAAATTAAGGTAAGGTTTAGATATGTTTGTTGAGAAATTAAAATGGTTTCTCTCATTTCGTTCAAATAATACACATTATTGGATTTCATTGATAAATATATGTTTTGGGTAAATAAAATAAAATTATTTTATTAATAATATTATATTAATCTATAATGTTATTTTGAATGGTATAATGTTGTAATAATGAAATTAGTATATCTATGTTATTTTGTATTTAATTTTAAGATTTGTTTGGTTAAAATGATTTAATATAATTATTTATAAATAAGTGGTATTCTTTTCTTTTAAGTTTGGTTTAGAATTCAATATATGTTTTTATATGTTTATCTTTCTTTGATTTTAATTTCTTTTCATTCAATTTTATATCATATTTATTCACACTCATTCTAATATATTTGTTCTTAGTAGTCATTTATTACACCCACATTCATGAGAAATTCTATTAATTTGAATAGTATCTCTAAACTAGCATTTTCCTATCACTAGTCAATCCCCAATACCTATGTATCAAGATTGACCCTATGATTTGAATTTTAAAATTCAAATTCTAAAGTCATCATTTTTTTCACTACTGATTATAAATTGACTTGGTTCATGTTTACACACATTATTGTTATGTCATGGTATTTAAAAACATTCACAAATGTAATTAATTCATACCAAATGATAAGTGATCATAAAACAAATATCCAAAACAAAGAGCATCCATTCTATAAGCATTCTAGTTTGAAGTCTACATCAAAATCACATAAGCCATCTACAAGCTTGAGCATCCATTTTATAAACATTCTAGTTTGAAATCTACATCAAAACCACATAAGCCATCTACAAGCTTGAGCCGAGGAGAATTTGACTCTAGTGGTATTATGAATCACACTACTGCAACACACCATCCAACACCACATAGACAAAAAAATAGACCTCATGACCTCTTGCCTACAATAGAATGATATAACCAATTGATCCAAAATGCCACCCTTTTCCACCTAAACAATCTTGATCATAATCCATATCCTTAATTTATCTTTGCTCTTAATTATTTATTTAAATCACAGTTATTTTATTTCTGAATTTCTTTCTAAACATCGGGCCTCTCATAGTGTAAATTCAATGATTTACCACATCTAACGTATTTTGGAAGTCAGTTGAACCCAACAGACCTTACATAATAATGTTTTCCCTTACCTCAAGTCCAGAATCTGGTAAATTCAAAGCATTTCAGACCTACTGAGTCAGTTATAAACTGAAATCAAGAAAGTGACTCATATTTGACATTTAAGGATTTCACATTCATGAAGTATGGACACAAGAGGCCTTGTATGTCATGATTAATACCTCGTCTCATATCTAAGATAAAAAGTTCATTGACATCTGAGACATTTATCAGATCTGAAAGAAAACTTGTGTCCAAGCCTTTGAAAAAGTAAACTCAAAAGTCTCTCTGGGTTAGAAGATTATACTTGCCAAATAATTCGCAAACCCTAAAAGCCTTAAAAATATATTTCCAAGAGAGCCTTGCATTCAAAAGGACTAAGCATTATGACAATCAAGTTGTTTGCCGAACCCAAGATGAATTTACTGCCTAAATTACTCACTCTCTCACGTCTAGAATGCGCAAACTTTCAAATCTGGAATCGTAACAGACTAATGTGACTTATAAATGAATCTGTTTTACCTTCAATATTAAGACTTCAAGTTGGAGATTTGGAAAATCAAGACATTCAAGGGATTAGAAGAAAAATAAATAAATAAAGGTGTATCTACACATCTATTTGAAAATGAGTTAGAACATCTCTCAGTCAAATCGAAGGAATTGAATCGATAGTATGTAGAACAACCTAGGTTTTAATGTCATATATTAGTTTTTCAAGAATTGGTCAAGGGATGAAGGAACAATCATAGTTCTTAGTGGAGGAAGTCTTACTTGCAAGGCAATGACAAATTCAATATATTTCCATAGAGAGATCTATTGGCATTAATTAATTTTTATTATATTATTAACGAGTAGACTTGTAATGTCAATAATGAGTCTAAAATCATGTTGTGGAGTAGCATTTAGAGACATACTTTATGTGCAAAACCTTACACTAAGATATAGCTCCTCTTTCTAAGTATTTGTCATAAGAATTGCAAAATTATTATAAAGTAAACAACAATTGTCATTGAAATTTACCTCTCATTTTAGTTATTTAAATTTAAAACTTTAAAAAAAATTTAAAAATAATATATAATAATACAAGACTAGGTTGGTATAACTAAGTTTGACGCTCTCCCACCATCCTGTCACTCCGCCACCCCAAACATAAAAGGTTTCTAAGTAATTTAAGTGTTATTGTCTACAAATTTCAAAGAAAGAAATGATCCTTTTCCATAAATACTTAACTCACCTAAGTATTGCATGTGTTCCCTTCCTACAAATGATTTTGGAGAAGGAGATAATTCCAAATTATAGGGGCTTATCTTGACAATATTAAGAAAACAATTTGTACAAGACTATGCAAGATGATACTTTTATACTAAATCTTATCTTATTAATTTCATATATGTCACCATACAATTTTCTCCTCCCTTCACTTATTAGAGATTAGGGTCAATGTTCCATGTGCATGTAATATCAAGGAACTACATTATAATATATAATAAGATGAAACTATGGCCATCAACAATAAGTTTAATCCAATGATTTATAAAAAAATTTACAAGAATCTCATGAATCCAACGAATCTTTTGTTGGCAGAGGAATTAAAGGTCAAAAAAATGTCAATTGACTTTCCCCAAGCACAATATCATATCCATAAAAGTTATGCTTATTGGTCCTCGCATTTTTCTTAGTACATGTGCTTCCAAAAATTATCAAGCATGAAATATGTTTCTAGCTATCCAATTAAATTTCCTAATGATTAAGTTGAAAAAGATTTGGTATTATACAATTAACCCCTTTTAGCTCATGGAAAATCTCACAACGATGTGTCTATTAATAAGAAAAGTGAGGGATCATAGATCAGAGTTTTTCGCCCCAAGTATTTTCTATAGTTTGTATTTATATCTCAAACTCAATAGTAGAAAAGGGATTAGAGAGAGATGTATGATGTGAAATTAATCAAGGTGACAAAATAACTTATAACAAAAATTAAATAAGAGTACATAGATAAAATATCTTAATAGCCCTAAGATTAAAAAGTACCAAACTTTTACATGAATGTTCTCTCAAACCATGACACATATGAATGTCTTTTTTGGACTTATAAATGGATAATGAGTCCAACTACACATATATCTCAATTTTTATCAACTCAAATTTATTTTATTGTGATGGTTTAAATGAATGCAATATTACAAAATGCTTCAATATTGGTCAATGAAATAGTGCTAGAAATGATATTCTATTATACACCTCATGGCACTAAATTGACAACATAAAAACCTCTAAGTGGGTGGGTTACTACTATTTGAGGCATTGGTGCCCAAGAATTGTAATCCTTTTGAGAAATTTTGGATCAACAAAGTCTCTTAAGTGCTCCACAACCAAAAAAGTGCCAAACTTTCACATGATAATTCTCTCAAACTATGACACCTATGAATGTTTCTTTTAAACATATAGGTGGATAGAAAGTCCAAATACATATACACATCTTAGTTTTGTCAACTCAAATTTATTTTCCCATGATAGTGATGAATTTAATGTTACAAAATATGTTATCTTTGTTTAGTGAAAGGGTGCTAGGAGTGATATTTTGCAATCTACAACTTGTAGCACCAAACCAACAATCCTAGCACTTATAGGTGGGTAGGTTACAACTATTGTTTTGGTGCCCAAGTTATAGTTTTTCTTTTTATCTACATTGGACTAGAAAATCCTCTTAGTAGTCCTAAGAACAAAAAAGTACCAAAGTTTTGCATGACCATTTTCTCAAACTATGGCACCTACAGGTGTCTTGTTTATAGTTTGGTGACATGTCCAAAGTTACAAACACCTATCTTATTTTTCATCAACTCAAATTTATTTTACCATGGTGGAAATGAATTAAATGCTACAAAACAATTCAATTTTATTTATTAAAAGGTTTCCAGGAGTGATATTTTACATTATGCACCTCACAAACCTATGACTGACATAAGAAACATTTTGACAGTGCTAAGAGGTCTATTAGGACAATCCTAAGAAACTTATGACAATCCTAAGAGGCCCGTGACAATCCTAAGAGATCTATGACACTTATAATATGCTTATGATAGTCTTAAGAAACCTATGACACTCCTATCAGACTTGTGATAGATCCAATGAACCTATGATTGTCCTAAGAAACTTGTGATAGTGCTAAGAGATCTATGAAAATCCTAAGAAACTTATGACATTCTTGTAGATCCATCTTCCATGGCCTTCAACTTGAGTTTGTGGTTTGATGAGGCTTCATTTATATTTTGCAACTTTTATTCCATATTTTGGCCTCATCTCAACAAGTATTTGGGCCTTATTTTTCTTTGGTGGAAAGTTGGTAGCGGAGTGCACCATGTGTCAAAGTGACACAAGTTCTTTGCACCCCAGGAACTCTTTTTCTAGCATGTTGTGTGATGACGCCATGGACTGACTCCATGTGCTATAGATATAAAGTGATTAGTGACTTTTGCTTATCAAGTGCAACATGTCAATGCAATACCTTTTTCCTAATGCTAGAGAGAAAATGCAACAAGAAGCTTCCATCATGATGCCACGTGTATGAGACCACAAACTACTAAGATAAAAAAAGAAAAGGGAATACAAATTGACATCCAAAAGTGTCATGCATCATTAGAGAAAAAGCCTAGGAATATTTTGATCCTAGAAGAGGCTAAATGATTTGTTATTGGTTACTTTCAGAGTGGAGTGTACAAGAAGAAGAAAAAGATGTTGCACGTTAGAACCGAAGAATGCAAATACCAATGCAGATTTAGAGTTTGTTCCATTCAAGAGGTTCTAACAAAAGTAGTGGGATTTCCAAATGGCAACACCAAGGTAAAATCACAAACTTGTGTCACATTTTAGGGTAACTAAAAGGTTTTGGTCAAAAACCTTCCAGTTGAAAAGGTTTTGACTCAAAACCACATGGCTTATATAGGGCCAACAAGGTTTTCGTTGAAATCCAAATTCACTTTTTTTCCTTTATGGAATTGTGGCCGATGAAAAATTCTTTGTATGGTTTCAGCCAAAAGGGTTTCAGTTGAGACCCTTTCAACCAAAACTATCTATGCGGCTACCTACTTGGCAGCCACCCCATTATTTTTTAAAATTTTCTAAAACTTTTCACTTCTGCTAAAAAATTTTGAAGTCAAAATGATTTTTTTCAAAAATCTAAAAATACCCTTTTGTAGAGCTCAAAGTCGGGAATCTAGTCATATATTTTTTTTAATATTTTGATTGATTTTAATATGTTTTATTTTTAAATTATTGCAGGTAGGTTGTTTAAATCTAAGAAGAGGTTGATTTGAAATTAAAAGAAACATATTAAATCATATTAAAATATTTATATTGTTCATTAGAGGAGAGAATTTTCTCCAAAAGGGTATAATTTAATTTTTGATAATGATAAATTTCATAGACAAAAAATGGCATCAAATGAAACTATGATATTTAGCTATGTTGGACTTCAAAATTTTATTACGCGGAAAATATACATAAAAAATTCAGTTTTTTTCCATGCATTGTATATGTATGTCATCTATTTTGAAAATAAAAATTAGGAAAAAATACCTTTATTTTCATTTTCTTTGGTGACACCAACTAGACCCTCTGATTTTTTTGCATTTTTTCAGCTCAATAAAAAATCTACATTTAAATATATATAAAAAAAATGTCAATTTTTTTTTTTAAATAGCAAGAATAAATTTCATGAATATCTCTACATTTCATCAATTTACATCATTTTGAAATTCAAAATAGAAGTTCCACTTTTATGTAGTTGAAATGAATACTTTTTGTTGTATTGACGATTTCCTTTATAAAAGTGTGACACAGGTTTGTACTTTTATCTACCACTATGCGGGAAGGAGAAAAAATAATTACTCAAAGGCAACTACAATAATTTTCATGATGGAAATTCATAGGTGGGAGGAAGGTAGAATATTTTTCAGTTGCATCCATCCTTTCCAATAGAGAGGGTTTTTCTATATAAGCATCTTTTTACTTTGTTAAAGGGGTTCACCATTTTTATCAGAAAGAACAATTAGATAGAATTAGTATTCTTCATTTCCATTCCCAGACCTTAGATATTATATTCCTAAATTTAAGAGATTAAATATATTAGATTGTGTCAAGTTTGCCTCTAATGTGTGTTTATCTGTGATCTTTAGATATAATCTATTGCTTTGTGTCTTTTATTAATAAATGTAGTTACTAATTATTGTAGTTTTTTATTTTATAATTTCAGCATGAATGTGTGGGTGATCAAATCATGTTTTATACTTTTGATTCTTTGCAATAATTTGTGATTTTAAATTATATTATGTTGTTTGGTGAATGGAATTCCTAAAGTGTTGTAAAAGCTTGATGTGTCATTGTAGAACTAGATTTGTTTATATTTTATTTCTCTTCCTCTTTTCTCATCAATGCAAAATGAATAGTTGGCTTCTAAAACCTCAGAGGTTGTTTCGTGAAGCATAATTTGTTTTGAATTCATAGAAATTCCCATAGGCTATGTCTTTTAGCATAAGCTTTAAATATCAATAGTTATTTTTCTAACACACTTAGTGGAACATGCTTAAATATTGATCATTAGCAGGTCTATGATCTAGAGGCACATTACAAGGTGATGAACTTCAGAGAATATAGGTCTACTATTACCTCCTTTGGTGACCATAACATGAGTGAGAGTGTTGGACCATGTGCAACATCATTCCAAGCTCAAGCTAGACTATATGTGCAAATGGTTGTACTAGGACCACCCCAAAATTTTATGACATTAGGATAGGGGAAGTCCACTAATCACACCTACTCCTCCAACTATTTAAGACCCTATTATCACCTCAATATTGAAGGTTTATTGCCTTAATTTACTAAAGAGGATTAAAAATTCCAACGAGACATCTTCAAGATGTTGCAAACGTGCACATCTCACAATGCTACTGAAGAAAATGTGACATTAGAAGTTGCTATTTCTCTAGAAACACCATGCTCCATTATGGTACAAATATCAAGAGGACTATCTATTGTCAACATCTAAAAAATGAAATAACAAATTTTATTCAATTTCCAAAACCACTTAACATTATTTTACAACACCATTAATGAACAAAAATAGATAATTTTAATTGAGAAAAAGATTAATGATCACCTTAACTATTAGGTGTTGATAATTAAGGACCAACATTAACCTATTAAACACCCAATGTGAGTACTATAAGAATACAAATAATAGTTAGTTAAACTATTCACACATAATATTTGTAATGTTTTTTCTAGCTACATACCTATGGAATCAACAGTGTCATGTAATCATAATGTGGAGATCTGCTAGATACAAAGGTGAACATGTGCACCCTAAAATTTTATCATAATCATTCTAGTTATTTAGTTAGTCTTACATTTAAATAAAATTTAATAAACTGAATTTGTACTTGTTGAAATTTACTTTGTTATTAATTCCAAATGTTTGACTTAGAAAATCTTTTGTCATGACCATTTGATTCACTAGAAATGTATCCTAGCCACATGCATCTTGACTATCCTCAAGATCATAAACACATAGAGACCCACAAAATTGACATACGTGATGTAGAACTCAACACATGGAATATTTTCCTACATCAACCTATACAAGAGTTCTAGTTTATTGTAGAAGGGTTTGAGTGAGCGAGATAATGGATTCTAAGGTCTCCATCTCAATAGCCTCCTTCACAATAAAAGGGATTGTTACATTCTTGAACTCAGGTCTAGCTAAGGGTCTTGGTGCATAGTTTGGGGCACATTCTATACCCACTATATCCTATGTTTATTCCCCACCTCTACCATGAAACTCCTACATGTCAAAGTAATTAGGGATTTTATTGAGGAAAAACTCACAATCTAGATTTTCCTCCAAAATTATTGTAGTACCTCATAGTTTTTGCAAGGAGGATGGTTAAAAACCATTCACCACCTATCCCAATTTTTCTTATCCCTTGGCAATGACACCAATGGTTATGGAATCTCCTACATGGACCATGTAGGATTTCAATGGTTCATGAGCTAGTGAAGAGTGCACACACGTCAAATTTCAATTTTCTTAACTTTCTTGTAAGAAAGTTTATTTTCATAAAATTATCTTTGTTGTTACCCCATATTGGACTAATTGTTGATTTTCCCACTCACTGATACCACATGAGAGACAATAGATTTCAATGATTCGGTGAGGGTTTCCTATGGGAGTTTGCAGCTATCATATCTTTCAACCTTTCAATTAACATCTCTAGTTATTTTTAATTATTTTCTATTTGACCTATTATTTTTTCATGTGTTCTTGTAGGATATTGATGAATTGAAGGATGTGTTTGTTATGGCTTTCCTTAAGGAGGATTTTGATGAGGATGTGAATTGATTTTTTCATCATTTGGGGGCGCATTCTAAACTCCTAAAAGAATAGATAAATTTTATATAAAAATTTGATTCAATGTATCTATTTAAACCAAATTTTAGACTAAAAAACTAAAAATACTTACCAAATCAACCTTGGAAGAATCTTCATGGTATTTTGGTGATGGTTTAAAAAAGGAAAGACATAAAATAGGCTCTCCCACAATGCAAGTGCACTTGAAAATTTTTACAAGTCATGGGTTTGCAATTTGAACACAACAAAATAAAATCTAAAAATATTTGTTTTTCTTTTATGGTAGAAAAATACCATAACATGCATGTGTTATGGCTCAGTCACTCTTAATTACAATGCTGGTGCATTATAACATCTTGTATTTTGGTCTCCTAAGAGCCAAAACACGGGGTGACAAATTTTTGGTCCCCTATCTTTAAGAACACACCCATATGTCCAATGTAGTTTGAAAATAATGAAATGCTTAAAAATTGACAATTAACCTCTAGTAGTATTAACCTTACAAAAGGAGGGAGGAACATAGGATAGAATTATTATCACTATGCACATGGCTGATTCCCCAAGAATGATCATTAGAGAGATGACCACAAATTTGGAAACCCATTAATTTTTTGTTGTCCTACTTGGACACCCACAAATTTGAACATTTATGCTCAACCATGAAAGTCATATTGAGCTCACTATCATACTATCCAATATCGTACTTGTAGCGTCCTAAAATTGTGACACTTGCAATTTCGACTGCATTTTGGTCTTCACGATGGCGACGCAACACGCAACCTGAATGGAGACCCCGAAACTTGCTCACGACACCAAAAACTGCATTTTTCAAGCACCCTGGCCTGAACCTCCTTGCACCCTGCTGTCCCGGGAGGTGGGACCAGAGCGCCCAGCGCCCTGGTCCCTGGGTCCTATTTTGGGCCCGGTCTCCTAAGGGGACGTCGGGTCTTTTTGTTTGCAATTTGGAAATATACTTTCCTGGTCGGCCTAAGGTCGAAAAAATCAGTCTATCAACCCTAATTGACAAGTATATAAACTACATTTTTCTCTCTCATTTGGACATAAGACATACATGATGGTAAAAAGCGTGAAAACTATACTCAAGCATTCAAGCATTCAAGCATTCAAGCAATTGATCATTTCAAGTCTCCATTCAAGGCTAAGTGTTGCATTCAAGTCAAGGATTCAACCATTGAAGAGGAGATCACTTACTACATGCTACTACAACATACAACATACAACATCTAAACCTTCGCACATAAGGATACAAACATCCTTAGAACAAGGTATTAGTACTTGTTTTACATTACAGCCATTTACATTTACAGCACTTGCTCATTTCTTGGTTAATTCCAAAACTGGGGTTTGACCTAAAGGCAAACCCCTAATCCCTAACCCCCCAATCGTCTTCGCTTTTCTGTGTGTAGGTTGCAGGTACGCGGCTGAGATTGAAGATCTGGAATCCTTGTGCAGAGACGAACAGATCCCCCTTCGTTTCGCAGATTTTTCGAAGGACCGTGGCGCCGGGCGCCATCGTCCCGACAACTTTTGCTCAAATTTGCAGGACAGCGCCGTATCGACATTCTACTGCTAATTCCAGGTCCACAGCTTCATCCTATAACCCGAACTCAGTTTATAAGTGAATCTTTATGACTTTCTATGCATTCCTAGCTTAATTTCCTTAACAACATTCTTTAAAAAAGAGGGTAGCCTTGCTTTCCAAACCCCTTGAAATTCATTTAGCATCCAATCTTACATTGTGTGGGATTGGATCTTATGAGTTTCAACCCCTCTTTTGAATGTAAAGTCTCCCTCCTAAGTGAAAAACCATCGAATCCTAGCGAACCTCCCTTCTCTCTCCTCGGAGTTGGAAGAGGGGAGAGCAACTAGGGTTCGATCGTGATTTTTCCGCTTTACATTTTGGTGAACCCGACGCGAACATCCTTTCTGATTTTTCATGCTTAGATCTGAAAATTGATTCCTTGATTACATTTCCATGTTTGATCTTTTGCAAAATTTTAGAGGTGATTGCATAAAAACCCTAAATTTTCTTTTTGAACATTGAACTTGCGAAATGTTTAATTGTTAATGCTTGCTTCAGATCTGCTTTTCTATTATAAATTATCAATTCATATCTGTGCTTTAATTTTGAAAATTAAGTGGTTAAATGTCAAAACCCTAATTTTTGAAACCCTCTTGATTCAACCTTTGTCCGACAATTTGACCGATCAAAACATCTCCAAATCAGCTGTAACTTTGGATTCCGCAATAAAATCACAATATCTTTCATCCCTGGAAATTTGGAAAAAAGTTGCGAGGACCATGTTGCACTCCGAGCGCCATCGTCCCTGACATTTTTTCCAAAATTTCGGGAGCGAGATCTTGCTGTATTTTCCTGCTAAAATCCAGAATTTTGGTTGATTTTATCAATTATAACACCTTCAAAATTACAGTCAAAGTTGGTCTTGTGATTGCTTGGTCTAAGGCTCCTAATCATTCAAAAATTGTGGAAATTGAAATTTTGTGTCAAAATTGTGTTTCTTACTGTCCTAAATCTGAAAAGTGTGTTTGCATTCATTCGAAATTTCAGTGCTTTATTCAAATTCTTGCATTTTGTGACTTTTGAGATTAAGTGCTTAATTACAACAACTTTGATTTCCGTTTTCAAAATTGAATTTTGCGTGAAATTGAGTCAATTTTTAAATTTCAAAACTTGCATTGCTCTTGACATTCCCTCTAAAATCATAAAATTCAAAATTTTAGTTTCCCTCTCTTTTTCAAAATTCAAATTTTGCATTTTTTGACAATCTTGGTAGGGTTCAATTTTGAGATTGCAACTTTAATTTGGCCTATCTACAGATCGTAAAATCCCTCAATTTTTTCAGATTAGCTCTAAAATCATCATACCTTTCATCCCTGCAAATTTCGAAAAAAGTTGCAAGGACCGTGTTGCACTCCGAGCGCCACGGTCCCAAACATTTTTTCTGAAATTTCGGGAGACTGTCGTGATTGCATTTAACAGCTTAAATCTGGAAGATTGGCTGATTTTACTGAAAATTGCTGCCTCTAAAATCAAAATCTTTTCTCTCTCTCTAGTGCATGATTTTTACAACAACAAGCCCTACTTACACTATTCCCGTTAGACGAAGCCGTAGAATTAAGTCTTTCTGAGGTTTAACTACCCAGGAGATGGAACCTAATTTGAGTAGCCTTTTTAACGAGGACATGGGTAATTCCTCTAATCCTCCTAATGATGAAGAAGCTCCCCATGAGGTTTCTGTTGAACAACTTTCGAAATTGGATAACCAATTTGATGATTTTCACCAATGGATGTCTCATGAGTATCCCGATAGTCAAGCTCTTCCTCTAATTGAGGGTTTGAAACGCATGCTTCAAAGTGATAAGAATGGAATTGATATTTTGCGTGGTATTTCACACATTGTGAATTCGAACGTGATGCCTATGAAGAGTTGTGCTGAAACTTTAGGTTATACACAACCTCCTACACAAGTCAATCATTCTATTCCTTTGACCACTCCTATTGCTAGCATACCTACCTTTACATCAAACATCATGGCTACTTCTATACAAGACATTCCTCCTGTGATTACCAGTCATGGGGGCAATCCTCCTTCAATTAATCCTATTCCTTCATTCAATCCGACTTCTTCATACATTCCTTCAATGAGTGTTCCTATTACATCTTCACAAATGAACATGACGCAAGGGGGCAATTCATTTAACCATTCCATTCCTCCTTGTAGTGTTCCTCCTATCCAAACATCCCCTATGGTTGACTATCATAGGGTCCCACCACCTTACTCTTTACCTTCTTTCAATAACATCACACCTCCATCTCAATCTAACACACCTAATATGAACTCTTCGACTGAAGCTACCATTAATAATCTTGCACAAACTGTCTCTTCTTTACAGCAACAAATTGCCTCTATGAATCAATCTAAGTTTAGTGTGCCCACATTTGATGTTGCGAGCCCACTTTCTCTTGACATTGTTCGAGCTATCCCTCCTAAACATGTTGAAATCCCGCATTTGGAGCTTTATAATGGTAAAGGAGATCCTCTAACACATGTTAAGACTTTTCAAACAATTTGTACTGACTTTGCTTATGACCCAAGGTTGCTTGCAAAACTATTCACTAGAACATTAAGAGACAAAGCCCTACAATGGTATTGCTCGTTGCCTTCTTATTCTATTACTTCTTTTGAACAACTTGCAAACGCTTTCATTCAACAATTTCAAAACAACATAAGTCCTAAAGTTACTT
The DNA here is from genome assembly GCF_030272615.1 of Cryptomeria japonica. NCBI lineage: Eukaryota > Viridiplantae > Streptophyta > Pinopsida > Cupressales > Cupressaceae > Cryptomeria > Cryptomeria japonica. The sequence continues at coordinate 220,637,188 of NC_081414.1, read as the reverse complement.
TGATTGATTTAATGCATTGTAAACAAGGTGTTAAAGAAAAAGTGACTGATTTCATTGGTAGATATAAGCATTTGTATGCTCAAATTTCTTTTCCAGTGCCTGATAATGATATTCAAAGAATCTTTATTTCTAATTTGCAAAAAGATATTCGAGACAAACTTCTATTTTCTGAGTTTACTTCTTTCCAACAGTTGTGTGCCACTCTTCACAATTATCAACTGATTGTGAGTCAAATGGAACAATCACATCCTATGGCTCCGAGTGATAAGGGTGATAGTAGTCAACAACCATTTGGGAAGATTAAACCGAACAGAGATTCTATCAAATTTAATGAAAACATCATCAACAACAATGTGAATGCAGCATCAGGTGTGCCTCCTATTTCTAAATTTTTCAGGAAAGAAAGAAAGTATACTCCTTTGAATGAATCATTGCATGATATTATGAATAAGTTATTGGAACAAAATGTGCTTACTCTTCCTCCTGTGAGACAAATTGATCCTGCAAAGATTACTTCACCTTATTTTGATCATAAAGCTTTTTGTCACTTTCATCGTCAGCCTGGTCATGATACTGAAAAATGTTTTTCTTTAAAGGGTAAAATTCAGGATTTGATTGATAATAATACTATTTCTGTTTCTGGAGTGAATGATAAAGGCAACACATCTGTAGCTCCTCCTAACCAAAATCTTCATATTTTTACTGATCCATTACCTTCTCATACTTCTCATACCTCTAATGCGATTGAGGCTAATGATTCCTCTCTCTCATCTGATGGTCTTGTGTCTATGACTCCGAATGTGATTAACTTTGTAGAGCAGCAAGAAATCCCTAAAGAACCTTCCATCACATTTGATTCTAGTGAAACCATTAGAGCACCTGATGGTCCTTTATACATAGCTGCAAAAGTTAAGAATACACCTTGTCGTGGAGTGCTTATTGATCCTTCGTGCATGGTTAATGTTATTACTGAAGAATTTCTTTTTACTTTGCAATTGAATCAAGTGATCTATGACAAAACAGATGTGATTGTGAAATTATTTGATGCATTTTCTTCTCCTGCAATTGGTTCTATTACATTACCTATTGAGGTCCATAACAAATCTCTTGATGTGAACTTTGCTATTATCCCTTCATCCGAACAATTTCGTGTGAAGCTTGGCTATCCTTGGCTATCTTCCATGAAGGCTATTACTTCTCCTATTCACAAGTGTTTAAAATTTCCCCATAATGGTGAAATTGTTACTGTCAATCATAGTCTCTTTAAACCAGCTGAAAGAACCTCTAGTGTTCCTATTGATTATTTTTGGCCTAAACAATTCCAGTCTCTTCCTCCGCGAAGTGATCATCTTTTCAAATCTTATCAAAAGTGGAAAACGGATATGATCCTATCTTTAAGTGAACCTAGAACACCCAAACTTGACATTCCTATCATTCTTGAGAAGGAAATTCTTCCTTTGAAAGATAAAACTAATGTCTTTCCTCAAGAAGATTCCCAACCCGTCCCCATGGATGTGACTATGTCTATGCCTGATAAATCTTCTAAAAGTAGACCTATCCCTCCTCGTCATGATGGACTTGGTCTTCTTCCTAAACCAAAAATTCCTCCTTTATATGGAGCAGTTCCTCCTCCTGCCTTTTATAGAGAAAAGAGACCTTCTTCTTCTCTTATTATCTAGCCTAACAGACCACAACCTAAACACCCAAGTGATAAGGATGAGAACATTCCTCCTCCTCTATCTTCTCCACTTCCTACTAAGACTAGACGTAGTCGTTCTGCACGTGAACGCCGACGAAAGCGTCGTCTTAGGGCTCAAGCAGCTACTTCTCAAAATTTACAATCTCCAAAAACACCTTCAACAAGCATTATTCCATTTTCTCCTCAGCCGGATATTGAGCCTAAATCTCCTAAACATAAGATGCATGATGGTCTTGATCCTGTGCGAGTTAAAGATCCTCTTTTTATAAATCTTGATGATGATATAGATGAAAATGTTATTCATGATGAAAATGTTACTCCTCTTGCTTCTGATAGTGAATATGAACTTGTTGATGTTGATAACCATTTATCTAATGAATTTTCTAAAGCACTTATCCTAGCTCCTAGACAAGAACAATGTGGCTTGGAACATGAACACAGCCCTTGTTTGGATCTTGTGATAGCTCCATCTGCTGTGTTGGATGTTCCTCCTCTAGCGTGTTCCCTACCTTCCCGAAACATTGATCAGCAAGATCGGGGGGTAGATGACGTGCTAGACTAGTTACATTAGCATAGCAGATTCTCTCCCCCTCTCTTTTGTTACTTCTTCTATATGTTATTCTCATTCTTCTATTTGTCGTCCTTAGTGTTGTCTACTTGGGGACGATGCAAAGCAATGAGATCTCTTTGGTCTCTCTCATGTTGACTCAAAAGACCCATGTGTTCCCTTCTTCTAGGTGACCTTCCGTGATTGGGGAATGAAGAACAATTATGCATACATACATATGATATATACATGACTTATCATACAGCATACTGACCCCGAGGAAAGCGAAGTCACCTCGTGCTTTGTGTTTTGTGTCTATTATCCTTGGGTTTATCTCACACTTGGGGGCTAAATCTTTGCGATAACGTGCTCCTTTCCCTTCTCATTTCTTATGTGTATCACTACGTTAAAACAATCACCCCCGTTGAGGCGTGTGCGATCGCTTTAACGTAGGGGGGCATACACCTTGTCTATCCTTTCGAGATACTTGAAAATTTCTTGGCGAACTTAGCTTTGCCTTGAAAATTTTCGGTATTTCTCTTGCATTACTGATAGTGAGGGAACTTTACTACTGACAGTCATGGTTCTCCCTCGTGATCTTCCCTTTTACTTTGTCAATCGAAGTCGTAAGATCCTTAGTCCACTAGGGGCTTGGTGTATCTTGCCTCCTTGACGTGGTGAAAGTCTTTCAATGTTGTTTCCTTGTACTTTACCGGAAGTATGAGCATACATACTCCCGCTAAAGTGGGGGCTAAATGTAGCGTCCTAAAATTGCGACACTTGCAATTTCGACTGCATTTCGGTCTTCACGATGGTGACGCAACACGCAACCTGAATGGAGACCCCGAAACTTGCTCACGACACCAAAAACTGCATTTTTCAAGCACCCTGGCCTGAACCTCCTTGCACCCTGCTGTCCCGGGAGGTGGGACCAGAGCGCCCAGCGCCCTGGTCCCTAGGTCCTATTTTGGGCCCGGTCTCCTAAGGGGACGTCGGGTCTTTTTGTTTGCAATTTGGAAATATACTTTCCTGGTCGGCCTAAGGTCGAAAAAATCAGTCTATCAGCCCTAATTGACAAGTATATAAACTACATTTTTCTCTCTCATTTGGACATAAGACATACATGACGGTAAAAAGCGTGAAAACTATACTCAAGCATTCAAGCATTCAAGCATTCAAGCAATTGATCATTTCAAGTCTCCATTCAAGGCTAAGTGTTGCATTCAAGTCAAGGATTCAACCATTGAAGAGGAGATCACTTACTACATGCTACTACAACATACAACATACAACATCTAAACCTTCGCACATAAGGATACAAACATCCTTAGAACAAGGTATTAGTACTTGTTTTACATTACAGTCATTTACATTTACAGCACTTGCTCATTTCTTGGTTAATTCCAAAACCGGGGTTTGACCTAAAGGCAAACCCCTAATCCCTAACCCCCCAATCGTCTTCGCTTTTCTGTGTGTAGGTTGCAGGTACGCGGCTGAGATTGAAGATCTGGAATCCTTGTGCAAAGACGAACAGATCCCCCTTCGTTTCACGGATTTTTCGGAGGACCGTGGCGCCGGGCGCCATCATCCCGACAACTTTTGCTCAAATTTGCAGGATAGCGCCGTATCGACATTCTACTGCTAATTCCAGGTCCGCAGCTTCATCCTATAACCCGAACTCAGTTTATAAGCGAATCTTTATGACTTTCTATGCATTCCTAGCTTAATTTCCTTAACAACATTCTTTACAAAAGAGGGTAGCCTTGCTTTCCAAACCCCTTGAAATTCATTTAGCATCCAATCTTACATTGTGTGGGATTGGATCTTATGAGTTTCAACCCCTCTTTTGAATGTAAAGTCTCCCTCCTAAGTGAAAAACCATCGAATCCTAGCGAACCTCCCTTCTCTCTCCTCGGAGTTGGAAGAGGGGAGAGCAACTAGGGTTCGATCGCGATTTTTCCGCTTTACAGTACTTAGCCATGACAAACAATGGCACTCATTATCATGTCATTTATAATCCTAACTCTCATGAAATTGCCATCAAAGAAGGTTGAAAAGTTGCCTTTTAAAGAACTTTGTAGAAGACCAATAAAAGAGGAAATGATAAATATCTTCATGAAAAATAAAACATTTTAGAGTTTATGGGTACCCTAATCCATATAATTGTCTATTATTACACTGAGGTGATGATAAAAGTGTATTCCTAAATGATCAGGATAGTTTTAGTGTAAACACAAGGCCTCCCTTAGTGAACTTCATGCATTCAGGTTAAATCCATGAGATGAAGAATGTAAAATATGTCTAGCCCAAAGACTTTTTATTGATTGCATTTTATGATTTTTACAACTTTTGAAATATTATTTCTATGGTGAAATAAATTGGATATTTTAAAAACTAAGAGAGGTTATTGTGCTAAGACCCCAAGTGCACCTACAAATTTAGACATAACATCCATACCTGTGCCATGGATTGTAAGAAACAACCTATCAATTTTTTTTGTAAATTTTCACACTTAGAGCTCTTAAATGAAAGCATTGGCATAGTGTAGCTTGGACTAATAGAGCTAGGGTGTAAAATAGGACCTCAAATAGTGTAAACCCACCAAACTAGACAAATTAACACTATATATTTGGTCCCACGATGCAAAAACAAAAATTATGATTGTCACCAGTTTTTTGTTGAATGTATTTGACACTTTGTCCAATTTTTGAGAAAATGTTGCCATGGAGAAATAGATTGGAGGTTTTAGAAAATGAGAGCTCAATATTTTTAGAATAATCCTATATGACCTAGAGGTTTAGATGAAATGTTAATATGTTTCATGTGTTGGGAAATAAATAGGTTCAATAGCAATAAAGATCAATCTCTATCCAATAAACAAATCAAAGGATTAGATACAAGTCTTGGATAAATGCAACATGAAAAATTGAAACTTATATGCAAATCTAAAAAAAATTTGTTTTAATGTGGGAAACTGTGCTTAGATCATTATTCTAATGATGCCAAAAATCATACTACATAGATCATTGGTACAGACACCGGTTAGGAGGGACCTCAAAGAGATTAGTCTGGACCGATTGGCAAGAGTAAACACAACAGAAACACAAGGATATGATGGAGGAAATGCAAAACTAAAAGAATTATATCATGAAAATTGATTATAATCAACTAGTAACATCCATATAACAATAATCAGCTCACAAGACTGCTAAAACATGCTCATTACAGAATAGATCACAACCAGGACCTCAAAATTCAAGATCTAGCTTCTATGTTATGTCTACCACCTTCCATTACATTATAATGCTCAATTACAATGATTTATATGATCCAAGGGGATCCAATCGGCCCAAAAAGGGATCAAAACCCAAAGAATGAGACCAAACATGTACAGCCAACAAGGTCGGCTTCCGCCAAAGACATTCCTCCAAAAATCCAAAGGACAAAGTATAGATCAAAGGAAATATCGGACACGCACCAAGGAACATTGAAATCAATGCTCAGGGCTCCACAAGATATGGAAGGGACCCAGTAGATCACCAATGCAAACAGGTCTAGAAAACCGGTACCAGAAAATTGTCTTGGAAACCAGTAGCAATAACTTGCTAGAAAATTATCCAAATGCTTCGCGTTTTTGGGAATAAGGAAGATAATCAAGTCCTCAAGCAAAATCCAGCTCCACGGGTTCTGGTGAGACAAAGACAAAAAATACAAAAAGAAATGTTGAAACTGCAAAACAAAAAGCAAAACATAAAAGAAATATTTTTGGTTGATGCAAGATTGCCAAGAACCGGGGATGCTCCTGCATCAGACATTCGGGGTTGTTGTAAAATTGATTCGCTCACTTTGTTGGAGTCAGAGGAAAACCAAGGTGGTCCACCTCAACTAGTTTTCCTTTCCACTTCACAAGATACTTCTTATACTAACTACTTCGGGTACTACGCCCAATCATATTGTCCAAAATGTCTCAATCTTCTCAGGTTCCTTCTGAGGAAATTGTTTCTCCCAGTCTGAATTGATAGTATCCTCACTGAATTCTATTTCATGATACTGATGTAGATCTGCAATATTGAATATAGGTGAAATACTCAAACTATTTGGTAACTCTATTTCATATGCATTTCCGAAACTGAACTTCCTCAAGACCTTACAAGGTCCAAACTTCTTCATCTACAACTTGTCCCAACTAGAAATCTATATTTTCTTAGATACACCATCACTTCATTACCAACTTCAAATTCCTTATGTCTCCTCTCCTCATCAGCTTTCTCCTTATACTTGTTGTTCATATCCTCCAAATGATGCTTAACCTGAATATGCAAGGTCTTCACATGATATACAAAGTCTTCTGCTTCTAAACCTATTTGGTCTTCACTGCTAATATCTCTTAATTTTGATATACCACTAGGGTGTGCTCTGGTAACAATCTCAAAAGGTGATCTTCTGATACTTCTATTTACTGAATTATTGTAGGCAAACTCTGCTTGTGCTAAAATTAAATCCCAACTTCGGGTTTTGTCTCCAACTAAACATCTCAATAAATTTCTTAAGCTCCAGTTAACTACCTCTATTTGTCAATCAGTTTGTGGTTGAAAAGTAGAACTGAACTTCAAACCTGTTTTCATCTTCTTCCAATGTGTCCTCCAAAAATAACCAACAAACTTAGTATCTCTATCTGAAACCATGCTCTTAGGTAATCCTCGCAATCTCACCACTTCCTTGAAAAATAGGTTAGCTATATGCACTACATCTGATGTCTTCCTATAGGGTATGAAATAATCCATCTTCAAGAATCTATCCACCACTACAAATATAGCACCATTCCCTCTCTGTGTGTTTGTTAATCCAAGTATGAAATACATGTTGATATCCTCCCAAGGTCTCTCTAGTACTGTCAAAGGTTTATATAATCCAACATTCTTACTACTACCTTTCGCAACTTGAAAAATTCTACAACTTTGCACAAATTTCCTAACATCCTTATGAATATGGGGACAAAAGTAATGCTCACTCACCAATGCTACTATTTTGTCAACTCCAAAGTGCCTGGCTAATCCTCCACTATACTTCTCATTTATCATATTCTCCCTCATAGAACTCTTATGTATATGCAACTGAATTCCTCATAATAACATCCCATCCTGAATGAAGTAATCCAACCATTGACTTCTATCTACCATAACCGGTTCTCTACATGCTCTCCAAGGTTCTAAAAAATCCAGGTCATCATCATACAAGGTCTTCAATTCCTCAAATTCTAATATTGTCACTCTCATCTATGTCAGTGAATTCCTCCTTATATTTAATGCATTAGAAACTTTGTTAGACTTCCCACTTCTATGCTTCAACACAAAGGTGTAACTCTGCAAAAATTCTACCCATCTCATATGTCTCGTATTCAACTTACTTTTACTATTCAAATACTACAAGGCTTGATCATCTGTGTACAACACAAACTCCTTAGGCAACAAGTAATGTATCCACTTCTTCAAAGCTTGATCTATGGCATAAAACTCCTGATCATACACTGAATATTTCCTCTAGGCATCATTCAATTTCTCACTGAAATAAGATACTATTGTCCCTTTCTGACTCAAGACTACTCCAATTGCTATTCCACTTGCATCACAATCTACTTGAAATACTTTGTTGAAATCCGGTAAAGCTAAAACAGGTTGCTCAGTCACTTTCTCCTTCAACACTTCAAAACTTTTGTTTGCTCTGGTGGTCCACTTGAATTCTTTCTTATCTCCTCTCATTGTCTCAGTCATAGGACAACAAACAGAACTGAAATTTCTGATAAACTTCCGGTAGAAACTAGCCAATCCATGAAATGATCTTACCTCTCCAATAATTTCTGATGTAGGCCACTCAACAATTGATTTTACTTTCTTAGGGTCCATCTTCAAACCATTCGCAGATATCAAAAATCTTAAATAGACTAACTCTTCCTTCATGAAAGTACACTTCTTCAGGTTTATCAACAACTTCTCTTCTCTCAATCTTTGTAAAACTTGTCTTATATACAACAAATGCTCCTATCTTGTCTTACTGAAAATCAGAATGTCATCCAAATATACAATAACAAACTTACCCAACAATTTCTTCAATACCTCATTCATCAGCCTCATGAAAGTACTCAGTACATTAGTCAACCCAAAAGGCATCACTAACCATTCATACAGTCCTTCATTTGTCTTGAATGTTGTCTTCCACTCATCTCCTTCTCTAATTATGATCTGATGATATCTACTCTTCAAATATATCTTTGTAAAGTATTTGGCTCCACTCAAACAGTCCATTATGTCATCCATCCTAGGTAAAGGAAATGGGTATTTCACTGTGATCTTGTTTATGACTCTAGAATTGGTACACATCCTCCATTCTCCATTCTTCCTAGGTGCTAATACTGTTGGTACTACACAAGGGCTCAAAATTTCTCTGATCAAACCTTTCTTCAACAGTTCCTACACTTGTCTATTTAACTCTTCATTCTCTGTCGGTGTCATCTGGTGTGCATCTTTGTTAGGCAAACTAGTTTCGAGAATCAGGTCCATACAATGAATAATACTTCTTACCAGTGGTAATCCATCAGGCACATTATCTAAAATGATGTCTTCATACTTTGTGAGCAACTCTTTTACCTCTTCTGATTGTTCTTTTTCATGCTCCAGATTCTCAAACTTCCTAGGAACTAAGGAAAAACACACATTCTCATGTCTCATTCCATCTAGGAACTTCCTTCCACCACCAAGAAGATTCTAACATTTGTACAGACTTCACTTTTCAAAGGCTCCTCCAAAGGTAACAAGGTTTGCTTCATCCCATTTTCTACAATAGTGTATGTATTCTTTCTCCCGTCATGTATTGCCTATCTATCAAACTACCAAGCTCTACCCAACAAAAGGTGACAAATATCCATAGGCATAATATCACACAAGACTTCATCATGATAATTCCCAATTTTCAATTTTACAAACATTTCTCACTTACTAACAACTTATGTTCATCCTGAATCCATGCTATTTGATAAGGCTTAGGGTGTTTCAATCTTTCCAAGTTCAACTTATTCACCATCTCTTCTGAAACAAGGTTATATGAACTACCACTATCAATAACAACTTTATAGCACTTATCAGATACCTTACATCTGGTCTTCAACAAATTCCTCCTCTACAAGAGCTCTTCATTTTCTCCGGTTTGACACAAAGCTCTCCTAATCATCAACAGTTCTCCATCTTCCGGTTTGTTAGCTGATCCGATGGGGTTTTCTTCCACCACTGTTGCTCTCCCAGTATTCTTTGTCTTCTTACATTCAAAATAATGATGTCCTTCTCCTCCACACTTAAAGCAAGTACCTCTAAACACTCTCTTGTCTTGTCTTATCTCATCTTTTCCAAAATTCTCATTCCAGTAGCCATCTAGTTCTCTCCTCTAGTAGAAATTTTGGTCATCCTTCCAATATGAATTACCATCTTTGCTTACTTCCTTGTCCTTGTTCTAATCTATATAGTTTCCTCTTCCTCCGGTATATACTCTTCCTCCTTGAAATCTTCCTCCGGTAAATCTTCCACCTCTACCTCTTTGTCTTTGCTCATGTCTTTTGTTCAACTTCTCTTATGCTTTCAAGGCATACTGGTAAGCTTCTTCAACACTCTACAATTTGATCAAATTGAGTTCATCTTGTATAGACATCCACGCAATCCATTCAAATACCTTTCAACTTGTTCAATATCATCATGAACATGTTGGGATCTGATATCCAACTTGTAAAATGCTTCGACATACTCCTTCACACTAGACTCTTTCTACTTTAAATTATGTAACTTTCGGAACAGATTTACTTGATAATCAATTGGCATAAACTTTGATTTTAACTTAGCAACCATCTAATCCCATGTATTGATCTTCCCTTTACCTTTTCTCTGTATGTCAACCTGTAAATGCTCCCACCAAAGAGATGCATGACCTTTCAACTGGGGTACAAGCATATTCCACCTTCCTATCCTCTACGATGTTCTCAAAATCAAAATATTTTTCCATCTCTGAGATCCAATCTATCAACTCATCTAAATCCAACTTCCCATCATATTCTGGTGGGGTAAAATATGGTTTAGTATTCTCCCTACTCAAAACCATCAAAAACCTCTCTTTATCTGGATCAACCGCCAGTGGGTTTTCTTATTTTTCTAGTGCTTCTTCTCCTTCATCTTCAATTACATCTTCAATATGTCGTCCTCTTCTCTGAGTTGTCTCAGCAGCTTCCAACTGGGCTACAATTCCTCTCAACATCTCCATCACAGTCGGGTCTGCATTCCCACGCGCTCCACCATTCCTATTTCCTCCTCGCACCATCTTCACACTAGTCCTCTGCAACTACAGGTTGGATCCGCAATCCGCCACCCTACAACAAAATTCTCAGGAAAACACAATCTCCAAAACAAAGCTCACTCTGATGCCACTTGATGCAAATACCAGTTAGGAGGGGCCTCAAAGAGATCAGTCTTGATCGATCGACAAGAGTAAACACAACAAAAAACACAAGGATATAATGGAGGAAATGCATAACTAAATGAATTATATCATGAAAAATGATTTTAATCAACCAATAACATCCAGGTAACAATAACCGGCTCACAAGCCTTCTAAAACATGCTCATTACAAAGTAAGTCACAACCGAGACCTCAAAACTCAAGATCTAGCTTCTATATCTCATCTACCACCTTCCATTACATTCTAATGCTCAATTATAATGGTTTATACAATCCAAGGGGATCCGATCAGCCCAAAAAAGGATCAAAACCCGAAGAACAAGACCAAACGTGTACAACCAACAAGGTCAACTCCCGCTAAAGACATTCCTTCAAAAAATCCAAAGGACAAAGTGTAGATCAAAGGAAAGTTCAGCCACATGCCAAGGAACGTCGAAATCAATTCTCAAGGCTCCGCAAGCTACGGAAGGGACCTGGTAGATCACCAATGCAAATAGGTCCAAACAACCGGTACCAGAAAACTGTCTTAGAAACTGGTAGCGATAACTTGCCAGAAAATGATCCAAATGCGTGTTTTGGGAATAAGGAAGATGATCAAGTCCTCAAGCAAAATCCAGCTCCATAGGTTCTGATGAGCCAAAGCCGAAAATTATAGAAAGAAATATTGAAACTGCAAAACAAAAAGCAAAACAGAAAAGAAATATTTTTGGTTGATGCAAGATTGCCAAGAACCGAGGATGCTCCTGCATAAATCATACTTAATAATCGTATCTTATGTGAACTTAAAATAACATCACCATAAGAGAACAACAATGAGGCATAAATCAAAAACATAATAACATCACATAACACATGATTCACATGGAGAAAACCTTGTATTATAAACAATAAATATGATTACAATACATTCACTTCCATTCTTCTCTTTTCCTCCAACATAGTAGCACCCACGTAGCTATGAGAAACCTCCTTATTCCTCCCACCTACCCTCTTTCTTGCATATTAAGTATATATTCAAATATTCTTCATATTTTTTACATCTAAAGAGTTGTATTTATAGAATGGAAAAAGCTCCAAAACCACCAAACAAGGCATCCAAATAAGGCTCTTCATTTCAAAAAACCACAACCCTTAGATTACCTCCACAAAAGTCAAAAGGAGACTAGTTTTGGATCCAATTCTTTCTACCAACTTGGGCGCCCAATCTTGTAAGATAAACATTACATGTTGAATGTAATAAATGACAAAATATCAAGATACATCTATTGTCTCTTCCAAGCCCCCACTTGGAGAAGCCAATAGGTCACTCATTTGTCCACTTCCTAAGTCATTAATTATCTCCTTCTAGGAATCCCCATGTGGGGAAAACAATATTAAATAATTTTGTTCATAACCCACCTTTATTACTACTAGTGGAAGCCATCACTCCTTATGAATGTATTACAAATAATAGTGAGAATAAATATTAAAAAATATATTTTTTCTAATAAACCCTAAGTGTCTTAGGACACTTTACAAGAATGTTAGAACCATGTCATAGGATGTACAAGGTAGATGACACCTTAATCCTAACATTCTCCCACTTGACATCATACATTATAAATACACTAATAGAAATCACAAAGAAGGGAAAACCATTGCTTAGCTAGGTCCATGTACCATCTGAATCTTCACCATGCTCTTATGTTCCAACAAGACACTTGCAAAAGAAACCATGATAACCACCATCAAGCAAACAAAACTCTTCACATCCCCTAACATGCCACATATGGAAGAAAAAGGAACATGCCAAGGTGGAATGTATATCAACTATCACTAAAACTTGTACCAATATTTAAATTAACATAAGTATCAAACTCAAATGATAACAACTTAGGATCTAAGTAGTTGCCTTAGTCATACCTCATGTAATAACAACCACAGAAAAATCCAATTCAACAAAATAATTTTTCAAGAAAACAATCAATATTTTGCTACTTCTTATTGTGAAGAAGTTTCAACAAAATAATTTTGCAATAAATCACACAAATGAAATCAAAATGATCTGAAATTTTTTTTGTAACTTGCCAAGACCTCTATGACGCTCTCTTAGAAAGATATCCAATGAATTAGCTAATTCACAATCTAGTGAGCAAATTTATTAAAACCCCTAATTCTAGAATAAATATCTTATTTCTTCTCGAATTTATGTAAAATTTGTATTGCATACTCTTCAATGACCTCTTGAAAAAATATTCAAAAATCTAGAAGAAATTTGCTCAAATTTGGGAGATATATGATTCACAATATATTTAGGTAGAAAACCTTAATTCAACAATAATTCACTCAATTTTTCTCAAATTCTTCCAACATTTGGACTGAAGATACTTCAATAGGCTCTTCAAAACCCCTTTTAAAATCAAATAATTTTTTTCCAAAATATGAAAGATGTGTGCTTCTCAAATGACCTCCAAAATTGAGAAAATGACCAGCCTTCTTGATCCCAAGAGCATGCTCCGATATCACTTGTTATGAAATAACTTGCACAATAGAATATATAATAGGAAATATGTTGCAAATAATTGATAATAATATGACACTTTGAGGGAGCAACTTTGTAATCCATTTCGAGGGGGATACCTCGAATAGTTTTCATTAATAACTCAATACTCAACATGATGATGATTTAACTAACCTATGCCTTCTATATATACCATACTTATGCATTTGATGCCACCTAAGCTAACTTAAATATTTAACATCTTCTACTTATCATAGGAAAATAACTAAATTATTAGTGCTTAATAGAGTAAAAGATGCATGTCAATATCCATACAAAAAATCTCTAACTTTTGAATTGACTTTTCAACATGTATCAATATGATTCAATGCATTACATAAGTAAACTCTGAAAAAATAAGATTATCTCATCATGAATCTAATTAGGCTATTTTCCTTTCAATTAATAACATAGATTAAAATTAAGTAAATGAAATAACATAAAAGGGGATAGAGAGTTTAGAATCAACTAGTGTTTAGAATAGTTTGTATGTATGTCAAGACTCGATGTCTATTTGCAAGAGGGATAACATCACTCAAGTGCTTTTCCTCCAACCATAGACTTGGCGGTTCCTCACACACCTTCTGGAACTAGTAGTTGTCCTACCTTTCGTGAGGGTATCTAGACAAGGTAATTTGTCAATGTATGCCATTTGAGTCTAGTGTTGTATCCTACGTAGTTCGAATCAACCATACAACTATAGACAACCTTCCAACTATGCATGATCATCTTAGTGGACTATACAATTGAACAGAGTGAATTGACTAGATGCAAGCAGACCTTTGCATCACTTTGGCCAAAGATCCATACAAGTATCACTTTATCAAAAAGCATAGTCAAACATTCATACACCCTTACTCGACTTGGGTACTACAACCATCCTTCAAGTTTAGACTCTTGTGACTCATATACAATCAAAGATTTGGCATGGAACCTTTAGTCATGTGTACTTGCATCCTCTGACTCTAGCAACTGCCTCTATTTCTCATAAAAAATGATAAACAAACATTTAAAAGGAGAGAGAGTGAGTCTCAACTCAAACGACTTAACTTTATTTTAGGTTAAGTCGTGCATGATCTATCACCCTTCAAATACTTGTGACTTGGTGAGTTGCAAGCTCTTAGTGAGGATAGATAACTTACTATTATTTCCTCCTATGTTCATGTTCACAAATTTTTAATGAGTCTGTGACTTAGTTTCAACTTAATGACCCATATGACTCATACTGAGTTCATGAACATTTAGAAACCAAGGGTTTGCAACATATTTAGTTCTTAATCAAGAAAGATTTTTGAATAAGGTATAGCGTATTCATTGTCCTCTTGGGTCTTAAATTTAGTTTTTCGTTGTATTCTGATTCATAATACATAAATAAGATTTCATAGAATCCAATATGCTCATTCGTGTATTTATAGTCCAATTCTTGTACTTATATGTGTACATATAACTTATTAGAAACTATAGGTTTTCTTTGTTCAAGCATAATATATCATAATCATTACTCATCTTTGATGATTGAATGAAAGACAAATAAAACTAGATTGTTGTTCTTATAAAGAAATATCAAAATTAAGACATGACTGTCCTACACAAATCTGCATTAAAAAAAGTATGTATACTTTAGTATAACTTCTAAGAATAATTAGACTATATTCTCCTTTTCAAATAAAGATAATATATAGAAGATTTAACAAACCCTTGCTTAACTCAATACATACGCATGAGAGTTTCAAATTATGTTCCTTAATTTGGAATGATAATAATCCAGCTCATTTCACTTTTCTATTCATACTACTGAGAGCAGTAAGAATCACTTGAATCTTTCAATTTGCTTAAAGAAAAGCCTAACATTAAGAAATAATGCATGTCTAGTAATTAGAATGCTGAGTGGCTGAGGGACTTGGAGCTGTGATTCCCTTCAAACTTGTCTTCCCCTAACACACAGCTCACTGAAGCTTCTTCCCAAGACTATAAGAAGATTATTTATCGAGCTCTTCCCTTTTCTTAATGACAGAAAACAAACTTGACCACTATCTTCTTATCGAACTCAATTTGTACCTTATCGAGCTCTCAACATAACTCTAAATGAACAACAATACATTATTGATATGATAAGATTTCATACTACTCATATAATGCAGTAGATAAGCCTTTGAGCTTTGTTGAAAAACCCTTCCGAGCTCTCCTTTTAAAGACTAGAATGAAATTCCCTTTTCATGCGACTCCATTTCATAACTCTTCTATAGAAGAAGAGATAATAATCAAACCCTTATTACTCTCGATTTCTCTCAATAAAACTCCAACGGAAATGAAAAAACTAATTTTGAGCTTCCTCGAGCTTTCTTCCATCGTGAAAAAACTAATAAGGCAAGAAATGGTTTTCAAAAGTTATAATAATTTATTGCCATCGTGCCTTATAAGGCAGCCACAAGAGTGAACATACTTGTAAGAAGAATTCTTCAAAATCATTTTAAGAAATTGCGATGATATAAGCTAATCAAAAGATATGCATCCATAAGACAGATATAAAGCTGTCGTTATCGGTCTTTAGGGAAACCCAAACCCCCCAACACACATATATATGTATATATATAAAAGAAATTCAATCTTAGTCGTTTGTAATTTGGCTTAGCATTATATAAAATCATAACTTCATAAGTTACTTAGTTTGGTAATATAGCGATATGGTATTTAATTTCATATTTCACAATTCAATAATTTGTATAAACAAATTCTTGCCTTCATTATTCATTGATACATATATATAAATATGTATACATATACATACATGTATTTATGTACGTAAGCAAATCAAGATAGTAAACAAAAAAGTGGTCACCATCTAAAAAACAAAAAATAACATAATTTGATCGAGTTATTTGAAAAATAAAATAACCTAATTGGGTTACGGTCAAGAAAATCCAGACCATAACCCAATTGGGTTATTTATTTTTTTTAAAACCCAATTATATTATCAATATTATTAGTAACCCGATCATGTTAATATGATTATATTTTTTTTTGGAAAAGCAATTGAGATCATTCTACCTGCGGCCTCCATGACAAAAAAGGGCAAATAACCAAGCTATAGGACCCACAATGCTTGATCGTGATTTTATCCCTATAAGCCAAATTAAAATGCCATGTCGTTGGAGAGGTGAGTTTACGATTCATTTATGCATTTTTATTATTTTCTATTTCTAATTTCAGTATATTTTTTTAGTTTTTAATTTATTTTATTTTATTTTGTAAATTTGATATCAAGTGCTCAACAAAACAATCCCCCTCAACAAAATATGCCTTGTAATCCTCATAATCCTTTGATAAGCCCTTCCCAAACCACACGGGAGGATTTACTAGGTCAACTGACACAAAATAGATTAACCATTTTTAACCTAGTGTCTAGATTGAAAGCATCAGAACACCAACACCATACAAATTTTGCCCAAGCCCTAGAAACAATGATGGATAGTGTTAACAAAGTTTCAAAACAAGTCACTAAATGGGATGCATATAGAGATTCATGTCGCAACTATTATGCACAAGGTCTCTCATATGATGCAATAAAAATTAAAGAAATAAGCAAAGCACAAATATGTGCTCTTTTCACTGATCCCCGAACCAAGAGACCCTACCTCTTAATTCAAAAAGGTTTCCTATACATTGGTGCAATCACGTGGCCATGAAAATACAATTTTGGGATAGGTGGTGGATGGTCTTTGACCAACCTCCCTGCAATAACCTTGAGGTGCTTTTATATTTTTTAACTATACTACGATTTCATCTTGAATGAGATCCCTAATTATTTTGATATGAGGGAGTTCTAGGGTAGAGGCAGAGGCTCTACCCAAGATGGACCAAGCGCTCGATGGGTACAAAACCCCCAAAATTGGGTTCCACTAGCTGTGAAACCCTTTGTGCACGTAACAGTCCTTGTAGCCCTAAAGGAGCCTATAGAGATGGAGACTCTTCAACTAGCTACCACACTAATTGACACCATCATCTAGCATGGGACATAGTTATCACATCATCTTGGCCTAGATGATGGTGCAGGAGCTCACGATGGTGCAACAATAGACGATGGTGTTGTAGCTAGACCACCTACTTCTAGCATGCTTAGCGGTCACCAATGTATCACCTGTTATGATGTATGTTATGGGGTAGATACCATTGCACGTGCAGATGGTTCGAGTCATTATGGGTGCACACATTATGACGCTAGTAGTGAGGTTGGCGGAATAGATGATGTGGCCCTCATAGATGACCTAATGTGGTAGGTCTTTGCTAGTCAAGTATGTTGATTTGAATTTATAATGTTTTATTTATTAAATACTTTAAATTTCTAAATTTAAATAGATTTTTAATTATAGTTCAAATTAAACTAATGCAAGCATTATGCATTTCAGGATGTAGCAAATTTTGGTATGTCATCCACCACACCTGCCACAACTCTTGCACATGTATCTTCATCAGAGGTTAAAAAATTACTATTCATGTCAAAATAGAATAAGACCTTGGGGTATGTGCACCAAGTTGTGCTACCAAAAGGGGGTCTTAAGATGCCACTTTTTTTCTGAAATCAACAAAGTTCGAACTTCAACGACAAATTGAAGATAGTTAGACTCCAAATTTGAAGACGAAACAAGAACAAGAGTCAGAGGGCTTCGAGTCTACTTTCTAAACTACTAATTTTTTTTTTAAATGGTGGAGATTAAGGGCTTCAAAAAGGGGGGCCACAAAATTTGGTCCTATTTTTATGCAAAAAACATAACATAGTGTCTGTTGTGGCCCCCCTAAAATGTTAACTTTTTTTTTGAATTTTTAAAATCACTTCAGTGAGAAATTAGCTAACACCTTGTAGTTTATGCCAGATTTTTCAGCTAATTTTTTAATGAGTATATGATTTTTTACTAATTTTTGAAGTGGACACATCCTGAAAAACAGAAATTTGAGCATGCTCCCCCCTAAAATCATTGATAACTAATCAAAAATTAAAACTTTTTTTTTTAAATTGTGTAGAATGGAGTCTAGTTTCTAAAAATGTAAGTTTCTTCAAAATCCGATGAACATGTAAAAAACTATACCCAAAATAGTTCAGGTTGGTTTTTGACCAAAAACGAACACACTAACAAAAGAAATTATAGATGAAAGCCTTAACGAAATCAAAATGTGAAAAGAATTACATGCTTGGATAGCTAAGAGATAGATTGAGGTCTCTATGGTATTTTTTTTTAGTTTTATTGAAACACGTGCAAACCTGATGGAGAGCACGGCCAAAAATATGTGTAAATTTTCTAATCCTCTGTTAAAAACACGTCTCAGGCCTAAAATGGTCATCCAACCCTTTGGGTTGGATGCCCAAGTACAATCCAACCCAAAGGGTTGGTAATTCCCAATGCAGACCATTTGGCGAGCGCCAAATGAAAAAAATTGACTTTTCCCATTTGGCGCGCGCCAAATGAGAAAAGTCAACTTTTTTCATTTGGCTAGCGCCAAATTTGGCGCGCTCCAAATGTCTTGCATTGTCCAATTTTAAGGTTTTGTGATGCAAATTTTTCAACTTGGGCACAAGTTATACCCATCCTGAGAGGAGAATATATACATGAAATATAATATTTAAGTATAAGTCACTTTAAGTTATATTTCATGTATATATTGGTAGGATTTTTTAGAGTGGTTTCAACTCTAGAGGATTATAATGTAGATTCTTGTTTTTAGAGGATCATATTGACTTTCATACTTAGTCAAATTTCAGTAATCAACATTCTCCTATTAGCATTCTTTAGATCCATATCTCACTATCTTTATCTTCCCTAAACTCTACACCTATCTTTCTCCATCTCTTGTCTCTCTCACTTCTCTCTCCCCTCTCTAGGTATATCCCACCCTCTCTACCTTTCATCCCTTCCTTGTACCCTAATTTATATCCTTGACTCCCTTCCTCTCTCTTCTCTCTCACTCTCTTATTTTTTCTCTCCCCTCCCACTCGTTTCTCTTGTTCACTATTGATCCCTTCTATGCTCTCTCTCTGCATATCTATGGCTCTCCTCCCCTCCCTATTCACCTCACTACCTCTCCCTCCCTATATTATTACCCACCTCTCTCTCCCCCTCTAGGTTTCTCACTTATCTAATTGTCCACCCTCTAGTTATCTTCCTCCCTCTCCACCTTTCTCTCCCTTTCCCTTTCCCCTATCTATTTATGAACACTCTCCCTCTCTTCTCTCTCTCCAAACCTAGATCCATCTCTATATTATCTAGGTCTCTCGTTCCCTCCATTTCTACCTCTCCATCCATCCCCTCTTACTCATCTCTTTGTTCTTCTATCTCTTCTCTTCTCTCTCCCTTCCTCTCTATATCTCTCCCTTCCTTTCTTCCCCTCTCCATTTATATATCCTTCCCCCACTCTCTCATTATCTCTCTTCCTCTCTTATTCTCTCTCTTCATTGTGTAGTTCATTAACTCTCCAACCCAGCCTCTCTCCCCTCTCTAGGTTTCTCCCTCCCTTCCTCTCCACCTATCTACCTTTGCATATAGGTCTCGTTACCCACCTCTCTTTATCCCCCTCTATCTTTCTCACTCCTCTCTTGAAATCTAGGTATCTTGCCTATCTATATGTCCCCTCTATAGTTCTCTCTCTCCCTCTCTATCTATCTCCCCCTCCTCCTTAACATATGACCCACAACAACACCAAGTGGTGTCCTAAGGGGTCACAAGAGATGATATGACCCCTTAGGACATAATATGACCCCTAACAACACCTAAGGAGTCATATGGTGCCCTAAGGGCACACCATATGACACCTTAGGGCACAATGCAACCCATAACAACACCATATGATGTCCTCAAGGGTCATATGGTGTCCTAAATGGTCATAAGACACCATATGACCCATTAGGATACAATATGACCCCTAATGACACCTAATGGGTCATATGGTGTCCTCAGGGGTCATATGGTGTCCTAAATGGTCATAGGACACCATATGACCCCTTAGGAAACAATATGACCCCTAATGACACATAATGGGTCATATGGTGTCCTAAGGGGTCATATGACACCATATGACCCCTTAGGACATAATATGACCCTTAACAACATCTAAGGGGTCATATGATGTCCTAAGGGGTCATAGGACACCATATGACCTCTTAGGACACCATACAACCCATAACGATACCATATGGTGTCCTAAGGTGTCCTAAGGTGTCATAGGACACCACATGACCCCTTAGGACACCATACGACCCATAACAACACCATATGGTGTCCTAAGGGGTCACAAGACACCTGATGACCCCTTAGGACACCATATGACCCATATTGACACTATATGGTGTGCTAAGGGGTCATATGGTGTCCTAAGGGGTCTTAACACACCATAGTACCCTTTAGAACACAATATGACCCCTAACGACACCTAAGGGGTCATATGGTGTCCTAAGGGGTCAGAGGACACCATATGACCCCTTAGGACACAATATGAACCCTAACGACATGTAAGGGGTTATATGGTGTCCTAAGGGGTCATAGAACACTATATGACCCCTTAGGACACCATATAACCCAGAATGACACTATATGGTGTTCTAAGGGGTCACATGGTGTCCTAAGGGATCATAGGACACCATATGACCCCTTAGGACACCATACAACCCATAACGACACCATATGGTGTCCTAAGGGGTCATAGGATACCATATGACCCATTATTACACAATATGATCCCTAATGACACCTAAGGGGTCATATTGTGTCCTATGGGGTCATAGGGCACCATATGACACAATACGATGCATAACAACACCATATTGTGTTGTAAGGGGTCATATGGTGTCCTAAGGGGTCATAGGACACAATATGACTCCTTAGGACATAATATGACCCCTAACAACCCCTTAGGGGGTTATATGACACCATATGACCCCTTAGCACACTATACAACCTATAATGACACCATATAGTGTCCTAAGGGGTCATATGGTGTCCTAAGGGGTCATATGGTGTCCTAATGGGTCATATAACACCATATGACCCCTTAGCACACCATATGACCACTTAGCACACTATAAGACCCATATTGACACCATATGGTGTCCTAAAGGGTAATAGGACACCATATGACCCTTTAGGACACCATACGACCCATAACAATACCATATGAGGGCTCATATGGTATCCTACACCATATGACCCCTTAGGACACCATATGACCCATAACAACACCATATTGTATCCTAAGGGGTAATATGGTGCCCTAAGGGGTCATCAGACACCATATGACCCCTCAAGACACCATACGACTCATGACGACACCATATTGTATCCTAAGGGGTCATATGGTGTCCTAAAGGGTCATAGGACATAATATGACCTCTAATGACCCCTTATGGGGTCATAGGATACCATATAACCCCTTAAAACACTATATAGCCCATAACAACACAATATGGTGTCCTAAGGGTTCATACAACCATATGACCCCTAACATCACCATATGGTTTCCTAAGGGGTCATATGGTGTCCTATGACCCCTTAGGACACCATATGACCCCATAAAACACCATATAATCCCTAACAACAATATATGGTGTCCTAAGGGGTCATATGATGTTCTATGACCCATTAGGACACCATATGACCCCTAATGACAACATATGGTGTCCTAAGGGGTCATATGGTGTTCTATGACCCCTTGGGACACTATATGAGCCCTCGAGACACCATATGACCCCTAAAAACACCATATGGTGTCCTGAGGGGTCATATGGTGTTCTATGTCTCCTTAGGACACCATATGACCCCATACGAAACCATATGAACCCTGACGACACCATATGGTGTCCTAAGGGGTCATAGAACACCATATGATCCCTAACGACATCAGATGACCCCTTAGGACACCATATGGTGTTGTTAGGAGTCATATGGTGTCTTAAGGGGTCAAATAACACTATATAACCCCTAAGGACACCATATGACCCCTTAGGACACCATATGACCCCTAACAACACCACATTGTGTCTTGAAGGGTCATATGGTGTGACAAGTTGTCATGTCATGTACTAGGATGTTAAAATGGGTTATATAGTGTCCTAGGGCGTGATAGAACACCATATGACCCCTCAGGACCCCATATGACCCTTTAGAGAGGGTGTGATGGAAAGATGATGATGTAGATGGTAAAGAGAATAAGAATTAGTAGGGAAGGGAGAGAGACGAGGATAAGGAGGGAGAGGGAGAGGGAGAGGGAGAGGGAGAGGGGAAAAAAATAACAAAGATGCCTATAAATGGGAGGGAGGGATAAGAGGAGAGATGAAAGAATAAAGAGAGAGAAGAGTATGAGGGGATTGAGGCAGAGGTAGACATGGAGGGACTACAAGACCTAGGGAAGGAGATGATGCAGAGGTGGGGGGAAAGTGAGAAGAGGAGGAGAGAGTTCAAAAATAAATAGGGGTAAAGGGGGAGGGAGATATAAGGGAAGAGAGAGGGAGATAAATAGAGAGGGGACAAATAGATAGGTGAGAGAACTATATTGGGAAAGAGAGATGAGAGACCTAGATGACAAGAGAGAGGAATGAGATAGATAGAGGGGGGGAGAGAGAGGTGAGTAATGAGACATGATGCAAAGGTAGATAGGTGGAGAAGAAGGAAGTGGTAAACCTAGAGAGGTGAGAGAGAGTTGATGACCCTAGAATATAAAGAGAGAGAAAAAAAGAGGAAGAGAGAAATAAAAAGTGTGGGAGTGAGATATATATGGGGGCATGTATTGATGGGGAGGTAGAGAGGGAGAGGGGAAGAAATGAAGGGAGAGACCTAGAGAAGGGAGGGAGGGAGAAGAGAAGAGATAGAAGAACAAAGAGAGGAGTAAGAGGGGATGGATGGAGAGGTAGACATGGAGGAAGTGAAAGACCTATGGAAGGAGGAGATAAAGAGGTTAGGGGAGGAAGAGAAAAGGAGAGAGTTCATAAAGGGATAGGGTTAAGGAGGAGGGAGAGAGAGCTAGAGAGGGACATAGAGAACTATAGAGGGGGTATATAGATAGGTGAGAGACCTAGATGGCCAGAGAGGAGTCAAATAGATAGAGGGGGATAAAGAGAGGTGGGTAACGAGACCTATATGAAGAGGTAGATAGGTGGAGAGGAAGGGAGGGAGAAACATAGAGAGGGGAGATAGGGTGGGATGGAGAGGTAATGACCTAGACAATGAAGATAGAGAATAAGAGAGGAAGAGAGAAGATGAGAGAGTGGGAGAGAGAGATAGAGAGGGAAAGAGGAAGAAAGGAAGGTAGAGACCTAGAGAGGGGAGGGAGGGAGAATATAAGAGATATAAGAACAAAGAGATGAGTAAGAGGAGATGGATAGAGAGGTAGATATGGAGGGACTGTGAGACCTAGAGAATGAGGAGATAGAGAGGTTTCAAGAGAGAGGGAGAGAGTTCATAAATAGATAGAGGTAAGGAGAAGGGAGAGAAAGGTGGAGAGGCAGGGAGAGAACTAGAGGGTGGACAATTAGATAAGTGAGAAACCTAGAGGGGGAGAGAAAGGTGGGTAATAATATAGGGAGGGAGAGATAGTGAGGTGAATAGTGAGGGAGGGACAACCCTAGATATGGGGAGAGAGAGAGGATAAAAGGGATAGGTAGTGACCAAGAGAAAGGAGTGAGAGGGGAGAGAAATGATAAGGGAGTGAGAGAGAAGAGAGAGGGAGAGAGTCAAGGATAAAGAAGCGAGAGAGACAAGAGAGCGAGAGAGATAGGTCTAGAGTTTGGGGAAGATAAAGAGAGTGAGATACATAGCTAAAGAATGCTAATGGGATCATGTTGATTACTGAAATTTGACATGTCGATTATTGAAATTTGACTAGGTCTGAAATTTTATATGATCCTCTAAAAACTAGAATCTACATTATAAGTCCTATAGAGCTATACTTAAATTTTATATTTCATGTATATATTCTCCTTCGGGAGTCGATTTAACTTCTGCCAAGATTGAAAAATTTACACTCACAAAACCTTCACATTGGACAATGTAAAACATTTGGCACTTGCCAAATGCAAAAAATTGACTTTTTACATTTGGCGAGCGCCAAATAGGGAGAGCGCCATATTTGGCGCTCGCCAAATGGTTTTCTTGGGAGAATACCAACCCTTTGGGTTGGATTTGCCTTGGGAATCCAACCCATAGGTTTGGACAACCTTTTCATTCCAATGACGCATTTTTATGAAAAAGTAAGAAGTGGCACCTTTTTGGTACCACAACTTGGTGCACTTACCCCTTGAGCTCAAATTAGTATTTTATAATGTATATTAACTTTAGATAATGTATCTTTGTGTGAGGTTTGACAAGTGTTGGTTGTGGATCATCTTTCATAGGTTCATGATGCCACCGTTACAGCTATTTCATTTGACCTAGAAACCTATACGATCTTCTTCTTTGTACACATCTTGTTTATAGTTTGTATTGAGTATGCATCTCATTTGAATTGTGATTAGTTAACGTTGTTGGCATTTCAATAGGAAGAAGATTGTTGATATTCAATAAGGATATTGAGAAGGTTGTTGGAGATTATTGATATAACTAAAAAAGGATGATAACTATCTTTATAACATTATTTTGTCATTGATGTCAAGAAATTGATTTTCTGATTCAATATGATGTTGCCATATCTTGAGAAGATTGATTTGAAGAGAATTAAGATGTCGGTAAAAGACACAGAAAGAATGTGATGAATAAGGGGAGAAATAAGTTATTCAATGGGCAACTATTATCGAGTTAGACAGTGATGAGATCATGATGTTTGGATTGTTTTGATATCCTACATATGTTGTTGATTGTAAGGTTAATACTATACTATGTCACCAAGCAAGGAACCTAGTCGGTAAACCCTAAGGTTATCGATGTCAGTTAATGAAGGCAGAATGTCTACCGAGTAAAGTTTAGTATTTACTGAGTTGCAACCGAGTTTTGACAGATCGCATTGGATGGATAAAAGCATTATTTAATGAAGGATGCTGATGAGCTGGAGATGAATAAATGATTAGTATGCCACGCATGAAGTTTGTTAAGGATCTACAGCAATGGAAAATCAAGAGGAAGATCTACAGCGCAGATTGAACCGCAATAACCTAGCACAAGTTCCTAGGAAGGTATGCAAGTTCCAAGGAGAGGTAAAACATTTTCAGGATTGAAGGATACATTGAACCTAGTCAAGATCGAAGATCTGATGGCTATGATTGATCATGGGAAATGTGATCAAGGAGATTCAGCGGTTAGCAAATTGTTTATAAATAAGGAACTATTGATAAACAATGTATGCAGGCAAGTGTAAGCACAGGGATGCTATATAGTGATTACTGAGCACAGAAGCTTAAAGACCTGTTTGAATAACAGAGTAGGGAGCCCAGCAGAGGGACAAGATAAGTCCTATGACAAGATTGTTTTGAGAAAATAGAATCTGCTTTAGCATTTTAGATGTGAAGTTGCAGATATATTTTTATTACTGTTATTTTGTAAGTGACAAAAAATAGCTTAACCGAGTGGACTTGACAGTCTTATTTGTAAACCCTCTAGCAAGGTAACATTCTAAATGAGTGTTTGAAATCCTTTGACAAGGTCACTTCTAACAAAGTGAAGATCCTAACAGATCTGAGGGAAATCCCTTAACTAGGTCACATCTAGCAATGTGTTTGTAATCTTTAACAGGATTTGCTTTTAACCGAGCATACTCTAGAAGAGTATATTTCTTAGTGGGTCCAAAATCCCACAATGGTTTTTCCCTATTTGGGTTTCCACGTTAAATCTGGTGTTATATATGTTATGATGATTATGTGTTTATGAGTTAGCATGTTTAGCAGTTTTTGGTTATATTGCTAAAGTTCAAGTTACCGAGGTTGAATCTGTTGATTTTATGGAAGATTAAGTTTGTATGATTCACCCCCCCCCCCCCCCTCTCATCTTGTTAGCTATTGGAATCAGAACTTTACAATTGGTATCAGAGCTTTGGACTCCAAAAGAAAAATTTAAAGGTACTTGAGGCAAAGATCCGGAGATTTATAAAAGGGATGCACCAAAGCTGAACAAGTCAAGTTTCTCCACATGGTAGAAAAGGATGAAGTTGCATTTATCAGGAATTGGAGAATATGCAACATATTATTTGGAGAATGATTACATACCACCAAGCACCAACCCGATGACCTTGGAAGAGACAAAGGCAAAGCATGAACATATTCGAGCTATGATTGAAATAAAATCAGCATTGACCGACTCAGAGTTTAATGATCTACAAGGCTGCAATGATGCAAAAGCAATGTGGACTAAGCTCATATCTGTGTATGGCGGTGATGAACATGTTCAAAGAGAAAAAGTAGATATTCTAAGAGGACAACTTGAATCCATGAGAATGAATGAAGGTGAGAACATAACCCAATATAGTACAAGGTTAAAGGAGATTGTCAATCAAATCAAAGGAGCAGGAGGAACTATTGAAGAAAAGGATGTAACAAGTAAGTTGTTGAGAACCCTTCTACCTGCTTATGCCATTCGAGTCTCTGCAATCAATGAACTAAGGTATGTACCTAACATGCCAGTTTCTTTGGATGCTACTATTGGTAAGCTCCATGCATTTGAGTTAAGTAATTTTGATAACAGTGGGTCTTCGGTAAATAAAGTAGAATCTGCATTCAGTTCTTTTCATATTGGTGGATCTGATGATTACAATGATAGAATGAGTAAGTACTCTGAAGGGAATCACAGTGGAGCAAGTGAAAGAATTCATAAGAACATGGAAGAAGTGCACAAACTGTATGAGGAAAACAAAAAGCATGAAGAGTTTGAAGTATTATTAGCCAGAAGGTTACCAAGAGGAAAAGGTAAGTATAAAGGAAAGCTACCTTTAAAATGTTTCAATTGTGATAAAATAGGAAATATGGCTTATAACTATCCTGACAAAGAATCTAGTGAAAAGAGAGAATATCGAGATAACAGGCAGAAAGACAACCAATATAGAGGACACCAAGACTTCAGAAGGAGAGACAGAAAGACATGCCTAGTAGCTGATGAGGAATCCAACGATGATAAATCTGATAAAACAGATACAGAGGAAGTTGTTTATGTGGCTATTAAAGATGGATCTGATGAAGAAAGGTATGAAGAAAAAGCCCTAATATCTCACATAAATAATAATGATTCTTGGATCATAGATAGTGGATGCTCACATCACATGACAGATGATAAACACAAGTTTGTTAAATTAGAAGACTATGATGGAGGTTATGTAAGATTTGGTAATGATGCACCATGTTCAGTGAAAGGTAAAGGATCTATAACACTTCTTGACAATGCTAAATGTGATGATGTATACTGGGTTGAAGGTTTGAAATACAATTTGTTGAGTGTAGCATAGCTAAACAATACAGGATACCGAATAGAATTTCAGAAAGGGATTGTCAAAGTTCATGACAAGCATGGAAAGTTAATTGCTACCAGAACACAAACAAAAGGTAATACATTTCATCTTCACTCAACTCGGAACAAGTGTCTTTATGCAAAGATAGATGATACCTGGTTATGGTATAAAAGGTTTTGTCATGTAAATTTTGATAATCTGATCAAAATAAGTAAGAAGCATCGAGTAAGAGATCTATCGAGTCTTGAAAAACCTGAGAATGCTATGTGTCGAGGATGCTAGATGGGTAAGATGACAAGATCAAGCTTTACAAGTAAGTCCTACACTTCTAAAGGAATTTTAGATCTAGTACACACTGATCTTTGTGGTCCCATGAAAGTTCAAAGTTATTATGGTGATAAATATTTCATATTATTTCTGGATGATTACTCAAGGATGATGTCAGTTATCTTTTTAAAAGAAAAATTAGAAGCTTTTCAAATGTTTAAATGGTACAAGGAAAGAGTTGAAAATGAAACAGGAAGACAACTGAAATGTCTTAGATCTGATAGAGGAGGAGAATTCACTTCTAATGAATTTAACTTATTCTGCAATGATCATGGTATAAAAAGGCAAGTGTCTGCACCAAGAACACCTCAGCAAAATGGGATAGCTGAGAGAAGAAACAAATCAATTTTAGATTGTGCAAGAACCCTGATGATAGAAAAGAGGGTACCTCAAACATTTTGGAGAGAAGCAATCAGCATTGCAGTTTACACCCTGAACCGAGTACAACTAAAGAAAGGAACTATGAAGACACCATATGAGATCTGGTATGACAAGAAACCTAATGTAAGTTATTTTAAAATCTTTGGAAGTAGATGTTATGTTCACAAAGATGACAAAAATGGAAATTTTGATCAAAAAAGCGAGGAAGGAACATTTCTAGGATATTCTTCTAGAAGTAAAGCATTTAAATGTCTGCTCAAATCATCTAACAAAATAGTAGAAAGTGCAAATGTGAAAATTGATAAATTTGCAAAAAGAAATGATGAAGGAAATTCCAAAGAACCAAAAGATTATGAAGAATTTGTCTATGTTCAATCGAGAAATCCTACCGAGAAAGCTGCTGAAGAAAATGAAGAGAATGTCCAGTTACCAAGTGATGAAGAAGATCATACAGAACCTACTGAGCCTATATTAGCCAAATATGTCAGAAGACATCGTGCATCAAATCAGATTATAGGAGATAAGGATGATCCAATGATGACAAGGAACAAACTGAGACAGAACACATGTCTGATATCTGAATTTGAACCGAGAGTAGTAAAAGAGGCATTTAACAGTGAAGATTGGGTAAATGCTATGACAAAAGAGATTGATCAAATCAAGAAGAATGACACATGGACACTGATCCCAAGACCAAAGGACAAAAATGTAATCGGCACAAAGCGGATTTTCAGAAACAAGCTAAATGAAAAAGGTAAGGTCATTCACAACAAAGCAAGACTAGTTTGCAAAGGTTATGCCCAAGAAGAAGGAATAGATTATGGTGAGACTTTTGCAACTGTGGCTAGACTTGAGGGAGTAAGAACAATGTTGGCATATGCTGCTTTCAAAAATTTCAAGGTATATCAAATGGATGTTAAATCTACATTTTTGAATGGTATACTAGAAGAAGAAGTCTATATTGAACAACCTGAAGGATTTGTTGAAGACAAGATTAAAGATCAGGTATGTAAACTAAACAAAGCTTTATATGGTCTGAAACAAGCACCTAGAGCATGGTATGAAAGACTGCACTCTTATTTCATCAA
This sequence comes from Cryptomeria japonica, assembly GCF_030272615.1. Taxonomy (NCBI): domain Eukaryota; kingdom Viridiplantae; phylum Streptophyta; class Pinopsida; order Cupressales; family Cupressaceae; genus Cryptomeria; species Cryptomeria japonica. The sequence continues at coordinate 220,607,711 of NC_081414.1, read as the reverse complement.
GATTGGTTTTATAAGGACAAGTGAAAACAACAATATGTACATGAAGAATGATGAGGACAATGGAATACTGATCTCGGCCATATTTGTTGATGATATTATTTTTTGTGGTAATGACTCCTTATGCAAGAACTTTGGAAATGAAATGTGCAAAGATTTTGAGATGTCATTAATCAGTGAGATAAAGTATTTTATAGGTTTATAGATACTGTAAATGAAAGATGAGATTTTCATTACTCAATCCAAGTACATAAAGGAAATCTTGAAAAAAATTGGAATGGAGGATTCTAAACCTGTAAGTACTCCTATGACTACTAACTGTAAACTATCAAAGAATGATGAATCTGCATCTATTGATGAGACACTTTACTGATCTATGATTGGAAAGTTGCAATATGTTGTGCACAGTAGACCAGATACAGCACCTGCAGTAGGTATTGTTGCAAGATTCTCTGCAGATCCCAAGAAAACCCATATGACAACAATCAAGAGAATTTTCAGATACCTGAGAGGCACTGAATATTATGGCTTAGTATATGAAAAGAGGAATGATTTTGATTTAAAATTTTATACTAATGTTGATTGGGCAGGCAACATTGATGACAAGAAAAGCACAAGTGGTGGAGCTTTCTTTTTAGAAGATAGACTAGTAAGTTGGCTTAGCAAGAAACAAGGATGTATTTCACAGTCAATAGCAGAAGCTAAATATGTTGTTGTAGCATTGAATTGCACTAATATAGCATGGATCAAGCAACTGTTGGAAGGTATAAATGAGAAAGTTACCGAGCCAGTAACTATATTTTGTGATAATACTAGTGCCATTAACATTTCAAAGAATCCGGTAATGCACTCTAAGACAAAACATATCTCTATAAAGTATCATTATCTCAGAGAAGAAGTTCAAGAGAAGAAAGTTGTGCTGGAATATATCAGTTCAAAGGATCAATTAGTAGACATCTTCATAAAGCCACTGCCAAGGGACACTTTTGAGTATCTCAGAAGCAAGTTAGGGGTCCTACCCCTATCTTCTACTCACTGACAGAGTTCGGTGAAAGCATCAATTTGATGAATCTACATAATATTATGTGTGGATTGATGTTGATTTATGCACTTTAGGAGGTTTTCTAAAGGTGTGCAGGAAATAGTAAAAAGAGACAAGTTTGCTCTGACCGAGACTAAGATGATACATAGCAAGGCAAATCACTTCACAGGGGAAGAAATCATGATTTAGTTCTTTTACTTTTTGGCATTGTTGTCAAAGGGAGAGAAGACTAAATGGAAGACTAAATGGTAAAGCCCTAAATGGAGAAAATAACATAAGACTAATGATGGGGGGAGAAGATTACTGAAAAAGGGAGAAGACTTCAGAAGATTTTAACAGCTCAAGGATAACAAGATAAGTCTAACAGCAATCTGAATCCAAATCAATTTGAATATCTTGTTGGTATTACCATTTAATTGTTGGTTTTGCCATCAATGCCAAAGGGGGAGATTGTTGGCATTTCAGTACGAAGGAGATTGTTGATATTCAATAAGGATATTGAGAAGGTTGTTGGAGATTATTGATATAACTAAAAAAGGATGATAACTATCTTTATAACATTATTTTGTCATTGATGTCAAGAAATTGATTTTCTGATTCAGTATGATGTTGCCATATCTTGAGAAGATTGATTTGAAGAGAATTAAGATGTCGGTAAAAGACACATAAAGAATGTGATGAATAAGGGGAGAAATAAGTTATTCAATGAGAAACTATTACCGAGTTAGACAATGATGAGATCATGATGTTTAGATTGTTTTGATATCCTACATATGTTGTTGATTACAAGGTTAATACTATACTATGTCACCAAGCAAGGGACCTAGTCGGTAAACCCTAAGGAACGAAGGCGGAATGTCTATCGAGTAAAGTTTAGTATTTACCGAGTTGCAACCGAGTTTTGACAGATCGCATTGGATGGATAAAAGCATTATTTAATGAAGGATGCTGATGAGCTGGAGATGAATAAATGATTGGTATGTCGTGCATGAAGTTTGTTAAGGATCTACATCAATGGAAAATCAAGAGGAAGATCTACAGTGCAGATTAAACCGCAATAACCTAGCACAAGTTCCTAGGAAGGTATGCAAGTTCCAAGGTGAGGTAAAACATTTTCAGATCAAATGATACATTGAACCTAGTCAAGATCGAAGATCTGATAGCTATGATTGATCATGGGAAATGTGATCAAGGAGATTCAATGGTTAGCAAATTGTTTATAAATAAGGAATTGTTGATAAACAATGTATGCGGGCAAGTGTAAGCATAGGGATGCTATATAGTGATTACCGAGAACAGAAGCTTGAAGACCTATTTGAATAATAGAGTAGGGAGCCCAGCAGAGGGACAAGATAAGTCCTATGACAAGATTGTTTTGAGAAAATAGAATCTGCTTTAGCATTTTAGATGTGAAGTTGCAGATATATTTTTATTACTGTTATTTTGTAAGTGACAGAAAATCTCTTAACTGAGTGGACTTAACAGTCTTATTTGTAAACCCTCTAGCAAGGTAACATTCTAAATGAGTGTTTGAAGTCCTTTGACAAGGTCACTTCTAACAAAGTGAAGATCCTAACAGATACGACGGAAATCCCTTAACCAGGTCACATCTAGCAATGTGTTTGTAATCTTTAACAAGATTTGCTTTTAACTGAGCATACTCTAGAAGAGTATATTTCTTAGTGGGTCCGAAATCCCACAGTGGTTTTTCCCTATTTGGGTTTCCACATTGAATCTGGTGTTATATGTGTTATGATGATTATGTGTTTATGAGTTAGCATGTTTAGTAGTTTTTGGTTATATTGCTAAAGTTTAAGTTATCGAGGTTGAATCTGTTGATTTTATGGAAGATTAAGTTTGTATGATTCACCCCCCCCCCCCCCACCTCATCTTGTTAGCTATTGGCATCAGAACTTTACAAACGTTGTGCTAACATTATATGTTTTTGTATATTAATTATGTTACTCTTTTAGGGTATGTGTGACAAGATAACTGTTGTTACTTTCAGAGGCCATAACTTGAGAACAGTGTGTCTGATTGACGAACCGTTTGAAGCGTCAGAAAGCTCCTGAAGTGCTATATTGCCTCATAAACCGCTATGTCATTTACACCCACTTTTCAAGATGTTTCAGGGCCTCTAAATTCCTCAAAATCAAAATTAAACCTTTCATTGGACCCCTCCAAAATAGAAAATTCAATATCTTCAAAACTAATTGTGATCTTGCAACGTAACTTTACCAGAATGCTTATCTAGCCAACCAGAAGCTTCAGAGAGAATTTCACACCATTTCGTGCTCAAATAAAAAAATTCCTATAAATAGTAACCTTATGTAAATGCAAGGTTGAGACACCATTTTCCCAACAAATCTCCCATTTGTTGAACACCTTGTAAGAGAAAATGGAGTATCAACATAATAAATCAATTGCTAGGGGCCATGAGGCCCATAGACTCTAAGCACCATCTGAAATTTTATGTGCTCGCAGCCTTAATTAAAGAATTTGCAACATTCATCAAAGTTTCTACCTTAACCAGCTTCACCCTACCATCTTCAACCATATTTCTAACAAAATGATATTGAACTGCTTGATCCGGGCATGAAATGTCAGGGTCTTAGCTAGGCAGATCGCAATCTGACTATCACAATAAATTGTCATGGCTCCTTGTTTTATTCCAATGTCTAAACACAGTCTCTTAAGCCAAATGTTCTCTTTATAAGCACGAGTAGCTGCAATATACTTTACTTCAATAGTGGACAAAGTAACCACATCTTGTCGCTTACTCATCCAACTAATTGCACTACCAAATAAAGTAAATGCATAAGTACTGGTGGATCTTCTGCTATCAATATCACCTGCCTAGTTTGAATCCACATAACCATGAATATCAAGGGAAATCATGTCTCCAACTGAATTACCATGATAACACAAAGAATACTCAGAGGTGTCATTCAAATATCTGAAGACTCTTTTGATTACATCCCAATGAACTTTACCAGGATTAGACATATATCTGGACAGAACTCCCATTGCTTGGGTAATGTCAGGTCTAGTACAGACCATAGCATACATCAAACTTTCAACTATAGTTTGGTAAGGCACTCTGCTCATGTCTTCCATCTCTGATGGGGATGTAAGACAATCTGTAGCAGATAATTTCATTCCAACTATAAAAGGAACACACAATGGTCTACAATCATTCATAGTGAACCTCTATAACATTGAATTCACATACTTACTTTGGCCTAGTCATAGCTTTCTATTCACTCTATCTCTTCTAATTTCCATCCCAAGAATGTGTTTCGTTGCACCAAGATCTTTCATTACAAATTTAGCAATGAGTTGAGACTTTAGTTTTGAAATCATACCTTTCACTTTACCAATGAATAACATATCATCAACATACAATGCAATGTATAGGAAATGACCTAATTTAGAACGCTCAAATCCCAAACTCAACACATATGTATCAAATTTTTGGTACCACATCCTAGGACTTTGTTTGAGGCCATACAGGAAATTCTTTAACTTACAGACCAAATTGATTTTACCTTTCACCACATAGTGCTCTGGTTGTGTCATATAAATATCCTACTCCAAATGACCATGAAGGAAAGCAGTTTTTGAATACATTTTCTCTATCTCTAAATCATAAGCAGTAGCAATAGAAAGAAAAAATCTAATGGATGTCATTTTGGCAACAGGAGAAAACATCTCACCATAATCAACACTCTCAACCTGGGAGTAGCCTTTTGCAACCAACCTTTCTTTATACTTCTCAATGCTTCCATCTGAACCAATCTTTTTCTTGAACACCCATTTGCAGCCAACAAGATTTCGTCCTTCAGGCAATGGTACAAGATCCCATGTATCATTCTTTTTCAAAGCTATCATTTCTTCTTCCATAGTAATCTTCCATGATTATGCATCATTCATACCTAATGCCTCTTCTATAGATTTTGGTTCATCCACATTAGTATTCAAAGAAAAAATGCATCTCCAATCATCAGGTGAATACCTTTCAGGTGGTTGTCTATGTCTTGTAGACCTTCGAACAAGCTGATTTGGAGGTTCTTCCTCCTCTTCTGAAGATTCGGAGCTAGATGAGCTCTCCTCAACTTCTTGTCTATCTAGGGGTCTCGATTCAACTCTTTTAGGTGTATAAGGAAATTAGATCACATCTTCCTTTTTATTCTGTTCTAGCTACAATGTAATAGAAGGTGACTTAATTTCTCTAAAAATAACACTTCTACTATGAATTACCTTTTTTTCAACAGGGTCCCAAAGCTTGTATCCTTTCACACAATAACTATACCTAATAAAGATACATTTCATAGCCTTCTTCTCCAACTTTGTCTGCTTCTCCTTTGGCACATGTGCATATGCCTCACAACCAAAAACTATAAGATGTCTCAATGAAGGCTTGTGACCCGACCATGCTTCCATAGGCATTTTATTAACAAGAGTTGGTGTAGGAGACCTGTTAATCAAGTAGCAAGCAGTGAGAATAGCTTCAACCCAAAAGTTTTGTTCTAGACCAGCACCACTCAGCATACTCCCAGCCTTCTCCATCAGTGTCATGTTCATTCTTTTTACAACTCCATTTTGTTGTGGAAGATATAGAGTTGTCTTTTGTCTGTTAATGCCACAGTCTTTACACAATCTATCAAAATCATTAGAGAAAAATTCACTGCCATTATCAGTCCTCAAACTTCTAATTTTCTTTCCAGTCTGCAACTTAACCATTGCTTTAAATTCTTTAAATCGACTGAAAACTTCAGATTTACTCTTTAGAAAATATACCCATGTCCTACTAAAATCATCATTAAATGAAACATAATATGTGGATTTTCCAATCGAAGGAACATCTACAAGACCAAACACATCAAAATGAATAAGATCCAAAACACCGCAAGTTTTATGAGAACTCGAGTAAAACTAGATGCGGTTTTGTTTTCCATAAATGCAATGCTCACAAAAAACAAATTCAAGATTACAATCATTCAAACCTACAACAAGGTTTTTGTTTTTCATGGTCCTAAGACCCTTTTATCCAATATGGCCAAGCCTCTGGTGCCATAACATAGTTTTCTTTGTAGGTAACTCTGCTTCAGAAGGAAGAGGACCCTTAGGTACCCAAAAGCCATTCCCATTTGTTCAAGGTGAAACCCTCAAATCTTCCATAGATTTACTTTTTACAGAAGTGCTATTACCCTCAATAGTGTATGCATCTAGCTTATACAAAGTATCAAACCTGGCACCTCTAGTAATTACCATAGCACCCTTAATAATCTTACATCCTGCTTCAAAAAAGACTACCTGCACACCCGCATCTATCAGTTTGTTCACTGATAACAGATTTTGTTTTAAACCAAGGATATGCAACACATCATTAATCCTTTTTATTCTACCATCAAAAAAAATGATTCTAACTTTACCTCAACCAACAATGTCTAAATGTGAATCATCACCCAAATACACCTTACCTCCATTAAATTCTTCATATTCAAAAAACCAATCTCTATTGGAAGTCATATGAAAATATGTACTTGAGTCAATTAACCAGGCATCATTACCTGCATGAGTTCCCAAAGCTGCAATAAATGCATCACCATCTTCCCTCTCAGACTCAGAATCATAATCAATCTTCTTCTTTTTCTTCTTCTTTTTTTCTTTCCAGTCCTTATAGATGTGACCCAGTTTACCACAATTCTAGCAAATGACTTTGGACTTTCTAGGACATTTCAATCTCCCTCTCGATTTGGACTTATTGCGCTTCTCATTCTTCTTGCCTTTCTCCTTAGGTCTTCCACGAATAGTTAGGGCTTCCTTTAAACTGTTGGATACCTTCTTTTGTATCTCTTCACCAAGTAGGGCACCCACCACATCTTTAGACTTGAAAACAATAGAAGTACTATTGATTGCCATAACCAGATAATCCCACGAATCAGGCAAAGAACAAAGCAAGATTTGGCATTTCTCCTCTTCGTTAATCTTAACACCGATAGATACTAATTGAGCCACCAACATATTGAATGCTTCCAGGTGGTCTTCAACTCGTCCACCCTCTTCCATCTTCAAGGAATACAATTTCTTCCTCAAGAAAATTTGATTTAATAAAGATTTTTCTTGATACATTTCACCAACCTTAATCCATAGCTTCTTTACAGTGTTTTCTTTATGGGCATTGATCATAACAGAGTCTTCCAGGCACAGTCTAATTAGACCCTTGACCTTTTGATCCATAACATCATACTAAGTCATTGTTGTAGGATTTGAGAGCCTTTAGAAATTCACATCAACAACATCCCATAGATCTCGATCTATTAGCAGATCTTCCACCTTCAACTTCCACATCTCAAAATTTGTTCCATTAAATTTCTCCACCTCTATTTTTCTTGATGAAATTGTCATCTGAAAATTCCTGCAACAAGATCAAAAAGTGTCTTATGCACAAGCTCCCACTCAAATCTGGATTAGTTCAAAAACCCCAACAACCCACAACTGAAACCAAAGGTGATCAAGCTCTGATACAACTTGTAAGAAAGTTAAGTAGAAGAACAAATTCCTACACTAACCTTGAGAGGAGGGTAATGCAAAAACTTTTACAGATTGTCACAACATTTATAAAAAATAGAAATAGATATAATAACATTCAAACCATAACACAATGATTTACGTGGGGAAAACCCTTTCGGGAGAAAAACCCCACACTCCAAAATCCACCCAATATATTATTTAGCAATCAAAACATATTGCAATATACTTGTAGAGAAAGCTCTTCGCAAGAGTACCACTAATCAGAGATTTAGAGGTAACTCAATAGCCATAAGACTCTTACACACAACCTCTATCTCACGCACCTCTTATATAAGAGATACAATGCAAGAAATTGTCAAACGGTATTACAAAACCATGGGAAAAAAAACCACCCAATAAGGTGTAGCTGACCTTATCTCTCTTCTAGATTCCCTATGACATGTCCCTCCCTTTTTACAGCTCATTTATGTGTCTGGTGTATTTTAAATTTCTTATTTCAAGAGTACAAACTTCTGGAGACCATAACTTGAAAACTATGTGTCTGATTGATGAACTGTTTGAAGCATTGGAAAGCTCGTGAAGTGCTCTATTGCCTTGTAAATGGCTACATCATTTACGCCCACTTTTCAGGGCATTTCAGGTCCTCAAAATTCCTCAAAATCAAAATTTAACCTTTCATTGGACCCCTCCAAAACAAAACAAAAAATCAATATCTTCAAAACTAGCTGTGATCTCGCAATGTAACTCTACCGGAATGCTTATCTAGCCAACCAGAAGCTTCAGGGAGAATTTTGCACCATTGCGTGCTCAAATAAAAACTTACTATAAATAGTAACCTTAAGTATGTAAATGCAAGGTTGAGACACCATTTTCCCAACAACATAGATAAGTAGAGAGAAATGAAAAGAGAGAGAGGTAGAGATATAGGTAGGGAGGGAGAGAGATGTAGGCTGAGAAAAAGATAATAGAGAGAGAGAGTGGGAAGAGAGTGAGATTGATAGAAGTAGTAAGGCAAGGTTTGGGAGATAGAACAAAAGATAGAAATAGAGGTATTATAGAGAGGGATATAGAGAGAGAGAAAGAGAGAGAGGAAGATGGGAGATAGTGATAATTTGACAGGGGGAAAATAGATAGAGAGGTGGAGAGGGAAGGAGAGAGATAGAGAAAGGTGATATATAAAAAAGTGGAGGGGAGATTTGGAGTGAGGGAGAGGATAGGCAGTCAAAGAGAGGTCCTCGGTAGATAGAGATAAGTAGCTAGAGAGAGAGTATGGAGATGGAAGGAGAGAGAGAGAGAGAGAGAGAGAGAGAGAGAGAGAGAGTAGAATGGAGGGAAGGTGGTAGAGAATTAGGGGAGATAAAAGTAGATAGGGATAGAAAGAGAGGTAGTAGAGAGAGGGAGAGAGGAGATAAAGAGAATAGGAGGGAAGATAGATACCCATAGAGAGAGAAGAGATAAATACTTTAAGGGAGAGGTGAGATAGAGAGTATAGATAGATGGGTACTTGATAAAGAGGTGGAGTAAAGAGTACCTCTCCTTCCCTCCCTCTCTTTGCATACCTCTCCTTCTCTCCCTCACTCCAACTCTCCCCTCCACTTTTGTATATCTCACCTACCTCTATCTCCTTCCCTCTTTGCCTCTCTTTATCTATTTCCCCCCTCTACACTTATCACTATCTCCACTCTTCATCTCTTTCTTCCTCTCTCTCTATTCATACATCCCTCCCTCCTTCCCTCCACCTCTCTACTTACCCCTCAGGATACGATATGACCCCTTTTAACATCCTAGTATATGACATGACCCCTTAGGACACCATATGACCCCTTAGGATAATATGATTTCCTAAAGGGTCATATGATGTCCTAAGGGGTCATATGGTGTTCTAATAAGTGTGGCCCCTTAGGACCTCATACGACCCCTCAAGACATCATATGACCCTTTTTAACATCCTTGTATGTACAACATGACCCCTTAGGACACCATATGACCCCTTAGGAAAATATGATGTCCTAAGGGGTCATATGGTGTCTTAAGGGGTCATATGGTGTTCTAACACATGTGTGGCCCCTTACGACCCCATATGACCCTTTTTAACATCCTAATATGTATGGCGTGACCCCTTAGGACACCATATGAGCCCTGAGGACACCATATGACACCCTAAGGGGTCATATGGTGTTCTAACACATGTGGCCCCTTAGGACCACATATGACCCCTTAGGACATCATATGACCCCTTAGGACCATATGATGTCCTAGTTGGTCATATGGTGTACTCCTAAGAGGTCATATGGTGTTCTAACACATGTCCCCCCTTAGGACCCCTTATGACCCCTAAGGACACCATATGATCTCTTAGGGCATCATATGACCCCTAACGATGACACCATATGACCCCTTAGGACACTATATGACTCCTTAGGATACCATATGACCCCCTAGATAACTATATGACCCCTTAGGACATCATATGACCCACTTTAACATCCCAGTACATGACATGACCCCTTAAGACACCATATGAACTCTTAGGACATCATATGGCCCTTTAGGACAATATGATGTCCTAAGGGGTCATATATTGTATAAAGAGGTCATATGGTGTTCTAACACATGTGTGGGCCCTAAGGACCCCATATGACCCCCAAGGACACAATATGACCCCTTAGAACTCCATATGATCCCTAATGATACCATTTGACCCCTCAGGACACCATATGACTCCTCAAGACACCATATGACCCCTTTTAACATCCTAGTACACAACACAAACCCTTAGGACACCATATGACCCCTTAAAACACCATATAAACCCTTAGGACAATATGATGTCCTAAGGAGTCATATAGTGTTTTAACACATGTGTGGCCCTTTAAGACACCATATGACACCTTAAGACATTATATGACCCCTCATGACACCATATGACCCCTTAATAGACTATATGACCCCTTAGGATACCATATGACCCCTTTTAACATCCGAGTACACAACATGACCCCTTAAGACACCTTATGACCCCTTAGGACACCATATAACCCCTTACAACAATATGATGTCCTAAGGGGCCATACGGTGTTCTAACACATGTGTGGTCCCCACGTGGCCCGTTAGGACCCCATGTGACCCCTAACGATACCATACGACCCCTCAGGACACCATGTGACCCCTAATGACAACATATGACCTCTAATGACACCATATCACCCCTTTTAACATTCTAGTACACAACATCACCCCTTAGGATAGCATATGACCCCTTACGACACCATATGATATCCTAAGGGGTCATATGGTGTTCTAACACATGTGTGGCCCTTTAGGACCCCATCTGACCCCTAATGACACCATATAACCCCTTAGGACCCCATATGACCTCTAACAACACCATATGACCATTTAAGACCCCATATGACCCCTAATAACACCATATGACCCCTTAGAACACCATATGACACCTAACAACACCATATGACCCCTCGGTACACCATATGACCTCTCTTAAAATCCTAGTACATGACATAACCCCTTAGGACACCATATGAGCCCTACGAACACCATATGATGTCCTGAGGGATCATATGGTGTCCTAAGGGGTCATATGGTGTTCTAACACATGTGTGGCCCCTTAGGACCCCATATGACTCCTAACGGCACCATATGACCCCTTAGGATACAGTATGATGTCCTAATGGGTGATATGGTATCCTGAGGGGTCATATATTGTCCTAAGGGGTAATATGGTGTTGTTACAGGTCATATGGTGTCTTGAGGGGTGATATGGTGTCGTTAAGGGTCATATGGGGTCCTAAGGTGCCACACATGTGTTATAACACCATGTGACCCCTTAGGACATCATATTGTTCTAAGGGGTCATGTGGTGTCTTAAGGGGTCATATGGTGTCCTAAGTGGTCATATTGTATTGTTAGAGGTCTTATGTGGTCCTAAGGGACTACATGTGTTAGAACACCATATGACCCCTTAAAACATCATATTGTCTTAAGGGGTCATATGGTGTTGTAAGGGGTCATATGGTGTTGTTAGGGGTTATATGGGATCATAAGGGGCCACACATGTGTTAGAACACCATATGACCCCTCAAGACACCATATGACCCATTAGGACATCATATGGTGTCTTAAGAGATCATATAGTGTTGTTAAGGGTCATATGGAGTCCTAAGGGGCCACACATGTGTTAGAACACCATATGACCGCTTAGGACACCATATGACCCATTAGGACATTATATCATCCTAAGGGGTCATATGGTGTCCTAAGGGGTCATATGGTGTTGTTAAGAGTCATATAGGTTCCTAAGGGTCCACACATATGTTACAACACCATATGACCCCTTGAGATACCATAAGAGAGAGAGAGAGAGAGAGAGAGTATTAAAACTTCTAAAAGGGGACAAAGGGAGAGAGGTCCTAAAAGGACTTAAGGAGAGAGAGAGAGAGAGAGAGAGAGAGAGAGAGAGAGAGAGAGAGAGAGAGAGAGAGAGGCTAAAAGGGGACAAAGGGAGAGAGGTCCTAAAAAGACTAAAGGGGAGGGACACTATATGACCCCTTAGGACAATATGATGCTCTAAGGGGTCATATGGTGTCCTAAGGGGTCATATAGTGTTCTAACACATATGTGGCCCCTTAGGACCCCGTATGACCCCTTAGGACCCCATACGACCCCTTAGGACACCATATGAGAGAGAGAGAGAGAGAGAATGTGTGTCATGTATTTATAAAATAGAGGGGAGATATAAAGAAGGGTGAGAGGGATAGGTTTAAATCTTGGAAGAGAGGAGAGAGTGGGATAAACAAATGGGGGAGAGAAGGGGAGAGGGGGGGTGATAGGAAGAGGGATAGGTCTAGATATGTAGGAAGATAAAGAGAGAGAAATAGAGAGAGGAATAGAGAGAGAGAGAGAGAGAGAGAGAGAGAGAGAGAGAGAGAGAGAGAGAGAGAGAGAGAGAGAGAGAGAGAGAGAGAGAGAATGTGTGTCATGTATTTAGAGAATAGAGGGGCGATATAAAGAAGGGTGAGAGAGATAGGTTTAAATCCTAGAGGAGAGGAGAGAGTGAGATAGAGAGATGGGGGAGAGAAGGGGAGAGGGAGAGTGATAGGAAGAGGGATAGGTCTAGAGATGTAGGAGGATAAAGAGAGTGAAATAGAGAGAGAGAGAGAGAGCCTAATGATTACTGAAATTTGATTATGTCTAAGAAATTATTAAATCTAAAGCTCGGGGAGAGAGGAGAGAGTGACATAGAGAGAGGTGAAGAAAGGAGGAGAGAGATAGAAAAATAGATAATTCTAGAGCTTAGGGGAGGCAAAGACCGTGAGATAGAGAGATAACAAGTGAATGAAGATATAAGCGCACTGATTACTAAAATTTGACTAAGTTTGAAAAATCATAAGATCTCTGAAAATCTAGAATCTGCATTATGACTCGTATAGATCTGAAGCCACTCTCAAACATCCTGACAATATATACATAAAATAAACTTAAAGCATAAGAAAGATAAAAGACAAAGAGAAAATATAACTTATACTTTAATGTTATATTTTACGTATATATACTACTGAAGAAACTAAGGGAATGCTAAATGAATTGCATACAAGTCCATGTTACTAATCTAACTTTATGTAAGAAAAACGTGTATGTGTTTTTTTACTAAACATAACACGTACATGTTTTCTATTTTTTAAAACACGAATGTGTTTTTTTTTTTTTTTAACATGATCACATTTTTGTTTGAAAAAACTCGTACGTGTTTTTAATTTAAATAACCCGTACACGTTTTGCCTTGTACTTAGGCTTGGATAACAAGGCTAAGGCTTGGGAGCTTTTTTTCCCTCCTTTTTAAGTGTTTTCTTCTTCTAGTTTAGTTTCTCAACTTTATTGTCATTAGGTTTACACGTTATCAAGTGGGTATTTCTAAAATTTCCACCATAATTTCACCCATCATCTGAGCTTTCTAACCATATATTTTTTTAAAATTTGAACAACCCTAACATATTAATCTTGAATTTCTTTTACCAATGTCTTCATAGTTGTCAGAGACATATGTGTACCATTTTTTTAATAACTTTGATCTACTTAAATCCAAATTTTTTTAAAAAATATATATTATTGTAGTTCACTTGATTATTTACACTTTAATTTTTTTTTACATTTTTCGATTATTTTGGTGCAAGTTATGCTTCGTGCACAAACAGGTGCCTGATTTTCAAGATGTGCTTGTTTCAAAAAATCATAAAAAAAAATACTCAACATAAAATTACAAAAAAATACACAACTTCTAGTTCTCACTTTTAACTATCTTTCTACCAGAGGATTTGTCAAAATACTAAATCTAACTATGACTTTTTTGATGCGCACGCTAGACACTGTGTTATGTTTTTCAGAAAAAATAAAGATTTATTTTTTGTGCGTGAAGGTTTTGACCCCCTTAATCTTATCTAATTTTGAAAAAAATTAATAGTTTGGAAACTAGATTCAGAATACTATAATTGTTGTTCTTTGTGTATCTTCATATTTTGAGTAGACGAGTCTCAAATTACTCCTCCAAGTTCAAGTTTAGTTGATTTAAAAAAAAAAAGGTGTCCACTTATACCCCACTTTTTGCACACCATCTTGGTGCACTTACCCATACAAGGAACATCAATACCTATTTGATCAATGATGACCTCTCCTAGGAGAACGAGAGAGCCATCAGAGCCTCTGGTACACATTAATTCTATATTATAAATATTCATTTAGATAAAAGTAGATTTATTTATAGTTTATACTTCTTTGTCAGTTGTTTGTGTGTGTGTGTGTGTGTGTGTTGAATTGCATCAATTGTATTTTAATTAGTGTAGCCCCCTTCGCAATATGAGCATAAAACAGATCCTCTACGTCACCAATTTGGTAGGACTCTTGATCATCAAAGGGGACCATCATTTTCAGAACAAATCCAACAAAAAACCAACTTGAGGTAATCAATAATTCAATTGTAGAGAAATAATAGTACAATATAGTTATTTTGATGTTAATTTGATAATTGTAAGTTATTATTAACATAAGTAATATAACATGTTTGAATTGTTGTTTTGCAAGCATCTACAGAGCCACGTAGTAATAAAAAAGGCTCAATTTTGATGATCCACCACAACTATAGGATTTTTTAGTGTTATATAAGTTGTGACCATATATATATGTATATATATACATATATACATATATATGTGTATATATATGTATATGTGTATATGTGTATATATATGTATATATGTATATATACATATATATGTGTATATATATGTATATACATACATATATATGTAGACATATATATAAGGTGATATTCGATCCAATTTGTTTGTTGTGAGCATATCTCCATGCTTTGAACAATTTATGAACATCTTAAGAATTGTTAAGTTATGAATAATGTATATTTGTTTGAATAAGAATGGTTATGTTTTGAAGAACTTATGAACAATGTATATTCAACTATGAATGGTTGCATTATGAACAATTTAGCATGTTATGGATTAATAATATTGAAATTCAATGGAGCTTATGAATGAAAATTGGTATTATCTGAATTTCAAGTGTTGAATTTGGTTGCCTTGGGCAACTTCACAAAATTTTATGATCATTGAGATCATAAGTTATCAATAGCTATCAAAAGTTGTCAATAGTTGTCAATAGTTGTCAATAGCTATCAAAAGTTGTCAACAATTGTCAATAGTTGCAATGAAAAGTTGCAAGGTAGGGTAAATCTCATTCTATTTGTTGTAAGGTAGGGTAAATCTCGTTCTATTTGTTGTATCCATGAATTGTCAATGCAAGCATCTCCAAGTGGGCAACAGTTGTCAACAGTTGTCAACAGTTGTCAATAGTTGCAATGAAAAGTTGCAAGGTAGGGTAAATCTCATTCTATTTGTTGTATCCATGAATTGTCAATGCAAGCATCTCCAAGTGGGCATTTTTATGCTAGGCTGGTTGGTTCTTAAGTTGGTCAAACATTCAGCGTACTGTCATCGTGACGCCATCTCTTGAGTGCCATAAGTTTGAAAAATTACATAGAACTTTGATGGGTTGTTTCTCATAATATGGGACACATACAAATGATCCATTTGAACCCACAGGGTCATATGAGGCCCCTCTACAATATCATATCTTATATTGTGAAGAAGCAAGCTGATTTTCTTAGGACAACAATTTTTCTACTAATGCAAATATTGCTAGTCGTGCGCAATACCAAGTTGCAATAGGGTAAATCTCGTTTTGTTTGTCGTATCCACAAACCATCGGCATGAGAATGTCTGACTGGGAATTTTTATGCTAGGCATAGTCCCAGTTGGATTCCCAAGTCAGTCGAATGTTCAGTGCCCTACTTTCATGACACCATCTCTTAAGTGCCCTAAGTTCAAAAAATTGTTGAACTTTGACAAGTTATTTCTTGGAATTTGGGACACATACGGATGATCTGTTTGAATTCATAGGGTCATGTGAGTCCCCTCTATAATAACCTATTTCAAATTATGAAGAAACAAAGCCATTTGCTTAAGGCAACAATTTTTTTGTTGATGCAAATATTATGTCGTGCGCAATGCAAAGTTGCAAGATAAGGTAAATCTTGTTCTATTTGTTGTATCCATGAACCATCAACATGAACATGTTTGGGTGGGCATTTTTATGATATATATGGTTCTGGTTGGGTCCCTAGGTTGATCGAACATTCAATGCCCTACCATTGTGGCATCATCTCTTGAATGCCCTAAGTTCAAAAAATATCAAACTTTGACAAGTATTTTCTTGAAATATGGGGAACATATGAATGATTTTTTAGAATTCACAAGGTCATGTGGGGTCCCTCTACAATAACCTATCTTAGATTGTGAAGAAAAAAATTAATTTTCTTAGGGTAGCAATTTTTTTGTTGATGCAAATAGCATTAGTTGTGCGCAATGCAAAGTTGCAAGATAGGGAAATATAATTATGTTTGTCATATCCGCAAACTATCTACATGAGAATGTCCGAGTGGGAATTTTTATGTTAGGAATGGTCCTGGTTGGGTCCCCAGGTCGACTGAATATTCTACGCGCTATCGTCGTGGTGCCATCTCTTAAGTGCCCTAAGTTCAAAAAATTGTCAAACTTTGATAGGTTGTTTCTCGAAATCCAGGTCACATATGAATGATCCATTTGAACCCACAGGGTCATGTGAGGCCTCTCTACAATAACCTATCTTAAATTATGAAGAAACAAAGCTATTTTCTTAAGGCATCAATTTTTTTGTTGATGCAAATATCATCAGTCGCGCGCAATGCAAAGTTGCAAGATAGGGAAAATATCATTTTGTTTTTCATATCCATGAATCGTCAGTACAAGCATATCTAGGTGGCAATTTATATGCTAGGTATATTCCTAGTTGGGTTACCAGGTTGCCCAGACATTTAATGTCCTACCGTCATAGTGCCATCTCTTAAGCACCATAACATTCATTTTTTTTGTTCATGCAAACATCATCAGAAGCATGCAAAATTTGCATATTAACAGAAGAATAGTGCATGAATTACACATTGACAAAATAATAACGCATGAATTACACATGGACAAAATAATAACGCATAAATTACACATTAACAAAACTATAGTGCATGAATTTCAAGTAGAATCATAGATACAAAATTTGTCAAAAATTTTCATTTGTGCATTTATAATCATTTGGTCATTTATACATACAAAATTTGGCCCCTAAATAGGTACAAATTAGCTCATAATCGCCTATATACAAAATTTAGCCTCTAAATACATACAAATCAACTCATGGACATTTATATACAAAATTTGGCCTCTAAATAGGTACATATCAACTCATGGTCGTCTATATACAAATTTTGGCCTCTAAATACATACAAATCAACTCACGGCCATCTATATACAAAATTTGGCCTCTAACTACATACAAATCAGCTCATGACTACTATATACAAAACTTGGGCTCTAAATAGGTACAAATTAGCTCATGGTTGTCTATATAGAAAATTTGGCCTCTAAATAGGTATAAATCATATATACAAAATTTCCAAAATCATTCTACCCTTTTGTAGAATCAATCTAATGAACCTTGTGGATCAATTCTAACCCTTATGGTCAGATTAATGAACTTTCCATAAAGTCTTATTGAGTAGTCTACCACAAAATTTTATCAACCTGAATATTCATTGCAACAAGAAGGTTAGAATAATGAAGAATATGCATGTGTGTGTAGAAGTCCTTGAACAACCAAACATTAGATTTCTTCATAGGGCACCTTCTAAGCCATGTTCCTATTACAATAACAAACCCTATTGGGTACTCAATACCGTCTCCATTGATGATTGTGGTTGTCAAATTTTTTTCGCCTCAATACAAGGATACAAAAATTAATCTTTGCCTTCTTCATTGTTTTCATCAACAATAAACGCATACACATGACCTACATTTTATTGAAGGATAAATTAGTACCAAAAACAATGTAAGATAAAATAAAATGAGTTAAAATTTTCCAATATAAGTAAGTAATAAGTTACAATACTTGTTTGCACTATGTCAGATAAATGATCAAAATCCACATAAACTTTAATTTGGTTCAACTGTAGTGGTTTGGGAAGATATGTATCAATGGGAACTAAAGGTCTACAAGACCATCCATCAAAAAATCCATGTACATGATGAAAAAAAAATACAATTTCTCTAGCATATAAATAATTGGTGAGCTTACATATGAGTTTCTCAATGAGTGCAATTCACTCGATCATGTAAATGTATAACAATATACATAGAACCTACAACATCAAAATTGCGCATCAACCAAAAATATCTAGAAATGGTAGAATTACCTTGATTACCTGGTCTCATCGTCGAGTTACACCATTGCACAATGGTTGTTTCATCTGTTAACTTAGCACCACCTTCATACTTTAGTTCTTCCCTAGCAAGGACTCTTTTTACGCATGCACTTGCACCATTGTGCTCTCCCTTTCCATGTCCAACCTCACTAAAATTCCAAAAATGGTGTATGCCGATCCTCACATGCATCTTACTTAACCAATAGAATATCCTTGCATTCTTGAATTGTGATGTGCAGTTTTCCAAGCATATGACATATTGGTTGTATCTAATATACCTTTCCCTTAAATTCTCATAGTAGAGTTGAAAGCAT
The DNA here is from genome assembly GCF_030272615.1 of Cryptomeria japonica. Classification (NCBI taxonomy): domain Eukaryota; kingdom Viridiplantae; phylum Streptophyta; class Pinopsida; order Cupressales; family Cupressaceae; genus Cryptomeria; species Cryptomeria japonica. The sequence continues at coordinate 220,588,945 of NC_081414.1, read as the reverse complement.
CCTTGCAAAAACTCTATCGAATGACTACGATCATCGCTTATGTAGAAGTGATATTCTATTACTATCTTTTTATCTTGCTTTGTGCTATCATGTGCATGCATGAATGCTATTTGTACAAAAATAGTAACTTGTTGAGAGTGGTAATATTGGGATTGTACTTCATTTTGAGGTTTTAGCATATAATGCTCTACAAAATCTACAATAGAAATGATGGTACCAAGAGAAAATGTATCCTTACATATCTTGAATTGCTCATCAAACCACCACGCTCTATGTGTATGCATTATGTAGCCATAAACTAGTTTCTCCTAAAAAATACTCATAAACTCTGCTATAGGTATATCTTGACTCACCAACTCACATCTCTTCAGCTCTTTTCCATCTTTAACCCCATATGTGATTGACTTGCATTTTCCATAAGAGACTAGTGTCTTTCCAAATTCATGTGTAATCTCTAAATGTATACATCTTTGCAACTTTTGCAAACCACCACATGTAGCACATGAACCTTTCAAACACATAATATTATAAAAGGTCCAATAATCATCTCTTTGAGATAATACACTTGAAATAAAATCTTTCAATGATTTTGGAGGTACTTGCACACCACACTCCTACAAAACATCATTAGTGTGCAAAGTACAACATATATGACGATATATATCATAATGCATGGAAAATTCAATATGAATTCTACAAAAACATGTAGCGTGTGCATGATTTATCTTAACATAAAAGGGTTTTGTCATTTCAAAAAACCTTTGACTAGTTCTTATGTGAGGATAGGTTTGAATTAATATCTCATAAAATTGTGTTTGAGTCATATCTAAAAAGTGTTTTGGATGTGGCTCACAATTTCTTGATCCAATTTGTCTTCTAACAACATCTCTTTGATAAGGTGAAACTCTTGCGTTGTCATTCCAAAAAAATTCAATTAATTGTCTTAATACATCAACAACAACCTTGTATCTTCGTGGAATTCTACCAAAAAATGCCCAAAGAGAATTATTGTTAGGTTCCTCAAATTTTTCATGCCTCCCTAAGGCATGGCATGGTGTTGTTCTACTTGTCTTTAATGACTTACTTGTTTTTCTTATTAATCAAGACTTTTAGTTTGCTTGCTCATTATGGTTGACACACGTTGACATAATGTTACCCCCTATTTTTGCACACATTGATTTTTCTTACATTGGTATAATTGTGCCGAGATAATGTGCGTTTAATTCAGCATAATTAATTCTCTTAAGTTGTCATCTTTCTGCTTTAAGTTTGTATCGGCCAATGCATCTTTATGTCTAAGTGTTCGCGTCTTTGAACCTTTTGTTTGAACTTGGAGTTTAGTTCAAGAGTTCATCAATTCATTGAGTCTTTGTGTGTATGATGTCTTAGTTGCGGCAAGTCTAACTTATGCAGAAAATTTTGTTTCGGAGAATGAACTTGAACCTTTGAATCTTCGTTGGTTCAAGAGTTTAATGGTTCAATGGTTCAACAGTTCAACATTAAAAATGGAAACGTCGTAAAAGGAGGAGGCCAAAGGAGGGAAATGACCAACATGGAGGAGGATATTTCGAGAATCACAGTGATTTATTTTAAGGAATTCTCAATTTAGGAGGTAATCATTTTCTTGATAAGAGATCACACAAAGTATTTTGTAACAAAAGCATGTGTCGGAAGTGTCACTTCAGCAGTAACTCGACACGAATGAATGAGACGTGGTAATCATGAACCGAGTTTTAAGACATTTGTATCGACCTCAAAAAGATTTGTATCTTCATGGAGAAGCTAAATTAGGGAAGGTGTAAGTTAGGCACTGGAGGTAATTTTATCACTTCTCAAGATTAGCAGACACTCAATTGCATGAAAGGTGAGTTAAAAATCTTTGTCGTCTCTGTCATTTTCATGCCTCAAAGAAGAGATTGGTTAATTTTTGTTGTAGTAGCTATAGTGGGCATGTCATTGCAGTCTGTGTTAGTGTGTTGAATTTGAGTAAAATTTAAAAATGAGGCTCTTTCCACCAAAGTTAGGCCCAAAATAAGGTCTTAGTTGTTCTCTCTCAGAATTTGGTGACACATCCTTAGCTCATGTTGATTTGAATGAATCCTTAGAAGGAGCTAAGAATCCCTCTGATTCACCCATGATAGAAAAGATTATGAATAGTGGGTTAATATAAGCTATTATTTTTCCTCCTGCTATATAGTGCCTGGAATCAGTGCTCGAGTGCATGGGTAGGTATGACTCAGAACACAAATGTATTAGAAATGCAAATGGGAGTGTTTTATTGAATATAAATAGAGAAACTGTTATGGCTGTTTTGAAAATCCCTGCTAAGGAACCATATGAGGACTGGACGATAACCATGTCCTATGGATTCTTCATAAAAAAGAAGTACCATTATAGGAGTGTCATAGCCACAAATTGGCTCTTGAAATTTCAAGAAGGCGGTTCTAGGTTACCCAAGGCCTTAACTAGAGAGAACTTGATCAGGGAGGTAAGGGACATTGTCATTTTGTTGCACAAGGAGAAAGGGAGCCAACAAGCATTCCATTGGGAAGACTGGATGTACTTTTTCATTCAGGTCATATTAGATGAGAAGCGCTATATAGATTGGGCAGAGCTAATTGCTGAAAGGTTACATGAAGGACCAAGTAACTACCTCGAGAGTAAAAACTTATATATGTCTTCATATTTGTTCTGTTGTTTGGCTTGTGTCAGGCCTTGGCCTGGTTTGTATCATGAGGAATGGGTTGATGGAATGAAGATTTATGATTATCATCCACACCTTCAGCTGCAAAAGTGCCATGAGAATTTACGGAGGGTTCATGATGTGTTTGTAGGGAGATTAATCTATGAACTTCAAGGGAATGTAAACAAAAGACTATTTGATGAAGCTATGCAACTAATGAGCACATATGGGAGTTATTTTATTTAGTATCCTTGGTTCACTTGCATAAGAATTGGAGGGTTTGAACGAGAACCATTTAAATTACCGAGGTTTTCCCTTGACCACTTTGTGCTAATTGAACTTTGTAGGCAACTTGCTCACATTGATAAGAGGACATTAGCCAACCAAGATTCAGGTGTTTCTTTCCTAGTTGAACTGGGTTATTATATTTGCAAAATTATTTTTGATGCATTGAACCTAGAGGTTGACTTCAAAAAGCTTAATCTTCAATATTATATAGCTTGACCTAATTTTGACAGCAAAGGTTATGCTCAAGTGCATCTAGCTCTCAAAGAAGGTTTTTCTCACATCCCACAACTTGAGGACTTCTGGGAGGATTGTAGTGATGAATTTGAAGCAAGGAGGAGAACATTTTCTAGGTTCATGATGGATCAGATCAGTAGCTTTCAGCTCAAAATGAATGTAACAGGGGTTGTAGATAATGACAAGGATTTGATTGATCCGCAGTATGCTGAGAAAGTATAGGGTTCCCCAATTCTAGAAATAGAATGGGACAAGAAAGAGGAGGATCAAATTCAAATGAGAACATTCCCTATTATTCGCAGGATTGAGTAGTGGTTACGGAAATAGAGACTTTGAAAACTAGTAATCAAAGATTCTCCTGTTCTAGTTCAAAATGTTTTTTCTAATAAATTCATTAAAACTTGTGTTGCAAGTGGCACCAAAGTTAACTTTAAGGCAGATACTACAAGAGGTTCAAATAAATTCCTTGTAGGTCAGCTTCCAACCCGTATCACTAGATCAGGAACCAAAAAAAAGTGTAAAAAGCTCCCTGAAAATACAATAGTGGTGGATTTAGAAGGGTCCCCAGAGGCCGGGAATATAATGACAAAGCAAAACACTGAGATGTCTACCGTAGAAGTTGGTGATACTAAGATGCTTGAAGAAGAAGTAGATATTGGAGGTTCATTGATCTTAGCAAATGTTGGTGATGAACAATCCCAAACAAATAAGGATGCAGGTTCTAGTGCTCCTCATTAGTTAGAAAATGCTCTCAGTAGCAAAATGAGAAATGTGGTTCCCGCTTTAGTTCCCATTGAGGATATGGTCAATAAATGTTTGGGAAGGACTTCAAAGTCCAAAAAAGCTTAAAACAGTTTCAAAAATGGATTTTGACCAAGATATTGGCAATTGGACTATTGAAATAGCTCGTCTTGTTTCAAATAAAGAGGTATAAAATCCTTCAGCAAAAGATTTCACCATTGAAAATATTAATTTAGGTGTTGGATCACAGGTAGATGATGTACACCATTTGGAAGCTTCTACAAAAAGAATAATAAGCAGGAAATGGAAGGATGAAAAAGATAAAGAGGATATCAAGGAGAGACTGAGGCACATGGCTGAGTATATAGATGCTATTCATAATCCCAATTCCCAACCAATTTCACATCTACCCACGTCATTTGACCCTAAGTCACCCGCTAATCAGAAGCTCTTGGGTCAAATTCAAAAGAGCAAGATGGTGACAAAAGTCTTTCTGGAATGGTTGGATGGGATTACTCAATCTAGCATAGAGTACTTCAAGAACTTAAGCAAAGTATATAAAAATACCATAACAGTAATGAGAGAGCTGGAAATAGAAATTACTAACTGGAAAAAGGAGGAAACAAAGTGGATAGTTGTGGTGACTCAAATGAATGATGTGCAAAAATATGACATTATGAAGTTTTTATCAGAAAAACTTGTGCAGGGCTTAAACAATAATGTTCTCTACGTGTACAAGAAAAGCATTGAGTGGCGTAACTCTATTATGAAGCAGGGGTGTGAAGAGTCCGACAAACTGCGAAACAAGTTAGCTCAACTCGTTTTATCCATGCAAAATGACTTGAAATGCATAGGAATTAAATGTCTAATGAAGGATGTGAAAATAATAGAGAGTCTGGAAGTTATCACCCAATCCTTCAAGGGAAAAATTAATTATGTTGGAGAAGCCAAAATTATAACGACAGAAGATTTCTCAACTGTGACGAAAATTGAGTTCCTACTATTTCTATGCATAGCAAGCCTAGGTAGTCATGCTGATATTGTGGCCCAAGTCCGGTGAGACAAGGAAGTATGGCAATAGAGGATCACTCATATCGGACTCCCAAACTATGATGTTATACAAAGTTTTTCGACCACTTATCTGGAATGGAAACGTGTCACCATTGTAGTACATAATCAGCCTGAGGATCTCGCTCCATAGCTTCAATCTCGGCCAAGCATGCCCTTTAAAGTTATTTGATGATGAGTTTTAGGACGGTTTTTAGAAATTAGTTTTCTGGGTATATTTCAAAACTGAATCTTGATTGTAGGGTAGAGTTATGTAACTCTATGTTTCCCTAAACTACAATTAGCTGATCTGTGGCTATATATATATTTTTAAAAGACCTTGGGAAGGTCCAAGAATTTTTGGCTTTTAGAATTGATATACTTTATTTTATAGTTGCATAATATTTTGAAAAGAAAACACTCATTTAACTGTGAAAAATGAAAGTGAGTATTTTGGAGTTTCAAATTTGTGTGTTTGATGAATGAATTTGAATTTCTGTTGGAATTCATTTTTGTCGAAATAGTCTCTTGTTTCTTTAAGAATTGCTATGCATTTGATGAAAAATTTAGTCTAAAAGTTTCTTTTGAATGAAAGGGTGTGAGACATAACAAAGTCTGTGAGCTTTGTCATTTGAGAACTATATTTCTAAAAATCGTGTTTACAACATAGTGATGTGTAAATGTGGAAATGTCTTTGGTACTTTTTGGTTATAAGTATATGCATAGTTTATTTTCTTGTTTTTATTCATTGAAAATCTAAGAGGGAGCTGTACCTAAAAAAATTAAGAGGGAAACTTTCATAAGCTTACCCAACTGTTTGGTTATTGTTTTGTTCTTTAAAGGGGCGATAGAGTTGTGATTATTTCATTTTCATCAAAGGACAAATCTATTAACCAACACATAAGAACACATCGATTTTAACATTTGCATCTTTAGAGCATGATGTTGAACCAATTTGCTTGATACACATCAAATTGGTTTCTTACTATAATTTAAAAAAAAAAAAATTTCAGATGATCTTAAGCCAATAATTTTCATTGTCTCTCTAAGATTCAATTTTTTATCATTTCAACAATTAATTGGCATCTTCCAATTTGATTTAATCTCTCAAAATAATTTTTCCATACTTTAGTAGCCACTGTTCAACAAGTGCATTCAAAATTTTTATCAGACATTAGCTTCAAAATATTTTCATCAATGTCAATTATATACTTTGGTTTTCTACAAATATTTCTAAGGGGTGTTATTATTGGTGCATGTTCATGGCTTGCATTGAGTACATTTGTTTGATCATTGATTATCTCTTGTTCATGGTTTGCATTTGATTCATTCAATCCATATAATTGAGTTGGTGTAGATGGCATACCTCTCCCAACTTTCTCATTTCATGTAGTCTTTTCATGTGCTCCCTTTGCCTTTCCTTTGTTCCCTCTTGTGATTTAATGGTTCCTCACTTGTTCCTTCCCATTGTGAATATGAATTGTTCTAAACAACATCATATATGTTAGTAAATATTATACAATTTAAACAAAAAAACATTTCATAAAACTATGAAAATCATTGAATTTGACAATCAAAAGCATAAAAGAAACAAAAAAGAATTGAAAAATCAAACTAATCATGCATTTAAATCATTTGAAATCATATAAAAAAAAAGTAATCATACACTGTCCAAGAATGTCATGAGTGAAGACATGGTTACAGTGCTCCTTCACCAGAAATTGTGTTTTTTTGGTCATTATGAAACCACCTATAGTGACAAAAACCTGATCGTAAAAACCTGATTGGGGTATTGACACTATATATATATATATATATATATATAGAGAGAGAGAGAGAGAGAGAGAGAGAGAGAGAGAGAGAGAGAGAGAGAGAGAGAGAGAGAGAGAGAGAGAGAGAGAGAGAGAGAGAGAGAGAGAGAGAGAGAGAGAGAGAGAGAGAGAGTTACAAAATCATGGTCGTGGTTTTGACACTATAGACATAGTGACTAGAACTCGATTGAGGTTTTGATAGTATAGATGAAGGGAGAGCATTGCAACATCTATAGTCACCAAAACCTAACCAAGGTTTTGACACCATAGGCAAATAGAGAAAGGGAGAGTCTATAGTGACGAAAACTTGATTGGGATTTTGACACTATAGAGAGAGAGAAAGAGATAAAGAGGGGGAAGGGAGGGGAGGTATCTACACAGGGGAAAGGAAAAGAGAGATAGAAAGAGACTAAGGTTGAGAAAGGGAGAGGAAGAGAAAAAGAGAGTTTAGGAGAGAGGGATATGGAGGGGGGAGGGAGATAGAGGGGTTGAGAGAGAGAGAGATCCAGAGAGAGGGGTTGTGAGACAGAAAGAGAGAGAGGGGGAGATAGAGAGTGTGTGTGAGAGATAGAGAGAGGGAGAGAGTGAGAGAGAGAGTATGAGAGAGAGATAATGTGTGTGTAAGATAGAGAGAGGGAGAGAGTGAAAGAGAGAGAGAGTATGAGAGAGAGAGAAGGGATAGATAGATAGATAGATAGATAGATATATAGATATAGAAATACGAATATATGTATGTTTACATATATGAATATATGTACGTCTACATATATGAATACATGCATGTCTACATATATGAAACTCTATATGAATATATGTATGTTAACATATATGAATATAAAAGAACATAACCCGATCGAATTTATAAACAAATAAAAATCCAATTGGGTTATTCAAAAAATAAAACCCTGATCGGGTTATGTATAAAATAAAAGATCGATCGGGTTATGGCTTGTAATTAGCCTTGGATAGCAATGTTGAGGCTTGGAGGTTTCATTTGCCTCCTTTTTACGTGTTTTCTTCTTCAAATCTGATTTCTCAACTTCCTCGTCATTAGGTTTAAATGTTATCAAGTGGGTATTTGTAAAATTGCCACAATAATCTCATACATCTTCTAAGATTTCTAAGCATATATCTTTAAAAAAAAAATTGAACAACATTAACATATTAATTTTGAATTTCTTTTACCAATGTCTCTAGAGTTCTTAGAGACAAATGCGAACCTTTTTTTATTAATGTTTGAATTACTTGTCCACATTTGAAACACATTATATATTATTGTTCTAAACTTCATTCTTTACACTTAATTTTTTTTTTGATTATTTTGGTGTAAGTTATATGACGCACACAAGCAACTACCTAATTTTCAGGATGCGTCCACTTTGAAAAATCATTAAAAAAAATACTCAACAAAAAATTACAAAAAAATACGCAACGTCTATTTCTCACTCTTAACTATCTTTCTACAAAAGGGTTATTCAAAATAATAAATGCAACTATAACCTTTTTTATGCACACGTTAGACATTATGTTATGTTATGCTGAAAAAATAGGAACACTTTTGTGTGCGTGAAAGATTCAACCCCCTTAATCTTATCCAATTTTGAAAAACTTTAGTAGTTTGGAAACTAGATTCAGAGTACTAAAATCTTTGTTCTTTGGGTATCTTCAAATTTTGAGTGGACGCATCTCAAATTGCTCCTCCTAGTTCAGGTTTATTGATTTCAGAAAAAAGTGGCCACTTATACCCCCCTTTTTGTTCACCATCTTAGTGCACTTACCCATGTGTTATTTTTATATACATATACATATATGTATATGCATTGTACGTGACTATACATCTACATATATATGTATTGATGAAGTAATAATAATATTGATTATATATATATATATATATATATATATATATATATATATATATATATATATATATATATATATATATATATATATATATATATATATATATATATATATATATATATATATATATATATATATATATATAACCAAGAGGGCAATGATCTAGACAAAAGGTTAAATCTAACCATCACATAGATCTAGGTCCAAACACTAGGATCGACATAGGTCATACCAACACTTCCTCGAAGTGATGCAAGGGGTAACAATCAAACACAACCGGAAGACAATGATGGCTTAAATCTGTGTGTGTGTGTGTGGAGACTTTGATGTCATCATTCACCCAATTCCCACATCTATATCACACTCTCTAGTGATGATCTCCCTCTCCATCCTAGAGGGCATGTTGGATCACCCTGCATCCATCTTAGCAACCACAATTGTAACTTTAGCCCATTACATAAGCATCATAATATACACTGAAATAAAACCATTAATTGTGTATCATTAAACATTAATGACAAGCATTAGATACACATATGCTCAACAAAAAACATACATATGTAAACTAAATCCACATGCATATTTACTACATAATATCATGTAAGTAAAAAGTATCGTCAATGTCACAAAGAGGGACCGTGTAATAAGATACTTAATCATAACTCCTAGGGTGACCTAAATACATATATATGATTATAATAATAATTATTGTAGCTTATTTAAGAGTTAAGTTAGGGCCACAAGCCAACTACTCCTAGCTCAATACACATTATAGGGTTAGGGGCATAACAAAAGTGGTCATTTGATGGGGGGTTTTATGTGTTGCAAGGTGTGCGCCCTTGGTCTCCTTGTGCTATGTAGCGCAGCGCTTGGGTTTGTGACATGGCTTAAACGCCTCCTGTGGATTCTATAAGTCTAGTGGTTGTATCAGGCATTAACAGGTCAATCTTTTGGTGCAACAACAACCGCACTTGTAACATGTGGTATCCGAGCTTGGTCACAGGTTCAAACCCCTCGCTTGCGTTGGGGGGGGGATTGTTGCAAGGTGTATGCCCTTGGTCTCCTTTTGTTGTGCAGCGCAACACTTGGGTTTGTGACATGGCTTAACCGCCTCTTATGGATTCTATAAGTCTAGTGGTTGTATCAGACATTAATAGGTCGATCTTTTGGTGCAATGACAACCACACTTGTAACATTATGATCTATTTTTATAGAGCACCAACTCCCGTGAGATAAAAAAAACTACTATAGGATAAAGTGGAATCTTATATTAAAATATAAGAGCCTCTTTATTTTAGCTATCAATTTCCAACAACTATCTTAAAGATGGAGCTACAAATTTTTTTCATTAACTTAGGAGTTTTTTGCCACAAGTCATTATTAGAAGACATTTCGGTGATAGTTTCATGCAATTGCCATTTTGATTTGCTAATTAAATTTTAAAAACACATGCCATTCCATGTATATTTTAAATTAAATATGAAGGATAATTTGAAATCTTCTCCAAGTGTACCTACTATAATTTAAGGATTGAAAATAAGTTGAAATTTCCTTGTTAATACAAAAAAATACACATATCTAATATGCATTTAATAAGCGTTGAATTTTAAGCCAAAAAAAAGTTCATAACACCATTAACTCTAAAAAAATTTCTAAAACATTTGAACAATAATTGATAAACAAAATAAATTAGACATTTACATAAGATCCCCTCTTACAAATTTTTTACATTAACCACTAAATTTCTAAAATTTTCAATGAGCATTATATAAATGTTATTATAAAATCTATAGAATTCTCTTTAATTGTAAATTGTTAAAAAGGTCTAATAATGACTTGAAAAAAAAATTAAAAAAATAATAATAATTGATGAGAAAAATATTTGAACAATAATTGATAAGATCCCTCTTACAATGTTTAACATTAACCAATTATATAAATATTATTATAAAATCTATATAATTCTCTTTAATTGTTAATTGTTATATAAATGTTATTATAAAATCTATAAAATTCTCTTTAATTGTAAATTGTTAAAAATGTCTGATAATGACTTGTGAAAGAAAAAAACAAAAAAAACAAACAAAAAAAATAAAAAAAAAACCCTCTTACAAATGTTTAACATTAACCAATTATATAAATATTATTATAAAATCTATATAATTCTCTTTAATTGTTAATTGTTATATAAATGTTATTATAAAATCTATAAAATTCTTTTTAATTGTAAATTGTTAAAAAGGTCTAATAATGACTTGTGAACACTCTTTAGTTGATGAGAAAAATATTTGAACAATAATTGATAAGATCCCTCTTGCAAATGTTTAACATTAATCAATTATATAAATATTATTATAAAATCTATATAATTCTCTTTAATTGTTAATTGTTAAAAAGGCCTAAAAATTTGTGAACAAACACCCGCTCAAAAAAATTAGATAGCCCCCTTCATAGGACCACAGCCTCATGTTTTTTCAAAATTTGTGAACAAACACCCGCTCAAAAAAATTAGATAGCCCCCTTCATAGGACCACAGCCTCATGTTTTTTCAAACTTTGAAGGTTAGGAAAACGGTTAAACCGCCAAACTGGTACTGTAACAAAACTGAAAGTGAGTTCGGAAATACGATGAAAGACAGAAAGAAAGAATTAATATATAAAGCAGATTTCTATGTAAACACTAAACAAGAGGAAGCGGGTAAATAGATGAGAATGAGAACAATCTAGGTGATAGAGTAGATTCGAATACGAGCAAATTTTGTACGAAAATGTTTTGTCGCTTATTATTGTCAAACTGCAACTTCATGAAATTTAGGTACGTCTGAACATGAAATGACGGCGTGACGTGCTCTGTCTTGGTTCTTCCTAGCATTTGAAGGGTTTGGTTGTTGGCGTTTTCTCGCTTTCGCTCCAGTTCACATCGTTCAATTTTGGCACGCGAGGAAGAGCGACTTTTTAATAGAACAAAATTGCTCTTCCGAAAGTGGGACTAGGTATTCTTCTGTACATTATAGGGTTTTGAAGATCTTTTCGTTTCATATGTATAATTTCACAGAGCTTTCAAACTAGTGCTAGTCAATCTTTTCAGATGGAATTTTGCATCCCATCAGCGGTTCCAATTATTGGTGAATTTCATGTATTATCCCGACATTGTTATTTGCCTCTGTTAATTCGGCTGATTATATTACACTGTAGTACTAGCATATACTACATGCTTTCATTGAATTATAGAAGAGGTTCTTGTTTCATTACATCATGCAATTCATATTATTTGCATCCACTTTTGAGCTTGTAAGGGTTCTTCCCATCTCGGGTGGCTCAGATTTATCCCTGTAAGGAGCTTCGACTCGTGATATTTGTCGTTAGTCACGATGAAGTGCGGCACGCAAAGTGGATTCACTTTTTGTCAAGGTATTGTTTCCCCTAGAAGTTGTTTTCTATAAAAAATTCTGTCCAAATGACTAATTTCAAATTTGCACTAGTCTTAACATAACGGTGAGAACAATACACAGTTCTCCATACTAGGTTGGTCTTCCTTAAACTTTGGCCATATGTAATGCACGGAGCAGGACTTCCTTGTTAAATAATTTAATTTAATTAATTTAAATTCATTTTTTTTTTCATATAATAGGGAAGAGTTCACCCCTCCTCGTTATCAAATAACTGAACCTGAAAGGAAAATCACAAAGATATACCTGTTGACAGAAAAAGCTTCATACCACAGAGACAATTATACGCTATTTCTCCCTGCGAGATGGACCCTATCCCTATGGGCTCAAATAGAGTCTTCCACAAACTTCAAATACACTAAACCCCTTGCAAAAAAGCAAACAGATAAATAGCTGAGAAGAAGATTGCTATTAATTCATGGTGATCTATTGCCATCCTCAGCTATTCACTGTAGAGAAAGATAAATTGGAAGAACTTGAAAATTGTTTCCCAAATATCTGATAAACCCAACCACCTTTCAACGACATTATCAATGACTGCAATCTCCTTGGAATTTGCCCCACAGTTAGCAAGAAAATTTGTTATTTTATTGGCTTCTCTGAAGTGGTGCTGGAAAGAAAAAGAATCAAATGAATCCAAAATATTCCAGGCTAAGTGAAGGATATTGTCCAGTCTTCAGTTAGGGGACTCTGTATCTCAAATGACAATAAAAGCTGCTCTAATCAGGGATTCTGTACAATTCCTGATCACACAACTAGCTCCCGAGGCTCCAGGATTTTATCTCGCGGCTCTGTCAAATTTGAGTTTGAATACACCCAGAAAGAGGAGGTTCCCATTTAGCTCTTAACCTTTGTCGGTTTCTGAGTTGGGTCGATAAAATCCAGGCTTTAACAAACTCCACTTCCTGAGCATATAATTATCCCACCCTGTGATGTCTATTGAATTTCCTTTGTTTATATTATTCGGGTTGTAGAATAAAGATTAGCATCAGAATCATAGTGGACATTCACGTGGCAGACTACCATCTTTGGCAAGGGCTATAACCGACAGTTGCTATTTTTTATGTTCCTATTTGTAGATAGAGGATGAAGGCCTATTTTTAGGTCACTGTAGTTAGTTGTTATTTTATTACTTGTTTTGGGATTAGATTTGCATTAAAGTTTATTTTTTCCAGGTTTTTTGCCATCCCTTCAAGCATTTTGCTTTAAAGCTTATTTTTTGGGATAAAAATTATATTATTCTAAAGTCCCGTGGATTGAGCATTTGTAATCTATAAATAAGTGCTTTGAGCACATAAACTACATATGATAGTTGATGCTACCCTTATGCTACAAAAATTTGTTGTTCAAGCTATAGTTATTGTCGAACGTGTGTTTGTAATTCCATTAATTGAATTTAAAGTGGATTTTACAATCAAGCTTTGTATCGGGGATTCCTATCTATTTAGGTTGTGGCTTTGTATATGATGCAATTGTTTAATTCATGGAATGATGTCACCTTTTTGTTATTCCTTCGAATCTTGTCTGCACTGAATAGCTGTTCTTTATATTAGCCAGCTGAAACATATTTGTGTGTTTAGCTTAGATACTTAATCCTTTAACATTTGAAAATTTCGTTTGCAAATATGGTTATTATAGTCTGGTATCTGTATCTAAGGCAAAATCATAGTTATTTCATTTATGCAAACCTCCCCTTGTGAATCTTGTATATTGTGCATAATTGTATATTTTGTTTCTAGGTTTTTTTTGTCTAGGGTTGTTTTAAGATTAGGTTAGTTTAGGTCTTCGGAAACTTCCCTCCGAATTTGAAGAGAGGTTTATTCTCGTGCACTATTCCATTTTGTTTCTTCTTGTTGAAGACAAATTAAAATGTTTAAAACCTTTATGCTCACTTATTTTGTTAATCTGGAAGTTGTGGCTTACACTCTATCAGGATGATCTTTGATGAGCTGAGCCTTAGTTTGATGAGAACTAGAGACTCTTCCCTCCATAGAATCTGATCGTTGGCCCAACTAGGTGGCTATCTCTCTTCTTTTAATTTTCTCTTTTGGCTTCTTGTCAGACATCAACTACTCTTATTTCTTTAGTTGTTTTTCTTTGTTGGTAACTTTTTTTGGCTACTTCTGTTTCTGTTTTGTGGCAAGGTCTCTTTGTCATTCTCCTCCTTTTCCTTTGACTTTTTTAGTAAGTTCCACTTGTTTATTCTTCTTTCGTTCTGCAGCACTTGCTTTTTGTGTCTATTCCATCTTTTCCATGAGTCTTTTTCTGCTGTTTCTCATCTTGTTTCTTGGCCAATTCTTTTTTTCATTTTTCGACCTCTTGCTTTGCAATGAATTTTGCTGTTTTGGTTTCCTTCTCTTCAAATAGTCACAGTGTTCCTTGGTGGCTTTCTCTGAAGCTTTCTTAACCTATGTCTTAGTCCTAGCTGTAGTGGCATCCATTTTTTTCAAGGTTTTGACCTTCCAGTCACTTTAGACTTAGCTTTAGCCTGTCTCCTTGCTTGTGTCCTCGTACAATTTGGCCTAAGCTGCTGGTTCTTTTCTTGCAGTATATTTGTGGGCATTGGTTTTCAACAACATTGTGCCAAAGACCGAGAACATCCATAGTTTATGGCTTTCTTCCAAATGACTTAACCACTAGTGAAATCCAAAGTGAGTGCACCATAGAGGGGAGAGGGTGGATGGGAGGGATTCATAGGATGTTAGGTCAAATCTAGAGGTTGCTCAACCTACCCATCCGCATGCAAACAAATACATGCAAAGTACACTTGTAAAAATTTGAGGGCATAGGGTTTAACAGTGTTGCAATAGTCATTTAGGGCTTCTTCATTAAAGATTAAAAAAAATGTGGTGTTTAAATCTTCACGAACTGTTCGATTCATTCTAGGTTTGTCACATTGACCTTAGAATCATCAGGGTTTGAGCTGCAACATTTCCAAATGTTTCCAACAACTCCAAATCGAATCCTATGCTGACCAATAGTTCATTTGACTTAGTACCTGATTTCGATAAAATGCATATCTGGAAATGGCCAATTTTCTGGCCAATTCAGTAATGTAGGATTCAAAATATTGCCAAAGGATTACTGATGAGAAACTTGATCCCCTAATACTTTGCCAATCACCTACTTGTGACCTCCAAACATAATGGCTAAATACTAGCATTGATAGACATGCTCACAAATTAACTATATTTTAATTCATCAAATGAATCACGAAGCTCCAAACATTGCTCCTATTCAGCATCTAAATATTTTTTATAGGGATTAAAAAGGACTACTATAAACAACGAGGAGCCAATTTCATAAGAAATCCTTGGGAAGATATGTGGCAATACTAACAAAACCACTTAAACTTTGTATTAGATACCACTCTAAATCAAAAAAGGAACACATAAGACTAAATCAAAATACAGATTATAGATAAAATTCTCACCTCTATTGTTAATCGCATTTTCAGTATCTATTCTTATAAATAGTTGTAAATATGGCATAACTAAAGCTCACTCCTGAATGATAACTGCCTTCGTAATTTATTTAATCAACATACTTCATCTGAGATCTACTTTCTCCTCCTTTGAAGAACATTTATTCTATTGAAGATACGGCTATTGATTCTCTCCTATATCTAGTTGTTGTGAATATTTTCATGGAAGATTTTGAAGGCAAAGCATTGTCTTCAACCCATTTACAACCAAAGTGGGAGATGTTTCTACGTCAAGTGGCTTTATTGGAATGAAAGTCTTTGGAAATTTCATTCAATTCATGAAACTAATATAATATAAAATTTCTCCTCTTTTTTCTGGATGTTCTTGTATCAAGAAATAGTGATGGGTCCTTGGCACAAAATGTTTGTAGAAAAGGTACTGAAAATGATCTCTACCTCCATGCCTTACCACATCATTGTCCTTCTTAAAAGATTGATGTTCTTTTTACTTTCATCAATAGTGCATTCAAGATCTGGGATGCAGACTACATTGAAGAGGAAAAGTGTCACTTGACAAAGGATTTTTTTTCTACTTTTTAGAATGAATGGGTATGACATGTAAATTTTGAATTTCTTCAACCGGTTGGGAAAGAAGATTTCTTTTAGTATCCTAAGGTTGTTCTTCCCATTAGATAAAAAGAGCAATAATTTTGGTCAGAGAGGAGCATTATTTGGGAAAAAAGCTTAGAGAGGCCATTGAAATTAGGAAACATCTGAACAATTGTAAGAGAAATGTAAGGCTGAAATTCGGTGATTTGTGGAAACATATTATTCATTTGCTCAAATGACAAAAAAAAAAATTAATACAAGTGATTTTTTATTTTTTTTGATTGGTGAATTTGGCCTAGGGGGCCATAACAAAATTTGGGCTGCTCCAAATGAAGGGCCATAAAAGAACAATGCATCAAATACACAAATAGGGATGCACAATTTTGTCCTTGAGGATTCTAAATTTTTGGATCATTGAAAGTTAAAACAATCTATTCTAGTTTGGAGACATTAACACTGTTCTTGGATCAAGAGTATAGATGCATATTGTGGCATGCATCATTGCCTTTGCTGGAAACTTTCTCTTTCTTTTACATCACTTTCCATGCTTCATTGCAGCCTTCTTTGTTTTGTGTGTCTGCAGAGATGCTATAGAAGTTGTAGAGGTTTCCCCACACCTGCCCATTGATATCTGTTGATTAATATCAATCATAGTTGGAGACATTTCTTTAGATTTTTTCTTGCCCTAGATGAATCTTGCTGTGCCAAATTATAGTCCAAGTCTTGCTGAGATACATGTGAAGTCTCACGTTCACCCATATAACTCTCAACAATGTAATGATGAGGAGAGCAACTTTCCTTTATTGATTTTCCTTGGTCATGACTCGACTCTTGTTGTGCATGTAAATTGTCCATTTTTTGCTCAAGCTCGGCCAAAATTTCTTGAACTCCCACTAGGCTGTCAACTATGTAATGGTGAGAAGTAGCATCTTTCCACCATGTAGCATGATGATTTTATTTGGATTTTGCAATGGGGCTGTCTGTAGCAAGGTGGCCAATGTTATAGCATGTTCGACAATGAATAGGTAGTCCCTCATAATCCAAGGATTAATCTTATTAGAAGAAAGTGTCTAATTCTACCAATATGCGAGCAAATGTTGTATGAATGAAATCAGAAGGTTGCTTGCCAATAGCGAAATGGTTGCCCAAGGAGTCATTGATAGGTTCAAAGAAAGATTCACTCCAGAAATGAAGTGGTAAATTGAGAAGGCAAACCCAAACAGGCTTAACAGTAAAAGATTCATGGAAGGATTGAATGTGGGGTGCCATGTTTTAATCTAGGAGACAAGGCCATAAGCAAACTTGCAGATTAACCCTTTCTTTGAGAAGAATTCTTTACTTCAATTATTTCTTTTTTTACATCGTCACCAAAATTTAATTCAATGGGCTTACTAGTGATTTGAATGGGTTTTCCCAATTTAACTGTTCCATTGTTGGATTCCCTGATTTGTTTCCAGTTCGTTGAGGATTTGGGTTTGTTCACCACCATGGTGGCATCTAGGAAAAACTTGCACTCTCCTTCAGGGATTTTGCCAAAGCCCTTATTGGTGGTCATGCTGCAACAAGGGAGGATTTGAATTTCCATTGACCTGCCGCTGAACACATGCGAACAGACCACAGAAGCTTTTCCATTAATGCCATTAACTTGTCGTTGAAATCCTATAGCCAAGCTGTTCGAAGTTTTTCCCTTATCGCCATCAACTACGGTAGGAGGATCGACCCCTAAGCAGACAACTAATGACAAAAAACCTATCTTTGGTTTTTTCTCAATCATTATTTCGTGTTTAAAGGACAATAATTTAAATTTATCATTGAGCTTTAATTAATGTTGTTATTGATCTCTTCCTCTTGTTTTAAACTTGGTTATTGATATAAGGAACCTTTGTTTGTAATTTTATCATTCCTAAGTTGGAGGTTCAGGTTCGGGGATCTGGTTTGCCGGTTTGGCTAAAATTTTTTTGGGGTTTATGTTCGTTAGTACAAAAAACATGTAAAATTCACACACACACTATAATAATTAATAGTAGCAACAGAGCCTGCGTATATCACAGTCACAAAAGCAATCAATGTGGTGTATGAGGAGGAGCCACCACTTTGTTGACTGCTGACTGGAACCTGCAGCAAACCCAGATCCGCACCGGGACTGGGCCCAGACCTGCATCCGGGCTCTTGATGCTGAACCCAGTTTCATAGATTAATTCATCCTTCTAAAACTCTTTACTTTGTCTGAAACATGGCTATCTTAATCTGCATCCAGTTTCTTCTCTACCCAAGCATCTTCAATGACACGTAAGCTACCAATAATTTACAAAGCTCTTCTTTGCTTGTCTAGCTTCTACTGTGGTATCCACTTTTTTCATTTCCATAGATCAGGTGATATATTTTTGGTGGTCTTCTGGCTTATCTGTGGTATTTCAACTCTGCATGTAAGTTTGTGGCTTTGGTAGTTATGCATGTGACTTTTCTTGTATTATACATACCTGTTGCTTGGCTGTTGTTCTCCTCTAGCAAAGCACAGAAATCATTAACTTTGTTTTTAATCCTTAGCTGACCACAGGTCTTCTAAGATACAAACACTTTTCTTATATTTAGAACAATTCTAAAATTTAACTGCTGTTCTTATTTCTAGAACAAGGCACTTTGGGTCTTCTGCTTTCTTTGCTTTCTAAATTAGTTTCTTCTTTTCCTAACTTTGCGCTCCATTGAAATGGGTGTTTGTGAAGCCTAGAAGCTTCTCCTATTTAATAATAGAGACCTAACGTGCATAACTGTGTGTAGAGAAGAAGATAGAGATAATAGTTTTGAGTGCAGTGTAAGTTGTTTCAGTTTAATAGAAGATAAGCTTTTTCAGTGTTTGTTGTTCATATTTTAAACACTGTGTGTTTGCGTGATATCATCCTCAGGTCTGCTGTTTTGGTTGAAGTTTTAACTTGCAATTAGGTTTTAATTTTCTTAGTGCAGAATAAATTTAACTCACAATTAGGTTTAATTTTATCAATGTAGAATCTGATTACTAAAAAATTATAAAAAGAGGATTGTTTTTGAAAAATGATCTTTTTGCTCAGTCTATCAATTTCAATTTATTAAAATGAACATTTTTTAAGGACAGATGAAAATCCATTGGTATGTGGTAACTGGTCATGTTGCCGGGCTTAAATTTTAGTGACTTTGATAGCTGTGTTTCCCCCCCAAATCAATTAATGGGCAAGTGCAAGGGGAGTAGAGACCCTCTTGTAGGGCATGGGGGGCCTGGGACAGAGCCCACGGTAGAGGTTTGGGGGCAATGCCCCCGAAGCAAAAATTTCCCATCGTTTGATAAAGGAGTTGGTTGTTATTTTGGTATGTAAACTAACCTTTGTAAACTGCCAAAAAGGCTATATAAATAAGTTTCCTTGGAATGTGAAAAGCCATGAGATTGGAATTTGTTTCTTTGTTGGATAATAGAAGAAAGTGAACAACTGTTTATTTGTGGATGTAGCCCACATGGGTGAACCATGTTGAATTTGTGTGTTATTGTGAATTCTTATTTTTGCTTTTTATTCTGCATTCTATTTAATATTGTTTTTTGCTCCGATTTGCCTAAACCCTAACAAAACCTTCCTAACCATTAAGAGCAATTCTAAACAGGGATTAGGCTTGTCATACAACTGATCAAGATTTCCAATTTTTAGTGTTGATTTTGGTTTGGAGCTTCTAGTTGCGGATTGACAAGGTGAAATAAAAATATTGTTGCACATTTATCTAAGATTAATCCTCATTGTTCAAGTTGTACCATTTGGCTTTTGGTTATACCATTTTTAGCTAGAATCAAGTTGTACTATTCCTTTTTTTTGGGCTATTCAACTTATTGGTTAGTATTTATTATTCTACTTATCTTTATATTGGACGCCAAGTTTATGACATTGTCTTCATTCTTTTAGTTGGTCAAATACCTTCTTGCATATTGTACACGTGTTGTCAATGGATTGCATCCTTGAAAAAGTTTTAAAAGGCTTGCATCTAAAATAAAATATGTTGCCTCTTGCTTATCACAATCCAAAATATCTTCTACACAACTCAAAAACTCTCACATGCTTATACAACAGTGTTTGTGGGAAGGTATAATTTTGACAATCTTGGAAGGAAAGTGCAACTTTCACAATCAAGACTATGAGATCAATTCACAACTTACAACTTACAACTTGCATAGAACTTGCTATCTTGCCTAAAGTTTTTGAAAGAGACAATGCTTAAGATTTTATGTCAAATACATAAACATTTATCTATTTGAGAAGGTGAATCTAGAAACACTATTGATTAGGTATAATTTTGACAATCTTGGAAGGAAAGTCCAACTTTCACAATCAAGACTATGAGATCAATTCACAACTTACAACTTGCATAGAACTTGCCATCTTGCCTAAAGTTTTTGAAGGAGACAATGCTTAAGATTTTATGTCAAATACATAAACATTTATCTATTTGAGAAGGTGAATCTAGAAACTCTATTGATTATGGAGAGGCATAAGCTCTGTTGCAATAACAGAGATGCACAAATGCACAATGCATGAGATTTGCAAAGAACACCTAGGAAGTAACCCTTACAAATGAAGCTTATCAAACTATTTAATCGTCAATGTATGCCAGAAAGAAGGGAAAAATCTGACTTTGTACATTCAATCTGATCCATAGGCATGGGGAATGTCTTTTGACAAAAGAAAGATGCTTGGAATGGATTGAAAGTACTATGTGCAACAATCAATGGACATGGAGGAACAATTATGGTGCCACATTTCAAACTCAAGCTCATGGGATGAAGAGATCTTATCATTAGATGAGCATGGGACATGTTCCTTTCTTCAATCCCATGTTAGGGTGTTGAAGAAAATTCTACAACTCCCATGGCTCGAAGAAATAGTGGTTGGAATGGTTGTTGAGTCTTAATGGCAATCACTATGTCCAAAATTCATACTATCAGGCTTATTCCTACAAATAAAAGGCTTGTAGATAATGGTTTTCTAAGTTTTAATGTGGGTAGTTGATTGAAATTTTGCGTGTTGGATCAATGGTGATCGTGTGCTCTAATTGGATTTGAATATTATGACTTGGATGGTATGACATGTCGAAAGTTATTGGCCAATTGGAAGTTGTCCTCCAAAAGTCAAACCTGCACATCATGAGTTGGGGCTTGCACAATAGGTAATCCCTTTTGAACAAGATGGATAGTCTTCGCAATTGTGCACCATTGTACTTGAAGTTGTGCCTCATGTGGATCCGTTTGACAAGTCAGTGTCTTTAGGGAGTGGGGATAATATGTGGGCTCAAGACACGTGTCCATATTTTGCAGTATTGTGGCTATGTGATGAGCCTATTTTTTGAAGCCCACAATAGTGTGAAACTAGTTAGGAATGACCACATGGAGCGTCGTAAACAGTTAGAGTTCACGACTAATTTGAAGCAATGGAGAGAGTGGGCCCGTACTAACACTAGGAAATGCGTCATAGCAATTCACCATCGTGGGTTGAAGTGGATCAGCCTTTGAAGTCTTGTGGTCGCATGATAGGGAGCCATGTGAAAGAAGCGGGGACCACCTTCAAGGTGCTTAATGAGAGGACTTAAGGATTTTTATAAGCACAAATACAAAGGTTGACATGCAATTGTGCTAGGAAAAGGGGTTGGTCACTCTACAAACATAAGGACTTAGGTTGTAACTAAGGTGACTGAGAACGGGCGATAATAGGTCAACGATAGATTAGAACATAAGCCAACAAGGGTCAAGGGTTTAGGGTGTAAAATCAGGAAACAAACTAAACCCCTCTAACATGCATGATAAACCCTAGCCTCCAAGAATGATTAGATGGCAAGAAATGCCAACATTTTTGGTGACCTTTGCAGGATGTTTGTCTGCTAAACATGAGATCTAGTAGCCTTACCATTCCATTGGGTACAAAGTCATGGGGAACTACTTTAACAACTAACCTGCCTCAAAACACAAAAGGGAAAACCCTATGCACTCCTACTCTTAGAGGAAGACAAGAACTAAAACATACATTCCTTTAAGGAGAATGCATACATTCCTTTAAGGAGAATGTAGATTCAACGACAACACTTCTTTGCAAATGAAACTAGGCTAAACTATATACATGAATTGAATTTGAGATGAATCCCATTGACTGGTATGGTAGCTCTTCTCCATCCAACTTGGATAGTCGGAAACCATTATGTTGTTTGCACTTAGAAATCACATAAGGCCCAATCCACATTGAATCAAATTTGGTGTGTCTCTCAAGCTTGCTCTTCAGCACATGCCATTTGAGGCCCGTATCACCTTCTTTAAAGATTCTAGAGATTGCTCTCTTGTCAAAAGACCTCTTCACTTGTGCTTGGTGCAACTCCATTGTCTTCATTGTCTAATCTCTAATCTCTTCCAACTCTACTTGCTGTTGCAACATTATTGCCATTGGCTCTTCTCCCATCATTTCAAGTTGATTGACCAAATCAAAAGCTGGAAGCTCAAGGGAGATAGGAAACCTTGCCTCTTTACCATAGACCAGCATGTTGGGTGAGTTACCAGTTGACCTTTTAGGGGTGATTCTATTAGCCCATAGAGTTGATTTCAGTTTTGTATGCCATGCTCTTTGATTATCCTCAATTTTCCTCTTGATGATTTTAATTAAGTTCTTGTTTGTGGACATAGCTAGTCCATTCCCTTGAGGATAATAGTTTGAAGATGTATAAGAAAATCTGCCATTATGCACTGCCCACTCACTTATCTTTGTTCCCACAAAAGCTAAGGCATTATCAGAAATGATATAATCAGGAGTACCAAATCTTGTTACCAAATCTTCATAAAAGTTTAGGACAACACTCTCACTAGCCTCTTTTAATGCTACAACTTCAGTCCATCTTGTAAAATAGTTAGTAGTAGTGAGAACCCACTTATGACCTTCACTGGAACATGGGTTAATGGCTCCAATGAAATCAATTCCCCACTTTATGAAGAGTTGCTCAACTTGGATAGGCTGCAAGGGAAAAGCTTCTAACATTTCTTTTCTTGAGAAGGCACATTTTATATTTCCTCACCCATGCATGTGCTTCCTTGAATAGACTAGGCCAATAATAGCCTTTTCTCATTATCTTCCATGCTGTTCACAATGAAATTCTTGCAAAAATTGGTCAACATCAATCCATCTAATTTTCTATATAACACACCATTGAAATCCTTCTTGAAAAGTATACCATTCAAGATCACATATGGGATAGATTGCAACCTAAAATGTCTTCTTTTAGCCTTATCCATTCCTTGTGGACACTCACTTATTTGAAGGAAATGAGTCATGTTTTGCACCTAGCTTGAAGGAGAAGCATGTGCAACTGTTTGGGCATCATTTTGGAGAAATAGAACCGCCTCCCTAACTTACTTTTTGTTACTTTCAAAAACACCTACTAGTTGTTCACACAAGCCTTACCTTGTTACCGGCTTTGTTACCTTGATTTCCATACTCCATGACTTTAGTAATCTAACCTGCCCTCTTCTCACCCAAGTCTTTGCTCAACAAGAGTTCTTTAACACTTGGATGGGCAACCTAACGACTCCAAGGTTCATGAATGCAGTGTCACTACGTGTGGATAAGCTCATTGGTTTGATGTGATTATGCTGGAATCACAAGGGAACTTACATTCGAATGCCTAAATGCTTGATTTATTGGAACGTGATCATTTGATGTTACAATATAGTGATGCTTTTGATCCTAAACTAGCTTGAATTGAAAAAAAAGGCAAAAGGAAAGGGTTGAGAGAGTCTATTCTAATCCTAAGAGCGTAGGAATATAGATGAATGACTCGGTAGAATCCTACTGAGCGAGGTCTCACCATCAAACTGAACAATTTGACACAAGCTCAATGCAATCTTCTAAGGATGTTTCAAAGATGTTCAAATCAATATCATCAAACATTGCTCACCAATCAAGTTAATGCATAAGCAATGAGTGTAGAACGATCCGAAATTAAGCTCATATCACTTCAGTTGACCATGCAAGGCACACTTACAATCAGCAAGAGGCTAGTGGTATGGATAAAACAAATTCCACACAAATTCATTCAACAATTTCTTCCATTCAATCTAATCAACATGAAAATAAATTGAGAAGTAGAACCATGAGGCTTGTTGAAATAACAGATTTCGCCAAACTTCAATGAAAAGAGTATCTCATTTACAAGTCATACCAACAATTCTTCCCTCGCCTAATCTACTTCTATTCTATCCTCTATTCTATTCTCTTCTATTACTAACTATTCACTATTAACCTTTACAAATGAAGAGTCTGAGCTTTTATAGAGAGCTCATTTACAATGAATGGCCAAGATTAAATCACCATCAATGGCCAGGATTAAATCGCCATCAATGGCCAAGATTTTACAATGAAAACCCTAATTAGGGTTTGTTACAACAAACTCAGTTTGACCAATGAGAAAATTACATTTAGTAAGTGTGGACCAATAGACATCAGGGATAGGTGCCTCGCAGTTTGTGCCATCACTGGTGAATCAGGTTCATTGAATCAAGACATGCCGATGTGGATCTTCTTTAATTGGCAAATGGTGACTGGGATGATGACTAGGAGGCCACCTTTAACTTGCACCTTTGTAAATTGGATAGATTCATCATGATGAAGAGATATCAAAGAGATATCTCTTGATACTCAACATTATCCAACTTGCTCAAGTAGTGGTGATGGGAATTATTGATATAGCCGAGTCCTCCTTCCATCCTTGCTTGCCTGCCTTGGAGTGATTGTATGACTTCTCCTTAACACTCCTTTGATCTCTTCATGCCTCCAGGGTGTGGTGAGAATCGAGATTCCTCTTAGGTATTTTGTGCTTGTAAATGAAGCGTTCCCTTTGCATGCTGGTGTAGATATCTTCCTTGCAACTTGATCTTGATGTTGACATTTTCTTTTTAGGACATTTTTTTTGATCTTCCTCCAACGTGATTCTCTCCATTTCTTTCTTCATTTGCTGCAAAATAAACAAATAAGCATCAACACATATGATTTATAACCTTTTCATACTTCTAGTTTGACCCAATCTCTCATTCTACATGTGCAGGTCTGATATGTGTTTCTATAGGGGAAATTGCTCCTTTTGATAACTGAATTCACTGTCTAAAAGGTAAACTTAATGTCCTAGGGCAGATCTGGGCTGTCTAATGATGAAATCTGTCTTCCTTGATCATCAGGTCTGCACCTTCAAAGTCCAATTTCGCCCTTATATTGGAGCAATTCATTTACGTTTTGATGAAATTTGTTTATGTGCTGACAAAATCTGATGTCTAGTTGGAGAAATTCGCTGACCTGCTGACAAAATTCGCCGATGGAGAAAGATAATGTTTTGGTTTGATGTTAAAATGATCTTTTGAGCTCCCTTATATATGTGACCTAGGGTAGAGATGTGTCTTTTGGGATGCGAGGCCGACTTGATCTAGTGTAAACAAAATATAAATTATCCTTCTTGATGCTGGCCGACTTGGTAAATCACACTCTCCCTTCTATCAATTCTAATTTTTGAATTAGTTTAGGTGCCCAAATGTTTGTCTTGTGGAATTTCGCTCTAAGATAATCTCGCTCTATGTCCTTGCTAGGGACAAGACCTATATGACAAATTCGCTCACTGTCCTTCCCAAGGTCAGGACCTAAATGAAGCTTGCTCATCGTCCTTTGAGAGGGCAAGACTCATATCAAAATTTCGCCCTTTGTCCTTTGGAAGGACAAGACATAAATGAAAATTTCGCTCTGTCCTTTCCAAGGACAGGACCTAAATCAAAATTCGCTTTCTAACCTTTGCAAGGTACGCTCTCATCTATTTGTTCCATGTCTTTTGGGCGGTCAAGGTCAAGACAGGACCTATAATGACATTTTCGCTCTATGACCCTCCTAAGGATAGCTTCAAATGGTAAAGTTCGCTCTTGGACCACGGTAAGGACGAGGCATGAGTCTAACAAAGTTCGCTCTAAGACACACTCAAGTTCATTCTAGACCATCAGCAGGGACAAGGCAAGCAGTTCGCTCTAGACCATCAGCAAGGACAAGGTTGAGGTGATGAATTCACCCAATGTCCTTTGGAAGGACAAGACCTTTAATGCATTTTTTGCTCTAAGACCTCTCTAAGGACAAGTTTCAAAAGATGAATTCGCTCTATGTCCTTGATGAGGACAGGCCTTAAAAGATTCATTCGTTCCAAGTTGATGCGAGATTCATGATTAAGTGAAAAAGCTCGCTCCATGTCCTTGATGAGGATTTCACTCTATGTCCTTGATGAGGACAAGACCCAAAGCATAATTCGCTCACCGTCCTTTGAGAGGACAAGGTCAAGATAGGTGAAATTCGCTCACCATCCTTTCCAAGGACAGGACCTAAATGAAGACCTTAGGATCTTTACATGTACATGACTTGAAACTCTTTTACCTCATTGATTTGAAAGCATCATCAATTCAGCCCTTAAAAAACATCTATAGAGGAAATTCGCTTTGTGACCTTCAGAAGAACGGGACCTAAAACAAAATTTCGCTCTAGGACCTAAGCAAGGACAAGACTTAGAGGTTTCGCTCTAGGACCTTAGGAAGGGTAGGACCTAAGTAAAGATTTTCTCTCTATGTCCTCTCCAAGGACAAGACTCAAAGACAAAATTTGCTCTGGGACCTTGATGAGGACATGAAACAAGTTCGCTCTTGACCCTTGGCAAGGTACGGGAGCTAAATGTAAAATTTCGCCCTAAGTCCTTAGAGAGGTACATGATCTCAAACAACCTTAAACTCAATCCTTCACTTCCCTTCACTCAACTAGGTCATATCCCAAATCTTCACGAAACATGTTAACTTTTACCCTTCAAGAAGGCTTAAGGAAGGAATTCGCTCTAATCTTGAGGCCAAGGATGTGTCTAAGGCATGTTTGTTCCAGCAAGGGACATGACTCTATGTAGACACTTCGTTCAATCTCTCCCCTTGCCTATACTTTATTCATCCAAACTTCCAATTCTTAAGTCATTTCAATGTCCATATCAAATTAATCTTCAAAAGTGACCCTAGGGAAGACTCCTCATTTAATCCCTTTTCACCTGAATTGATGAATTCTTTGGCTACTCAATTCTATCCCTTCAATGCAAAAATTAATAGTAAGGATTCTAAGACAACCTAGGACTAAGCAAAAAGGACTAACCCTAGAAAGCGAAAAGTGGGGGTCCCCATTTCCAATGGGGCAATGTGTGAATACCTCACAACACAACCATCAAGTAACTTTGTTATTTGAAATCAGGTGTCTAAATTGTTTGAGGCTCCTAATAATGGAAAGAACATACTTCTTAACAAAAGTATACCTTTGCTCATCCATTCCTTGTGGGCACTCACTTGCTTGAAGGAAATGAGTCATGGCATATAGGAAGAGGCCCTTTGGATTGTCCAATGCTAGAACAACTTTTCAAAGAGCCATGGATATAGCTTTTCAAGGACTTATGAACAAAAAAGATGCAAAAGAACATTTCACTCATCTAAGGCAAGCTCTTGACATGTGTAGGGAGTATGGTATATTCCTCAATCTAAAAAAATTCATTTTTGTTGTTCATTAAGGTAAGCTTCTTGGCCATGTGGTGTCCAAACATAAATATTACAATTAATTTTGAAAGGGTGAGAGCTATCTTAGCTTTGCCTTTACTGACCCATAAAAAGGGTTTACAAAGTTTTTTAGGAAGCATGATTGGGCGTATTTGGAGTGCATTTGAATTTGAATTTGGTTGGCAAAAAGTTATAAATAAGTGACTTGGGCTCTCATTTTGGTTGTTGTCGGGTAATTAAGCAATAAGACATTTAATGTAATTAGAGTAAAATGACGGCAGTTAACTCGTCGGTTGTCGACAGTTGACACCGGGTAACTGACCGGTCACCTTTATATATTAGCGAGTCCTTGGTCATGGGGACGGAGTTAGTATGGTCATTGTCATTGTACTGACATTATTATGAATCAATGAAGATCTGAGTTTCTTTATATTCTGTCATGTCTATTATTTCTGCAATGCATTGAATTACACTTTATTGGCAAAACATTTGGCGTCGTTGCCTAGACAGACTCGGGAAAAGGAGCGGATGGCGTACGGACGCGATGGGCCTACCCGCGAGTGAGATTAACCCTGAGGCGGACGACGCACGAAGAGAGCTCTACGACGGAGAAGATACTACGAGGGAATTTTCAATCCTGCTTCAGGTGGCCATCGAAACCTACGTCTGAAGAGAGGCCACGGAGGCGGAAGTTCCAACAAGTGCCGTGTGGACCGCACTGGAAGTTAGCCCTGCGGTGAATCAGTTGATGAACCACCTCCCCTAATTGCTCGCACAAGCTTCACTCGCACAACGAGCTCGCTTGGAGGAAATTACTTGCGAAGAACGACACCAACAGATCCTCCTACAGTATGAAGAAAACAACCATCGTTGGGAAGCGCAACAGGATGGCATGCGATGGGACACTTGAACCTTGAGCCGTACGGGGTGGAATAAAGAACACTCATTGTAATAATTATGTCATATTGTTGACATAGACTTGTATCCCACAGGATGAATGAATAAAAGTGTTCTACTTTTTATATGTTGTTGTTATATATAAAGCTGTACGGGAATTAATGCCCAATACATTGAATAAAGACAAAAATAAGCAAGAGTATATAGATGAATGTGCAGTAGCCCAACGTGCCTTGATCCTTGAACAGCAAGCGGAAAGGCGACGGACGTATAAGTGAAGGGGGGAGGAACGCTCCGAAGGGGACAGTGAGGCCGATGGCCACCCACGGAGTCGGGAGGAGTTACTTGCGGAAACCCGCCGCAGGATAGAGTGTACTAAAACTCAGTTGAGGGACTTGAGGGACTTGTCACACACACCAGAGGCTAGGAAAACCACATGGAGTGGGGAGGAGGCAAGGGAGGGAGAAGACATCGGGGCTGCCAAGAGTGTCGAAGGGACATTGGGGCATGGCGGTCAAGCACCTCTTACAGGATCTAACCCATCCGGAGTAGGACAACAGCCACCAGTAGTAAAAAGACAAGGCATGGCGCAAAAACAAAAACTTCCAAAGTTCCATGGGGACGAGAAAGAAGACCTTGTCCGCCACTGTTGCACTTGTGAAACAATTTGGGAAGCGAATGGTGTTACCGATCCGGACAAGTGGGTAACACAGTTTCCCACAACCCTAAGGGGCGTGGCCATCGACTGGTTCTCTGATACGGAGAAGGCTAAAATTAGCACATGGCTTGACTTGAAGAAGGAATTTCAAGTGGAGTTTCGTCTCCTAAGAGACGATAATGAGATCGTAGCCGAAATTTACGGCACGAAACAGAGGAAGAATGAGACGGTTCAAACCTACAGCCGGCGGCTCAAAGAGCTCCTAGGAAAAATGGAGAACCAGCCCGCAGACGGACTGAAAAAACGGTGGTTCGTGGAAGGTTTGAAGACGTCTCTTAGACGGAAAATGAAGATCGTACCTCCCTCTTTATATATCAACGCCTATAATAGGGCAATGGATTTAGAAAGCAAGCAGAAGACGTCCAAGAAAAAGAAAAAGAAATCCTCGTCAGACGATGATTCCTCTTTTGACAAAAGCAGTAGTAGCGATGACGAGTCTAATCGCAAGGTACGGGCTCTCTAGAAAGATATGGAGCGAATGATGAGAGAGATGAAGGCAACCAAAGGAAGCACAAGCAAAGCCGACGAAGGGGATTTATGGTGCACGGACTGCCACAGCGACGGACACACCAAGGGGTCTTGTCCGAAGAAAGCATTTTGTGATATTTGTCAGATTGCCGGACACCTTACCAAGGAGTGTCCGTACAATATGAGGACCCGTAACCAAAAGGTTCTCTTTACGGAACCGTCTACGCCAACCGGCACGTTCCAGCTTGCGATCAACAATGCGTTCAGACTTTCTACCAAACTTTCCCACTAGAATAATACAGAATTTTCTCTAGCTTTCATGATACAGAAAACATGGCAAGACACATTACCCTTCCTCTTTTTATTTGCAAAACAATCAAACCTTTTACCCATAATCAGTAGAACAGGTTCAAAAGTCTTTTGCTCACTCCATAAACCAGATTTTGAGAGATAGAAAGGAATTTTCCAGAAATACGGCATATATATGTATTTATTTGCATATATATATATATATATACAAATACATACGTATATATACCATACATCTCCTCATGGTGATAACAAAAATAATACACCCCAAATTAGATTAACCCTCTCCTTAAATTCCAGGAACAAAATTAATATTGAAATAAATAGTAGAATAATGGCAGGAGAAAAACGTATATCTACTTTTCAATTTCAAACTACCACTAAATCCCAAATAGAATACATGGAATTACTTCATGCTGGTTATCACTTGATAAAACTGAAACAACAATTAATATACATTATAAAAGTGCAAAAGGGTTTCAAATCCATACAAAATGCCATGAAATTTTTCTAAGCTTTCAGCATTTTACAAACCACAGATGTATTTATGCATTTCTCCCATTTTAATTTTCGAAACGAGAATATAACGGTAAGAAGAAGAGTAAATCGCAGGTCTGAGAGATAACATGACCTGTGAAATGAAGTATCACGTCAGAGAATGTATTCCAGCGCCCTCCTTTTAGCAGAAGCCTCTAAACTTCGAAATAGCAGAGCTGAAAATGAGAGAAACTGCACAACAAAACCCTTGTTTCTCGCTGTTTTGCAAAAGTTAGGAGTAAAAGTAATGAATCGTTCTTTTCCCATGTTGGCTTACGTATTCCCAAAGTCGTTTTCATTATTGCCAAAATGCCCTAATACCAGACGGGATTCTCAAACTGCCCAAGGAGTCACGCAGGGCATGCTTACTCCCTCACGTGATCTGCATTTTTCCTTCCTCCGAAAGCTTCTCCTTCACGCGTTGAGCATTCTCGGCACTCAAGACATGCTTCCAAAATATTTTCCTTCCTCTCCATAAAATAATGAAGTGTTTGAATATATTATAACTTCCTTTATTGACTTGCCCGATATCTCATGTATATAGGATGGCGATGTAACATGTTTTATTTTTAAAATTGCATTGCTCTTCATTTTTTTTTTAAAACTCTTTTATGCCCGATAAAATCATATGGCAAAGTGGAGCGATAAAATATGGTTAAATTAAAAGCTTATATCCCTCTCAATATTACCATAATATATACTAAGCCAATCAACTAGCAACTTTAGGAGGGACAAATTTCATATCTCCCCCTCACATAACCTTCACTTGATTATAGAGTTGCCAATTTAAAGTTGGCAAAATAATAATTTATTTAATAAAAAATAAACCTTGCCAAGCAAATTATAAATTGATTTAAATATAAATATTTATATATATTTATATATATGTGACCCATACATCCTATGTAAATCTGACTGCGGAAGTACGTATACGACTCTGCATATGTACTCCCATACCCAGGTATTCACATAGGATATATATGTAACATATATATACATATACATAAATATATATTTATATAATAAAAAAATAATATTAGTCCCAGCTAACTTGATTAATAGTTAATGATTTAATTAATAATTATCTCGAGATGCGACAAACCCTAGGGTTATGAACCCTAAACTCTCTACACTGACCCTCTAGGTTACCTGGCGCACTGGCTAACAAGGTCTGACAAGGTCAACATATGTTTACCTGGCTAGGTTAGGGTTTTCAAATGGCATTGAGTCCTTTCCTTCCTTTCACGTCCCGACTTGATGATACTTTCCCTCCTTTCGTGGAGGACGGCAGTCTCCTGCACACATTTGGCCCATGAAAATCGGTTAGATCCAAATCTTGCCTAATTCTGACAATTAATAATTCATGACAAAAGTAAAACATTGTACCATATTGTTAACTGCAAATTTATCAATTAATAAATCAAAGTCCATCAAATCATCGTAGAAAGCATAATTATCATCATTCACATATAGCATAGTCATCTGAACATATCCATCAATTAAAGCATGAAACTAGGGCACATTAAACATCTACAAGTATATCAAAAATGCACTAGGGTTAACATGTATCAGGGCGTAAATACTGCACATAAACAACTAGGGCACAAGTGGGATGTAACAAGATGGCTCATGACTAGATCCATGCTATTATTTTGAGAAGATCTTGGTTGATTTATCTGTTGATTCCATTTTATTTTCATTTCATTATCTGCTAATTTGGCGTGAATTAAAATTAGATGATATAGTATTACCAGGCATTGATGCATTTCTACTTGTTGTCTTCCATTTTGGCATGATCATAACTTGCATGTTATTATCTGCCATTTTGGCATTTATTGATTTTGTTGATTTTATATGTTGTAATTTTGTTGGTTAGCTGCCAATATCTTGCTGGTTATTTTCATTTTCCATATTCTAGTCTCTGTATGCTCTCATCTTGCTCACATTGGGAACTTGGTGATTAGAAAGAGCTAGGATTTGAATTGATTTAAAATTTTTTTTGGTGGATTTGAACTAACTGTCCTGCTAGGGACGCTATAATTCACTCAATTGAAATTTTATTGTATGGATTAGGGTTAATTTTCTGATTGAATCTTTACCATGGTTTGAAAATTCAAGAATATTGATCTATTAAGTTTAGTAATTCACTTGATCTTGATCTGCAAACTTAAAGGTTAGCTTGTTTACCATGTTTAAATTGTTATAAAACATTTTTGAGATATCAAGTACTCCTTGAATTGGCTCATTTCTTTGGAAATTAAGTAAAGTCATTTCTTTTGAGTAATTGCTGAGTTTTATACTAATTATGACATTGACATGTTATGTTTCCCATTTTTATGAAGGCATTTTTGTATCTATCTTGGAAACCTTGATGTTATATCTATGCTATGTTTTCCTATCTGCTGTTCTAAGCTCATTTTCTTCAAAGTTGATTATATTTTGGCTTGCTTTTGTTACTGGGTATTACTATTAAGAGTATTAACTACTAAAAGACAAGACTTTTTATAACATTTTCCTGAATAAGATTAACATTGACATCCAAACTTCTACTGAAATGGCATACATGGTCTAAGATGATCTTTAGGCAATTCTTTGCTCACTTATTGCCAAATTTCCATTGAATGTTGAGTGACGAGTCAACTCTTATTTTTAAATTTTTTTGGTGTGTTAAATCAATCTCAAGTCTGAATTGTGTGACTATGTAAATAGCAACTTTGTTTATGCTTTGCTATGCTCTATAATTGAAGAGCAGTAGGCTCAATCATAGGTTACTGCAGATGTTGGTAAATCTAAGGTGCATTTATGTGCTTTTAGTTTTAAGACTGAATATTCTTCTCTCCTCCGGTACCATGCATTTCTTTCTGTTTCAGAGGTTTAACATTATGAATTATGTGTGTTTTCCAGGAAGTCATTTTTTTAGTGGAGTGCGGTTTGCTCCAAAGGAATGTTTTTTGAGCAATGCCTCCAGTGGTGATGTCTGATTTTTTTCAAAGAAAGAGGATGAGCTAGGATCCAGAAAGCAACCACCTTCTTGATGGCATACGTGATTGAGATCCCTAAAGAACATAAAACTGGATATTCAGAGAGAGGAAGTAGAGAAGGATCTGAAACTGTCGAGATCAATCCAGACAAGGAATCTGAAATTTTTATCAAGAAGGATCAGTGTACCAACAGTTCTGCAGAGTCGATTCCCTTGGTAATTTGTCATGCTCTACAATATAACCCTGAGAAGAATAATTCTTTCGTAAATTGGTGTCTTTTGCTGACTCTTTCATATGAATTATCTTTCATATTTTGCATTCCCGATTTTTAATAGACATTGGTTGAAGTTGAGACAAATCAGTTCTCTGCTGTATTTTGTTTGATTAAATTACAATTCAAGATTTTAGTTACATATTTCTTCTCATATTGTTTGATTTTCATTGATTGTATTGCGTCTTTGAAAATCATCAAAACTGACTGGAATTATTTCTCATATTCTTACTTGAATTTAGGCCATTGAAGAGGTTTGAGAAAAAAATGGTAGCGGTAGGTGGACTTTCAAACATAGCTGAAAATGTTATTGATGCTGAAGCAAAACTTAAGCCTGCACAAGATAAAACTTTGAAGCTAAAAGAGGAATTGATGCTTGCTAAGGAAAAGGAAAGGAAGATGTATTTTCTAGAGTTAAAACAAAATAAGGTTGAAAAGGAAAAGGAAGATGTCCTGACAGAATGGGAAAGACTGAAGAATTTTGAGTCAAAAGCCAGAAGGTTGACAAGAGAGCTCATTGACTCTGAATTCTTCCGAGGCCGATTCACAAATCTAGGGCAATTTAGGGATGACCCAAATCTTTTGGATAAATTAAAAGAGGTAACAGTGGCCTTGAAAGAAAGAGATTTGATTTTGCATGAGCAATTCCAGGATGCTGAATGCAAGAGAACAGAGTTAGAAGATAAGTCTAACATGGAACTTGACTTGTTATCTCAAGAAAAAATGCATAGCGCTCTGCAGGAAGATGAATTGAAAAATGCAGTGGCTAGATTAAATATGCTTGAAATGAATTCAACATGCTTTGAAGAGAAGGTTCCAGCTTTAGAGGGATCGATAAAGTTTTTGATGAACAAAAATAAGGAATGTGATGAGCTAGCTAAACAGGCAGAAGATAATTTTGTTGAAACTTTTAAAAGGGCTTTGGAATCAGACTATTTACAAGTAATATATGAGTCCAGGGCAAATGAAATGCAGAAAATTTTAACTAAACTGGAAGAAGAGATTGAAGGACTTCATCAAAAGCTTAAAAAATGTGACCAAGTACAACAGGCAATGAACAAAATGGAAGCAAATCACTTCAAAATTGAGGAAGAATTTAATTGTTTTCAAAATTATTCTTTGGAGAGAGTAAAGAATTTTGAGACTGCACTATTGAACTCACGGCAAAAGGAACAAGAACGGCAGGAAAACTTAATTTCTGCAGAACAAGAAGTATGTAACTATAAAAATATTGCAAAAAAATCAACAGAGAGGCTTTTTGAGGTTCAGAATTTGGCTGAAGTACTGGAAGGTTTGTTAAAGGACACACAAGAGAAATGGGAAACTGTTGAACGAGACATGAAAAGAGTGTCTCAAAGGGAACTTGTACTTCAAAGTAAGCTTGAAGATTATGAGGTAAAATTCCTAGCACAAGAGAGTACTCTACAAAGTATGACAGCTAGGATCAAGGAACTCAAACAATTGCTTGAATCTCAAGTAAATGGTCCAGAAAAGAAGTTCAAGATGGATCAAGAAAAATCTGCATTTTCTGAAGGTGAAGACATGAGGATGTTGAATACATTAGTAGGTCATGTTAGAGAATCTAATAATCAAGTGTCAGTTGCATCCAAATCGGCCATAGCAAAAGACATTGAGCTGCAGATTCTATATGCAAAATTGACTGAGATGGAGACCTTAGTGCAGCAAATTCAAGGTAAATTCTTGACTGCAGAAGACAGAGCCCTGCATGCTGAAGCAGAACGCACACAGTTATTTGAAAACAATTTAAAGTTGAGTGACGAATTTGCCCATATCCAGTTCCAGATGGTTGAGTTGCAGACAACTTTGAATCGAGTAGAGAGCAAGGAAGTGTTAGCCACTAATCAACTCATGTCTACAGTGAAAAGAATAAATGGTTTGACTGGACAACTGCGGAATGAAAGACAAGATCTTCACAATAAGGTATGTGTCTTTGCATGTTCAGCTGTATTCATGACATATAAATAATTCTATCCTGATTTCTTTGCACAGATGTCAGGAAATTCGCAAACAAATGGTATTGCCTTTTACTCTTCAGTAATAAACAAAGAATGTACTTACCACCTGGCCTGAATGTGCATTTTGTCAATTTCTGGCATGACTTCTCATTTATTTTGTTCCCAGGGGACAGGTCCCTACCCTTTGAATCTCGTGGGGATGTGTGCCTCATGAGATGGGGATGGGGGGAATGGTGGGACTTAGAGATGACTAAGAGACATCCCTAGTTTGCTTTCCAACCCATCAACCGTGGAAACATATCCCTTTTTTAATTAACAATTTGAAGAAAATTTAAATCATACTTCAAATAAAATTTAAATCATACTTTTCATACTTGCTCTAGAATCTTTAGTTTTTGTATTGTTGTGTCATACTGTGATGTAGTATGAGTATCGAAGTAGTCTTATTGACACTTAGGCTGCTATTAGAATTGATAAAATCCTTGATTGAAGTTTTGGCTATTTTTATATTAATGTTAAATTTTAATTCATTAATTTTTATAGTAATTGGTTATACTACCCCTTTGCTATCCCCTTATTCCTAATTTTTTCATGGCACCTCCATTTCTCCACCATTTTTACATCCTCCCGCAAAATAAATTCTTTATCTCATTTTCAAATTCCCCTGTGCAAGGGTCTTGGCAGAACATATTTTAATTTTAGGATTTTAACAGTTCAAAGTTCAAACCTTTTGCAACTTGCCAATTGAAATTCATACTCTCAAAATATATTCTAAAAGCTGATCGTGTCATAAAACATTTATTTTGAGGAATGGGTATTTCATTTGCTCATTTCTCTGGGTTTTTTTTAGGCTTTTTAGTTTTTGTTCCTTATGGATGGAAAGCTCAAACATGCTATTGATTTTATTGCTCATTGTTTCTACTAGAAAATAGTTTGAGAGCTTAAATACTCTAGTCCTTTTTGGAAGTCTTTCTGCAGTGATAGAATACTTAATCTATACACCTCAACACATTTTTAAAATCAATTTATGAATTTAATTCTCTTTGTAATTCTGAAGTAGCATAGGGGATGAAATAATGCCTACTTTTGGTCTATGCTTATCCAAGCTTCTGTTATGGATGTGAATGTATTGGTGATGACAAATCATTTCCTGGATTTAAGGGTCGGGTATTAACAAATATAGTGATGATGACAATAACGACTTTTAACATCCTTTAGACCAGATTGATTTAGGATGTTTTGAAGTGTATTTTGTCTTTAAATTCAGTAAGCAATACATTATTGGAGTTGCTATTTTTGTTGTTATTTCCTTCCTTCTTGTGTCATCCTTGAGAATTTGAAATTAATATTAATTTAGCAATCATTTTCATTTTCATTTTGTAATTTGATCCCTCAATGTGTGAAATACATTGAAAAGTAAAAAGAGACATAATATAGTGTCCATACATAAATATAAAAGTGAGGCTTTCTATATTTGAACATGGTGGGAATGGAGACGCCTAAGCCATTGTGGTTCTTGGAGTTTAGGAGCTCACAAAGAGTAAGATTAGTTGCATTGTTTGGTGAAGGGAAGATCAAAATAAAAGACTTAGTGTTCATCCTAAATATCATTGGCGCTGCATATTTTATGAGTTTTACTCACCCTAAGGTGTTTTCGGGTTTGTTCAATTGCTGGTTTTGCTATGGAGGTCATGAGCAATAATCTTTATTTTAATATTCATTTGTTTTTTTAGGTTTATAGTGTTGGAAAAATAGTTTTGATCAGTCAAACTAGGGCTTATACAATCTTTGTAGTATTTCATCACTCCTTTTTTTTCTGGAAACCTTATAGGGATGTAAGATTTAATCTATGTATAATTGATTATGTTTTTATTTTTCAAATCTAGGTATTCAAGCCAATCTTTAGTATCTATTGTCCAACCTTTCTTCACTCAACGGTAGTTGTTACTTATATTAGAAACAATAAACGAGAGCCTAGTGTTACTCCAGATAAGTGCAACCACCATCAATCAATAGAACAAGTTAATTGGTATTACATTCTGTTTGAAGCCCAACAATCGAAAGTTTCTGACCCCTCCGATTGGAACAAGAGGAGTTTTCTTGCTCTTCCTACATCACTACTATCTTATTGGCTCCAAATCCCATCTCATGTGTGGGGAAACTATTGCTGTACTATAGTTCCCCCACTCAGGAATAGAAAGTCCTTGGGGGCCAAAGTCCCCAGCCCTAAAGAAACAATAGGCAAATACTTTGAAATAGCCTTCCCATCCCCCCTACCTAGAATGTGCAAGACAAATCCATTGATCTTTTGGCTCCAACTGCTATTTAATCAGCTTGAACTAAAAGGTAGGAACTGATCGAGTAGATTTTATCTCCCCTCGATTATATAGGCCTCCTCTTTTCTATTATTGGCAGTCAGATCCTCTCTACTACTTATGGGCATGCCGAATCCATCTCTCCACTTGAGGTCTAGGTTAGGTCGATTTTCAATGCGAATTGTCTCTCTCCCAATTGTCATCAATGATGCCACCTTTAGAATAGCAGTTTACAAAGTGCTTTGGAATGTTCTCTCAATTCTGTTCCAAATATCATGGGAAATACTACAAATTTTTGCATTCAAATAGAATAACCCAGTAACAATATTTAAGTACCATTCATGACATTAAACATTGAAAAGAAAAATTAGATACCGGTATGACAATAGCAGTAGGAATTAGAACTAGAGTTTCTGCAAACGCATGTTTAGGGTTTGGGGGCCATTTATATTAGGAACAAGGCCCACCTTGGTTATTCTTTATTTAAAATTTTGAAATTTGATATCTTTTAATGTTTCAGACAATTCACATTCTCTGTGACATCCATCCCTAGGATAGTTGAGGAATGTGTTGATGTCCCCATCTATACTAGGAATATAGGATTTCCAACATAGTATGGATATTCCTAGATATGTTGCATTTGAATGCCCCACAAATTGAACATAAATGGTGAAACATCTCTGGGACACCATGAATAACCTTAGATGCTTCATCTTTACTCTGATATCCTTGAAATGCATTGAATCAAGACAAGTTGGAAATATTGAGGGTGTATATCGTGGTGCAATGTATTTTTCTCAGCCTATTTTCCTTCTAGAGAAATGTTGGTAAGGTATGTGTTGACGTGTTTTTTATGACAGCATCGAACACAAAATAAAGTTACCAACGGTCACCTTAGGCTTACTCTCTCTTAATCAAAATTAGTCCGTATGCTAAGATTGCACAAAAAGTTCAAACGGCTAACTCCAAGGTTCCTTCAATGTGTGGACATGACTCAGTTGATTGATAGGTTTGCTGTTAACCCAAGGGGCCTTACTTATTCTCTTGAAGAGGATAACAAACTTATGTGAGTTCAAGGATTTTTATGTGAATGATTTGCAATGAAAGCCCTATTTTTTGGATTTTTGGATTTAAGAGATGCGGAAAAGTAAATGAGGAAAGGTTTAGAGGACTAAGTTAAGGCTAATCTAATCCTATGAACACGGAGGCGAGATTACTTATGCAAAATCCAACCACGCTTCGCTTCGCCAACAATGCACAACTACATGAAGGCGGTGTAATCTTCAAAGGGTGTGTTAAAGATTTTCAAATCATCAGTAGAAACCATCAAATTGAACAATCTCTACTGATAATCAAAGTTAAACATACACAAATAACAGAGGCTCAGGCTAACTTTGCACGGTATGCAACAATCAACTGCACACCAAAAGTATGAGCACGAATCTTGCACAAAGCAATCCTATCAAATCCAGTCCATCTAATAACATGAAAGAAAATCTAATCTATGAAGAGAGCAAGACCATGCAGATTGCTAAAATAGAACAAGAATACACCATCAAAGTGGAACAATGTATTAAGTTGGCTACTTCAACAATCCTTAGCAACAATCTCAGACAATAATCTCTCTTTTACAAATGAGGGGGGTCACCCCTTTATATAGGCTCTTGGCATTGACTACATGCAAACCCTAAACATTCCTCACTCAAGATGCAACAAGGTGGGAATGGGCTATTAATGCCCACTAAGCCCATATACAATTATTCTAAAAGCCCAAAAATGGCGTCCATCAGTGCATTAAATGCACCCTATTACATCAAACATGCCCAAAATACAATAAACATTCCCATGCAAGAAATAAATGCCCATCATTCCCCATGCAACAGCTACATGTGTAGAGAATTTGTCATAGAATTAATAATAAGGCGTTTCCATGCAAGAAAATTCCTCATGCATTCAACATGCATTGACCTGGACCACCACTAAGTCAAAAATATTCCAGCAGTAAATATGCTGCCACTATTTAGCCAAAAGATTCTCGTCGAGGAATGGACAACCATTATCCCGTTCATTTATTGCATATGCAATGAATTTACTGATGACGGCTTCCAGCTCTCCGATGGAGACACTTGGCACATTTTCAATACGAATTCCATCAAGGGAATTTCTTCCTCACTCTTGGAAAAGAAGCTTTCCCATTCCATCATGATTTCCCGTGTCTTCTTCATTATACTGGAAAATGAAGAAACATTTGCAAAATGTTCCTTAGGGAATGAACCTACGAAGAACTCATGTAACTGAGATTTCAGGGAGTTCACTGTTACTCCACTATCATTGAGCTTCCTTGCGAACATTGCTTCAATTGCATTGATGATTTCCTCTTGCTGATCGAGTCCCTCAAAGTTAAAGACTCCACGTTGAATTTATCAAAGGTGTTCTTTCTTGAGCAAACGACGTAGAACTAATGGGGAAAGTCATAAACCTCGTTCTCCTGAATTACTTTCCCATCAATTAGAATTTGCCTTGGAATCTTTGTTAGAGCCTTGAGCCGCGGAATGGTTAAGTCCTGGTATATGTGACCATCTTCCCACAATCCTTCCGCTGTCTCCAATCTGTTGAGGAGGGCTATGAACTTTGAATGAAGCTGAGCCAAGTCCTCGATGAATTTTCCTGCTTCAGCGTAAACATCTATCCATTCCTTGGAATTCTTTGCCATTACTCTAATTACCTCCGCATCATCAACAACTTTCTTAGGAAGGGAAGGAGGAATGAATGAAGGGCTTGCCTCCTTGAGTGGCCTTTTAAAACTTCTGATGTACTCGCATAGAGCTCTATTTTCTTCCCTCAGCCTCTTATACTTCGCTTTTGTCCTCAGCATCTTTTCCTTCATGGCTAAGGAAGATTCTTCGAAGTCTCCAATTACTTGTCCCGTGGAAGCAGGACCAAGATCAACCTGTCTGATAACATAATTTTCTTGCTTGATTTTATTCCTGTCCTTAACCACTGCAGGCTCAACAATGTGCAGGGTTCGGGATCCAGACTCATCCCTCACAACTTTAGAAAATTTTCGGGAGCCTTCCTTTCTGCTGGCCGATCCATCTTCAACAACTCTTCTAATTCCCGAGCTGGATCAATTTCCTTTTTTGGTTCCTTCCTCAGCCTTCCTATCAACCAATATGGAGCCGGAATGGAGTGATTATGGATTTCCATGTGCTCCTGCTCCTGTGATTCTTCTTCCATTTCGCCAAGGATGGCTTCTACGAAGCTATCCCGACGAGTCTCTTACTGGTGTGGAGAACTTTCTTGTTTTTGACTTCTTGGCTGATTGGGTCTGTGTGAAGCACTAAAGCTGAGTATATGTGGTGTTGGAGTATTACCTAGAGGTGGATTTGCTGGATGTGCAAACATCTCTACCTCATGTACACAGGGAGAACTTGCCGGTGACTGCACCCTTTCTACCCTTGCTCTCTTTTGCGGAGGTTCTTACTGTCGCACCTCTTGTTGAACTCCTTGTTGAACTTTCCTTCTGCCAACTTCCTTATTTGCCCATCAAACCAGTGCTTAATGAATTTCAGCACCGGTCTAGACAGGACATTCAAATCATCAATTTCGGGCTTCGACCAGTCTAGCAATTGAATGTGCTAATCTTTCACTTTCTCAAATTCAGGTTGCATTAAATCCGAATCCTCTTTCACCTAATTCGACACCTGGTAAATTTCACTTATCCTGATGGTGTCAAGTGGCAGTTTGGAATACATTTTCTTCCGGACTTCAAGGTCATCCTTGACACTTGCCCGATAATCTTCTAAGTGAAATTTGTGTATGAATTTAATGCCAGCAACCTTCCTGATTTGGCGGTAAGGATCATACTAAACTCTGGATGTATAAAATGGTAGGCGGTAGAATGCCAATTCCTCCGCTACACTCTCAAC
Organism: Cryptomeria japonica; assembly: GCF_030272615.1. Taxonomy (NCBI): domain Eukaryota; kingdom Viridiplantae; phylum Streptophyta; class Pinopsida; order Cupressales; family Cupressaceae; genus Cryptomeria; species Cryptomeria japonica. The sequence continues at coordinate 220,546,812 of NC_081414.1, read as the reverse complement.
CGCTTCCAAACTTGGGCACATTTCCACGAAATCACCTAGGACAACTAGGAATTCAATAGACTGCTTCTCCTTTTTCTTCTGTAATTGATCATAGGCTGTTAACTGCCTCATGAGTTCCAACAGTATGAGCTTGTCTGATGGATACCTTGGCAACTTGAATGGCTGGTATGAAAATCCTTGCGTCTTGATGTAGGTGAATCTAGGAAACTGTAAGAACATGGCTCCATACTTCTGGACCAAGGCCCTCGCTTGCAATGACACTCTTACGTGCAATTGTTTCTGCATAAGCCGTGCCAAGTACATAGTGAAGGTGTCGTTTGCCAGCCTGTAAGAACTAACATTGTGAAGATGCAGTTGGGCATAAAACTCATGCACTTTCAGCTGTGCTGGTCTGCAACCCATGATTCCACTTGCTGGCAGACCATCAAATCCTCCCCTTTGTGCAAGCATATAGATTACGTAGGAGCTCATGGAGAAGGATTGGTACTTTCTTTCTTTTAAGTTCTTCAGCTATTCGTGCAAGTAATGACTAATCAATCTGGCCTAGTCAACTAGCCCATTTGCATTCATGATCTCGCCTATATAGAACATCCATGTTTCAAAGTTCACGGTATGTGGACATCCCATTACTCTACTCAGCATCTTTATCAGGTCCACATATTCCTGTTTGAACTCAAAGATAGTGAGAATCTTTGGCATTTTGGAGATATGTGGCCTAGGCTTCAGCAACCACTATTTATTATTGATCAATTCAGCTCACATGGCAAGACCTGCGTCATATATTGCTTTAGCCCCGCTGCTAGTCCTTTACGTCATGGGATGGTTTGAAGGAATTCCGAAAGCTTCACCAATTGACTCCGGAGTCAATGTCGCCAACAACCTGCCATCTGACGTTGAAGTTGTCTTCCACTTCGGATTATAATGCTTTGCACACTCCTGAATCAGACTTGGACACTGAATAGGAGGAGGAAAACCAACTACCGCAACATTTCCGCTCTTGACAAATTTGACAGCTATTGGTGATGGACTATGTCTTGTCGTCCCGAACATTTTCATCTTGAAGGCAGCCAGATTGAATGTGCCCAAATTTGTATTGTTGATTTCCTTCCATCTGGAATTCATCTGGGAACTAGGAAGGAAGCCTTTCATCTCTGCCTTGATCAATGCTTGCCTGGTGAGGGTAGCCGTCTTGCTTGATTCCGCCATCCTGAAAAGTACTTTGGAAATGATGAAAAATCGACTAAGTATGACCTCTCTTCACTCCTCCAATTCTTCTTACTCAAATCCTGCACATGAGAAATGAAATGCCTCGTCCATGCTTATATAGAATTCATTAAATCGTATTGCTAAGTTAGGAGACATTAATTTGGCAACTGAATTTATTATGCGTCATACTTTCCCAATCACTGCACCATGCGAAAGAAACTTCCCTTGTAAGTGAGCTTGAATTTAGAAGTTTCACTTAATGCACTAAGTTATGCCATACTTAGAATATTCCCTTTGCCAACTCATTAACTTTCCATTCTTTCAAATTTCTTCAAGATTCTTCAAGATTTGTTTGATTCTCCATCCTAGCTTGACTTTTTCTGCTTCGAAGGGAATTTTCCATGCTTCTTCAATATCCCCTATTTTTGAGGGATCCTCCTAAAATTTAGGAGCCGGGTCTATTAGATAAAGAAATTTCTCGCGATTCCGAATCCATAAAAATTTCCAGATTTCGATAAGATTCAGTGCTTAAAAATGGAAAATTCAAAAATCTTCTTGAGGGAATTTTTTTTGCTTTTCATTCCTCCTTGACACTTGGACTTTCATGCCTTGGACAAATTTCTTCAGTTTTCAAACTTAAGACATGGAATTCATGGCGGAATTCATCACTTCCTTGATTCTCCTTGCATACCTTGTTATAGCACCTTGACTTGGCTTGGGGCGGATTTTTTAACTTGTCATGGAATTCATGATTTCCTCCATTTTCCAAGGCATCTTGAGTTTGGCGCCTTCCTCCAACCTAGGGCGCTATTTCACCTTTAGCATGGAATTCTCTCTTTTTTCCATCTCTCAATGCACATCTCTTTTTGGCACCCTACTTGAGTGTTGGGCGGTGTTTTGTATTGGTGGAGGATTCATGCACTTCTTCATCTTTCCTTGCATACCTCATTATAGTGCCTTTACCATGCCTTGGGTGGATTTTTGAACTTGTCATGGAATTCATGATTTGGAGGATTTTCCTTCATTACCCCTCTTTAGCGCCCTTCCTGAGTGGTGGGGCGGATTTTTGTCATGGAGGAGGAATTCAACATTTTGTCTATCCTTCCGAGCATACTTCATTTTGGCGCCCTTTTGAGCGGTGGGGCAGATTTTCACCATGGAGGAGGAATTCAACATTTTTATCCATTCTCCATGAGCATGCCATTTTGGCGCCCTCCTCTGGCTTTAGGCGGATCTTGATCATGAAGAAGGAATTCATGATTTCCTTGCTTCTTCCGGACTTGGGTGAATTTCTAAGTTTCTTCCGGATCAGGCTAGCATATATGGATTTGAGGTGATTTCCCGCACTTACACAAATTTCTCGAGCCTTACACTTCAGGAATGGGCTTTCAACACTTAGCCATTTTTGACTCTCTCTGTTTGATTTCTAACTTTCTAGAATTAGAAGTAGTCGTGAATGCTTGGCCTTCATCACTCCGCTTGAATGGTCTTGCCAAAAAGGAACTTCCAAAAATAGAAACCTTCAGAACGTCAGTGTTAGCTCCCTAGAATAGGACATAGGAATGACTTACTATAAATAGAAACTTACTAAAATAGTAAGTTTGATTTTTTGGCAAAATGACGACATTCCAGGACTCAGTAAAATCCCTAAAAAATAGGAACTTTCTAAAAATAGAAAGTTGCTCTGTTTTGGCTCAAATTTTACTGGGAGGTTCCTTGAAGGATCCTGATTCCAGTTGTATGTTTAGTTTTTTGAAAAACCTAACATAAACCCCTAAAATGTAGGACTAAAGGCAAAAACCCTAAAATTGACAGAATAGGCCCTAGACTTCACCAAAATCACTCAAACAAAAAGAAGACTAAATCAATGCGACTCCCGAACACTCGCAAAGCCGAGAGACTGCCACCAAAAGACCCCAAATACCAAAACCGAATGACCAAAAGGGCCTAAAAGGTAGGGGGTCCCTTCTGGGATAGGGTGATGTGTGATTAAGTCACAACATCTGGCAACTCCACAGGTGGTGTTAAAAAACACTTCAAGTGTTGAGAAACACTTCAGGATTTGAATCCAGAGTAAAATTCAGGATTTGAAACACTCTAGACTTGGATCATGAGCATTTGTGCACAAGTATTTGAGATCAGATCATACAAACAACCACTACTTGCAATTACCATGGTACACACCACTTGTTCAAAATGGTCAAGGTAAGGCAATATGTAGATCAAGAAAAATGGTAGTCTTTAGCAACTCTACTCTCAGTTCCCACAACTCACTGAAGATGTGAATGGTGCCATGACTTCTCAAGAAAGTGTAAATGATTTGAGTGCAATCATGCAAACTTCAAATAACCTCAAGTAGACATCCATATTGGTTTGTGCCAACATGCAAACTTTTTTGACATCTCACGCTACTGCCCAAGCTACAAAGATAGTATGTACTGTTGTGCTAGCTTTGCTAGTATTTTATGCATCACCTAGGGTACCCACATGGTCAACAATCTTGCCAATGTGGCAGTTGCAAATTGTTTCACTTTTAGCCTATAGAGATGGAATAGCAAACAACAAAAACCCAACTACAAGTTGGAAGGTCAAGCTACATTGGTCATGCAATTTGAACCATTTTCTAATTACATGTAACTATATTTTACATATAGACATCCAATCCTTTATGTTGCGGGACATATAGAACAATATTCCAAGCAAACTTGTCTAATTTGTATTACCCTTTCTAGCCAAGCTACATTTTCTAATTGCATGTAACTATATTTTACATATAGACGTCCAATCTTTTATGTTGGGGGACATATAGAAGAATAGTCCAAGCAAAGTTGTCTAATGTGTATACCCCTTTCTAGTCATGGGACTTTTCATTCTCATCCTTGCTATATCTATAACATCCACTATAACCTATTTATTTTTGTCTTACATAGATGTAACACACTATTTCTAAAAGTCTTGCTTTCAAATGTTTATTTGATTAATTGTGTTTTTTTCCCTTTGCATATTCTATAATTTTGTCTTTCACTAAGGATTTCTCTAGATCACCTAGGATCTAGATCACTAATAGAAAGAATCATACACTAATCAACCTCCTTGTGCCATTTGAGAGTGACATGGTCTTCCTCAAATCTGTAGGATGTATATGATAGAGTGAAATCAACCCATATGCTTCTCTACTTATTTGGTGAGGTACTAATAGAGGTTATACCACAATATTTAGTGCAATCTGTTATAGATAATGTAGCAAATTGTGTGGTAGTAGGTGAAATTTTGATGAAATATTCTACATTGTTCTGGAGGCCATGCACACCAAATTGTCTTGATTCAACCTTGGAAGACATTGACAAACTTCCATGGGTTAAATTTATAATAGAGGGGAAGATCCCTCACTAAATTCATGTATAGTCACACTAGGGTGATCAACATGATGAGATCCTCAACCAAGAGAAGGGAGGTTTTGCGACTAGCTATGACAAGATTTGCCAATGACTTGTTTGCATTGCAAAATATGTGGCTCGAAAGTGAACTTCAAACATGTATCTATTTCATTAGATTGGATTTAGTCTAGCCTTGCCAACCACTTGTATGGTATTACTGTTGCATGCCTTGTTTTTGATGACTTATTTTGGACAAATGTGCATGAAATTGTGCAAATTTTAGAGCCCTTGGCTAGAGTACTATGACTGGTTGATGGGCAAAAATCCTTCATGGGATATTCTTGTGAGGCCATGGATAGGGCAAAGGAGACAATATAGTCCAAAATACAAAGTGATGAGAGTGGGTACATATTAAAATGGGAGATTATTAATATTAGAGGGGATCATCAAGTACATTGTTAACTCCATGCCATTATATACTACTTACCATAGTTGAAAAAATCTCCAAAAATTCTTTTGACTCGAGAGTACTAGTCCAAAATACAAAGTGATGAAAGTGGGTACATGTTATAATGGGAGATTATTAATATCAGAGGGGATCGCCAAATACATTGTTAACTCCATGCCATTATATACTACTTACCATAGTTGAAAAACTCTCCAAAAACTCTTTTGACTCGAGAGTACTCTCAAGTTAAAAAGCTAGAAGAGTTACTCGCCCAAAAAATCTTAGCAATTTTTCCAATAAAACTCCCAAGTAAATGCAAATATTTTTGAGTTTTGTATTAAAAACTCCAAATTCATATTAAAAAAATAGGATTTTAATTGGTGGTAAAGGCAAAGGCCTTAACTTGGGCTTGGTTGCTCCTTGAACCCATTGGGGCATTGCCCCAAACTCCCATGAGGGGCACTACCCCTCCTCATTGGGGTCTCTACTCCCAAATCCCCATAGTTATTGGAATCTGTCAAATAAAAAACTAAATTACAATGAGGGGGTGATGGGGAATTGGGATATAACTCTTAAGTGTGCCTACTTAGACGTTATTATTGCACAACTTGCCAAAAATCTCTTTAGATGAGACAACTTCTACATATGACTGTAATATTTCAAAGTTTTTTAAGTGACAGTTAGTTAAATTGATTTTTATTAAGTTGTCAAAAAAACAAATGAATTATACAAATGATGAATTTTTATTAATTATTTTAATTAAATAATAAAATATTATCATATGTCACTTCATTAAATAAAGTTCTCCAAAACATAATTAATATTTTAGTCGACCAAGTCAGCCTAATGTTCTAGATGATTCTTGGAGTTCTTTATAAGGAGGCTAAATGAAAGAAGGCAGGCATACTTGATGTGATGTTTTTGATTTGATGAACGTTTTATGCTTTTTGGAGAAGAAAACGTTTAGGAGTTCAATAGAAAGTTTGGATGAAAACTTGGTTCTTCCAAAGGGGTGGATTCGTGACGGAGTCTACATTAGGGCTAAATTTGTGAAGTCTCCTGTGGTCTGTAGACCAGAGGTATTTTCTATCTATTTTGAGAAATAAGGATATGTTTATTTTGGGCTTTCTATACCGATGAGATATTAAATATATGTATTGGATATATTTTTACGGAACAAGAAAAGATTCCATAAAGTCGTGGTTTGATTAATATGAAGCCAATTCATGTTTGAGGCGTCTGTTCTAAGGTTGAATCGAAGGATTTATTGAGGCTTCATTTATATCGCTATTAGGTGTGAGGTGCGATTATATTTTAATAATCGTTGGATGTATTGTGACCATAGCAATAAAATAAAAGGGCTAGTTGTAAACTCCTAAGGCGGCATAAATAAATTGCTATAGAAATAATCTTATTAGTGGTTGGATTAATGTTAGTGGTGGAAATATTTATTTGAGCCTACTGTGAAGACTAAAGTTTCATTGCCATTGCATGTAATATTTGAGGGAGTTGTTTATTAACTCTTCAATTGTGTGTGATAAATTTGATAATGGTTCTTCCTTGCGTGAGCTTTGGCGATAATTATTTCTGAGCAGTCAGTGATTCCTTCATTCTATTCATTGCGGTGTGCCCCCATTGGTGCGACTGAAACAAGCGGAAATCTTCCTTCAATTGGATATTGGCAACAAGTGTGAAGATGGGCATTGACATTATCATTTTGTGCCTTCCAATGCAAACTCCATCTATTCCTAATCGCAACCCACCTTGACTATCGTGGAAGAAGGAGAGTGTCGCAGTGATACACAGAGTCTACTTTAGGGGTGTTTACAGGTTGCACAGCTGCATTAAACATTCAAGGAGCTGAAATGGGTACTATCTATGAGCGAATATATTGTATGGTTCTAAATAGAATTTAAGATTCCTTGTTCTCGATTCTGTCAATAAACTTGGTTCGCACACTTTTGATCATTTGCTATTTGCCTGAGTTCTTTTGAAGCAATATTTATGACAGAAACACCGAAGTTATATTTCTGATATATAAGTCTTATGTTTGAAATTATGACTCCCAGTTTTGAGAATTAATTGCTTTTGAGTTTGCAATCATCATTGAAATTATTGTTTGAGGGAAATCTGGTTATATACATCTAGTACCCTGTTTGGGATATTACAATGACATGGCTAGTGGAAGTGGCATTATAACTCATTTAGAGTTGAACTTGTTTTTTTGGTCTATGGTGTGTATTAAATTCCAATTTTGATTTAAATATGATGGAAATTAGTAATGTGCTCAACAAATTTAGTAATATGCGTGTTTTTGAAGAATTTTTTAAAACATTTATGTATATAAAATGTTCGATAAAATTGGTTATTGCCAAGTAAGAGTTGAATGTTTGGTTTTAAAATTTTTTGGGCCAAAAGAGCTATTGTCGAGTAAGAGTTTTCCAACTATGCTACTTACAACCAACATTCCTTTATTATACATCATTCAAGGATGATGAAGAGGTGACAAAAAGTGTATTCAAGTGCATTGCAACATTTTTCCGTGATATAAAGAATTGATGTGTAGCTATTGTATAGTGCCAGTATATTAGCAATCTTCTCTAACATGTGTTGTAGACTCAAGGAAGACATAAAATCATGTATTAATTTATAAATTAATAATTTGCAATTAGAGTTTAGCTATAGTGTTTTTGATGTTGAAAAATTGAAATAAACTATGGATTTGTTAATAATTTTTTCTCTTGCAACGAATCTAAATGTTAGTGCTATGGTGGGACTAATTTGGCAAAGAAATTAAAATGCTTTGATGGATGGCAATTAGTATTCTAAGCCAACCATGGAATTCTTTTGGTTGTGATCATTCTTGACATATACACTCTATAAAACACAATTGCCCTAGTCAACAATAAATGAATGGTTCACTCATTGTTCATCACAATCTTTGTTGTCAGCTAAGAAATTTCAAGGTTAGAAACTATAAATACGATAAATTTTATGAAGTTTAATGATAATTAGTGATTCAACTTTTCTATTTTAGATTTTAGTTACTTAAGTTAAATCAATTTGAATTTATAGCATACAATAATAATTCAATATTTAATGGGTTGCCAATCTCAGTTAGTGTAAAAAATGATCAGCCGATTGACCTTGATGAGATTAATCCTAAAATCAAAATAGACATCTTTAATGAGGCATTTGATGATTGTGACAAAATCGTAGGGAGGAGAATAGTTATATAGGGGCATTGTCTTCCACTTCACATTTTGTAGTCTAGGATCCTCAAAGTGAAATTACGTTTTCAGCATTTGTTGTATGCTCTTAAGTGATAGTGACACGTTAAAAGCTAGGTTGCTGGTTCGGGTTCGGGCTTGGGTTCAAGTTTGGGTTCGAAGAACTGGTTTGCTGGTACGACAAAATTTTGAAATGGGATTTGGGTTCGTTAGTACAAAACATGTAAAAAATTTATATATATGCAGCCTATAAACAAGAATTAAGATTAGAATGTCATATAAACACCATAAACACCATAATACCATATAAACAACAAAAACACCATAAACTTGTAATCATAGCATCATGATCATACCATCATAACATCATATACTTCAAGTTCAACATCAAAATATTAAAATGATAATATCAAGTTCAAGTATCATTGTTTCAAAATTCAATTTGCAACAATTGGAACTTAATACTAGTTTAAATTATCTAATGGATTCTTCTTCTTCTTCAATGGCATTAGTTGATTCACAAATACTATCAAGGCCAATGGGGTCAGCTGCACGAATAACATTCTCGCTGTCCAAGTCCTCCAATGCAGCAACTGCAAGCTGAGAAGTGGAAGCATCCAAGTCTGTATGCTCTGCATTCATATGCCACATCTTTGCTTCCCTTCTTTGTATTCATTCTGCTTGTGTGAAAAGAGACGCAAGTTGGAATGCACATATACTAAGTTCTCCGCTCTTTTTGATTGCAACCTATTGTGCTTTATTGAGTGGATGAAAGAATATGTACTCCAATTTCTTTCTGATGCAAATGAACTAGTAATGTATGAAGACAAGACAAAGTAAACAATTAAAACTAAAAATTATTACCAACCTATGAAGGCAAAGTAAATTAAAATTATAAATAAAACTTGTGATATAATTTTGATTGCGAGGGGCTGCAACAATTGGAATCGTTGGCCATGGAGGTACCACCAACTATGACCATCCTTCTTAAATCGATGACAAAGAGAGTCAATACTTAAACCTCTTGCATTCACAAAGTCTATGAACTCATCTGAAATCAAATCTTGCATATCATCATCAGGAAAGAGTCTAAGGAATGCTACCTTGTACCCATCAGACACTTCTAAATCTCTATATGGTGGAAGCCTTCATGGCATATGAAGATATTGGTTTCTATAATATTTTGGTGTCAATGCATAGGCAAGATGTAGAGGAGTGGTCATTTTGTTCTATCGTTCTACAACAATTGCTTGCAATTGTTTGAAGAAGGTCTCCTTAGGGTCTTGCTTTGTCATTTATGATTTTCTTCATCTTCTCAAGCATTTAGTCGATACCATCATACACCTCTCCAATGCAAGGCCTATCCACATTATTGTAGCAAAGCAAGCCCATAATGGGCTTGGTGAAGCAAAGGAGATACTCTACACTTTCCCACCATGAGTCATCCAATATCCTTAGCCTAATTTTTGCTGCCCTCTCAATGCTGCTTTGCTTCCATATAGACCAATTATTGCTGATCACCATATTGCAAAGTGCTGCTTTCACTTCCACAAGTCGTCTCAAGATGATTAAGTTAGATGCAAAATAGGTCTCAGCAACCTGTAATAGAAATTAAAGAAAATTAATACAATTAAATAGAAACAAACATGTAAAAAGAATACTCATTACACAATCAAATTATGAAAATAAAAAAATGTAAATTTTAATTAAATTACTACTTCAAGTTCATTTACCTTCAATAGCTTCAAATTTGAGAATAATCTAAAAATTACTCGAGACATGTGGTGGTTTGGGATGAACATTTGGATGTCCTTAGCCTCTGCATACACCTCTTTGATCCACCCAATTTTATTCCCAATCCATTGTAGCATAAGATTGAGAGAGTGGACTGCACAAGGTGTCCAAAAGATATGTTGATATCACTCTTCAACCAACAAACCGACAGTTCTTCAATTCTTTGCATTGTCCATTATGATTTGAACAACATTTCTAGGTTCCACTGCCTCAATGGCAGAGATGAGAATATCAGCAACAAATTGCCCATCTTTTCCTTGCCCCCTCACAATCCACAAATTTTAAAAACATTGCCTCTTTAGGGGACACTGCTATGACATTGATCATGGGATGGTTTCTTGAAATTTTCCACCTATCTGAAACAATGGATACCCCTGTCTCAATCCATGAATCCCTTATGGGCTTCAATGCATCCTCAACCCCCTTGACCTCTCTTTCCAACAAGGTGTTGTGTATCTTCTCATAACCGGGGTCCTTATACCCTTTTGGAGCTTCATTGACACTTTTCAACATCTTCTTCTAGTATGGGGAACGAACAACACTGAAAGGCAACCCATTCGCATATATGCATCTTCCTATATCTTGGTCGGCAATGTCCCGAATCTCATTTTCAAATGAAGTTTCCAAAGGTCCCTTTCTTTTGCGTGGAATGAGTGCTTGAGTTTTAGTGTCAGGCTTAGTTGCGGTAGTATAAAAGGGTTGGTCTTCTATCACAATATTCGAAGATGGGGGCTGCATTCCCTTTGATTTTTTTTAATGGGCATATTTAGTCTACATGCTTCTCTCTCTTCTACTTCTTCATGCTCCATGATATATTTTAATAATGTATCATTTGGTAAAGGAGCACTTTTTTTTCAGGGAATTTCTTGAATCCTCTTTCAGATATTCCGCACAAATGGCTTGCCACCTGAAAATATGACCTATTCCTTTCTTTATCACAACCCTGACATTTACAACAGAATCCCCCACCTCCTAGAAGGGGTCTTATACCATCAACATACTTCCACAAAGGAGAAGAAAAAATTGGTTGTTCATTATTGCCTATGGAGGAAGAGGTAGATGCCATTTTAGTTCCTATGACAAGAAATTTTATATACGTTCAAAATAAAAACAAGAGAATGGAAAAAAAATAGTTAGATCTTTTGGACAATTATGAATTAAAGAGAAAAGAAAAAATTTAAAAAACTTGAACAAAACAAAATAAAATGAAAAAAAACTTACCTCTTTCACCCAATAGAAGCTTGCAAAGGAGTAGGAATGAAGCACAAACACTTGATCAAGCTTCACAAATCAATCTTCCAACTCTCTCTTGCTCAACCACCTCTTTGCTCCAGTTCAAGAGAAAAGAATCTATTTGCACACCAAATGAGACACAAAACCCAACATAAGTCATTTTAAAACCACTTTTTATGGTTGTGGATGTCAAATTTTTATTAAATTTGCAAAAAAAATGTGTTTGCTGACAGTTTTCCAGCCGAGTTCATGCGTGGTCTATCAAAATTTGCTCAAGTCCAGCCATGGTTCGAACATGGTCCATCCGGTTGAACCAGCCGCTGTGGTCATGTACCCTGTCCAAATCCACAGGCAGACCAGCCCCGAACCCGGACCCAGTTTGGCCCAAACCGGAACTAGGGGGCCAAAGGGCTGAACCAGACATCCTAGGTCAAAAGTATAGAAATAAAATTTAATCCCATTATAATGGATATGTTAGCATTTCAATGTTGTCCAAACACTTAAATAGATATATTAACCATCAACAATACAAAAAATAATTGAATAACATGCACAAATCTAGAAAATTCCCTTTAATATGGAGAAAACTCACTTCGGGTAAAAATTCTAGTCTGAGAAGCAAATATGTCCCATTCCACCATGGAAAAAGGAAGTACAAAGGTTTTACAATAAACCAAGTGGCCTCTAAAACCAAGTGGCCTCAACAAGCTCCACATTCATTAAGAGAGCTCACATAAATACCTTAGAAAACATTCCCCTGGTACTTCAGACTTGCGTAAACATGCTACTCTCTGAAAAATGGCTCTACACACTGTTGTGATGTTTTCACACATCGCCCCATTGCAAATGGGGACCCCCTACTTTTTAGGTCTTGCGAGTCTTTTGGTTTTGGTTCTTTGGGACTTTTTGTAGTGGTCTTGTTAGTATCCTCGGTTTGCAAGAGTTTTGGGGTTAGTTTGATCAAGTTTGCAGCTCATTTGAGCAAATTTGGTTAAGTCTGGAGCTTGTTTTGTTTGTTTTAGGGTTTTGACTTTTAGACTTGATTTTGAAGCCTTTCCTTTAGGGTTTTTGAAAAACTAAGTGTTGCATTGAAATCAGGACCCTTTAAGGAACCTGCACGTGAAATTTGAGCGAATTCTAAGCAACTTTCTATTTTTTAGGCATTTCATTGTAATATCTCGGATGATTTTTTTTTTTTTTTAGCACAATAAGAATTACAAACAAACACGTAACCCGTTAAGGTTAGAAAATATAATCTCAATGCTTGCTAAAATTGTAACCCTTCCACTTTCTGATCACCAAGTGCCCAATGTGGGAAGGTGAAAGCATACGGTGATAAGGGGTTCGTTAGCTCACTGATCTACTGGAAATTATAAAGTAAGTACATTGTTGGGCGGCAAGCCAGCCCCTTCCACTTTTCAGCGGGATGAAGAACAAGAACTTGGTGGTAAACCAGCCAAGGGAACAAAAGCATAACCAAAACCAAATCACTTTACTGCTTATGCAGCAGGAGAACTTATGCATAAAAACTATCACTCAACTGCATATTTCAGCGGGAGGACAATACCACTCAACCACTTATTCAGTGGGAGGACAGAAGCACAAAGAAATTACAAACACTAAGGCGGCCCAGCCAACCTCTTCCACTTATGCAGTGGGGATTACAATGAGCACTTCAAGTTCAATATGAGGTTAGTACTACTAACCAATGATACAAGATGATTACAATGAAGTATTACAAGATTCAATCATAGTCTAGAACTAATTTTAGGCTAAAACATAAAAACAACAATTCTGTTATAAATACCAACATCTGCAGAAATGGGCCAGCAACATGGAAATGCACATAACTCTTCCGAATCAGCTCCAAAATGCTCACGAACTTAGGCAAACAACTGTTATGACCAAGGCGAATCAACTAGGAACTCAAACCAGCACCCAAATCACCACACACAAAAGGCACACAAACCAAGGCACAACAGGAAAGGTACGCTGTTTTGAAATTTCAGAATCTGATCTATCCGTAGAATAGCACTTCATTTGATGCAAATTGCCTTTCCCATGACACTTATGTCCTGGGGCCCAAGGTTCTCTGCAAGAATAGCAAAGATTCTTTCTTCGAAGCTCTTGACAGAGCTCATCATCCATTCGTGAAGGAAACCTCTTGGTCTGATTTGTAAATTTTTTCTTATCCTTTTGGAAAGGGAAAGGCTTGGACTGAATTTTGTTTCTTGGGGCAGCCAACTCCATGCTTCGAGATTTCTTAATAGCTTCTGCCAAGGTGGGTGGATCAAATGCTTTAACCCAACATTTCAAAGGTTCCTCAAGTCCTTCAGTGAAAAGGACCACTAACCGCTTCTTAGAGATACTACTTACCATAACTGATAGATTTTGAAATTCAGTTATGTAAGTGTCCAATGAACTTTGCTGTTTGAGTTGAGCAAGTTCTCTAAATTTCACCTCTGGATCCTTGGTGTCAAACCTCTCAATTAGCTTGTTGGTGAATTCAGCATATGTGGTGATCAAGTTATGACCAAGGGTGACCAACACATGGTACAACCATTCGTGGGCCACTCCATCCAAGTGCAAAGTAGCGAACTTGATGGCGTCTTCTTTAGGCATAGGCCTCAAGGACAAGTAATTGTCCAACTTTTGCACCCATGCTCTAGTTGTGCTCTTAGTGCTCCCATCAAAATGTGCCAAAGTCACCCTTCCAAGGGCTTGTTGATAATCTCTTGGGGCAGCAAATCTGTTGTCATTCCTCCTTCCTCACTTCATTTTCTGATTCATGAATTGATCCAAAGTAAGGATATCTCGGATCTCTCCAGGGAAAGAAGCATATTTCATATAGCTGTTCCTTATTTCATTAGCTGTAGGTATCTCCATTTCAGCTTGTTGTGCTTCTCTTGGTAGGAAGATAGGTTGTAGAGGTCTTGGGGCTGAACCTCCATTGTTGCTCCCATTGTTACTCCCATTTCCATTTCCTACAGGAGCATTAGAAGTGCTGACTTTTGGTCCATTGTTGGGTTGGTCAGGGGTCCCAACAACATTCTGGTTAAGTTTGGCCAACAATTGAGACATCATATCCATCATGGCATTGAATTGTCTTTCAGCCTTCTTATCAGGTGCCTCATTCTGTTTAGTAGCCTTATCTGCCATTGGGTACACTGAATTTGCAGAATCCAATTCCTTCCCTCTATTTCTCAATACCTCTGAAAAAGTATCCTCTTCCACACTACAGGAATCAGAAATTGTTGTCTCTTCTGTTATCTGTGGTAGTAATGGATGTCTCTGTCGCTCATGTAGAATTCTGGCTCCTTTGAAACTCACAGGCTGGTAGGAAAACCAGCTCTGATACCACTGTAATATCTCGGATAATTTTTATTTTATTTTTAGCACAATAACAATTACAAACAAACACGTAACCCATTAAGGTTAGAAAATATAATCTCAATGCTTGCTGAAATTGTAACCCTTCCACTTTCTGATCACCAAGTGCCCAATGTGAGAAGGTGAGAGCATACGGTGATAAGGCGTTCATTAGCTCACTGATCTACTGGAAATTATAAAGCAAGTACAATGCTGGGCGGCAAGCCAACCCCTTCCACTTTTCAGCGGGATGAAGAACAAGAACTTGGCGGTAAACCAGCCAAGGGAACAAAAGTATAACCAGAACCAAATCACTCTACCGCTTATGCATAAAAACTATCACTCAACCGCATATTTTAGTGGGAGGACAATACCACTCAACCATTTATTCAGTGGGAGCACAGAAGCACAAAGAAATTACAAACACTAAGGCGGCCCAACCAGCATCTTCCACTTATGCAGTGGGGATTACAATGAGCACTTCAAGTTCAATATGAGGTTGTAATACTAACCAATGATACAAGATGATTACAATGAAGTAGTACAACATTCAATCATAGACTAGAACTGATTTCAGGCTAAAACATAAAAACAACAATTCTGATATAAATACCAGCATCTCCAGAAATGGGCCAGCAACATGGAAATGCACATAACTCTTCCGAATCAGCTCCAAAATGCTCACGAGCTCAGGCGAACAACTGTTATGACCAAGGCGAATCAACTAGGAACTCAAACCAACACCCAAATCACCACACACAAAAAGGCATGCAAACCAAGGCTCTCCAGGAAAGGTACAATTAGCTGCAAATTTCGGTTTGCTCTTAAAAAATCATATCATCACCAAACCCAACGCCCTTCCAGAGGAATGATCGCCTCTCCAATGTGCTTCTGACGAGCCTCTACCCAGAAGAAACAGACACTTGGGCAAGGAGTTATAATCAGAAATCCGCTTCAGCCAACATAGAAAACTCACCAAAACTCTAAAACTGAAAATCCTCACACCAAAATCAACTCTCAATCACACCCACCAGCTAGGTACTATATTGCAAGTCAACCCCGAAGCTCAGTTTTGCTCTCCATTTCGGCAGCATAACAAAGCAATTTCTTTTGATGATCCAAATGAGAGCCCAAGGCTCTTATTTATAACTTTTTGCTCCCTAAATTCAAATGCAAATGCACCCAAATACATCCAAATTACATGTCACTTCATTATTCCCCTCAAAGGTGCCCAAAAACATTTGAAAAATATAAAATAAGTCCCTCAAGGATGGCGTCCCCTTCCCTTAGGCAAGTTCGAACTTTTGCCTAGGATAATAACTTGCAAACAAGACATTGAGTGATGCTCATGAAATAATTCAATTTCCCTTATGCCATTGACTTAGGAAAAATTGATTAAATCACTTGAATAAAATAAACTTCTATTTCCCAAAGTCGTCAAAATGATATAATTAAATATTAACCTTAAAATGCAGTGTTAATATTTAATAAATCATCCTGCAAGCCAAATACTACTCAAAACCCGAATGAATTGAGGATAAATAGAATCCCCTGAACTGATACTTACCAAAAATAGTAAGTCAAGCAATATAGCTCCGAAAACATCATCTTCGCACCCAGTGACAAAACATGGAAAACTCAATAAGATAGCACCATCTAAACAGTCAACCCCCGACTTGCTAAAAATAGTAAGTTCATGTTGCACCGATGTTTGAAACTCTAATTCTTCATTCCACATAGCCTACCAGTCCCTGAGATAGGCCAATAGACCACTGAAAGCACGTCATTGAGAAGGGGACATTACATTCATTGCCTCCTAGATTGGTCTAGCTTCGCCAAAAATCAAACTTACTATTTTTAGTAAGTGCCCCTGCATCCTGTTTTGCCCTAATCCTGACATCTTGAAACACTTTCTATTATTGGAAAGTCTATTTTTAGCAGGTTCTCCACAAGCAGACACTGAGACTGAGCATTCCTGAACAATCCTAAATCCGGAAAAGTCAAAAAGTAGGCGAAATAGATCAAAAATGGCTAAGTGTGGGCATCCATTCCAAAAGTGGAAAGCAACATGAAAATATTTAAGTCTAGAAAATCATTTCAACTCTCGGATATGGCATCTTGAATATGGAGAAGTTTGAAATTGGCTAAGTTTGGATAGAGGAAGGTCAAATTCCTTGACCAAGTGAAAATAGTGCCTAAGGTCAGAGAAGGGCTCTAAACAGGGAGTATCATGGAAAATCTAAAAGTTGAAGAATTCCTTGGCCATGGCAAAACAATGCCCTAGTTAGGAGAAAGGTGCCAAATTCATGTTGGCATGGAAAATATTAAAAATGATGAAAATCCTTCACACTAGCAAAATTGCGCCCAAGTGCTGAGTAGGGTGCTAAAATGACTTAGTCATGTAAAGATGGAAAAGTGGAGAATTCCATCACTCAAGCATTTTGGCGCCCATGCACAAAGAAGGGAGCTAGGAGGGGGGGTCGTGGAAAACCAAGAAAACTGCAAAATTCCTTCCTAGAGGCAAAACAACGCCCATGCATAGAGGAGGGCACCAAAATGGTCAAGGCATGGAAAGTAGTAAAAGTGGGGATTTCCTTGCCTTTGGTGAAATAGCACCCATGCACAAAGAAGGGCGCCAAAGTAAGGTGAGCAAGGAAAAATGTTTAAAAGTAGAATTCCTCCATCAAGGGTGAATGGCGCCCAAGTCAAGGAAGGGGCGCCAAAACCATAGTACTAAGGAAAATGCATTCGAAGATTGAATTCCTTCACCGAGGAGAAACAATGCCCATGCACAAATAGGGGCGCCAAATTGAGGTAGTTAGGGAAATTCCACATGCATTGAAGATTCCACCATGTGATGAAATTGGGTGCCAAAAGGATGGAGTCAAATTTCCACGCCCAAGTCAAAATTGAAGAAAATTCTCCAAGGAAAGGAAATTGAAGGTCAAGGAAGAAATTGAGAGAAGGAAAATCCCCTTAGGGAAGAATTCAAAATTCCCTCCTAGGCATGGAAATTCGTCGAAGAATAAAGAAATTTCAAGACGAGAAGAAGAATTGGCCAAGTGAGAAGTTTTCTCTAACTTGAATCTTGGAGCTAGAAATGGAAAAATTCCTAAAAAATAGGAAAGGTGAAAAATTGACGAAGTGTTGGAAATTCTTTCCTTCAAGACAAATTCCAAGAAAGGTGAAAATTGGCTAAGTGAGAAGTTTTCTCTAACCTGAATCTTGGAGCTATAAATGGAAAAATTCCTAAAAAATAGGAAAGGTGAAAAATTGACTGTGTTGGAAATTCCTTCCTACAGGACAAAATTCCAAGAAAGGTGAAAATTTGGCTAAGTGATGAAAATTCCTTCCTTCAGGACAAAATTCCAAGAAAGGTGAAAATTTGGCTAAGTGATGGAAATTCCTTCCTTCATGACATAATTCTTGGAAAAGGTGAAAATTTGTCTGTGTTGGAAATTCCTTCCTTTAGGACAAATTTTTTTGAAAAGGTAAAAAATTGAACGAGTGTTGGAAATTCCTTCCTTCAAGACAGATTTCCAAGCAAGGAAGAAATCACATCCAAGGATGAATTGAAGATAAAATTTCTAAGGCAAGGAAGAAATCAAGGATGAACTAAACAAGAAATTTCCCCCTAGGAAAATATTTGGAAAACCCATTTTTGGGCATAAAAAATAATCCAAATTTCAAAATGATGACATATTTGGATTCATGAGATAATTTTCTCTCCTAGACCCTGAAACCCTAATTTGAGAATTGTTCCTAAAAATAGGAAATGTGCAAAATTGATGAAAAATCTTCTCTAAGCAAGGAAAGTTCAAAAACTTCAAGAAAATTCTTCATGGATCAAATTTTTCTCTCCTGAAGTTTTCTCTCTCCAGGGGTTTCTCGCCAAGTGGTAGTTGGGTCAGCGCATGTTGAGTCAATGGAGCATCTTTTTGCATGCAGTCGTCGCATGAAGGCATGGTAGCTCATTCATTGATGGAATATTTGACCGTGGTGGTAGCTAATTCATTGCATGGCAGCCGTCGTACTTAATGCAGTGGTGGAGTATCTTTTGCATGTAACTATTGTATTCAGGAGATAATGGAGCATTTATTACACATTGGGCGAATTTGAAACAAGTGGTGCATTTAATGCACAATGGATGTCATTTTAGGCACATAAAATTAATTGTATATGGGCATGATGGGTCATTAATTGTTGATTCCCACCTTGTTGCATCATCAGTGAAGAATATTTTGGAGAAAACCCTAATTAGGGTTTTGCATGTAGCCAATGCTTGAAGCCTATATAAAGGGGTGACCCCTTCATTTGTAAGCAGGGAGATTTGTATGAAATTGTTGCGACAAGTTTCTAAGATAATAACAGCGAAACATTGTTCTCTGATGGTGTCTACTTAAGTTATTTTTCAAAACTTGCATGGTTTCACCTTCCTCAGAGTAGAATTAGAATAGTGCTTTGGTTTCAATGGAGAATGTAATAGTGTTTGATGAATTTCCATGGTTCATACTTTTTGCATCTTGCTGATTGTAAGTTGCAGTGTAAAGTTAGCTTGAGCCCTCAAATTTGTGCTAAGTTCGATTGTGAATAGTTGTTTGGATTGTGTTGTGTTGGGTTTTCAAATGCACTTTCTCAATATGAAAATCCTTCAACATCCTCAGAAGATTGCATCGGTTCTTGCGAAGTTGTAGTTTATCTTGGCGAAGTAGAGCTTGGTTTATTTGGAATTTGTCCACTAGAGCACTATCTATTGATATTACTGCCCTTACGAGTAGATTTAGATCCTTCTAAACCCTTTCCTCTTTATTTTCAGTTCATTTTAGTTCATTCGAAATAGAAGCATCACAGGATCGCTACATCTGATGATGGAGTTCTGTTGATGTGTATTTTGTACACAATCATACACAGAATAAAATACCGACAGGCATCTTATCCTCTCTTGAGAAAATAGTCTCTAACTGCTGAAGATCTGCAAAAAGGATCAGTTAGATGGACTCCAAGGTTCTTTTAGTGGGGTCTCCACGTGTGGACAAGCTTTTTAGTGGTATGATGTGATTTGTTGTTTCCTCCAAGGCGTCTTACGTATTCAAAGCTCGAAGATTTTACTAGTCTAAAAGGAACTTTCAAAAAATGGAAAAAGGACAGGGTTTAAGGAAGTCTAATCTAACCTAACCCTATGAACGACTTAGCATGAATGAGATTTGGCAAGACTCAACTAACTTCAATTTTGCCATAAGATAACAACTCAATTGAAATTAGTGCGATCTTCTAAGGTAATAATGGTATTCAATGCATCAAAGACCAAGGACACTACTACGAAGGTACATATCCTAGATGCGAAAATGCTTGAAGGTTAAGGACATCAAAATGTTTTCCAGTCGACCACGCAAGGCGTTCCTACAATCAGCAAGAAGCTAGTGGTTTGGATTGCGAATCCTACCAAATATCAAATCTCACACTTAGCCTTTCAAATTAACAAACTACTTCGATTGAGCGTGATTCAAGTACATCCAACAACCATGAAGATAACTTAAGAAATTTGCAACAAAACACCATAACTTCAATATTTTATTGATTTCCAAGTCATCATATACAACAATTGCTTGAATTTCTCTCTTCAAGACTCAATCTTGCTACAAAATAAAAATTGCTTACAACTCTAATCTCTCTATTTCACTCTTAACTCGATTACAAATGAAATGAAAAATGGGGGTATAAATAGCATCCCCAGTTACAATGAAAGGTCCAGATTGAAAGTAAATCAATGGACAAGATCATGACACCTAAACCCTAATTAGGGTTTGTTACAAATGACCTCCTTTTTACTGAACAATATTAAATACATAGCCAAATATTAAATTTGGCACAAAAATCTAGGAGGTATCAACCAATGAGAAATAAGATGTCATGTCATCTGTAACAACCTTTCATCTAGAATCTTATTCCCTTTCCAATTCTCTTTCTTGGCATATGCAATGAATTTTGTCACGATTCCTTCGATTTCTGTGCTTGGAATCTCGGGAAGATTCTTGATACTCTCTTCTAAGTGGATAACCTGATCAAATGCATCTAAAAGAGCTGTGTCCCAAGTAGGTTCAAGTTCCTTCGTTCTATCAATCAGGAGCATGGTAGCATACATCTGATCATACTGCTCATCTGTAACATCTGCGTCCTTGCGAAAGATGATTTTGATTCTATCTTCAAATTCCTGTAAATCCACATCTGTCTCGACCTCGATCCTTCTGCCAAGAATGGTACGAAGTACCTCAAATACTCTGTCCTGGATCGGATTGATCACCTCCTCAACTTGACCACATCTAACACTGATGTCCTCAAAGAGAACACTCTTTATATGGAGTAAGGTTGACCACTGAAACAAACTGTGAGAATCACCTTCTAAGATCTTCTCTTGTGCTAGAATTCTTCTGGATGTATGTCTTATAACTTTCAAGACAGGGATGACAACGTCCTCGGTATGGGCAAATGCAGCTACTGTTGCCATCAATCTGTGAATAATCTCAAGAACTTGGATAGCCTGATGGGTGATCTTCGACATTCTTGTAACAAACTCTATGGCCACCGTGTGAGATCTATCCATCCAACTACATGTACGCTGGACCATATTCCTGAATCTTTCTGCTTCATTGATTGATTGAAGGGGCAATGCCTGCAATGGTGATCTAACTGGATCCTGAAGTCCCAAAGGTTCATTGATGTGACTGAAATATGTCCTCCATGCACCGACCTCTTTCTCCAGCTTTCTACTCTTTTCTACTTCTTCTCTAAACTTGTCCTTCAATGCCTCAAATGTGTCGGTGGCATCATCTAAAGTCTGCTCTGCTGTGGATGATCCTAACTCAATAGTCTGTATATGATAGTCCTCTGCTAGGATCTCACCCTCATATTTGTCTGCTGCCGGTGTAGCTATCTGCAGTTTTCTTGATCCAGTCTCATCTCGAATCATCTTGGACATCTTTGTAGCCTTCTTTTTCTCTGTTGTCATATGTGAGCGTTCAACAAGGCTCTCTAAATCAATTGCACTGTCCTCGTCCTCAATTACGATCACCTTAGTCAATCTTTCCTTCAACCAATCTGGGATATTTGACCTTGTCTCTTGAACTTGAATCTCCTTATGTACCATTTCTTCTTGTCTGGGAGGAGATGTTACTTCATTATCATTATCTAAATCATAGTCTTGGAGAGATCCATCGGATGAAACATGCTGTGCCTGTTCTTCTTCCTGTCTGTCATTCTGTACCATCGATTCCATGGATTCTTCCACTCGAACTGTTCTATCCTCTGGCCTGGAAGAAATACCTGGTGTTTGATCTTTGTTGGCACCTTGCTTTTTCTTGGAAGGCTCTTTCTTTTCTGATCTTTCCTTTCTCTTTGAACCTCTCGAATGGAGATTGCCCTCACTGGCACATCGAAGGTTACCTTCACCTGAATTCCTAGGATTAGGATTGCCTTCACTAACACTGGCTCCACCTTCGGCTGGTTTCTCTTCCAAAGTAAAAGACATGGCTATGCCTTGTTCTCTCAACTTCTGATGCTGAACGTCTACCCATCTGCGAGTACAAGACAAGACTGGTGCCATCAATTCATCTAAATCCACGGCCTCGGGCTCATTCCAATTCAAACTTATTGTCTTGCTTTCTCTATCATATGAAGATTGGATGTGCCTGCCGTTGTCCTGAGCTTGGTCGGCTACTCTGTAAATCTTACATTTCCTGATGAAATCCAGAGGCAATCTAGAATGTATCTTTCGTTTCACTTCGAGATCATCTAGGAGATTCATCATAAAATCTTCAATCTGGTACTCATGTCTAAATCTTCTACCGACCGTCTCCTCTAAATGTCCATGTGGATCAAAACTATTCCTCCAAGCAAAAGATGAAAAAGGATACAAGGCTAACTCCTTCTCTGCGTCATCCATGGCTAAGACATTAGGACATACCTCAACTGAATTACCCAAAATAATAGGTACCTGAACTCCATTCTGATGTCTGTGTCTGAATGCCTTCACATATGCTGCCAACTGCCTTGTTACTTCAAGTAACACAATTCTGTCTGTCGGGTACCTCGGCAACATGTATGGAGGTAAAGGACATCCATACACTCTAATGTAAGTGAACTTGGGAAACTGAATGAACCAAGCACCGTACCTCTTGATGAATTCCTGGGCATCCTGAGATAATCTGTTGTGGATCCCTCCTTGCAACGTCCTTGTGATGTTCATCGTGAAAGTATCATTGATTAACTTGTAGTTCTTCCCTGGCGGATGATGCAAGTAGGTATAGGATTCACAAACTCTGACCTCGCCGGGTCCTCTTCCAATCACTCCTCTGTGAGGTAGTCCTGCGTACTCAACGCTCCTGATTAAGGCATAGATGACGTATGAACTCATGTGGAAGGACTTAGTGGCCCTGAGTCTTCTCAACTGTACGTCTAAGCAATGGCTAATTATCCTAGCCCAATGTATTGTACCCTTCCCTTGAACAATCACCTGGATGAAGTAAAACATCCATTTCTCAAAATAGAAGGCATGAGGTGCTCCTGTAACTCTGTTGAGCATGGTGATCAAATCTCTGTACTCCTCCTGGAAATCAATCCTGTGTGGTGTGTTCGGTACTTTGCTCAGACGGGGACGACTCTTAAGTAGCCAGTTCTTGTTGATTATGCTTAGGCAAGCATCTGGATCATCATCGTACACTGACCTGGCTCCTTCAATGCTCTTGTATATCATGTCCCTGTGCTCTGGAAGATGGAAGGCTTCACTTATGGCTTCCTCTGAAAGGTATGCCAAAGTGTTTCCTTCATTGGACACAATTGTCCTGGACTGTGGATTGTAATGACGGGCACACTCGATCATCAACTCGTGGCACTGAATGGCTGGAGGAAAACCGGCCGCCTTAATGATGCCACTCTCTATTATTCTCCGGGCGACAGGTGATGGCTTGCCAATGTAAGGGACCTCTCGGAACTTCTTCGTGCTAAAGTTCCCCAAGTTGGTATCTCCAATGTTGCTCCATTTGGACACGATCTTGGTCTCCACTTCTTCAGTCTTCTGATCTTCTTTCATGAGAGCCGAGCGACTGGTGGATGCTCCCGCCTTTGGAGTCGTCATACCTACACAACATTTCATTATAAGAAATAGATTTTGCAATAAATAACGTAACTAAGAGAGATAAATTTTAGGAAACCTCATGATAAGTCTCCAGAGTTATCATTTCCTAAAATACAACGATTGAGCCAAGAGATATTCAAGAATCAAAATTTCAAAATTTAAAATATGACGATAAATGAATAAAGCAATAACAATTAAATCGCCATACCTCGATAGAGAGCTAACTCTAGAATGCAAAAACAAAATTTGCCTAGGCAAAATTGAGGTATAAAGATAATCTTCAATATGATCCCCTCAAAATTGACTTCGCCACCTCTGGATAGAATGTGATCTTCACTTATCGCCTTGGACGTGGTCTCAAATGGATCTTCAAATTTGCACTAACAAATCTCCAAGTCCTTAGCAAATTCCCCTTTGGCGTGGTCTTAGATGGATCTTCAAATTCGCATCACCTTTTGATTGCTTACGCCACCTTGGATGGAATTCGCACCTCTCCAAACACACTTTGCACTCCACGCAAGATGATACTAGCGCCACCTTTGGTTTGAAATCGCACCACCTTTGGATGAATGAAACTCGCACTACATTCGCCTCTTCTCAATTCGCATGAAGGAAGGTAAAATAATGATGTAGAAAATGATAATTCTACCCCCCTTATATAGCGCATTCATCCTTCACCCCTTAGGCCGACTTAACAAAAATAAAACCATTTTAAACGATTTTTTAAATGATTTGCAATGACATGACAAGGCCGACCTCCATATATGAGCGCTCCAATTGATTTTTTATTAATTAATTAATCAATTATTTAATGCCTTGCGTTTTTTTTTTATTTGAGAATTTCGATTTTAAATAAAGGCAAAATAATTAATAAATGTCTAACGCCATATTAAATGCCAATTTAAATAAGATTTTCAATTTTTAAATCGATTTAGCATTTAAGGAAATTCGAATTGTTTAATTTGGCGCCAAAAATATGAAAATGAAAGGGACGTACCTCATCGCTCTGGTCCCTTGGAGAGGGACAGGAGCGATTCACCATCTTTGGCATGATTCTTGCGTTTTTAACGTTCAACTCCTTCATTTTCACGTCCCAAATCGATCATCTGGTGGTCCTTCGAATTTGAATTTCATTCTTGTGCGAGCAAATGCACCTTATGACCACCATCGCCCTGGTCCCTTGGAGAGGGACAGGAGCGATCCTAAGTTTTTTGCTTGAAATTCTCCATTTTGGTACGATCCTTTCCTTGTATCATCTTCCAAACGTCATTTAAAACCTTGTGCGTCCTTGCCTTAACGTGACTTTCAAAGAATGTCATGTGTTTTATCTAACATCGCCCTTGTCCCTTGGAGAGGGACAGGAGCGATCTCCATGTCTCCATGTTCATCTTGTATCTTTGACCTTCGAAATATCAATGCTTATGTTCTTTTGCGCTTATTCCCATTTGCTTTTATTATGTGTTTGGATGCATTAAAGGGACCATCGCCCTTGTCCCTTGGAGAGGGACAGGAGCGAAGTTCATCATTATGTGCTTGTTCTTGTTTGTACCAACTTGCAATCAACTTCATTGCGTGGAATGACGTCCCTTCGACCTTTTTGGTTGCTCGAAACTTGTTTGCCTTTTGAAATCTACGCCATTATGTAAATATCGCTTTGGTCCCTTCCCAAGGGATAGGAGCGATCTGGGTCTTTAGAGCGCAAATCCTTCCATGTGATGACCTTTACAACCTTGCGCTTGATGGAAATGCCTTGAAATGTCTTCGCCACCCTTCATCTTGACTTGGATCGGTCTTGAACCTTGGAGGGACGACCTTGAACTTGCGTAGAGAGTATTATCATCATCATCGCCTTGGTCCCTTGGAGAGGGACAGGAGCGATCCTTCCCTTGTGGCCACTATCTCACTTTGCCTGGTTCCAAGTTTATATTCAACGGACTCGTCCTTCTTCCCTCCATTCGTTCATGCCTTGACATCATTTGTAACTTTGCAAGAAAAGCAATTATATCAAAAATCGCTCTGGTCCCTTCCTGAGGGACAGGAGCGAACTAGGCATTTAGCACTGTTATGGACGTCCCAAAAATCTTCAATTTATATTCAATGCGTTCATCTCATGTTTTCCCTTGTTTTTGAACGTAAACTTGCCTTGACCCTTGTCTGGATTTTGCAAAATGGAGGAAATCGCTCTGGTCCCTGGGAGAGGGACGAGAGCTACAAGGTACCTCGCCCTGGTCCCTTGGAGAGGGACAGGAGCGATTTAGTCAATATAGGTCATTTTCCTTCGTTTTTGCATCTCAAGTTATATTCATTTGGCAAAGCATCTTCCCTTGGACGTCCTCAAATTGCTAAGTCATTAAAATCTTGCAAGGACGAGGTGAAATTTGATTCGTAGCTCCGGTCCTTCACTGAGGGACAGGAGCGATTTTCCTTCTGGAGGCCTTTCTGTGCTCATGAAAATCTTCAATTTATATTCAATGAAAAGATCTCGTCGTTCTTCATCACTTCAAACGTAAAATTTGTCTGGACTCTGCAAGGATGATGAGATATTTGAAATTGAGCTCCCGTCCTTCACTGAGGGACAGGAGCGATTTTGCTCCTACAGGCCAAAATAACAAGATTTTTCACATTTTAACACTTCACGAGGCGAAAACGAATCAATTCCAATGCCCAGGATCAAACTTCAAAAAAGTCAAAATTTGGTCAAAATATTCAATCAAACAAAAATTCATATTGACGGTCAACACTTAGACAAGTTTAAGCTCTGCATGAACATTCCAATTGAAAATTAGACCAATTTGGCGAATTCATTGTATTTAAAATTTGCATTCTAGAAAAGAAGCTCAAAAGCTCTCAAAAATGACTGGATTTTGGCTTGGAAAGGCGAAATTTAAAACCCTAAGGCTTGGCCCTAAATCCAGACGACCAACTAACCGACAAAACCCTAAAAACAAAAGCGAAAACGAGCGAAAAACAAGCAAAAAGAAGGGGGTCCCCATTTGGTATGGGGCGATGTGTGAAATGGTCACAACAAGTTCCAACCATAGAAAACAAGTGAAAGAACGATCCAGACGTAAGGCCCCTTGGATTACCAGCGATCACATCAGCCAACTGAGTCACATCCGTAGCATAAAGGAACCTTGGAATCGATTGTTTGAACTTCCTGCAATCTTAGCATGCAATTGCACTTTGATCAAGAGAGAGTAAGGTGACTGTTGGAAACTTTTTTCTATGTTCGACGTTGTCATAAAAAACACGTCAACACACACCATCAATCGTTCTTGTAACCTTCTTTTAAGCACAAATATCAGCTCTAAAACATTCTTCTGCCTCCCAACAGTCAGAATCCAAAAGCTCAAACGCCAAAATCCAAAGATCTTGATTTTTGGAATGCCTAAGATTATTATTTTGTGTGTTTTTAATTGAACATGACAATTTTCTGTTGTTTACGATATTGCTATTATGGTTTGAATGCTTCTAAGATGCTTACTGACCACATATGATAATTAAAAACCTTCAACAAACCCCCTAAAAGACTCAGCAATCATTTAAATAAATTAAAATCATGCCAAAAGCACTTTGTCAACCACTGTGGCAGTCTTCATCAGGAGCCTTTCCGAAGCCATATCTTTTGCATACAAACTCAAAATATGAGGTGGTTTTTAGAAATTACGTAGAGTTTTGAGACAAACAAAAATATGTAAAAACATCTCACCTTTGACTCTATTTAAACATTATTTGGCCCTGCAAAGGTACTACACATTCATGACATGACCCCATTGGTCCAAATGTCAAAAATATGTTCAAGCTTCAAACCACTTAAGCACTTTCAGATCACTTGAACATAAGTTGTAGTGGGTACACTGTACTCAATTGGGAATTTGATACTTCTTGAGGATTTGAGAGTGATTGGCAACATTGAATGGTTATTTATGTCTTATTTTGAGCTTTGCTTCTCTCTCCATGTACCATTATATGAATTGACAATAGCATTTCATTTTCCATATTTTTATGAGTATTAATTTGTCAGGTTTTTCCTCTGTTCTTGTTTTAAAGCCAAGTATGTGAATTCCATTTACACTTTCACTTTGCCTTGTCAATTCTGTGTAAATAGAATACTACTATAGAATATACATTTTTGCATGAACGTGACTTGAGCTCCTTGATGCCCTCCATCATTTCCTTCTAAACTTTAGAGTACCCTCTTCCTAATAAAAATCCCTACTTAAAGATATCAATCCCCAAGCTTGTGTTTCTTATGTTAGTTCTCTTTATGATGCTCAGAATCAACCAGCAAGTAGATTCATTTCTTCTCTTGCTTTTTATTATTTTCTATAGGTGACATTAGAATAGGTACTTGGAAGATATGTGAGAGTGATTTAGTGAGGTTATCTGCTTGGGGCTTCTTTTCCTTGGTCACAACATATCATCTACCCCATTCACAAAATGAAAGATAGTTCAAACACAAGTAGCAATATAATTATTATGATTGGGTGTACATTCTCTTATGAGAATTGACAGGTCCTTCATTGGTCTTTTTATGATGATAGATGATGATGCTTTTGGTTCTCCTTTTTTCATCTCTTGCTTTCATCTTCATTTGCTCATGCTTCATTGAGGGATCCTTCCTCCTAGGGTTATTTGTACGTGTACATGGTCATTACTATTTGGACTTGACCATTTCAAGTTTTACCCTTTGTTGTGCTTCTTTATAGTGCTTATTATTGAGTTATTTTCCATAAGTAAAGGTATGCTAACTTGCACTTCTCAATTGTAGCTTAATGTACTTTTGAGGTATTAATTTAATTTCTTTCTTTCTGCATTTTTAATAGACTAATAATATTGGACAATGATGTTGTATGCTATAAAGTTCTAAACTTTAGTTAAAGATTAGTATGTATAGAACATTGCAGTCTGTATAAGGTTAGCTACTTTAGGTAGCATGTAAGGTAGCCCACAGTTTTTAAACACGAGTATTGAAATTTAAATATTCTTTTGAAGTGCATAATAATACAAATTTTGGTGAACTCTATATTCCTTTTAATGTAGAATAAAGCTTTGTTAAACTTAAGATACCAATTGTAAGTTGAAAGATTTCTCATATATGCTTTTCTTTTTTGCAGATCTCAATTTTGGTCAAAGACAACAGCAATTTAAATGAAAAATACATGAGCGTAAAAAAGGAATATCAGGTACTTTCATCCAAGCATGAAAGTGAGCTGAAAAAAGTAAATCAAAGAGAGGAAATTCTTAAAGAAAAGTTGTTGGATCTTAAGACCAAACCTGGAAAACGAGTTGATCTAGATGCACATCTAGCAGGTCTTGAACAAATGACACGTTTGGTTAAAAAGGAGTCGCAGCAGGTTTTACCCCTTATGCCTGCTTTACGTTTTTTGTCCATTAGTCAACTTAATGGATGCATTTATAACAGAATGACTTGTTTGTATTGATTATCTTTCTTTCCTAGTTTCTGTTTACTTGCTTTCAATAACCTGTTACCTAACAATTTTTATTCTTGTACTTCTCTTTTTATAGTCATATTTCCTGAGTTGCATTGACCTACTTGGATGTTCGTGAACATAATTTTTTTTTTTTTTGTAAATTCTTTTTTTTTGATCGGTTAAATGGGTCGCTTCT
Source organism: Cryptomeria japonica (assembly GCF_030272615.1). Lineage (NCBI taxonomy): Eukaryota > Viridiplantae > Streptophyta > Pinopsida > Cupressales > Cupressaceae > Cryptomeria > Cryptomeria japonica. The sequence goes on along the minus strand of NC_081414.1, from coordinate 220,517,394 downwards.
CGCTTTTGACTGGAGCTACGAACCAGTGAGTTCATAATGGGGGACCCCATCCCCGTGGTTACATCTTATTGACCTGCTGAGGCATTAACACCTCCCTAATATGTCTCGGGCTGATCTCGGTATCTACTCACGTTTATCACTCCATTTTCCTTATCCCTCCATTTCTCTCCTCATCTCTCCATGATTCTCCTTATCCCTCCATTCCTTATCACCCCACTTGTCTTGGCTGCGTTGCACTCCACTGCTGCGATTCTCTGCATCAAGCCAGCCGTCCACCTTGCTTCTTCGTACTTCTTGCGCCTCTGTCTGACTGCGCTGGTTTGCAGGTTCTATCATGATGCTCTAGCGTGGAACACTAATGTGGGACCTTGTGCGCTGCACTGTCCACACACGACAACCTCCTCCGACTCTTGTCAAGCACACCTAGGCGAGGATAGAAAGACCTGCATACGATTCGAACACGGGATGCCGCATCAATGCGGTTTTGCAATTTGCCGTTGCATTGCGGGATTAACCCCACTTTTTGTAAATTCTTATTGTTACATTGGACCAAAGATTATATATACTCTTTTTCAGAAGTTGTTGGATGTCACGTTTGTTTGGAAAATGTGAACTTTGACCAAAAGATTCTAGCTATTGATCTAATTTCAATTGTTTACCATTTTTTCATTCAATGTTCTTTAGGGATGCAATGTTATTAGATAAAAAATGGTAATAATAATTTTACATTATAGGCATACTAAATAGACTAGGGTTCTAGACATACAACTTCATGAGACTTGACTAAAGTAGTTGTTCCAATAAAATGTAACAGAAATCAGGTACCATCTATTTGTAGGGTTTAGTATAATGTTCTATGTTGCCCTAAGTTTCTAGGACGAGGACAACTGGGGATGGTGGGACGAGTTTCCGGGACAGCAATTTTTTTGCCAATTTTGGAGACAGTATGGGGACGGCAATATAAAATATATAGGGAAATTTTAAATGTTCATATGAAAAATAGATAAAGCATGTATATAATATATATACATTATATTCATATGAAAACATGGATAAAGCAGGTATATGTACATTATAGAACCTTAACATACCACATTTGTGTTCAGAATTCATTGTCAATACTCAATATGCATTCATAATTCAGAATTCATTGTCAATACTTAATATGCATTCATAATTGAAAATTCATTGTGAATATGCCAACACTTGTTTGCATGTAGTTCATTGTTTCTTTTTGGTTGGAGGATATTTTGATAGTCTTCCATTACTATTATGACCTACAACTGCTTCTTTATGCACTACAAAGTTTTGGGTGTTTGTGAAATTCATTACCAAGCTGTTATTCATATTTCTGAGTCCTTTGGGCTATGATTCAAACCTGTTTACCTTTCATATCACTGAAAAGTCCAATATTGCAGACCTGTAACCACTTTTTTATGCACTACCGAGTTCTAAGTGTGTGAAATTTATTACTAGGCTGCTGCTCATTATTCCTAAGCGCTTTTGGAAGTGATACAGACATGTTTACCCGTCATATTAGTGAAAATCCAGTTTTACAAACCTCTAATAAAATAAAAAAATGGTCTTTTTGACCATTCAAGTCTTTTAAAAAAATGTGTTGGGAAAAAGGGGACAGATGGCCGTCCCCAGGACGGTTAGGGGATGTCACAGACGTCCCCAACCATATTGGGGACGGGGGGATGTCCCCTTTGAGAATCACTACCGTCCCCAAGTTTTTGGGACGTTTCCCACAGATTTTGCAAGTTTGGGGACGGTGGGGGGACATCCCTTAGCCATCCCCAAGTCCTCGAAACGTCCCCGGTATGGGGAGAGAGGATTTTAGCCCAGGGACGTGTCCCCGGGTAACATAGATAATGTTGTATAGGCATTTATGCTCTAGAGTAAACAAATGTTCATGTAGGCTTGAGGATGACTAGATACTTTAGGACCTCATTCATTTTTTATTATTAGTCATCCTAGTTGGTTTTGGGGGCACCATTGTAGTGATATTTGAGGGACAATACCTCATATCAGGTTCCTTGTGGTACAACAAACATTATGCTAGAAATGGGGCCGTAGGCGTAAGATCTATATCTAAGTCCCCAAACTTGGTACATGGGATCAAGCACAAAATTATACAAACTATGATACTTCATCATTGATCAATGACAAATGCCAATTGATAGTTCAAAATTTCAATACATCATATTATGTCATATACCATATAATATATATCAATGTATCATAACTTCATATATGTCCATGTTCACGATTCCAATGAAAATCATTACAATTACAAAAAATGGCAATCAAAAGTAATAATTGTCTTCTATCTTCATCAATCATCAAAAGGATCTAGATCAAGATCATCATCATTTGCTCCAAGTTCAAATTCAAAATCATTAGAACCCAAAGCAGTGCCACTTCCACTAGGTGCATTAGGTGTAGGTATCTCATCACCATCATCCATAGTGACTCTAGCCAGATCATCAATATTTGCACCCAAGTTGGTACACTCAGGGGTTTCATCCCATTGCTTCATTGACCCTTCCTTGTATCGTTATTCCTTATGTGTTAGAAGACACAAATTGGAATGAATATATACCAAGTCTTATGCTCTTTTTGAAGCCAACTGGTTACACTTCACTGAGTGGATAAAGGAGTATGTACTCCAATTCCATTCAACAACGGAAGAATTTGCAACCTATTGAAATTGGAGAGAAAATCAACAAAACTTAAAATTACAAAATGCAAAATAAATTAAAGAATGTTAAATGCTAAAGTCTACAAATGTAAAAAATAAAAAGTAAAAAAACTTGTGATAGAATCTTGATTGCAAAAGGTTGGAGGAACATATAATCTTGACCATGGAGGTACCAGCATGTACTACCATCCATTTTGGATTTGTCATTAATGGCACAAGGACTATGACTTCTTTCTGAGATAAACAAACCAAACTCTTTCCTAATACTTTCCACCACTTTAGGATCTGTGAAGAGTCTAGCAAATGCCCCCTTGCACCCAATAGGAACTTCAAAATCTGTATATGGTGGAGTTCTCCTTGACAAAGAAAGTACTTCATTGCTATAGTACATGGGAGATAATGCATGTGCAAGGAGGTGCAATGGCGTGGTTATCTTGTTCCAACAATGAAGAATGATTTTTTCCACCCTTTTGAAAAATACTTCTTCGAGATCATTCTCTTTTTTTGCTATTACGACTTCGATTTTTTCAATCATGGTGTCCATGCCATCATAGACTTCCCCCAAAAATGCTGCATCTGTATCCGTATACTTGATCATATTCATGATAGGCTCGGTGGAATTCAAGACATTCCACACAATCCCACCAATTGTCATCTAGGATCAATGACTTAACCTTTTGAGCCCTTTCTGAATTCGATTATTTCCAGACACCCCATTGGTTACTAATAACCATGGCACTCAATGCTCATTTGACCTTCAAAAGTCATCTCATCACTGTTGTATGTGATGCAAATCATGTCTCAACAACCTAGGTTCATGTAAAAAATATGTCAATAAAATATTAAATTTTTTTATATACATATTAAACATGGCATAAATAAAATTTATTAGATAAATTAAATTTACCATCAGCAATTCCAACTTCAAGAAACTCCTAAAAATGGCTTGTGACATATGGTGGTTTATTACAAACATTTGGATCTCCTCACCCTCTTGGTATATTTCCTTCACCTACTCTGTTTGAGTGCCAATTACTTGCATCACCAAGTTGAGGGAGTGTATGATGCATGGTGTCCAAAAAATGTATGTTTGCTCAACCAAAGCACCTACAACCCTACAAACCTTTGCATTGTCTATAATGACTTGGAAAACATTTTCATGACCCACCATATCTATGGAATCAAAGAGGATTTTGGAAATGACTCAAGACCAAAGTTGAACTACTCGCCACTCGGCAAAACTCGCCAAGCCCCTGGGAAAAAAAGTCGGCAAAAACTCGGCAAAAACTCGACAACTTAAAAACACGCTTAAATTTAATAAAAATGCATTTTTTTTGCACAATTTAATGAGAAGATGCATCCAATGAGTCAATAAATGACAACACAAAAGAAACAAGCTGATTCTAGATATATTTAAATGCAAAGTGTCTACAAAATTGTATCCTCATGAGGAATGCTGATGGTTGGAAGCCTTAAAGCAATATAGTAAATATTTTTTGTAAAACCAAAAGTAAATACATCATTACAAATTACAATTACAACTTCCTCTTCCCAGCTACAACAAAAAATTTGGGAGAGGTAGATCTAGAGGGTCCAATCCTAGAAGTCTGTAGTGGGCGTGTGATTGTCTGTGCGTCCTCGCTCGGTATGGCTGGCTCATCCTCCATCATGGCTGAAGCTATGTCTCCACCTTCTTGTGGCATTGGCAATGACTCCTCATCCTCTTCCTCTTCCTCCTCAATGTCATGCAGTGTGAAACCAAATCCACCCCCCCCTCCTCCATAGCCTGCCTCTCCAAATCAATGATCTCACCCTCAGAAAACAATGGAGGCTGCTCTTGTGATGTCCAATCACTGTAAGGATCTATATCATCCAAGTCAATTGGACCACCTTTTACTTTCTCTACCTTCCTTATGCACAATCGAAAGTTATATTTCACGAAGACAAGGTCATTGAGGCGTTTCTGCGCTAACTTGCACCTCTTCTTCGTGTGGATTGCTTCAAACAAGCTCCAATTGCACTCACAATTGGATGAACTGCAAAGCTGACATAAGACTCTTAAGTGCAAATTTTTTGAGATGGGGGGTGTTTCCACCCCAATTTTGCCACCAAGCATCTGCAAAATAAAAAAAATTGAAAAGTTAGAAAGCAAAGAGAAAAGAGAAAACATAATTTATCAGTTTATCAATCACTTTAGATCCCAAAATCCAAATGACAAATGTTATACTTGGGGTTTGAGTGGTTCTTCCTCTCCTAGCCAACTCTGAAGAGAATAACTTACCCCTTCCTCATAATTTTGGAGCTCACTCACAATGAGGTCTCTCTCCTGAACATCGGGTACCATCCTCTCAATGCATGTACTGAGGCCCTCCATGATCTCTCCATTCGGATCTGAGTAAGAACCCCTGAACCTAAAACGAGGGTTGAGAAAGTACCCTGCTGCATGAATGGGTTGGTGGAGCTGATTGTTCCACCTTCTATCAACAATTTCCCAAATGGGATCAAATTTGAGTCTATCCCCCTTGTAGTAGTTTTTGATAGACTCCTTGGCCCTATCCATGGCCTCATAAAGATATCCCATTGGGGTTTTATCCCCATCCACCAAGCGGAGAACTCGAACCAAGGGCTTTGACACCTACAATTGAAAAATACAAATTACAAAAAGATTAATTAATGAAGTTACAAATTAGTAATGAGAGACTTGAATCAATAATAAGTAAAAATTAAAGTTTTGAAGTTACCTTCACAATCTTTGCAGCCCTTTGTGCAAATTGGTTGTCGAACACTATGAATGTCACAACCTCTCCTTCAGGCTTCTTTGAATAAGGTGAGTTAATCCATTCTCCACTCACAAACATTTGTTTCAAAGAAGTCAATGCAGCAAGAACACTTTGCAACGTCAAGAAAATCGTTGCAAACCTTGTGACACCAACTCTCACCAAATCTCTCCCTTGGGTGTTGTCTCATCAAATTTAGAACCCAAGGGTGATCGTAAATATATTTGGTGATCCTCCTTGCATTTTCCACAATTGGAGTCACCCACTAAGTTTGCCTATGTCCTCCAAAAGAAGGTCAAGGACATGTGTTGCACAAGGTGTCCAAAAAAGAGTGGGGTGCCTCTCTTGGAGGATTCTTCTTGCAAAAGAAGTTATTCTTAAGAAAGATGCAACCAAGTAAAACAAAGCCACAAATACAACAAATGAAAATATTGGTAATGCCTAAAGGTGATAATTCAAAAGGATTGTACCTATTGACACATATGCTGTTGCATTATCTGTGATGATTTGCACCACATTCTCTACCCCCACCTCCATCACAACTTGCTCCAACATTCCAGCCAATGTTTTTGTATTTTTCACCTTGCTCGAGGAATCAACCGACTTCAAGAACGCTACATTGTCCTTGCAAGCAACCAAAAAATTTATAATGGTGCGGTTCTTGCCATCTGTCCACCCATCAGAAAGAATGGTGCAGCCATATTTTGCCCATTTTGTTCCTCTACCACTTCCTTTGCCCTACCAACAACATTTGTGAGCAACCTACAAGAACAAAGTGAAATTAGTTCTTAGTACAGTTTTGAGAGAGTTATGAGCATTTTAGTGGTTTTTTGGATGGTTGGTTCTGCGTTTCATTGTCTTTGATTTCGGAACAGCAAGTAGTGTTTGTGGTGAGAATGTGTTATTGAATTCTTGAGATATTTACTTAATTCTATCTTCTCTCACAACTCTATCTTTGTAAGAATTGCTTCAGTAGTACTGACCAATTCATTCTATGTTGCATTTCCCACTGAACAAGTGGAAGAGGATGGCTTAGCCGCCTGTATGTCTTGTAATTCAGCTTTGTCCTCCCACTGAGCAAGTGGTTGAGCGATATTGTCCTCCCGCTGAAATATGCGGTCGAGTGATAGTTTTATGTAAAATTCCTCCTGCTGCATAAGCGGTGGAGTGATTTGGTTTTGTTATGCTCTTGTTACCTTGGCTGGTTTACCGCCAAGTTCTTGTTCTTCATCCCGCTGAAAAGTGGAAGGGGCTGGCTTGCTGCCCAATATTGTATTTGCATTGTAATTTCCAGGGGATTAGTGAGCTAACAAACCCCTTATCACCGTATGCTCTTACCTTCCCACATTGGGCTCTTGGTGATCAGAAAGTGGAAGGGTTACTTTCAATAGGATTGGGATTATATTTCCTAACTTTAATGGGTGCATTGTAATATTTGTTGTGCTCAAAAATCGAAAAAATTAGTGGGAATATTACAGTGGTATCAGAGCTGGTTTTTCTTCCAGCCCGTGAAGTCAGAGTAAATAGAGTTCTCCATGAGTGAGAGAGACGTCCGCTACTATAATAGAGGAAAGAGACGTTAGCAATATCTGATTTCTGCAATGCCTTTTGAAGAGACTTTTTCAAAAGTCTTGAGAAACAGAGATAAGGAAGTTGATTTAGTGGACTCAACAGATTCAATGGGGGAAAGACTATTTGGACAGAATGAAACAACTATGGCTATGGCTGTAGAGAAAATTGAGAAGAAATATGACACTATGATGGACATGATGTCCCAGATGATAGCCACCTTTAGGCAGAGTGCTGGAGGGGGGCATAATCAAGATCCAAATCAGAATATGAGTGGTAATAATGTCAGCACTTCCAACAACTCCGGTGGTAATGGAATGTTTGTTGGATCGGTGACTAGGCCATTGCAACCCGTTTTCTTTCCAAGGGAAACACTGCCTCCTGAAGTTGAAGTTCTTGGAGCTGAGGAGATTCGGGCCAGTTTTGTAGAGTATGCAACATTTCCCCAAGAGATTCGAAATGCTATGTCTCTTGACCAATACATGAATCAAAAGAAGAGAAGGGAAGGGAGATATGATAATCGTTACTCTACTCCCAGAGATTATCAACAAGCTCTTGGGAAGGTCACTCTAGCACACTTCGATGGAAGCAGTGAGCGCAGCTAGAGCTTGGGTGCAGAAGTTGGACAATTACCTGTCCTTGAGACCTATGACCGAAGAAGAGGCCATCAAGTTCGCCACCTTGCACCTAGATGGAGCCACTCACGAATGGTGGTACCATGGGTTGATCACCCTTGGTCATAGCTTTATCCATACCTATGCTGAATTCACCAACAAGTTGATAGAAAGATTTGATACCAAGGATTTGGATGTGAAGTTTAGAGAGCTTGCACAACTCAAACAACAGGGTTCTGTGGACACCTTCATAACTGAATTTCAAAATCTTTTAGTTATGGTTAGTAGTATCTCGGAGAAAAGATTGGTGGTCCTATTCACGGAAGGACTTGAAGAACCATTGAGAGGTTGGGTAAAAGCCTTTGACCCGCCCATCTTGGCTGATGCAATCAAGAAGGCTAGAAGCATGGAGTTGGCTGCCCCTAACTCTAGATTTCAGTCAAAGCCTTTCCCATTCCGTAAAAACAAGAAGAATTTTTCTAATCAGCCTAAGAAGTTCCCTCCTTGGATGGATGATGAATCGGTCAAGAACTTCAGAGGAAGAATTTGTGTTATTCATGCAAGGAACCTTGGGTTCGGAGTCATAGATGCCATGGAAAGGGTAATGCTCGGCAAATGAAAGCATATTCAGTTGATGGATTAGATTCTGAAAATTCAGAACAGCAACTTGATTCGGAGGAAAGTGAGTATGAAGAGGCTCCAGAAGGGCACGAAAGTGATCAAGATGATAAGGGTATAGTTGCCCAACTCTCTAGCTTCCACAAGAATGAATCATTCAGAGTTCGAGGAGCATTGGGAGAGCATCGACTTGTTGCTCTAATTGATACCGGAGCAACTCACAACTTCATTGATGCTAGGATTGTTGCCAAGAGAGGTCTTATCACTAATGATGTTGAAGACTTCAAGGTCATGGTGGCTGATGGATCAACAATTTGTTGGAAACGGATGGTGTCAAACATGTCAATGAAGCTTGGTAATTATGAAGTCAAGGATGACTTCTATGTGGTCAATATTGGAGGGACCGATGATGTGGTCCTTGGCATTCAGTGGCTGTGATCTCTTGGTGAGATCACTCTTAACTTGCAAACCATGGAGTTAAAGTTCATGACTGAGGGGAAGAAGGTGGTTTTGCGAGGGATGTCTAATGGGGGTCCTCGGATTGTATCCCTGAAAAAGATGGAGAGGCTGATTTGTCATAACCAAGTAGAGTGGCAGCAGAATGTGTGATAATGCCATCAAACCCATTAGAAGACAAGGGCAGCTACACTACTGATATGCAAGCTCTAATCACAGACAAGAGCAAGGTCTTTGGAAATCCACCACTTAGAAGATCTTCTGAGTGTATGGTCATGCCATCCCACTCATCTGAAGAAAAGAGAAGCTATCCTGAAGACATTCAGGCTTTGATTTCAAAGAGGAGCAAGGTGTTTGAGACTCCACCCATAGGTAGGCCGCTCGAGCGTGGTACTGTTGTGACCATTTCACACATCGCCCCATTAAAATGGGGACCCCCTCTTTTTGCTCGTCCTTCTCTCTGTTTTTTTAGGGTTTTGGGTTAGTGAGTCAGTCGTCTGGACTAGGGTCAAGCCTTAGGGTTTCCGTTGCAGTGTTTTCAGGCCAGAGTCCAGTCAATTTTGAGAGCTATTGAGCATCCTCGCGTAGATGCAATTTTGAAATGAGGTGAATTCGTCAGAGGTCAAGTAAGTTTGTCTAGGTTGAGTCGGAATTTTTGAATGCGAGTCCAAATTTTGCCTAAGTGTTGATGATGGAATTGTGAATTTTGTCCAAGTGAATGATTTTGACCAAATTTTGAAAATTTTGATAATTGTTCCTAGGCATTGGAAAAGTCTTATTTTTGCCTTGTAAAGTGACTAAAGCATTAAAATCTTGATATTTTGGCCTAGGGAAGCAAGTTTGCTCCTATCCCTCAGCCAGGGACCAGGGCGAAAATCATAATTTTATGCATCCTGGTTATTAATTTGTTTCATTTGTCTTGTGCAGGGTCGCCGGGAGATGCAGTTGAACGTGAATTGAAAGATTTGGAAGAGTTTTGAGACTCAAAATGGCAAATTTTGGAAGTTTAAAGCCAAATCGCTCCTGTCCCTCAGTCAGGGACCAGGGCGAAATGTCTTGCCTAGGTCATTTTGACCTCATTTTGATCAAACTAAAGCATCAAGAACGTGATGGAAGATGGAATAAACATGATGGAGTGTCCAGACTTAGTCATTTGCAACAAAAGTTGGATATTTGCCCTCAAGGACAAAAATCGCTCCTGTCCCTCACTGAAGGACCGGAGCTTGTTTCTCAAAATTTTACTGTCCTTGCAGGATCAAGACGATTTTTGGATTGGAAGAGATAAAGGGAGGCATGTTCTTTCCATTGAATATAATTTGAAGAAATTCGCAAGCAAGGAAATGTGCCAGGAACAAAAATCGCTCCTGTCCCTCACTGAAGGACCGGAGCTTAAAATCCAAAATTGCCTTGTCCTTGAAAGATTTGAACAATTTCGCGATTTGAGGAGAACAAAGGATATACAGTTTATCAGTTGAATATAATTTAAAAATGCCAACATGAGGAAAATTGGCCCTAGAAGCAAAAATCGCTCCTGTCCCTCAGCCAGGGACCAGGGCGAAATTTAGTGATAGCTCCCGTCCCTCTCCCAGGGACCAGAGCGATCTTCCTTATAAGGCATGTTTTGGGCGAAGAGCAAGTGAATGTTAGGTTTGAGGCAAGCAAAGGAGGCGTAACGAATCCATTGAAGATAATTTGGAGATTACAAAACGCCAAGTGAAGTCCATGTTGTCCTAGGCGCTCCTGTCCCTCAGCCAGGGACCAGAGCGATTTCTTCCTAAGGAGAATTTCTCACCAAGATAAAACGAATTCCATGTCAAAGGTGAATGAAAGGGAGCATGACGAGTCCGTTGAAGATAGTTTTTAGTATTGGCAAAAAGTGATTGAGCCTACAAGTGCAAGTTCGCTCCTGTCCCTCAGCCAGGGACCAGGGCGAAATCAAGGTTATCTAACATTTCCCTCCAAGTTTAAGTCACTACAAGTCAAGGTACAAGGAGGCAATGATGTTTGGAACGCCTCGACGAAGAATGAAGTTGCAAAGACCGCCAAATGTGATGAAATTACCTAAGTTCGCTCCTGCCCCTCTCCTAGGGACCAGAGCGAAATCTCTAAGTATGCTTAAATTTTGAAGGCCACGTTCGTTTCAAGTGTTCAAGAAGGAATAAAGGACGTCATTTTACGCCTTGAAGACAAATTAATATCTAACATTTCCCTCCAAGTTTAAGTCACTACAAGTCAAGGTACAAGGAGGTAATGATGTTTGGAACGCCTCGACGAAGAATGAAGTTGCAAAGACCGCCAAATGTGATGAAATTACCTAAGTTCGCTCCTGCCCCTCTCCTAGGGACCAGAGCGAAATCTCTAAGTATGCTTAAATTTTGAAGGCCACGTTCGTTTCAAGTGTTCAAGAAGGAATAAAGGACGTCATTTTACGCCTTGAAGACAAATTAATATCAATATGATGGAGGATTTGCACTATAGACCAAAGTTCGCTCCTGTCCTTCAGTCAAGGACCAGGGCGATATTCACTAAATTGGTCATTTCTTTCAAAAACCACGTCAAGGCAAGGTCGCACAAGGTCGCACAGGGTCGAAAATGTCTTTGAGAAGATGATAAGCAAGGAACCAAACGTCAAAAAGTGATCAACTTGAGCAAAGAGGCAAATTCGCTCCAGTCCTTCAGTCAAGGACCAGGGCGATATTCACAAAATCAATCATTCTTTCCAAAAGATCACATCAAAGCAAAGTTATACAAGGTTGAAAATGTCATTTGAAAGGTGATGAAGGAGAAGTTAAGGTTTAAAGATGACAAATTTGAGCTAGAAACTAAAGTTCGCTCCTGTCCTCCAGTCAAGGACCAGGGCGAAAACCACTTGAAGGACAAATTTGCTTTACAAAGAAGAAGTTTGGCGTGGGTGAAACAAATAATGAGATCATTGCCTACCTCACGAATCAATTTGGCAACTTAGAAGACAAAGGACCAAAGAAAAAATGCAAGTTCGCTCCTGTCCCTCAGTCAGGGACCAGAGCGATATGGTTTGTACCCCATACCTCTCTCATGTTTTGGCGCCAATGAATTTTTGAATTATATTAAATGCTAAAAATCGATAAAATTTGAAATATTTAATTAAAATTGGCATTTAAAAATTGCGCATGAACATTTATTAATTAATTTTGCCTTTTAGAAAATCGAAAAAATTAATTATGAAGGCATTTTAATTAATTATTAATTTTAATAAAATTGGTGTGCTTGGATTATATTTTATAGAAGTCGGCCTCCATTTTTTTTATTTTATTTGCCTTATTTTCAAGTCGGCCTAGAGGTAATAAAGGAGGTGAGCGCCTATAAAGGAGGAGGTGAATTATTGGATCTTCAAATCATCATTTAAACATCATTCAATCATCCTTTGCATGCGATTTGGAGAAGACAAGGAGGAAGTGCGAATTTCATCAAGGAGGTGCGAAATTTCATCAAAGGTAGTGCGAATTTGGTTCAAGTGGAGCGAACTTGCCATCATCACATTGAAGACCCCTAAGGTTGGTGAAGTTACTAAGAGAGGCATTCGCTAGAGGAGGATCACATTGATACATCAAACTTCGTTTTTTGCCTAGGCAAATTTCCTAATTTTGCATTTTAGAGTTAGCTCACAAGTAAGGTATGGCGAAGTCTTCCTTTGTCTTGAATTTTGAATATTGATCGTCCTAGCCTCAAGTTTAAATTTTGAATTTTGAAATTTTGAATTTCAGTAGCTCGATCGTATTTAGGAAATGATAACTCAAAGACTTATCATGAAGTTTCCTAAATTTAATCTCTAATCTATAGTCATGCATTGCAAAATCTATTACTTATTATGAAATGTCGTCTAGGTGTTACAATGGCGACCCTGAAGGCGGGAGCATCCACCAGTCGTCCAGCTCTTATGAAGGAAGATCAAAAGAACGAAGAATTGGAGACCAAGATCGTGTCTAAGTGGAGCAACATTGGAGATACCAACTTGGGCAACTTCAGTACGAAGAAGTTTAGAGAGGTCCCTTACATTGGCAAGCCATCACCTGTCGCCAAGAGGATAATTGAAAGTGGCATCATTAAGGCGGCCGGCTTCCCTCCAGCAGTACAATGCCATGAGTTGATGATCGAGTGTGCTCGTCATTATGATCCGCAGTCCAGAACGATCGTGTCCAAGGAGGGAAACACTTTGGCTTACCTTTCAGAGGAAGCTATAAGTGAGGCTTTCCATCTTCCAGAGCACAGAGATATGGTCTACAAAAGCATACAAGGAGCCAGGTCCATGTACGAAGATGATCCAGATGCTTGCTTAAGCATCATCAACAAGAACTGGTTACTCAAGAGTTGTCCTCGCCTGAGCAAGATCCCGAACACACCACATAGGATCGATTTCCAAGAGGAGTATAGAGATTTGATAACAATGCTCAACCGAGTCACAGGAGCTCCTCAAGCCTTCTATTTCGAGAAATGGATGTTCTACTTCATCCAAGTGATAGTTCAGGGAAAAGGAACAATTCATTGGGCTAGAATGATTAGCCATTGCTTGGACGTACAATTAAGGAGACTCAAGGCTACCAAGTCCTTCCACATGAGTTCATACGTCATATATGCCTTGATCAGGAGCTTTGAGTACGCAGGACTACCTCACAGAGGAGTGATTGGAAGAGGACCCGGCGAGGTCAGAGTTTGTGATTCCTATGTTCACTTGCATCATCCGCCAGGAAATAACTACAAGTTAGTTAATGATACCTTCATGATGAACATCACCAGGACGTTGCAAGGTGGGATTCACAATAGACTATCTCAGGATGCACAAGAGCTAGTAAAGAGGTACGGTGCTTGGTTTATCCAATTTTCGAAATTTACATATATTAGAGTTCATGGATGTCCTTCACCTCCATACATGTTGCCGAGATATCCGACAGACAGAATAGTGTTACTTGAAGTAACTAGACAGTTGGCAGCTTATGCGAAGGCATTCAGACACAGACATGGGAATGGAGTTCCTGTACCTATCATATTAGGCAATTCAATTGAGGTATGTCCTAATGCTCTAGCCATGGATGACGCAGAGAAGGAGTTAGCTTTGTATTCATTTTCATTCTTTGCCTTGAGAGAGAGCTTTGATCCACATGGATATATAGAGGAGACAGTCGGTAGAAAATATAAACATGAGTTTCAGATAGAAGATTTTATGATGAATCTCTTAGATGATCTTGAAGTGAAAAGAAAGATGCATTCTAGATTGCCTTTGGATTTCATCAGGAAATGCAAGATTTACAGAGTGGCTAACCAAGCTCAGGACAGTGGCAGACATCTCCAATCATCCTATGATCGAGAAAGCAAAACAGTAAGGTTGGATTGGAATGAGCCCGAGGTTGTGGATCTAGATGCTTTGATGGCTCCAGTCTTGTCTTGTACTCGCAAATGGGTTGATGTGCAGCATCAGAAGTTGAGAGAACAGGGCATAGCTATGACTTTCACCTTGGAGGAGAGACCAGCTGAAGGTGGAGCAAGTGTAAGCGAAGGTAATCCTAATCCCAGAAATGCAAGTGAAGGCAACCTTCGAAGCGCAAGTGAAGGCAATGTTCATCCAAGAGGCTCGAAGAGGAAAGAGAGACCTGAGAAAAGAGAATCTTCCAAGAAGAAGCAAGAGGCCAACCGAGATCGTTCATCCGGCACATCTTCTCGACAAGAGAAGAGGACATTTGAGATAGAGGAGTCTATGGAGTCAATGGTACAGAACGATAAAGAAGAACAGGCACCTCGAAGGTCACCAGGTGGATCTCTCCAAGATAATGAGTTGCATGAAGATAGGGAAGATAATGAAGTAACATCTCCTCCCCGAGAAGAAGAAATATTGCCTAAGGAGATTCAGGTTAAAGAAACAAGATCGGCCATCCCAGATTGGTTAAAGGAAAGACTAACAAGGGTGATTGTGATCGAGGACGAGGACAATGTGATTGATTTGGAGAGCCTTGTTGGACATTCCCAGGAAGTCCCAGAGAAGAGGAAGGCTACTAGGATGTCCAAGATGATTAGAGATGAGACTGGATCCAGAAAATTGCAGATAGCTACACCGGTCGTGGACAAGTATGAAGGTGAGATCCTTGCAGAAGAATATGATGTAGAGACATTTGAACTTGGTCCACTCACAGCCGAGCAGACACTAGATGATGCCACCGATTCATTTGAGGCATTGAAAGTCAAGCTTAGGGAAGAAATGGAGAAAAATAGAAAGCTTGAGAGAGAGGTCGGTGCATGGAGGGCATATTTCAGCCATCTCAATCAACCTTTGGGATGTCAGGATCCAGCAAGATCACCTGTACAGGCACTTCCCCTTCAATCAATTGGTGAGGCAGAGAGAGTCAGGAGTTTGGTCCAGCTTATGAGCTCATGGATCGACAAATCTCATACAGTTGCCATGGAATTTGCAACAAGGATGATGCAGACTATTCACAGGGCTATCCAGGTTCTTGAGATCATCCACAACTTGATGATAACGGTAGCTACCTTTGCTCATACTAAAGATGTTATCATTCCTGTCTTGCAAGTAATCAGACAAACATCAAGAAAGGTCCTAGTGCAGGAAAAGATAATGGATGGAGGACCTCATAGTTTACTTCAGTGATCAACCTTACTCCAGATGAAGGAAGTTCTCTTCAAGGACATCAGTACTAGATGCAATCATGTTGAGGAGGTTATCCACCCGATCCAGGACAGAATGTTTGAGGTACTACGTATCATTCTTGGCAGGAGGATTGAAGTTGAGACAGATGTGGATTTGCAGGAATTGGAGGAAAGAGTTAAGGTCATCTTTTGCAAAGATTCAAATGTTATCACAGATGAGCAACGGGACCAGATGTTTGCTACCATGCTCCTGATTGAGAAGACCAAAGAACTTGAACTTGGATGGAACGTTGCTCTTCTCAAGGCATTTGATCAGGTCATCCACTTGGAAGAAAGAATGAGGAATCTTCCCGAGATTCCAATTGCTGAGATCGAAGGAATCGTATCAAGATTCATTGCATATGCTAAAAAGGAGCATTGGAAAGGGAATAAGATTCTAGATGAAAGGTTGTTATAGATGACATGGCACCTTAATTGTCATTGGTCTATGTCTCCTAGATTTTTGTGCCAAATTTAAATATTTGGCTATGCATTTAATATTGTTCAGTAAAAAGGAGGCTATTTGTAATAAACCCTAATTAGGGTTTAGGTGTCATAATCTTGGCCATTGATCTTCTTTCGATCTGGACCGTTCATTGTAATTGAGGATGCTATTTATACCCTCACTTCTTTCATTTTGTAATAGTTATGTATTAGAGAATTAGAGAGATAATAGAGATTAGAAGTAAGTTACTTTTGTAGCAAGATTGAGTTTTGAGGAAGAGATTTAAACAATTGTTGTACATGATGGCTTTGAGATCAATAAAATATTGAAGTTATGGTGTTTTATTGCTATTCTTGTGGTTATCTTCATGGTTGTTCACTTTCTTGAATCATTCTCAATCAAAGTAGTTTTAGTTTGAAGGACAAAGTGTTGGACTTGATCTTCGGTAGGATTCATTTTCCAAACCACTAGCTTCTTGCTGATTGTAAGAACACCTTGCGTGGTCAACTGGATAAACTTGAATCGCTTAAACCTTCAATCGTTGTTGTATCTTGGATATGTGCCTTTGTGGTAGTGTCTTTGATCTTTGATGAATTGAAAAATCATTTGTTACCTTAGAAGATCGCATCAATTTCAATTAAGTTGTTAATTTATGGAAATATTGAAGTTGGTAGAATCTTGCCAAGTCTCGTCCACATTGAGTCGTTCTTAGGGTTAGGCTAGACTAGATCTCTTGCAAACCCTACTCTTTTGATATTTTTTGAGAGCTTGTTTAGTTTAGGAAATTCTTCGGAAACGTAAGGCCCCTTGATGACACAGCAATCACAACGACCACTGGTGCTTATCCACACGTAGAGACCCTACTAAAAAGAACATTGGAGTCACCCTAACTGATCCTTCTTGCGATATCTTCAGCAGTTAGAGACTTTATTCAAGAGAGGATAAGATGCCTTTGGGTATTTTATTCTGTGTATGATTGTGTACAAAATACACGTCAACAGGTACTAAACACATCATTGAGTTGGAAGAAGGTACTGAGCCTATCATGATTACTCTTTACCGTTACCCAAAGAAGTAAAAGAACGAGATTGAGAAAGCCATTAAGGAGCTTCTAGACATGGGTTACATTAGGCCAAGCAAGAGCCCCTTTGCTTCGGCTGTTTTATTGGTGAAGAAGAAGGATGGGACCATGCGTATGTGTGTGGATTACCGAGCCTTAAATCAGAAAACCATCAAGAATCAGTACCCCATTCCAAGGATTGATGAGCTCCATGGTGTCGTGTACTTCTCCAAGATAGATCTCAAATCGCACTACCATCAAATCAGAATGAGGGCTTCTGATGTTGAGAAGATTGCTTTCAGATGCCACTTTGGGCATTTCAAATTTCTAGTCATGCCTTTTGGTTTGACAAATGCTCCAGCCACATTTTAGTCCTGGATGAACAGGATCTTTCAGAAGCAATTGAGAAGGTTTGTGCTCATATTCTTCCATGAGATTCTCATCTTCAGCAAGTCATGGGAGGAGCACTTACAACACTTAGATGAAATTCTTAGCATTCTAGAGTCTGAATCATTGTTTGCCAAAGAATCTAAGTGTGAGTTTGGAATGAAGGAGTTGCTCTACTTGGGGCACATCATCAGTGCAAAGGGTGTGAAGGTGGATCCTGAAAAGATTAGAGCTATCCTTGATTGGCCACCACTTGAGAACATAACTCATTTGAAAGGATTCTTGGGTCTATGCGGTTTTTACAGAAGGTTTGTGAAGGGTTATTCTTAGTTGGCTGCCCCCCTCACAGATCTCACTAAGAAAGGAGCCTTTAAGTGGTCTGCAAAGGTACAAACAGTGTTTGACCAGTTTAAGGAAATCATGAGCTCATGCTCAGTTTTGGCCTTACCAGATTTCACCAAGCCTTTTGAACTGCAATGTGATGCGTCAGGAGAAGGTGTTGGTGCAGTTCTTATGCAAGACAAGCATCCTATTGTCTTTGAAAGTAGAAAGCTAAGAGGACCTGAAAGGCTATACTCAATTTATGACAAGGAGATGCTTGCCATAATGCATGCCTTGGTGAAATTTAGGTAGTATTTGGTGGGAAGAAGGTTCATTGTTAATACTGATCATAACAGTCTTAAGCATTTCATGCACCAAAAAGATTTGAATGAAAGGCAGCAGAAGTGGGTTAGTAAGCTTTAGGCCTATGACTTCGACATTGAGTATGTCAAGGGGAAGAACAACATAGTGGCAGATGCACTTTCACAGAGACCCCATCTAAGCTCTATATGTGAGCTCACTGCTGATTGGAGGGACCTATTGCCTGCTCATTATACCAAAAATCAGTTAGCAACCAGCATTGTTGAAGGCACTTTTCATGGCGAAAAGTACAGTTTGGTTGATGGATCGATTTTGTATAAGGGAAGGATCCTTCTTCTACCTGAATCTAAGTTGAAGGAGAAGGTATTGTAGACTTTTCACGACATTCCTCTTGCTGGCCACCAAGGTTTTTTAAGACTTACAAGCAGATCCGAGAGAGATTCTCTTGGAAAGGGTTGAAGAGAGATGTCCTGAAGTACATTAGGGAATGCCATACTTGTCAGAAGAACAAGGATGAACACACAGTACCCGCTGGTCTATTGCAACCATTGCCAATTCCTAGTCAAAAATGGGAAAGTGCCTCTATGGATTTCATCCTTGGGTTGCCAAAGGCTAGTGGGAAGGATTGTATCTATGTGGTGGTGGATAGATTAACAAAATTTGCTCATTTTTTCGCCTTCACTAGCTCATTTACAGCAGCTCAGGTTGCTGATTTGTTCTTCCGTGAGGTGTTTAGGCTACATGGGCTACCTAAAAATATTGTGAGTGATAGGGAGAAGAAGTTCCTAAGCTCCTTCTGGCAAGAGATTTTCAGATTGTGTGATACTGTGCTCACCCCAAGCACAAGTTACCATCCCCAGACAGATGGACAAACAGAGATAGTAAATAAGTGGTTGGAAGGTTACTTGAGGAACTACGTTTCCGAGCAGCAGAAGGCATGGGTAAGATGGCTACATCTTGGTGAATACTGCTATAATTCCACTTATCACATGTCCATCAGGATGTCACCTTTCATGGCACTCTACGGTTATGAGGCCCCTAGTTTTGCTGATTTGGTGTTTGGAGATAGCAGAGCACCCCAGGCTAGGGATATGGTTCAGCAGTGTCAGGATATTCTGAAGGCATTGAAGGACAACCTCCAGATTGCACAAAATCGGTAGAAGTTGTATGCTGATCAGCAGGGTATTGAGCACTCATTTGAGGTTGATGATATGGTCTACCTAAGACTTCAGCCTTTCATACAGTCTACTCTCAAGAAGAGTGGAGCGGAAAAACTTAAGCCACGTTTTTATGGACCATTCAAGGTCATCATGAGAGTGGGAGTTTTGGCTTATGAGTTGGAGCTACCAGCGAGTGGCCGAGTACAAAATATCTTCCACATGTCACACCTACAAAAGGCGCTTGGGCACAATGTGATAGTCTCTTCTAATTTACCTCCTTTGGATGAAGAGGGAGAATTGCTACTATTTCCTGAGGCCATCCTTGAGGTCAGAGAATGATTGTTGAGGAGGAGGACTATCCGAGAGTATTTGGTTAAGTGGAACGACTTACCGATGGAGAATGCTCCATGGGAGAATGAGGAAGTTTTACAACATCATGGCTTGCGATTGCTTGAGGACAAGCAATTTTGGGAAGGGCGGATTGTAATGTTCCCTTGTGATGATACATTCAGTGGTCCATTGGCCTATTCCAGAGACCCGTAGGCTATTTGGAAAGGTGAATTAGGGTTTCCATGTTTTTTGGAGTTTTGACCAAGCTTGTCAGGGGTGGAATGTGAACTTACTATTTTTAGTAAGTTAGGGTTTGGCCGTTGGGATGGTGCAAAGTTGCTAAGCTCGCCAAGCTCTTTCTCTGGTTGCGAAAATCACGATTTTCGAAGCATTATTTCTTGACTCACTATTTTTAGTAAGTGTTAGTTTGGGCATTCTATTTTGAGCAGTCCTGGTCTTGGTCCTTATCCAGCTCAGTTCAGTAATCCTCATTGCTCAGCCTCATCTAGATTTTGTTGATAATCGGTACTGGAGCTATAAGCGATTTAATTAAATATTATTCCTTATCCCAAGGTTATTATTTAATTATTTTATTACTAATTAATGTTATGGGGAATTGTGCAAAATATGATATTTTTCCTAAGTCATGCCTGGGCGAATTATTTGAAGATTAAAAGCAGACATTATTTTTCTATACTTCAAAGTTTTATTATGCCAAAATCATGGTCCTCTCTCTTAGGTGCGATTTTTGACTTGGGAAGTGGGTGCCATTTTTGGGTCCACCACATGAAATGAAATGCAGTTTGAACAAGGAGAATTTGGAGGCAATTTCGTTTGAATTCCAGACTTGAAAAACTATATAAATAGGTGTTTGGCTCCTCATTTGTTCATCCAGAGAAAATATATCGTTATGCTGTCGGAATAACTCTAGGCTTCTTTGAGGGTGAATACCTCCTAGATCTTTCTTTCCAGTTTCGAGTGTGAGACATCATTCCTAACTCTGGTTCGAAGTTGTAAGCTATTTGGTGATTTTTGGGTGTGTTGGTAAAGAGTTGGGTGCTGCTGCATTTTTTTTGGTATTGCTGGTGTGTGTTGGCTGGAAGTGTATTTTGCTCGTAGCTATCTGCGTGTTGGGTGCATCGTTCTGGGTGAGGGCTCGTTGGAAGCGTATTGGAGAGACAATAATTCTCCTACATTGGTGTGGCATTTGGAGAACTCTCCAATTTACATTTGCAAATCGAAATATTCAACCAAAATACCATTTCCAGAATTGCCTTAGGTTGCGTGCATCATATTTTCTGCTCTCCAATCGCAGTTTCAAGGTATTGGTCTGATTGTTTATGTTATACGCTTCATTTGCATTTGGTTTGGCATGATTCCATTTAGTTTTGAGAGAGTTACGAGCATTGTAGTGGTTTTTGGGATGGTTGGTTCTGCATTTCATTGTCTCTGATTTCAAAACAGCAAGTAGTATTTGTGGTGAGAATGTGTTATTGAATTCTTGAGATATGTACTTAATTCTATCTTCTCTCACATCTCTATCTTTGTAAGAATTTTTT
The DNA here is from genome assembly GCF_030272615.1 of Cryptomeria japonica. Taxonomy (NCBI): domain Eukaryota; kingdom Viridiplantae; phylum Streptophyta; class Pinopsida; order Cupressales; family Cupressaceae; genus Cryptomeria; species Cryptomeria japonica. The sequence goes on along the minus strand of NC_081414.1, from coordinate 220,496,401 downwards.
CAGTAGTACTGACTAATTCGTTCTATGTTGTATTTCCCGCTTAACAAGTGGAAGAGGATGGCTTAGCTGCCTGTATGTCTTGTAATTCAGCTTTGTCCTCCCACTGAGCAAGTGGTTGAGTGATATTGCCCTCCGGTTGAAATATGCGGTTGAGTGATAGTTTTATGTAAAAGTCCTGCTGCATAAGCGGTAGAGTGATTTGGTTCTGTTAAGCTCTTATTACCTTGGCTGGTTTACCGCGAAGTTCTTGTTCTTCATCCCGCTGAAAAGTGGAAGGGGCTCGCTAGCCGCCCAGTATTGTATTTGCATTGTAATTTCTAGCAGATTAGTGAGCTAACAAACCCCTTATCACTGTATGCTCTCACCTTCCCACATTGGGCTCTTGGTGATCAGAAAGTGGAAGGGTTACTTTCAATCATAGTTTTAAAACTCGTGGACTCGCCACGGACTCACGAGGCCATGGGAGCCACGAGTTGACTCGCCAAGGACTCGCGAGGCGAGTCCTAGTGAGTCCATCTGAAAGACTCGCGAGTCTTTTGCAAGGACTTGCGCGAGTCTTTTGCATGGACTCGCGAGTCTTTCAGATGGACTCGCGTGACCCAGAAAAAAAGTCATGCAAGCTTTAAAATTGAGTTTTTTTTTTAAATTTGCCTTCATTTGGCATAACTGAGGGAGTGAAAAATAAAAAAAAAACAATAAAAGTATTTTTGGCCTCGCAGGGCGTTGCCCCTCAACCCTGCCTTGTATCGTGACAGGGAGCGCGCAAGGGGCATTGCCCCTTGACCCTGCAAGGGGCGATGCCCCTTGACCCCAACTTGGGGGCGCTGCCCCCAAACCCGCGTCGAAAAATATAGGGGGAAATTGCGCCGATGGAAGTAGGGAAAATTTAACCTCTGAGTCTGATTAGGCTCCATATAAAAGCATAATTAGCATTGAAGAAATCTTGGTATTATACATTTTAGAGTTGAAAGTTTGAAACTATGAGTATTTGACATGTGTAATGTTTCAATTATTGCTCTTATGTTCTCTAAATGCATCAATTTCTTTATGTTTTTTTGGTAAAACTATGGTTTTTTTTTGCCGAGTCTTTCATGAGTCCAAATTTTTGGTTTGTGGCGAGTCCGAGTTTTTCAACTATGCTTTCAATAGTATTGGGATTATATTTCCTAACTTTAACGGGTGCATTGTAATATTTGTTGTGCTCAAAAACCAAAAAAATTAGTGGGAATATTACATGAAGACATTCTTGGAGGTAGTGAAATCCCTAAAAAATAGGAACTTTCTAAAAATAGAAAGTTGCTCAGGGTCCACTGAAATTTCAGTGGGACGTTCCTTGAAGGGTCCCGATTCTAGTTTTACGTTCAGTTTTTACAAAACCTGAAAAGAAACCCCTAAAATTTACAACCGAAGGATAAAACCCTAAAATAGCCAAAACAGGCCCTGGAGTTGGCAGGAATTGCCCAAATGAAAAGCAAACTTGACCAAAATGACCCCATTCACAAATTCAGAGAGAGTGACGAGACTGCCACCAAAGACCCAAAAAAACGAAAAACAAAAAGACCGAGAGGGCCTAAAAAGTAAGGGGGGTCCCCATTTTGAATGGGGTGATGTGTGATTAGGTCACAACACTAAGTTTGGGCCCATGGCCATGAACTCTCCTTGTCTTGTTTGCGCCCTACAAATCAATTTTGTTATGGTATGATCCAAGTTCATGGCCTTGAATCACACCATAATGCTTTGCATTATGGTGCGGTTCAGGTTCATGAACCCGAACCATTGTTGTTCCATTCTCCTTTGCGTAGATAGCGTTTATCTGCCCTATCCACACCATTTATTTCACTGCATTTTGTTACGGTGTCATTTGGGCCAGCAGACCTGAACTACACGTTCACTGGTGCACTCCGGGTTCGTTGACCCGAATTGCATCAGGCGGCACATCATTGTTGCATGGTGTAGTTCAGATCCATAGATCTGAACGACACCATAGTATGTGTTCATTGGTGTAGTTCGGACCTATGGATCTGAACTACATAATAATGTAAGTTTTTGTCAAGTTTGAATTACACCAAATATAGTGTGGTTCGAGTCCATAGACCTAAACTACAACCCAATCAGCTCTTTTCATGTGTAGTTCAGGCCTATGGACCCGAACCACATGAACCATGTTTTACACAGTCTTTGCAAAAATGCAAGTCAAGTCTATAGACTCGATTTACATGATGCATATACCATTCATATTTAGGTGTAAATTGGGTCTGTAGACCTGATTTGCATTTAAACAATGAGTGCCCTTAGTATGCCAATGTGCGAGTTGGGTCTATAGACTTGATTTACGCCCAATACTTGGAAATTTTTCAAGTATAGAAATTGTACCATTACTGAAGATCTATCAGTTTTAAAGGTGGCTTCCACAATGATGTTTTCATCTAATTCTGGAGGACCTTTTTTGAACTCTGATGCAGTTCAAGTTGTTTACAGATGTCAGAGCCATCTCCAGGAAAGAAGACAATGAAGTTCAAGAAGCAAGATCCCTATCCAGTCTTTCCACCATCTGCAGTGGTATCAAACATCAAAAACATCATGGACTCCAAAATAGGTCACATGGATATTGATGAGTTTTTGAGGCGAGTTGAGAATCCTCCACAATACTATCTAATGGAACCCACCATTAATAGTAGTATTCATATGAAACAATTCAAGTCTAGGAATGATTTTTACTACAAAGGGGTATGAAAAACAAGTTGAAAAAGAATTATACACATGTTCATAGAATTGAGGATATTTGGGCAGATTGCAGGACTAAGGAAGCTATCAAAAGACTTGATATCTGTCACCTCACCAAAGATCAGATAGTCAATCTCAACTTGGAAGGTGTTCCCGATGACTTGGTTGATGATGGTAATGTCCTAGATCTTGTTTATGAAAGTAGGAAGATTGCCAATACTCCTCTTCCTTATATCCAATGGTCTCAAAAAGAAGTGGTTTCCATAAGAACCAAATTTCAAAAGATTCTTGCAAATAGAAATGTTTGGCTGACATAGAAAGAAATCTAGTTGAAGCCATTTACCACTGAATGAGAGGATGATACTGCTAGATATATTGGAAAGAGATCAGAACTAAGAACAAAGAACAAGCAAGATCATGTTGCTTCGCCCTAAGCTCCCAAATGCAAGTTCACAGTTGGAATGAGTAAAGGGAAAGAACAAGAAAAATCTTCTACTTCAGATGCTTAGCAGGAGAAAGAACAAGAACCGGAAGAAGGGGAGTGTGAGGATGAGCCTATTGATGTGGATCAACTAAAAGAAGAACAACAACATCATGAAGAGAAGGAAGAAGAAGAATTTGATGAAGAGGGTCTACCAAAAATCCCTAGGAGCACTAAACCTGGAGACACAGGGCGACACATTTCTCAGGTACCAAGTCTTGTCTCAATTGCAGCAGCTTCACAGTTTCATGTTTCTGAGACAATACCATTTGGGTGCACTATTTCATGTGTAAAATTCTCCTAGTGTGTCCATTCCTATTGTTTCTTCTTTTGCTACAAATGAAGTTGTCTTAGGTACCCCTCGGGATAACATTGAGAATGTGTTCTCCACCGTTCCAAATTTATTTGAAGTATCCACAACCATATTTGAGGATTTTGATAAGTTCATGTCAGATATGGGGACCTTACCCAATGTGTCAACTACAAAAAACCCATCTTCAACTACAAAAAACCCATCTTCTGTTATGACTTCCACTCCAATTGTAAACACTGTCATTCAAGATCAAGGAACTTCTTCCCAAGCATTGGCTACAGGTACTGATGATGACTCCATCCTCCACCATGGTTGCTTTCAAACACTCCCAAGAGGAAGAAACAAGCTATTTCACCTGATGATTTTGATTTCGGTCAACTGGTGTCTGGCAAATCAAAGACTGTAAAGAAAGCCAAAACCATCTCAAGGGTTAAGGTAGATAGTGCTAAGAACAAATATGCAAAAGTAGTAGAGCCTCCTTGTAACAAATATATAAGTGAAGTCCAAGTAGAGGACTATGTGATAAGAAGGATTGAGCTTGGGAAACAAACCCATGAAGGTACAGTGGAAGATGCTCAGTCAACTTTTGATGCTCGTGGCAAGATACAATGAAGGGAAGGTCAAGAAAGATAGACTTAAGGCACAAGTGGAGCAACTCACCAATGTGTTAATCAAAATAACAAAGTCTTCAAAGGTTATCGAGCCAATGACTTCAATAGTTGATGAACAAGTCATAAAACTAGCTGAGCGAATTACCTCACGAGGAAGAGCAACAAGAGAATGGATGGACAAAATGCTCAATCAAGGAACACACCTTTTGAGTTTTGCTACCAAATTGATTAACAAGTGGAGAGTGTTCAATCTGAATTAGATTCAAAACTGAATGTCTTCTTGGAGAAATGTCTACACATGAAAAGAATTTTGATGCTTGGACAAAGCTCAGGGATTTCTCCCTAGATGTTTTGGTCCACATTGGGATGATTCCTTCTAGCATAATGTATGTTCAACACAAGGAACTACTGAAGCATCGCATAGAAGTCCTAGAGCAACTAATTGAAGGCCTAGAAGAAGCAAAATGCCTAGGTGAGAAGACAGTGAAAAGCATCACTGACAAGATTGATAAACTTCCTTGCGATTTACTTGATTAGGATCACAAGTTACTACCCCTAGATCCAGCCATACAAGAGTTCAGCTTGCTTGTTCAGGCTGAGGTTGAGAGAGTAGATTTTACTCTCTCATCAATTGACAATTGATAGAAATCCAAGTGATCTTGGATAGTTTGGGATTAATCTTGAAGAAATCCAAAGAAAACTAATCCAGTTGCCAGATTCAATCACACGAGCTCAAGTCCTCTCAGGGCATGATGATGAACTAGAGGACTCGAGTGCGAGCTGCTCTCCAAAAGTTTGAAGATTTCTTGAAGAAAAATGAAGATGATGATGCTCAAGATGGAGTTCTAGATACTTAAGTCATTTTTCATGCTTTCTAGTTGTAGTTGCATTTTTGTAGTTGGCAATCGACACTTCAGGTGTTGTTTTGTATATACAATTTTACATGTAGGATTGCACAAGTCTTGAGTCAAATAGAACTCTCCTTAGGACTTAGTCATAGTTAGTTGATTTTTTCGTAATTTTGCTCATAGGCCCTCTCCTATATATATGAGGGTGCTCATTGTAATTTTCATCTTTTATCTATATGCAACTAGACTTTGCCGAAGTGAAAAGCAAAGTGAAACTTTGATTTCATTTGTGATTTTGCAAATTCAATCAATAAAGACAGCATCTTTGGCACTCAAACTTTTTGTTGAGTTCATTGTGTTCTATGGTGAGAGTGTTCTTATGTCATTCTTGTTATGGTAATTGAATTGATTGAGTAAAAGTAGTTTGTAGAATTATTGTGAAATAATAGCGTAAATTTGGTTGTGTAGACTTTGTGCTACATTTCGGAATTTGTATAATAGAACTTGTAGGAAGATATCATATAAAGACTTTGAGCTTTATTTTGGTATTTTAAATAAAGAGTTTATAAATTTGTATGAATAAGAGCATTATAAAGACTTTGAGCTTTATTTTGGTATTTGAGAGAAAGATTGTATTGGTTTATAGAAGTTATTGGAAAAGGGTGATAAGATAATATTGAGTTGAAGACTCTGAACTTCAACATTATTTTCTTGTCTCGAGAAGCAACATGAGACTTTGTGCTTTCATAGAAACTTTGCTTCTTTATTTGTAAATTTCATGTATGTGCTCCTAGGTTATTTCTTAGGACCTTAGAAGTTGTTTAAATCATTATTTCTCTAAATTGTAATATCCTTTCTGAAAAGAGAGAAAAGGATAAACATCTATTCAGAAGAAAGAGAATGAGATGCAGAAACACCCAAGCTTAGAATAGGATTAGTAAGTAAAATTTTGTTTTAAGAAAGAGTAATAAGCAAAGGGGGAGCCTTCCCTTATAATTAGGAGAGATTCAATCTCACATACTGTGGCTGAAACCACCATTTTGTAAACTTAAGAATAGTTATAGGAGCCCCAAACTTAAGAATAGTTCTCTAGGTGTTGGGGTGTTGTGGGTGGAGGAAGTGGTGGTGAACCAAGATGTAGTGACAATCGACAAAGAGAAATGGAGGATTAGTAAGGAGATGTTGTATTTCTTATTTTGTTGTTTGAGTTGGCAACTGTTTGTGTTTTGTCATTAGCTTTGTTGGAGATGTTCTATGTGATCCTTTGTAGAATGATAAAGTTTTGTAGTTATCTATATAGTATGTTTTTAGTTGGTGTTGGCTATGATATTGTAAGAAAAAAAATTCAAGGGTAGGGCCTGTTGTGACCTAATCACACATCACCCCATTCAAAATGGGGACCCCCTACTTTTTAGGCCTTCTCGGTCTTTTGGTTTTCATTTTTTGGGGTCTTTGGTGGCGGTCTCGTCAGTATCTGTTTTGCAAGTGTTTGAGGGTTAAATTGGTCAAGTCTGCTTTTCGTTTGAGCAAATTTGGTTAGGTCTAGGGCTTGTTTTGCCTGTTTTAGGGTTTTCAAAAACTGAATGTTGCATTAGAGTCAGGAACCTCTAAGGACCCGACACGTGAAATTTGAGCAAATCTGAGAAACTTTCTATTTTTAGAAAGTTCCTATTTTATAGGGATTTCACTGCCTCCCAGAATGTCTTCATTTTGCCAAAAATCAAACTTACTATTTTTAGCAATTTCTAGTTTAGTAAGTTTCTATTTATAGTAAGTTGTCTTGCGTCTTGTTTTGAGGCTCTAACTCTGACATTTGAGGCACTTTCTATTTTTGGAAAGTTCATTTGTAGTAGGGTCATTGCAGGCAGACATTGAAGATTGAACATTTATGAAGATTCATCTAATTCCGGAAAGTCAAAAGCAGGCAAAGTGATCAAAATTTGGCCAAGTATGGGAATCAGTCTAGAAATGGAAAGCTTGCAGATCATCTTAGTCTGGAAAATTCACCTTGATTCCTAAAGGGGCATCCTGAATCCTAAAACATGCAAATTGGCTAAGTCTGGAAATTGTGGAAAATCTGAAAATCCATCACCAGTTGAAATTGGCACCCATTTTTGGAGAAGGGCGCCAAAATGCTCATGTCCTGGAATTCATGAAAAAATCAAAATTCCTTCCTAAGGTCAAAACAGTGCCCATTTCCTAAGGACGGTGCTCAAATGCTCATGCCATGGAAAAAGCAAATTGTATGAATTCCTTGCCTTTAGTGAAAATTCCACCCAAGGGGTCACGTTGGGCGCTAAATAATGGTTGCAAGGGAAAAGTCAAAGATATCAAAAATCCATCACAAAGGAGAAATGGGGCCCATGGAGGAAGAATGGCGCCAAAATGAGGTTAGCAAGGAAAATGCAAAATGATTGAAATTCCATGCCCAAGTTCAAATAGTGCCCAGCGAAGAGATAGGGCGCCAAATCAAGGTGCTTGTGGAAATCAAGAAATTCAATGAATCCTTAGCCAAGTGAAAAATCCACCCAAGGTAGTCAGGTGGGCGCTAGAATGAGTTCATCATGGAAAGGGACTAAAGCATGAAATTCCTTCACTAGGTAGATTTAGCACCCTAGCCTAAGGAGGGGCGCTAAAGTGCTTGTGCCTTGGAAAATGTTGAATGGTGGAAAATCCATGACCAAGGCAAATTAGCACCCAAGACATGATCAAGGTACCAAAGGAGGGTCATCATGGAGAATGTTTAAAAAATTGTGAATTCCTTGCCAAGTTCAAATAGCACCCAAGCTGGATCATAGGCGCCATAATGACAAGGTCGAGGAAAATTTAGAAAATGATGAATTCCTCACTGGCATGGAAATGATGAAATTCCATCATCTAGTGAAATCCACGCCTAGGTTTGGAATGAAGTTTTTCCAAGGCAAAGGGGAATTTGAAGGCTAGGAATGAAAAAGCAAAAATTCCCCTCGGTAAAAAATTTTGAAAAATCTATTTTTAGACACCAAATCTCATCGGAATTCATAAATTCTTGCAGATTTGGACTCATTAGAGAATTCTCTCTCTTGTACCCGAGTCCTAAATTTTAGGAAAGTTCCTAAAAAATAGGAGATGGTGGAAAAGCATTGAAAATCTCCTTAAGGGTGTGGAAAGTTAAAAAACTTCAAGAAAGTTCCTCCGAAAGCAAAGATTCTTTCTCCTGAAAGATTCACTCTCCTAGGGTTTGGCGCCAAGTGGATAGATAAGAAAGGAAATCAAGTCAAACTTTTAAAAAAATCCCTCCAAAACTTGAAGAATGCAAAGTAATAAGTTGGTGAGGGAATATTCTAAGTATGACGTACAACTCAATGTAGTAAAAGAAAGTTCCACAACAACGAAGGTAGGACCTATTTGCATGGCGCCTTAGAGAGGAGAGTATGACGCGTAATTAATGCAATTGCGAAAATTTGATTCCTCGTAACTTAGCAGCATGTTGGAGAAATTCTATATAAGCATGAAGGTACAATTCATTTCTCACGTGCAAGTTTCAAGAAAGAAGAGTTGGAGAGAAAGTGAAGAAAGTCACACTTAAAGAATTTTTTACTCTTTTCAAGAAGTTTTTCCAGGATGGCAAAATCAAGCAAGGCGGCTACCATCACCAAGCAGGCACAGATAAAAGCAGAACTGAACGGATTCCTTTTGGAATCCAAGATGATGTCTAGATGGAAGGATATTAATGATACAAACTTAGGAAAATTCAACATGGCTGCCTTCAGAATTAGGATGTTTGGAACAGCAGGGCATAGTCCATCTCCCACAGCTACTAGGATTGTCAGAAGTGGAATTGTTGCAGCAGCTGGTTTTCCTCCTACTATCCAGTGTCTAGTCCTTATTCTGGAATGTGCAAAGCACTACAATCCGGAGAGGAAGACGATTTCAACGTTAGATGGCAAGTTGTTGGCGACCTTGACTCTGGAAGCAATTGGTGAAGGCTTTGGAATTACTTCACACCATTCCATGACCTACAAGACCATGAATGGAGCTAAGGCAGTATACGAGGCATGTCCTAACAGATGTGCAAATATCATTAACAGGAGTTGGTTGCTGAGATCTAGACTGCACATCTCCAAAATGTCGAAGATGCTCACCACCTTCGAATTCAAACAGGATTATGTGGACCTGATAATGATGCTGAGCAAGATAATGGGGTGTCCACATACCGTTAATTTTGAGCCATGGATGTTTTTCTACATTGGCGAGATCATGAATGCCAATGGGTTAGTGGATTGGGCCAGTTTAATCAGCCACTACGTGCATGAACAACCAAGGGATTTGAAGGAAAAGAAATCCCAATCCTTCTTCATGAGTTCCTATGTAATTTACATGCTTGCGAGGATGGGAGGCTTTGATGGTTTGCCGACAAAAGGAATCATGAGTTGCGGACCAGCACAGTTGAAAGTGTATGAATGCTATCCCTAGTTGCACGTCTACAATACCAATTCTTTCAAGTTGGCAAATGACACCTTCACCATGTACCTGACAAGACTTATGCAGAATGAACTCCACACAAGGGTGTCATCACAGGCTAGGGCTATAGTTCAGAAATTCGGAGCCACATTCCTGCAATTTCCAAAGTTTACCTACATTAGAACGTAGGGATTCTCGTACCAGTCCTACAAGTTGCCAAGGTGTATCCATCCGACAAATTGGTGCTGTTGGAACTCATGAAGCAATTAATAGCCTATGACCAAATGCAGAAAAAGAAGCAGTCTATTTAATTTCTAGTTGTCTTAGGTGACTATGTGGAGGTGTGGCAGAATCTGGAAGTAGTCGAGAAAGCAGCAGAGGAGCTAGCATTTTATCGCCTAGCATTTGACACATCCAGAGCTCACTACAATCCTTATTGCCAAATCAGAAAGGTTGCTAGAGTGAAATTTATACATAAGTTTCACCTTGAAGACTATTGGGCAGGTGCTAAGGATGACTTTGAGGTCAGGAAGAAGATGTATTCCAGGCTGCCCTTGCAAACAATTAGAATAGGTGAAGTAATGTAGGTGTCGAATCATTGAAGGAAGATTCAGACTTGGTGCAACCAAAATTCAAAAAGGTGAAAGATCAACCTATACAGCTCCCAAATTGGTCAGAACCAGAAGTTGATCTGGATATTTTGGCCAAATCGGTTCTAAAATTTACTAGACATTGGGTTGATCGGCATAGAAGAAGGCTGAAAGAAGGAAATGTCCACTTGACTTTCCAATTGATGGGAAATCTTGATTCCCATAGTGAGACTACAGGAGCATCTTCACAGGCCCAAGGTAAAGGAGAAGTTCGACTTGATAAAGGGAAGAGCACTCCAAAGAGGCCGAGGATGACAAGGAAGAAGGATGTTCAGCAAGAAGTCCATTAGGAAATTGAGCAGGAAGAACCACCGCAGAAAAGAGCAAGGGTGGAAAGGATGCAGTCGCCAACTAGTTCTTCCAATGTGCGGCAGGTAGAAATGTTTTCATAGGAAAATCTAGCAAATCCACCTCCAAGCAACATCCCTGACAATGCTATAGCACAAAATATTCTCAGCATCAGTGCTTCACATAGACCCAATCAGCTAGATGGACAGAGACAGGAAATTCCTCCTCATCAGGAAGAACCTCGCCAAGATAGTTTCATGGAAGCCATCCTTGGGGAGATGGATGAAATATCCCAGGAGCATGAGCAGATGGAAATTTAGTCACTCCATTCCCGCTCCTGATTGGCTGATGGATAGATTAAGGAGGGAGCCAAAAAAAGAGATTGATCCAACACGAGAGTTAGAATAGCTTTTGGAGGGAATGGATCATCTGGTAGAGAAGAAGGCTCCCTGGAAATTCTCCGAGGACATAAGGGATGAATCTGGATCTTGAACCTTGCATATAGCTGAGCTTGCAGTAGAGAAAGACAGGAATGAGATTATGCCAGAAGATAATGTAATTAGACATGTTGATCAAGGGCATACTTCCATCGGGTAGGTAATAGAAGACTTCGAAGGATCTTCCTTGGCCATGAGAGAAAAGCTGCAGAAAACAAAGGCAAAATGTAAAAGGCTGAAGGAAGATAATAGGGCCTTATGTGAATATATTAGAAGTCTCAAGCGGCCGCTTAGAGAAGCTGACGCCTCATTCATTCCTCCTTCCTCTCTCCCTAAGCAAGTCGTTGATGACACTGAAGTAATCAGAGAAATGGCCCAGAATTCCAGGGAATAGGTGGAAGATGTCTTTACTGCAGCTGGGAAGTTCATTGAAGACTTAGCGCATCTTCATACCAGATTTGTTGCCCTTCTAAACAGATTGGAGGTGGCGGAAGGTCTATGGGAGGACGTTCACATCTATTAGGACTTAACCATTCCGTGACTCAGGGCTTTAATGAAAGTTCCAAATCAAACACTAATTGATGGGAAAGTAATTAAAGAACAAGGTTTATGACTTTTCTTGATGATTTTGTGTTGTTTGCTCAGGAAGGAATACCTTTGAAAAGTTTAGCATGGAGTCTTTAACTTTGAAAGACTTGATTAGAAGGGTGCAGGAAGAAATTATCAGCGGGATTGAAGCATTGTTCGCAAAGAGGGTGAGTGAAGATGGAGTGACAGTGAATTCCCTGAAATCCCAATTTGCATAAATTCTTCTTCGTAGGTTCATTTTCTTAGGAACATTTTGCAAATGTTTCTTCATTTTCCAACACGATGAAGAAAACACAGGAAATGATGGTAGAGTGGGAAAACTTATTTTCCAATAGCGAGGAAGAAATCACCTTGATGGAGTTCAACATTGAAAGTGTTCCAAGTGTCTCCGTAGGAGAATTGGAAGTCATCATCGCTAAGTTCATCATGTATGCAATTAATGAGTGGGATAACGGTTGTCCATTCCTGGACGAAAATCTTTTGACTGAGTAGTGGTGGCAAATTTACTGCTGGAATATTTTGACTTAGTGGCAGCCCAGTCAATGCATGTTGAATGCATGAACACTTTTGCATGCAGTCGTCGCATTAATGATTTTATGACAGATTCCTTCGGCATGTAGACGTTGCATGGAGAATGATGGGCATTTATTTTTGCATGGGGAATATTCATTTTTTTGGGCAAATTTGATGTAAGGAGTGCATTTGATGCACAAATGGATGCCATTTTGGGCTTATTTGAATTAATTGTATATGGGCTTGATGGGTATTAATTGTTGATTCCCACCTTGTTGCACCTTGAGTGGGGAATCTTTTGGGGGAAAACCCTAATTAGGGTTTTGCATCTAGCCAAGGCATCAAGCCTATATAAAGGGGTGACCCCTCTCACTTGTATAGAGGAGAGATTGATTTCAAAGATTGTTGCTATAAGTTTTGAAGAAAATCACTTAATACATTGTTCGATTGTTGGTGTATTCTTGTGTTGTTTTAAGACTTGCATGGTCTCACTCTCTTTGTTTAGATTAGGTTTTCTTTCATGTTATCAGATGAACGGGATTTGATAGGGTTGCTTGATGTGAAGTTTGTGCTCATACCTTTGGTTTGCAGCTGATTGTTGCTGACTGTGCAAGGTTAGTCTAAGCCTCTCATATGTGCAAACTTAACTTCTATCGTCCAGTGAATGTTGTTCAAATTGATGGCCTTCATTTGGTGATATGAAAACTTATAACACAATTGTTGAGGATTGCACCGTCTTCGTTTAGTTGTGCTATGCTAGCAAAGCGAAGAGTGGTTTGATTTTGCACAAGTGATTCTGTCTCTTTGTTCTTAGGACTAGATTAGACTTGGCTTATCTTTTTGAACCCTTTTCCCATTTACTTTCAATATATTTTAAATCCGAAAAAGTCTCAAAAACATTGTTCTTTCAAAGCCATATCATTCGCATCAAATCCTTGAACCTGCAAATTTGTCAAAATATTTTGTGAACATATGTAAGGCCCCTTGGATTACCAGTAGAACACATTCGCCAACTGAGTCACGTCCATGTATGAAGGAACCTTAGAGTTAGCCGTTTGATCTCATCGCAATCTTAGCATACGGTTTAACTTTGTTCAAGAGAGAGTAAGGCGACCGTTGGTGATTTTATTCAATGTTAGGCATAGTCATAAAAAACACATCAACATGGCCTCAATAGAATCTTGACTATTTAATCTAAAAGGAAAAATTGTGCTTAAGACCATTTGAGTAATTTGTTGAAGGTCACTTGAGCGTGAAATCTTTTAAGATTTGTATAGTCCATTTTAAAGGCCACCTTAGTGCTCTGAGTTTGAGAATGAGAGATCCAAGTTGTATGGATTTCTTTCTTTTTTTGGCTAATTGCCTTCCCTTGGGGGGTGAATGAAGATCGATCAAGGCTTATTTAATCTAAAAATAGAAGTAGATGATCAGTAAATGGTATTGTTGTCATTTTATGACATCCTTGGTCCATCAGTGAGAATTGATTAGAGACATGTTCTACGGACTAGTTTTGCCCCAAGTGATCAAGTGCTAAGTCAGGGAATCAAGAAAATGCTTAAGTGTTCATCATGAAGTAGACTTCGAGCCTGATCCTCTCACTTCCTTTGTCAGATTTGGGTAACTGGTCTAACCCTTACTCTTTTGGTAAGCGTTAGACTATTTCCACGAACTCCTAAATCGAAAATTCTCTTCTTTTGTCAAATTTTGGATTTTGAGGAACTACTCTAACCCTTACACTTTTGAAAAGCTTTAGACTAGTTCCTCAAACCCTGAAATCCGAAATTCCCTTCGACCTTTGTCGAATTTCGGGGAACTGGTCTAACCCTTACTCTTTTGGTAATTATTAGACTGTTTCCTTGAACCCCGAAACCCAAATTTCCCAGGTGGGATTTGGGATTTCGAGGAATAGGTCTAACCCTTACTCTTGGTAAGCATTAAAATGTTTCCTCAAACTCCGAAATCCGAAATCTCTTCCTTTGTGAAATTTTGGATTTCGGGGAACCATTGTAACCCTTACTCTTTTGGTAAGTGTTAGACTGTTTCCCCAAACCCCGAAACTTGAATTTCCTTTTCTTGTCAGATTTCGGATTTTGGGAAACCGGACTAACCCTTACCCTTTTGGTAAGCATTAGCCTATATCCCCAAACTCTGAAACCCAAAGTCTTTCTCCCGCCTCCCTCTCATTCCTTCAACCTTTCAAACTTCAGGATTCTCAACTCCTCATCTTTAGCGATGGTTTCTTGAAGGCCCGATGCTCGATTTTTGATGACCAACAACACTTCCAAATGGCATGATCAACACTCGAGGATCTTAATCCTTCACAACTCTTGTACCTTTCTACTTTCATTCACGGAGCTTTAGGGGCACATTTAATGTATTTTCAATTTTCTCTTTCTTGACAACAATTTTGACAGCAATGACATATTAACAACATTTTCATTCCAAGTGAAATCTCACACAATCACACCCTCTATTATCCTAAGAAAGTCAGAAAATCTGACCTTGACAAGGAATTTTCCTTGTCTTGAGATCACACCTTTTGGAATTTTCCTCATTTTTCCACACATATCATTTTCAAAATTTCAATCAACCTAACAATATTTCCTAACAGCTTTTGCAACATTTTTTGCATTTTGACAACATTAACAATAGTTTGCAATTTTGACAATATTAACAACTTTTGACAATTTTCTTGCTCTATGACAACATTTTCTATCAATCCTTAATTCTCAATCATAACGCCACCACCATGGATTCCAGACATGTAATATCCCCTACGGATATTTGCTCCAGATTTTACCAAATGTTCCACAGTAATTTAAATAAACAGTTTGCATGAAAAGTGATTTCTATCTATTCAATAGATTATTTGAAAATCATATAATATCAGACTGAAATAAAGATCTGAAATTAAATATGAATATTGTCATCAAAATAGATAAATCATTACATCCTTCAGTAGAATAACAACAGAATTATCTTCCCAATCTTAGTCACAGAACTTACAGAACGATTGGATGTATAGGAAACCTCCCAATCACAGATCAAGATGTACAGTCGAATTGGAAAACCACACACACCAATAGCAGATCAAACTGATATCTTCAGCAAACACTAGCCAGAGTAGATCTTTCACTATCGTAGCCAGTCTTCTTCAAGATGGATTTCGTCCGCAAGAAGGTTAATATGGACCGAGTCCAAATCTCCAGAACCTCACAAGGTTACAACTCCTCTCAATCCTCTTTTATAACTTTTTGAATGTCCCTTGGCCTTCCATCTCCTCTTGCCTTTTCATTTCATTTTCTTTTCTTTTATTTCACTTCTGAATTATAGGTGACTTTATTTGATTTCTCACTTTATTAAGTCACTTAAGTAATTATATAATAATATCCTTATGAGGTACTTTTTAAAAGGAATAATATTACATTAATGGCTTATTAAATAATTAAACATGCTTTTAATTATTTAATTATATCTTAAGCCAAAAGGGGACATTACAAGACATGAGACATGACTCGCTGACTTGATTGTATACCAAGGATTTGACATACCCTTCTCGTAAGCAAAAGGCTAAAAACTACAACTATTGCCAAGCTAAGACAACTAAAAGAGTAAACGTCACAACAGTTATCTTGTCACATGAAATGGAATTGAACAATCAAATTATATCTTGAACTGCACTCCTTGCTATTCGGAGTTTGTCACTATTCCAACTCTTGCTTTGAAGGGATGATTGGGAACCTAGAAAAGTGCGTGGGACAATATATGAATCCAATCTTGATCCACAAACTTTAGGCAAACACTAGTGCTTGAACTCTAAGGGAATGAAGGAAATTTATATTTAAAGGTGTCTGCTTTGGAAACAACAGCCGTTTCTTATCATGGACTCTTTATAAGGTCCTTTTCCTCAAAGGTCTCTAGCGGCATTTGCACCTCAGTTAGGCAGTGCTTGTGTGCACAACAAAACATTCAACAAGGTATATGAAAAGGTGAAATTTTAGGCATTCAATGTCTCCTCCACTAAGCTTTGATTTTACAATAGTGGCAAACTATTTTCCCCTTCTTAGCACCCAAGGTGGTGTTTCCAAGAAGGATCATTTTGTATTGACACTGACATTATGACAATTAGTAGGTAGGTTACAACTTTCGAAAAGAGGGAAATATTTAATATGTATAGATGATGTAAAGTATAGAAATGGGATGAATAAAAAATTATAGAACAAGATAATAAAAGAGAGGAAGATGATGAAGAAAATAAAACAAGGTTACTTCTTATGGACATTGACATTATGACAATTTGTAGGTAGATTGAAGCAAAAAAAGGGATTTTTTTACATTCGTAGATTAAAAATATTATAGAAATGAGAAAAATAATGAATTATAGATCAAAAAAAAGAAAAATGGTAAGGGGAATAAGTTCTCTTCATCTTTCCCTCTTCCTTGTTTCATGATAAAAACTTTGATATAGGAATAAAAAATGAAATGATTAACAGAAAAAATATATATATATATTAAAAAATTTCCCCTTCATTTTTCTCTATTTTTAATTTTGTTCCATAATGGAAACTTGGAAAAAAAATGAAAAAGAGCATATGTTAAATGGGGGAAAAAAAAGGAAAAGTAAGACACCTCTTCAAATTTGCTGTTCCAAATTCATCCTTTTATGCTTCAAATACTTGTGAGCTGCCTCCAAATACACTGATAGCAATTTCTTGTTTATGTATTTGCTGTCTTTTTGTGTTGCTGCTCCAAAATCACATATTTTTGTATTTCCTGTGTTTGTTAGTGGTTGTGCTTTATGTCTTTTTAGTGTGTGCACTTAGTTTGTGTTGGAAACTAGTGTTGTGTTGTCATTGATGTCAAACTTGTTGTTGGTGTTGTCTTTGACGTTGTTAAGTTGTGAAGATGTTGCAGTTGGTCTCGAAATGGGTGTTTAGATGTTATGTGGTATGGTGGTGATGTTGAGTAAGTATGAAGTGTTTTTGGAAGGCTAGTGTAGTGGAAATTTCAATATGCAGGAAACAGTATTTATAAGTCTTCATGGAAGAATGCTCTATATTCCTTCGGTTCTTGATGTTCATGGCCTACGGTTTTGGATATAATGTTTGTTTTGTGGATGTTTTACTATCATGTTTTCAGGTTCTCAGTTGCTCAAATGATGTAGTTGGTTGTAGCAGTTTGTTGACAGTGAGATTGTTGTCAAGACTGGTTTGGAGAATTTTTTGGATTGCTCCGCCCTGGTGATTCAAGTGTTGCGGCTTGGAGGACATGTTTATATGGTTCGTGCAATGTTCTAGTTCAGTTTGCTAATGTCGGTTTGTTCGGCAAGTGAAGTTATCTTGTTCAATGTTCAATGTTGTTAGTTATGTTGGTCTCTCGTTGACTCTGGTGGCGTATCTTATGTGTCTCATCATGGCGTGTGTAGATCTGCATTGAGTATTTTGCATTGGGTGATGTGTTCGGGTCGACTAGTTAACGTGTTTCATTGTTGTTGTACACATTATGTTTGGTGCCATCTTTGGTGGATGTTCTAGCATGTGTGGTTTGTTGGAATCAACTTTGGAAGATATGTTGTGATGTGTTTGGGTCCTCTTTATCTCTTGGAGTTGACTGCATTGTGTATTTTTGGTCCAAGTGGCCGACTTTATGTAATTCTTGTTTATTATGTTTGTGGCTAACCTAGTTGAGGCTTTCAATGAATAACCTTGTATAAATGGAAGTGTGGATGTGTGATTTGTGGTGTGGAATGTTATGAATTAGATGGGAATGATATGCAAGCAAGAGAAGTGTGAATTTTAGTTTGTGATGAGCTTTGATGATTATGTGTGACAATTTGTTGAGACAGTGAATGAACTCAGTGATGTTTTCCATGATATTTTTCACTTGATACAATGGTTCAAAGACAGTTTCATGATCAAATCTTGATCATTACAATTCATTATTTCCTATACCTGCCGAAAGACAACGAGTCCTTTGGTAGCCTATGCAGCTCTTTGTATCTTGCCTTGAGAGTGTCTTAAAATTGCAAGTCCTTTGTATCTTGCCCTAAGGTTGTGCGCCTTGGTTTTGCAAGTCCAATCAGGTGTAGTGAGCTCCTTGGCCTTGAGCCTAAAACATTGTAATCAGCTATTCATATTGCGAGTGTGATTCTCATCGTGGTTTTTCCTCTTCTTGGGTTTTCCACGTAAATCTAGTGTTCTTGTGTATTCTGCTTTGTGCTTTCATGTTTCATATTTGCACTGATAAGTTAATTGTGGTTTGAACTTTGAAGTTCAAAGGATAATAAGTAAAGTGTTTTAAGGTCTGGACTGATTCACCCCCCCTTCTTAGTCCTATGGTGTGTTCAACAGTGTGTTTATGTCATGTTGGTTTTAGTCTAGGTTTTAAGTTTTTTAAGGTAATTTTGGTTTTTTGGTGGGTTTTGAATCATTTTTTAGGCCAAACAAGTCTCTCTAGCAGGACTGACTGATTTATTCAAAATTTGTTGAGCAGAGATTGTTTAGGTCTACCCAACCCAAGACTTGCCATTTTTTTTTGCAAATTGGTAACATTGGTTGAAACACTTCTCTATGCAATAGTAGTAGAGGGAGTCATGAGGTTTTAGTTAATGAGAAAAATAGCTTATTTTCCACTAATAAAACTGTCAATTTAAATGTTAAATCACCAACGTATCTTTTTTAGATAGCATGAGGCAAATTGTTTTGTTATAATATACTTAAAGAGAGATTTATATAGTTCTAAAGCAGATTTTGATGCTCGTTTGCTTTATTCAAGTATCCCATGGCTGCTATTAGTTCACACATTGTTTGGGATGGGTCAATGAGATGACGTCAATCTTTGCATACCAAATTAGAGTACCTTATCTTAGTTTGATAATATACGTGTTATGGAGTAGCTTTTCTTTGGCTTTGAGCTCCATCCACTTATCCTTGCTTACACGCTCAGCCAAGGAAACTAATATGTGATCTTTTTGTCTTGGGAGATTGCAAACCTCGGATGTGAGAAGTTCTAGGGGAGTATTTTGTTCCTTACCAGGATTGTATAGTTTGTCCCACCTACATTTGCATATCCTCCTAATGATGCCATTATATTTTGTATTGGTTCTATCTTGGGGCTGGATGTTAGCGCTATCAGATGTCTTCTACTGTGGCAATGTTAGTTTATGAATTTAGTCTTATTTGCCTTGTTTGGGTTTCATACGCATCTCTTTTGCAAATTTATAATTTAAAAAAAAAACATTTCACCCTATTATTTAACTATTATAACTTGTACTAGTTCCATTGACCTATTTTAGTCGCTTGGGGAATGTTAATGTACACTCTTTCTTTTTCAAGACCTTAACACGTCTTGATAGACATTACATAGTCTTTATCGTTCTAAACCTGAGAGATCTTCCTTTCCATTTTGGCACTTGATCAACAATGTAATTGATGCCTAAACCTAAATGAAAAAAATTGATTACTCCTAAATTTCAATACAATAAGAAATTAAGGGAGAGCTGTGCGATAGGCCACCAAGTTAGAACCAAATCACTCTACCTTCTGGTCATCATGTTATTCTTTGAATATGAAGAGCCTCATAAATTGTCAAGTCTGTTAACCTGACAACCAGGAAAATACAGTAAGAAAGCACTTGTAACTTTAACCTTAAATCAGAACCAAGGGCGGATTTGATTGAGGCTTTAAACTAATCAAATTCCTTTTATTAAACATTTTAACCTTTTTTTGTATATAGTGTCATGACTCTGAACTGCCAAACCCATCCTTCACCATGTCTCTGAAATTCAGCTGTGCCCAGCAAAGTCCTTGAAAGTTGCGAATCTTCTTGCCTTCTAGCTCTGTTCTTTCAGTAGCTTCTTATTATTTTCTAACCCATTTATAGTCTGTTCATTAATAATTAACTGTTCCATTAGCATAGATAACCACTAGCCAAGGTTTATATCACTGAAAGACTTGGGTAAATTACCATGGATCCAAGGGGTTGACTATAACACTAATAAGCAACAAATAATCTATCATTGTAGCAATACAAAATAAGTTTTATGGAAGTACAGGTTTTATTTGTATGTTTATCTTACCATCTTAGAAATTATCTTATGGTAATGTATATCTTGGTAGTTATGGTAATAGTTATGATGATGACTTCTGAAGTGTCATTTAGACCAAATTGGTCAGTACGACCTATCATAGTGCTTAGGAAAATATAGCACGTCTATATCCTCTCTTCGAAGAGTGGTCTTGGAGTTGCTTGACTATGCCCGACACATTTTTGTTTTTATTTTGTAGTATGTCTATTTACAATTTTACATGGAATTTCCAGTTAGGTAAAAATTAATATATTTCTTGTTTGATTAGCCTAAAAAGTGTACCTTTTATTGTATCCTACATGTGTTAATTAACATTTATGGGTTTTTCATCTGCCATCTTCACTTTTTCTGCATCGTTTGGCTTAGGGTAAGTTTTTTGGTTATTTCAGTTATTTTTAATAGGTTTTTAGTGTTGCGAGTTCTGCAAAGGGTTACAAAATTAAGAAATTACCATCAAGAAGGCTAGAAGATTTTTCGTGTAAACATGCACTGTTTAATCTTAAAATTTTCCAATTCCATGAAGCAAATATTTGGCATTACCAGTAGGGAAAAGCATTTGTTTACTCCACACTTTGTGCTGGCCAAATTGAATATGTTAAAGGAAAAGAACGTTACATATGCAACTCATTTGATACTATTTTGTTTGTTAAATCTCTCTCTTTCTCTCTCTCTACTTACATGCACAAAAACATGCACTGTTTAATCTTAAAACTTTCCAATTCCATGCAGCATATTTGGCATTACCAGTAGGCAAAAGCATTTGTTTACTCCACACTTTGTGCTGGCCAAATTTAATATGTTAAAGGAAAAGAACGTTACATATGCAACTCATTTGATACTATTTTGTCTGTTTAAATCTCTCTCTCTCTCTACTATTATTAAATTCTGTAACTTATATTTATGCGGTTTTGAATCTTCAGCATCTTAAATCTGAAGATTTACACTTGGAAAGCAAGCCTATAAATTCTGGAGATCTTCAAAAAAGCTATGTACGCTCAGATTTAATGCACCTTAAGATGAAAAGTCCAGGAGCATGTCAAACTGGGAATGTTTTTGATAATCAAACCATTGGAAATTTTCATCCAACGGGACTGTTTAGTCTTAACTTCATATCAATATTAATGATTATTCTGCTATCAGTATTCACTGGTTTGATAATTGGAAGAAGTTATTAGATCTATGATAGTTAGTAGATCAGGAATGTTAAATAGGCCTGCACTAGAGTGATTTATGGTATCCAACAGTTTTGAATTATTCCTTGCAGATATTGTTCACCTTTCCGTTAAAGAATGCCAATGTGAGTGAACAGTTGCTAACTTGATAATGTCATACCAGATTATTTATTATTACTCTGGAATAGAAGTATCTCTCTCTCTCTTCTTTTGTGCAAAAACATTCTTCCATCACTATCCATGCAGTTGAGTTGTTCCTTGAGCACCACTTTCCAGGACCTTATATCGCTTTATTTGCTTGGTCTTGAAGATAAAGGAATTAAAAAATTTACTTTTCTAAATGTTATATTATATATTTGTTAGTCTCCTTATATAAAAATCTTGAAAATAATGCCAAACAAGATTGCTTTCTATACGGTAATGCCTTTAATCTGCTAGATCATTTTAACCACAAATTATAGTAGTTATAACTTAACTAAACTCACCAGATTACTGTAGTTCATGATGGTTATTGTAAGTAATTTCTGGATTCAACTGTGTAGAATATTTTGCATCAACGTTTCAGATTACCTGATCCATCATCAAGATGAAATAGAGAAAGCAGTAAGAGAAAGATGTAAAAACTTGATCTAGTCTATACGTACGTAAATATTTGGTGATTTGTTTGTAATGAACTTATGTGTTTTCCTGGTTAACTTCAATTTAAACAATTATGGCCTTTCCTAACCCAGGAAAGGATCTTGAATCTTTTTTTATGTTCTTGCTTCATTGGAATTTAATGAGCCATTGAAGGCTAATTGACCTTATCATGGGCATTAGTGATCCTCAATTTGATAAAAAGAGACTTCTTTGATATCTTCATTTGCTAATGCAAAGATTCAAGAGACATTACAATGATGTTGCGTGGATGTGTGTGGAATATTGAAGGCGAACTTAATAGTTTAAAATTTTTGTCTCTAGGAAGGTAGCACATTCAAGCTTCAATATGGATTTTAGTTTGTTCGAAGAGGTGTCCAAAAGACTCAGGGTGATCCCATGGCACCATATAGTGTAATAGTATTGGGGTTGGCACCTCTATTCTTTTGAAGACTCGCAACATATATGAGATCCATGTTAAGATGGATATATGGTGGCTTTAAATCCCACCCAAGATCTATATTTAGATGGGAAAATAAACATACGAAAAAGGATTTTAGGGCAATATTTAAAAAAAATAGGGGGATTATTTAGTGCCATGAACGCACGTGATAACTTAGGTTCACTAAGTGAAGCCCTCGTGTGTGTACACAATCAACATCTTGAGTGGACCTTTGCAACGATTTCAAAATTGAAGGAATTTGATATGGTGTGGACAACCACTATGAATGCATTTGTGAAAGGCACAATAGGGAGCTATTTGTCGGAGTTCGCAGAGACCAATTAGGGGAAGCATACCAAAAGTGGATAGAGCTAACTTCGTGCACCTAGAACTCCTAAACAGTACATTAGATTTTGATGATTTTTTTTTTGTTATCTTCATATGCGATTTAATTGCTTATAACTAAGGTTTTGGCTTCTAGGTAGTAGTGATGCATGTTGTGGGATCAATTATGCACACAAGGTTCAAAAATTACACATTTCAAAGTGTGTTTGATACCTATATAAAGATGTTCCAATAACTGTCCACTCAAAATTGTCAGTACTTGTGGACAAATGGGCCAATTATGGAGCAAAAAAGCTAAAAAATGATCGGCTATCGATACATGTGAAACTTATTAATGAGCTTTTCATATCACTTTTTTGCTCCTTTAAAATTAGTAATTGGGTGGTTGGGGGCACAAGGAGTGATTGGTTATTGGAACATGATCCACTACTAGTGCTCTTCTCCTAAAGACAATAATTTTCTTTTGGAGCCATGTCAGGGATATAAGTAATTAGCAATGTGAATGACACAATGGGGGAGGTACATTTATTGGGTTTCTTGTAAGATTATTTGGTAATTTATGATTATGAAGATGGATTGAAGTCAGGAAAGATAATAAACCTCCGTGTGTAATACCTTTTGTTTCGTGGACTATGGATTTCTTATTTGATCACATCAAGCCAAGCTAATGAATGGGAAGGATAGGATATTTTTATGTGTGGGTTCATATCATCTTCCCCAAGTATAGTTGGCGCATTGGATAAATTGATAGATACTTGAACTATCACTACATTGGATGTTTGGATGCTTTGTGATTCTTGATTATAGACTATTATTGAGTATGTGGGGATACTTGACATGTCTATATTGATATATTATCAATTGGATGTATTATTGATTTGGATACACTATGATCTTGTTGTAACTCCTTGATATTGTTACTACATTGTAAAAAGATCAATGGATGTATTTGTGGACATGACTTGTAATGGAATGAATATGTACTTTTTTGTTATACGTGTTTATTTATTTGTCAAAAGTAAGAAACATTTTGGGTTTGCGTTTTGGTGTTGTTATAATTGTCAAAAATGATATTAAGGAAGCATCATGGATTGTAGAGTACAAAATTGTTTCTTGAGGTTGGAACCTGATAGAGCAAGTGTTAAGAGTACAAGATTTCCTTAAAGTCCAAGAACAATGGTTAGGATGGCTTATGAGCTTGTACGCAGGAAAAGTCAATTGAGGAAGTAGTTTATTATTTAAGCAAGTATGAGTGTTGTTAAATGCCTTAGGAGCCTCAATGTGTAAGCATTTCTAGGTGGTCATATAATTAACATGTGTTAGTCCCCCCACAATTTTTCCTTTTGAATGTTCATACTCGCGGGTTGCCTTTTGTACCTTTCTCTTTTGTCGGGTCATTTGTTTTCTTTCGTACTTGAACCGTTGAACTCTTTCTAAAAAGTTCAATAGGTTCAAGGTTCAAAGCGCGTTTATGAAGAAAGTCATTTGTGGTCTTTGTCGTCATGTGAGCAAGTGCGCTTTTGTTTTTCGTCTTGAAGTTTTGAACCTGTTGAACTTTTTGTTAAATGGTTCAAGGTTCAAAATGCCTTTTGTGAGTCGTGGCAATGTATCATTGTTTAACGAGCGTGGGTCCATATGTTTTAAGTTGATTTGCGGTCTTGAACCTTGAACCAAATCTCAAGCGATTCAAATGGTTCAAGGTTCATGTTTAGTAGTCATTGTTGTCGCTCGTTCTCGGTGTTGTTGTGTGTCGCTCACTCACTGTTATATTTCTTAAATGAACTTGAACCGTTGAACTTTTTGTCAAATGGTTCAAGGTTCATGGGTTCATTTCAAAACTAACTAAGGTTTTTTGGATGAAAATGAAAGCGGCGCGACAAGAAGGAATATTCCCTTTTCAGCAATTTAAAATTCCAAATATGGAAAGTAATCATGAGTGCATCAGATTACTTGTGCATAATTGATGGATAATTAAGGTGTTAGATTTTGGTCATTTCACCGTTACTTTGCATGCTTGGGTAAATCATGATGAAGCGTGTGTGGCTTTATAGATATTTTCCCGTATGATTGAGGGAAATGTATGAATTTATTTCCATAGTTGAGAAGGTTGCAACTGCCATACTTGAGCAAATTGGAGGCACCGAAGGTAAAACCAACTCTGATTCCTTGAAGAATTTCCAGTTTTCATGGTGGTAATGAGTAAGTTCAGACAATTCTTCCTAAGCTATGTTTCTTTAAGTTCTGAATATTTATCAGTATAGAAAGAAAAATCTCTAAATTGTTGGAGTAGGATTCTGCCTTGTTTTAGAATTTTTTGGTTAGAAGTATAGATAGGCAGTATGAGGCCGATACTGCCAAAGCTTGGTCGGACCTCGTGTCTAGTGAGTATTTTACCATAGCTAGAAGACACCTCCTTGGTTCATGTCGATTTAGGGGATTTCCTAGAAAGAGCCAAGAACCCTCAAACCGGTTCTTTAATGGAGAAAATAGTGAAAAGCGGT
Source organism: Cryptomeria japonica (assembly GCF_030272615.1). Taxonomy (NCBI): domain Eukaryota; kingdom Viridiplantae; phylum Streptophyta; class Pinopsida; order Cupressales; family Cupressaceae; genus Cryptomeria; species Cryptomeria japonica. The sequence continues at coordinate 220,471,323 of NC_081414.1, read as the reverse complement.
CTTGTGGAAGCTACTACATTTCCACTTGCCACACCATGTTCAGATTTAGTGATGGCTTGCATGAACCGATATGACACAGAGAATAGATGCATCGGAACTAGTAATGGTGAGCTGCTGGTCAATATCAACAGAGAAACAGTAATGGCGACAATGGGAATTCCACACAAGGACGAATATGAGGACTGGACTATTGGGAACTCGTATGCCTACTTCTCGGAAAAGAAGAATAAGTACATGAGTGTGGTTGCTAGGAATTGGCTCCTAAAAGTTCAAAAAGGAGGGTCATGGTTGCCAAAACCCCTAACTAGAGAGGACTTCATCACAGAAGTGCGAGATATTGTGATACTTCTGAACAGGGTGAAGGGAAACTCACATTCTTTCTATGGGAAGATTGGATATACTTTTTCATCCAAGTGGTGTTATTTGGTGACAGGTATCTTTATTGGTCTCAGGTAATTGCAGAGAGACTTCATGAAGGGTTGAGTAATTTTGTGGGAATGATAGGTTTTTATATGTCTTCTTATCTTTTCTACATACTAGCTTGTACAAGGGATTGGCATGGTTTGCCTAATGAACCTTGGATAGATGGGATGAGGGTGTATAATTTTTATCCTCTATTACAACAACAAAGACACGTTGAGCAAATTGATAGATGGAATGGAGTCTTCATTGGAAGATTTGTTTCTGAGCTTTAGGGGAATGTGAACAAGAGGATGTCTGCTGAAGCAATGGAATTCGTGAGCATATATGGTAGCTTCTTTATTCAATTTCCCAGGTTTACTTATCTACGAGTAGGCGGTTTTGAGGGCCAACCATTCAAGCTGCCTAGGTATGCTTTTGACAGTTATGTGCTTATAGAGGTAAGCAAGCAACTAACCAACATTGGTAAAAGATTAGGAACAAAGAGTGAATCTGGAGTTGTATTCCTTGTTGAACTCGGATACTATAGCTGCAAATCAGTATTGGATGCCCTGAACCTGGAACTAGAATTCAAAAGGATGAACCTACAGCCATATGTGGCAAGGCAAAAGTTTGACAGTAGGGGTTATGCAATGGAAAACCTAAATGTAGATAGTCATTTTTGTCATGAACCTCAGTTAGAGGATTACTGGGAGAATTGTAGTGATGAGTATGAGGTAAGGAAGAGATTGCGGGCCAGGTTCACTTTGCAATAAATAACTACCATGAGGCTTCCAATTAATATATCCGGAGTATCAAAGGATACAGGGGAGGATGTTTTAGATCCTGAGTTTGACACAGAGATTCAAGGAAAATCGATTCCAGAAATTGATTGGAACAAGGAGGATGACAATATTCAAACTAGATCCTTCAACGTTGTGAGGAGAAGAGAAAGATGGTTGAGAAACCAAAAGTTTAAGGAGGGACCTCACATGTCCTCACATGAACTAAAAATTGATTCACACATTGTGACTCGATCTCCTATTTCTTCCACTAACGAAATTGCTAATGTTGCAGGTGTTTCAAGACCCATTGTTGAGAAAATTCAACCTAGGAGATCAAAGAAGTCACCATCCGGTCTCACAGTTGCTCGAGTAACTCGGTCCAGGAGTAAGAAGAGTAAGGAGCCCATATCAAAACAGATTGTTGTAGACCTAGACCCTAGTGAAGAGGTTGAAGAGACAATGGATGCACAAAATCTGGATAAACCTGAAATGCAGGAAATGGACACGAGCAAAGAAGAAGAAAGCCAACAGGACCCCATGAACACCATGGTCATTGTCACTTCGCCAGACGTATAGACAACTCCACCACCTAAGGAACCTGCAAAGGCACCAAGATAGCTGGAAGCTGCTGTTGGGAAGAAACAGAGTGTGGTGTCGATTACAATCCCAATGGAGGACATGGTTAGCAGATGTTTGGGAAAGGCATCAAAGCCAAAGAAACTCAAGACACAGGCAATGCTTGATGTAGATGAAGCAACAGGACACTAGATGGCCGAAATAGCCAAACCAATCTTAGGAAAAGATGCAGACAAAGCTACTAAGGAGGATTTTGCAGTTGAGAAGATAGATATGGGAGTTGCTTCACATGCTGTTGATGTTAGACATTTGGAATCATCCATAAAGAGGATAATTTCAAGAACGTGGAAGGATGAAAAAGACAAAAGAGAATTGAAACAAGTTGTTACTCTGATGGCCGAGTATATGAATGCCATCCACGATCCAAAGCCCCAACCTTTGTCACAGATACCGGTATCATTCGACCCTAAGTCTCTGGCCAACCAGAAAATGCTAGACTAGGTTCAAAGGAATAGGGTAGTTACAGAAATGGTCAATAAATGGTTGGACCTGATAATACAATAGGGATTAGATTATATTGTTAATCTAGTGAAAGTTTATAAAGACGCAGAAACAGTGAGCAAGGAGCTAGAACTGGAAACAATGGCTTGGGAGAAGGAAAGGATCAAATGGGTAGCAGTCCTTGCACAAATGAATGACATACAGAGATATGGGGTGATGAAATTCTTGGCTAAAAAACCCGTAGAGAACCTGGATGATAAAGTATTGTATGTGTCAAGGAAGAAGTGGAGTGGCGCAACTTGATCATCAAGCAAGGTCACAAAGAATCCACCAAATTGCTCAGAGAATTGACAGACTTGATCGATACGATGCAGAAGGACCTCAAATGCATTGATATCCAGCTCATTAAGGATGGCGCCAAGACAATTGAAGAAGCTGTGGACATGACCAAGGTCTTTCAGGAGAGGATTCAGTTCATTCAAATGACGAAATCTTTGACCACAGATGACTTCTCAAAAGTGGCAAGAATTGAATCGATGCTCATAGTTTGTTCTGACCATTTGGAGGTTCACAAGGCAAAAGTAGCACAGGTAAATATGGACAAAGAGGTGTGGAAGTAGAGAATCCAACACATCGGTCTTCCTTATTTTCAGGTCATCCTGAATTTCTCGGCGGTGCACCTGGAATGGCATGGTTCTGCGGCAAAGTAGGACAGATCCATAACCTCCTTTGCCATAGTGGAAGCATAGTTAATCCGAAGATGAAGTGTCAGCCTCCCAGTGGCTGTTGTTTTAGTTTTCTTTCCTGTTGTTTTAAGCAGTTTCTTTCACTTTGATCAAAAGTAAATGTAATTTTATTATGTAAAAATTATGAGCCTGTTGGCTATTTAAGCTAAAAATCTTGTCTTTGTAAGGATTCCGAAAACTGTGATTTTTAGGAGCAGCAGATAATATTTTGGTTCGCATATGAATTGTTTGAAAATACAATAGCTGATTATCAATGAAATGCTATGTTATGCAATCTTTGAATCTGTGTGTTTAAAGATTTATAATCTTTCTTGAGAAAGTTGTTATGGGCATGATATAATTTTGTGATTAGTTATCTCTGTATTTTTCTTCAATTCATGGTTATCATTAGTTGTTAGAAGACTCGCATGTATTGATTTGTTTGATCACCCATCAGTATTGTTGAGCCTTTGTTGTGTTTTGAATTCATACAGTGAGCATGTTTGTAAATCAAAGTCTGTGAACTCTCTTTAAATATTCTTTCAAAAAAATTTCTATGTTTACAGTTTTGAAGGCATTTATTTGTGTTGATGAATAAATGTTGAAGCCTTTGAATGCTTTCTGGTAAAAAGTATTAGCATATCATTTGTATAGTAAATTCATTGCAAATCATACGAGGAGCTGCCCTCTAATGCAGAGGTTGAATTTTATTAATTCATCCAATTGTTGGTAGTTTGTCTCCTTTTATAAAGGGCGAAACAGAGTTATATTTTTGCTTAAGGAAGATAATTGTTAAGATTTCGAAAAGGGGCAAATCTATTTACTAACAATATGCAATAGTTGACCAATGTTGAATATTGTTGATGGTAAAATTAGTGGCAAGATAAATAACCCTATTGGTGGTAGTGGACATGGAATTGCAGATTTAAAAGGTTGTCCTAGAGGAGATTGTGATTTATTTAAAGGAAGCAAAATGAATATAACCTAGCTAAAGAGGGAATGTGATTTATGTACTTGTAATATATGATGAGGATGACCTACGAACCTTGTCCAAACTTTGTTGAAAAAGTTCATGAAGTGGAATTGAAAAAGGAAGAAAATTAGCATGCTGGAGAATTTAAGGTTAAATTATGTCACTTTGAGAAAATAATGGTTCATGTACTAATTGGTTGAAAATATTGGAATGAATAACATTGAGTGGTGATCATTGCATATATGCTATGTAATTTTCTAAACTTGGGAAGGATGAAGAATTATTGAATAAGTTGTGCTATCTAAAATTTGAAGTACATGAGAGGGAGAGAAAAAAATGGGAATCACATAAAGATGTGGAAAACACATATTATTATAAGTTCCAACCATTTTACCACTCTTTTCATACCTTGATTTGTTATGATGCTTTCGCTTCAGCATGTTGTTAGCACCTAGTTGATTAGTAGATTATCTATGCTAGTATACACAATGAATGATTGATATGAAATGTATGTAATCATGTAGTTCTAATCCATACCTTGTCTTGATTGTATCTTTGTAAATTATATTCATGTTGCGATTGAGAGCCATGCTTAACTATTGACATGCCATCATGAGATTTCAGATGAATTGATTATAGACTCATATGTTTTTAATTAGGTAAGAAAGGTTTTGAAAGGGCTTAAAACATTGTACAAAGAAAGGATTGAACATAAAGCGCAACCAAACACCAACGAACAACCAAGAGGAACAACTAAGAGACTACAAAAGACAAAATTACAAAAAAAAACACCAACCCATCCAAAGTCAAGGTGGTTTAAAAAATTGATGCAAAGATCTTTGTTTTATCTTAGTAATAGGATTCTTCTCCTCAAACTTGAATTTCTTGAGACAGTGAGTCATAAAATCACTAGCAAATCCTTCTACCAACCTTGAAGCTTTATACATCAACAAACAATCCATAGGGGATTATCTTTCAATATCTTCTTTCTAATCATCTTGAAAAGAAGGAATGGACTCCTCCTTAGAAGAAAATATTTTATCCTTCTTCAAAACAAAGTGTTGATTCTAATTTTTCAAGAAAGTAGTGGAGGCATGACCCAATATACAACAAGAATGGCAAATAATCAAAGAGTCTTTATAATCAAAAGGTTGCACCATGTTTCCAAATTTTGAAGATAAGGTAATCTGTAAGGAGCACATGTTTTTTCTCCACAATATAGAAACTCTAGCAAAATAGATCTGCCAAAAGAAATAATTGAAAACAAAGCATGCACCACATAAGAAGCTAAGATTTTTACATGGAAAACCCAATAAGAGAAAACCATGGTGAGAGCTATCTTACAATATAAATGTGCCAATGAAAAAATATATAATTCACACACAGCTATGTTGAGAAATTAATCTTTCCTCTTAGCAAGGGGAGGTTCCCTTTGAAATTTCTTCTCTAATTAACAAGAAACTAAAATATGTGGGTAAGTTTCGGGCATATAACTCTTTTTTTCCAGAGTTTATGTATTCTTCCTCCACTTTGTTACAATTCTCTATCACTTTTGATACTTGAATAAATGAACAAACTAAACTTACAATCAAGAAGCACAAAGTCTTTCTTGAATGCAATTCTAACTAAGCTAGTGATTACAAATGATAAAAAATTTAACTTGCAGCTCAAAGTCTTCAAGTATAATTTTCCAATCCCTTAAAACTACAAGTAATAGTAGCAATACAAAGCCTACCACTAATCACTTAACATCAGAAAATTTCTCAAATATGCAAATAGCACAAAGTCTACTTATCATAATTGGAAAGCTATATTACTCACATAAACAATATCACCAATATCAAGGAATTAAAGAACATATATAAGCAATGAACATAGGAACATTAACTCATATAAACAATCTTTGATACAACACAAAGTTTGAGATCAAATAGAATTGCTTTCTTTATTTGCTTGATTGAATCTCCACAACAAAAAGCTCAAAGACTTAGTTGGGGCAAAAATTTGGCAGAGTCTTGTTTAGCATAAATAAAAGATAAATATTTACAAATGAGGCTCCTCTATATATAGAAGAGAAAAAAGAGAAAAAGGTGGGCACAGTTGACTAATTCAACTGCACAGTCCTGCTTGACTACAACTACAGCATAAAGGGAACATGTAGCTGCGAGAAAATCATCTAAAAATGCAACTACATTAAAAATGCATCTACATGAAAAATTGTGTTAAAAAGGGGACACTTTATTCATTTTTCTCTTCCTCATTGGATTTAAATTCTTCAAATTTAGCCACGATGGATTTCATCTCAGCTTCATCTGGCAGAGCGATGGAACTTGATATGGCATTGATCCGAAATAGAGCATCTCCGGTCTTCACATGCTACTTCTTTCCATCCTTGAGCAAAGAGGCAAGCAATTCTAAACCAACCTGTATTTCAAGAAGCTTGTCAAAAGCATTCAAAATGAAATCTTGCTCTGCCCAACGTGAGATTAGAGAGTGGAATTCTTGGATGATATTATCTCTTGTGACTAGTTGTTGATTATCCTTACCATATAGGAAGCAAGGGATGTCAGCTATTCTTGCTGAAACTTGATCAATATTATTATCATAACTCTTAATCTCACCTTCAAGATCTGTGACCATATGTTTGATCAATTCATTCTTGTGTGTTAGTAGAGACAAAATTTGAACATACTTTCCTCTCATTTCTAACACTCTATTCTCTACAAGGACATCAATGTTGAAGTCCTCCATCTTTCTCCATAACTGCAAATTCTTTTCATTTTCAGCTATCTACTTCATGAAAGTGGTTTTGATTCCATGTATTTGACTTTGCATGATTTCAAAGTCTTTGAACAGCTTGATAGTTGAATCTAAGAGGAGAGAGCCTTCAGATTTCAACCTTTCAATCCATTGGTCAACCACTGGACCCTTAGCCCCCACTTGTTCCATTCTTTTCAATGCTTTTGTATCAATGGATAAAACAATGGGTTCCACCTGTTGTGAAGTCTAGGTCACCTTGATCAAAACATTAGTCAGATGTTCACACTTTTCCTTGAATTTGAGCTTTTCAGTCTGCTCTTCATCTAGTCTTCTCATGATTGCTTCATTTGCAGCTCTTGAGTCTTGCTTCACGCTCTCATGAGTTTCTTCTCCAAGCTTGAGAGTTTGAACTGTATAATCTGCAGCTTAGATGTTTTCTTTTGTCTTATTTGTTGCTGGCACAATTACTTCAGCATACTTCCTTTTACTTACTAGATCAACGAGCACCCTTGATACTATCTTGGTCTTTTTGGCTACCTTAGCCTTTGAAGGAGTTAACTGTTCAAAGTCAAAGTCATCTGGTGAGACAACTTGCTTTTTCCTTTTTGGTGCCACTATATCCAACCAAGGAGGTAAGACTGATTGTGTGATTGGAGTAGTGGCCTCCACTTGTGTGACCGCAGGCATACTAGTAGGCGGCTGGGTGGAAGATATTGTTGTTGCCGAAGATCCCACTTGTACCAAAGTCATTGTAACAATAGGCATGGTGAGAGCAGTTACAACTGGAATTGTAGAAACTAATACTGGTAGCGGCAATGGCATAGAGTTTGGTAGAACATTAACTGTCTCAACTGTTGTATCTGTTGGTAGCGTTGATGTAATAACATGAGTTGTTGTCACAGAAATGACAATTGTGCTTACAAGGGTGAAGTTTTTGTCATGGCAGTAGAAATTGACAGACTCACTACCTATTGCTCCTTGGTGACCTGTTCCATAGCTTCATTAAAATCCAAGATTGATGATTCAATCATTGAAGTTGGAATGTCATCGAAACTAGGAAGACTAGAGAGAGTTACAAATTTTGCATCACCCCCTTCTTGACCTTGTTCATCATCCAACTCAATATCTTCTCTCTCATCATCATGTTCTTGTACTTCTTCATCAGAATCGGAGTCAATAGAATGGATCTTAGCATGAACAGGTGATGATGTGGTTGGAGTAGAACTTTCTCCTTGTTCTTGTTCTTCTCTAGCATGAGGAGCTTTTTCCCTCTTCTTGTTCTTGTTCTTCTTCCTCGGTTTGATCAAGCCCTTGGGTTGATTCCTGTTGCACGACCACAGAGGAGGATTCCCCTTTCTTTGGGCCTTTAAGTGTGAAATTAAATTTTGGTGCCTTTCCCTTAGAATTTGCTAGTGCCATCGGTGGTGGGGGCACCTGAGCATCTTCTTTATTCTTGGTTCTTAATTATGAAGTCTTCCCTACTGGACCATCATTATCTTCTTCACCTAAACTGGTAGGAAGTGATTTCATCTGGATCCCCTTTTTCAATAGCCATTGGTTTGTATTAGTCATAATAGGCGCAAATCTCTTAGAAATTGATTTGCTTTCTTTCTTTGACCATTGAACCAAAGGTAAGGGAGTATCAATAATTTTCTGATCATAGTAGATAGGGTCCACTATATCATGTGTATCTTCCATAGTATCTGGAATCTTGGCCAAGTCCAAATTCTCTATTTTCTCCAATGCAAGACGACTATAGTTCATCCTTCTTACATCTTCATCACTTTTACAATTTGCCCAGACATCCTCGAGCCTATGTACATGCACATAACTTCTCTTGATTTCACCTCTCATGTTGCAAAAATCAAAGTTCTCTCTAGCTTTAAACCTCCTCATTGTGACCCATAACATTTCATTCTCCATATTCTTAGCCTTGGGCATGGTAAGCACTGATTATCGGCCAATAGACCGGCCAGTTGAGACTTGCCTTATGAGCGGAAGCTTGTCTGGCATGTGCATGTACCAATTGACGACACAATTCCATGAGGACAATCTTATCCGAAGGATATTGAGGCAACATGAATGGTTCACTTGTGAAGCATCCAATATGGATATATGTAAAAGTAGGAAATTGCAAGAAAACACAACCAAAGGAAGATACCAAGTCATATGTTGCTTCTGAAATTCTCTCCTTGTGCAGATTCTTGTTGAACAAACATCTCCACACTGTGAAGAAAGCATCATTGACTCTTCGGAAATGAGATCCCTGATTATTGATGGTTAACTGATCATAATAATCCCAAACAGGTAACAACCTTCTATTTCCTTTTGTAGACAAGCTTGGATATTGCCTCATTGAGGCGGTTGCATAAACAAGATATGAAGTCATATAAAATTTCAATGATGTTTTGACTTCCTTTAACTAAATGCAAAGAGTATCACTAATTTGCACCCCCCGGTCAATCTTAGTTGTCCCTTCCTTGATGATTTTCATGTAGTAGCACATCCACTCCTGGAAGTAGTGGGAGTCTTTCGAACCTTTAACCCGTGCAAGCATTGTAACCATGTCACTGTACTCTTCGCTGAAATCACTTCCATGAAAGTACTTGGGCCATCTAGTGGCAGTTGAGTCATGTGGAGTGGATAAAAATGCGGTGTTAATTGTTTTCTTACACTTATATGTGTGCTTCTCATAGTATGCTTGTGCGCTTTCCATGGTTACATCAAGAACTTCAACTTCCTTTAGACCCTTAAAAAGATTGTTGAAAAATACACTATCTAGTGTCATAACCACATTATTATCATCGTCCTTTACCTGACGAGTGTTTGGGTCAAAGTGTTCTGCCACAGCCAATACAAATTTTGGATCATGAGCTGCAACAAGAAAATATGCATATTTGTGCAATTTTGACCCCATCAAATTTGTCATATGGGACGTAGCCTTCTTGCTTTTGTTTTCAAACTCCTTCATATCCACATGCCTGATTTCAGTATCTTTGATCTATGCCACATTGGAATCCATTGAGCTTTCAGGGAACATATTCAAGTACTTATCGTACTTGTACTTCATTTTTTTGTCCACAGGTTTGGCAAGTGATGGTTCTGTGTGACTGGGAGAGGCCTTCAACTTGCTCGCGAATGGCTTGGATATTTGCAAAAATGTTGCAGAGAATATGTTTGTTAGGCCCATGATCAGTATTCATCATCAGAAGAACCAACTGGAGATCTGGTAGGTCGGAGTTTAACACCCGACCAGCAAGTTGCCAAGGAGTAATATTGGCATGTCGGGTTTTAAACCCCAACCTTCCAATATAAAGGATAAATACATCACTGACAGGTCGGAGTTTGAAACCCGACATGTCAGTGAAACTGACTAGCAGGTCGGGTTTCAAACCCTGACCTGTCAGTGGATGCGCAAAAACATAAGCTCGCATGTCGGGGTTTGAAACCCAACATGCGACTAGAGGAAATCACGTCCTCTCATGTCGGGTTTCAAACCCCGACATGTAAGTTGAAGGTTCTCTCATAACTTGACCTTCATGTCGGGCTTCAAAACTCAATATGAAGGTCCTAATAAGGACTTACCTCATGTCGGGTTTTGAAACTCGACATGAAGGTCGAAAAGACAAGGGGAAAGCTAAACGAAAAACAAATCAAACACTTGGGTTTTGAAACCCGATGAGAGAGAGGTAGGAAAGGGAGGTGTGTCGGGGTTTGAAACCCTGACATAGCTCCCACTAATAGGAAAACAAAAACAATAAAACAAGGGAGGCAATCAAAAGAAACAACAAAAACCTTAAAACTCGAGTGAAAACAAAACAAGGAAAAACCCGACATGTAAGTTAAACCCTACATCTTAAATGCAGAAATGTTGGAGATGAAGATGAATCCACGTAGCAAATGACCCATCACTCTCAAAGAGGGAGGAGACGAGCTAGGATGCCTAACTAGGAGGAAACAATAACTTAAATGCCAAAAAGAACGATTAAAAAGCCAAAAAAAACTACTAAAAAAGATAACACGAATCGCAATAAATGCAACTCCTGTTGACAGGTCGGACTTTAAAGTCCAACCTGTCAGCTCAAGACCCTAGTAGGTCGAACTTTAAAGTCCAACCTGTCAATAAAGCATAACGGTAGGTCGGGTTTTAAAACCCAACCTGTCAACAAAGCAAACTAACACATCGGACTTTAAAGTCCGATGTGCTGACTCAACTAACTGACATGTCGAGTTTTAAAACCCGACCTATCAGTAAACAAAGAAAACTTAGAAACTCAAAAACGACTAAACGAAAAGATGCGAAATGAAAATGATTAATCGACAAGGTCAATTAGCCTCTCCTGGAGCCCGTGAGGTACGAAATGGACAAGTTTCGTAGGGTTGCCTCACCATTTAGGTCGCACCGAAATCGAGGACAACAGGAAGCTCACTACTTCCTGATGGACTTGCTAAGCAAGATACAAAGAAATATAGACTTGTTGAGGAGATGCATTATCTAATTGATGCATCTGGCATATGCGGAAGTGGAAATCCCCTTTTTTCATATTACTCCATCATACAGATTTGATGCTTATCACAAATAATTTGTTCTTCTATTTATATCTTCCACCACACCTCAAAAGACCAAACAGGTTGGCTCCAAAAAGGCCTTTAGGTGACATGTGTAGTATTACATCTAGGTCGGCTTTAAACATATACATCATGAATTAGAATGAGTTGTGAATCAACCCAAAAAGTAATTGAACCCAAAAGACATCACAACACATCCTCCAAAAATAATATGAGAGATTTGGATTAACCACAAATGAAGGAAATCAAATTATTGGCCCAAACATCAGCAACAACACCAAAACTACTAATTGTACACCTTAGCATCACAAAGGAGAGACTAAAACCATTATGCAGACCAAGATGTGAGTAATTTAGACCATCCAAAACATCCTTAGAACCATCTCTTGAAGTAATTGATCATTCCATGCTGGTGCGAGTGGAGAAACCCAGTGAGCTATTAAGAACAGAGCATTCTGACAAATTGTGACACTTCAATATATTGGATAGTGTATTGCGGTGTATGAAATCATATGAAACTCGTATAGATGAAGCATTATCCTTATTGATCGTATACCCAAGTTCGCACAAGCATATCTACTACTCTAGACAAATGTGAAGCAGTCTAGTGAATAAATGAGACACTTGACTCTATTCTAGTGCACACTGAAGAACAGATAATTCTAACTCTTACTATAGAAATGTTTATGACATGAAATCCAAGAAATAAACTCCTTGTAGACTATCAATCTTAACCTTGGAACCACACAACTAGATCATGCAATGTGGAAGGATGCGAACCAAAATATAGTCACTAACATATGAAAAATATGTAGTTTTTCACTTAGACAACTTTCCTCTAGTGAATAAGTATGAACCAGACTTAAAAGTCATTCATCTAACTCCTTAGAACATGCAAATCCAAGTGTTCCTCGTTCAAAGCATGAAGCATGTGTAACAAGTTTAGCCAAGTACACACTATACATTTGGACTGTCATTCTATCACATATACATCTGTGGATCTTCTGAACTGACTTTCTTAACTTCAATCATGTGAATCCCACATCATTTCTCAGCCTCTTCAACTATATCAATCCATCTCTATACAAGTATGATAGGTCATCAAGTTGACCTCAAGTTGACATCAATGACAAAAACATATTGTACATATTTCTAACATAAATATCCCCATGTATGTTCACATGGTTTGTTTGAGGTATCTATTATTATGGTTATTTTATTAATCCATTTGTTGAGTTGAGTTTTTTTCTTGAAGATAATGTTAATTATCTTTTTTTATTTATTTATTGGGGGACTCTTTATGAGTTGCTTTTTTTAACCTTTTTGTCCTCAATTTTCTTGAGGTGGAATAAACAAATCACTGATTAATTGCTAAAAATATTTGAATTTGAGTTGTATCATTTAACCCTATGCTTTGGAAACTTATGTTGAGGTAAGTTCCCCTTTTTTGTTTCATTACTTCATTTTGGTGATAAAATTTTTAGAGCAAATGTTCAATTTGGCATGCAATTTAAGAGATCTTACAAATGGGTTTTTGTTGTTTATGTTGAGCTCCATACCATGCATCCTTGCTAATTTATTATTTACCCTATGATCTTTGTTCTTATTTGTTACCTTGCTCAATTTTTTTTTTCTAAGAATGATTTAACGAGAATTGTTTCACCTATATATCTTGAATCTTGAATGGAGCAGAGAAGAGGAGACATTAGGGTTTCTTCAGGGGATGAGGATGATGAATCTAATGAGGCTAGAGACGCTAATGCCTTGTTTGTTTCAGAGCGGGCTTCTTTTGGTGCCATGGTGGTTTTTTCGGGGGCCTTGCTTGAGGATCCTGTGGTGTCTAGTGTCTGTGAGGAGTTGGGTGTGGCCTGATTGTTGTCCATGCCCTTCCCCCTCCTTTTGTTGCTGATGTTGGAGGACTTTCCTTTGGGCATAACAATTGTGTTTGGTGTCCTCCCCTTCGACAAGGGCTTTTTAGCTATTCTCGTGGTGCATCGTGGGGGAGTTTTTGCTTCAAATGGAAGTTTTGTTGCAAGGAAGGAGGGATCTATGTTTTTGGTGTCCCTTCATGGTCAATTGTTCTTCCTTGCTACTAATGATCTTGTCCTTGGGAGCAACTAGAGGAGTTTGCATATCTTTTTGTGCCCCTTTTTTCTCAAATGCCCTGATGACTGGTCGATCTGGTATGTTTCAAGGCCTTTTCTTGGTGCTTTCTCTAGAGCCTTGGGGGGTGTTTCTCTCTCTATTTTTGTTGACCCTCTAAGTGGATCATTTTTGGTGATTCTCTTTCTTTGGTTTGGGCTTTGGTTGGGCTTTCTGCTTTGTGGGGGTTGATGATCTTGGTGAGAGCTACCTATGTCCCTTTGGCTTGTTTGTTTGGTGGAAGCCTGGTTATGATGGGGACCCCTTTTGGTAGCTTTGAAGCCTCTCTAGGCCTTGCATGGGGTTGCTTTTTCTCTAGTATGAGGATATGGTGCTTCACTGAATACAGTTCTTCCCTTTGGACTATTTTTGTTTTGGTGTGCATTCCATTTCTTCTTTTTGAGTTGGAGACCCCGTTGGTGGGGTGGAATTTGGCTTGGCTTCCATTCTTATTTTACATCCTCCTGGCCGATCCTATAAAGGTGGATGGCTCTTCTTCTTTGGTGAGGAATGGCTTTGTGGGTATTGTGGTTTTGAGTTTCTTGGAAGCTTTCAAACCCCATCTTTTGGTGGGTGGTTGCATTGTTGTTGCCATTGTCTGTGATGTTGAGAGGGCCCTCTATCATGATATGGATTATTCTAAGTTGAGGGGTTTTTTTGTTTGCTCTCATGCCCAATCTCATGTCTCTTCTATTGAAGTGAAGTGTTCTCCTATGGAGGTGTGATATTTCATGTCGGTAGTGCTGAGGGATTGTTTCTTCTTCAGTTTGTTTTCTCTCCTACTTGTCTTATTGAGGTGGAGAGTGATTGGGTGGGAGAGGTTCAATGCTACTACAAGAGGGTTGTTGTTGCCCTGTTTATGGGTCTTGGCTGTAAGATTGTTGATAAGTTGTTGAGGCCTTTTTTTCTAGTTTTGGGGCCAATGTAAAACCCATTAACCTTAATTAAGGTGATTTTTTGGGAGGTTTTGGGCTTCTTTATGGTGCAAATGGTTTATTATTGTTGATTTTACTAATTTGCTTTGTGTGGGCTACCAATTGTTTGATGATCATCTTTTTGGTAACATTTATTTCTTGTTATGGGTTTCGGGTCCCTTCAAAACCTACTTTATGGGGTTTCGGGCTTCCCTCAAAACCTATTTAATCCTTAATTAAAAAGTGAGTTCTAGTAACCAATCCTCTTTCCTTCATTATATTTTTACTTCTTTGATGCAATTTGATCTCATGATTTTCATCCATGATGATTTGTTGCCTTCGTCTTTTCTTTTTGTTCATGAAATAGACTAGCATGGTGGTTTTAAATCATAATTTAGTTAGTCTAGTAATATTCATTAATATTTCATGATCTAACAATGTGTTCTCTATTCCTTGATGGTTTCTAACAATTTGTTCATGCAATAACAGTCATTGGCCATCTTTGATTTGCAATGTATGTATTCCAAACTAATGAAGTGATATTTTCCCTTGGCAATTATGTTAGTGCAACTTTTGACCATAGGATGTGATGAGTCACCCATTGAATAACTCATGAGAGTTTCAAGGGGTCTTTTGGATGTTCTGAAAAGAATGCCCAAACACTGATTCCTTGAGAATAAGGGACCCTGCCATGGATCAATCTATGTTGAACTTTTCTAGATATGGCTCTTGTTATCTTCAAGACATGACAAGGAAGATTTTATTAGGGAGTGCATCACTTGTCCAAGTTAGAAAGTGGTGGGCCTAATATCTTTTCTTTGCAATTTCCTTACTAAGTTTATCTAAGTGCTTTAAAGGCTAAGAGATCATTAATCATTCCACGTGTGTGCAAACATGAATGTTCTTTGTTGATAGTTTTATCTCTCAATGGCCAATGAACTTCTAATTTTGAAGATCGATAATTATGCACCATTTATTGCAAGTGTCATTGGTAGAAAAGGTAAAGTGCATAAAAGATCTATGGACCATTGATCTTGGATCTTGATGAGTTGCAATGAACTATGAAGAAAATTAGCTTGGAAGAACATGAAGTAGGCACATGGTTTTTCATGATTGTTGTGGGGTTGATTTGTTTTACAATTAGATGTTATACACCTTGCCAATCCAAAAGTTTTATTTATTTATTAGTAATTATGTACCCACGTCTTTGAGGCATCCACTTGGGGTGACATTAAATGTCACTTATAGTATGTGTTTGGCAACTTGTATCATTGCAAATTTTAAGATGTGTAAGAGTTTCCAAGATAAAAAGAGCATGAAGGGAAGGAGTTAATTATGGATTAGGGAAAATATTACAAGCATTCTTTTAAGAAGGTAGATAAGACCAAAGTAGAGTATCCAAGTTGGAATATGATGTTTCCATTTGATGTTTTGTAAACTCGCTAAGTTTGGGAATTTAATCTTGTTCCTGATTTAGGCACCTAGTTTAGCCTATGGTTTTTAGCACATAGTTTTAGAAACCACTTGTGTTTTATAGTTTTGATATCGGTTACATATTGGGTGCTTGGATGGAGATATTAGACTTGTGATTTTACAAGAGTTTATGTTACCAAATTTTCTATAGATAAAGTTGGCATAAGAGGGAAGTAGATACTTTCAAGTGTATTGAACCACTATATTATTGATGATTGAATAATACATTGATGCTCTTTTTTGGGGAGGTATTTTTTCCAAAAGGATTTTCTAGTGTAAAATCACTATTACGTATTTTTTCTATGTGGTTGCATGTTATTGAGTGTATGTTTTATCATTTTGAAATTGTTTTATCTAAGTTTTTTATTTCATGTTTCTCCTTTGAAGATTAGGGTAAGAGGCATTCCAATTTATCTAGCTTCCTTTCATTTGGTATTAGAGCTTGGCTTAGTTCTCTTAATATTATGAAAAATGATTTTACAACCAAAACTATGTTTAAGTAGGAGCCTTACATAGAGATCATAAAATTGTTGAATCTAAGTTTTTATTTCATGTTTCTCATTTGAAGATTAGTGCAAGAGGAATTCCATTTTATCTAGCTTCCTTTCATTTGGTATTAGAGCTTGGCTTGGTTATCTTAGTATTATTAAAATTATTTTATGCAACAAAAATATGTTTGACTAGAAGCCTTACATATAGATCATATTTTAGGTAAAATATGGTGAGAACATCATGATTGGAGATGAGAAATTTCAATGGCATAAATTTTGAGTTGAGTCTTAAAATGGAGGTTCTACATATAGATCATGATCTACAAGTTGCAATTTTTAGAAACAAGCCCTCAACTATGAAGGATGAAGACTAGATGATGTTATATCAAAAAACTAAAAGCTTGATTAGGCAATATTTGGTAGTGTAAAAACCAAAAATTGCCTCTTAGCATTTTTGTTATCATCAATTTCCTTCACATCACCACCTTCTAGAATTAATTAAATAAATTTTATTTATTTAATTGATTGTCTCAATTTGTCTAATAAAGTTAATTAAATAATTTTAATTATTTAAATAATTAGAAAGTATTTCTCTAGCGTTAATTAAATAAATTAGGATAATTTTATTTAATTAATCAATCATTTTCTAAAGTCAAACCTTAACAAATAAATACAACATTTATTTATTTAAGTTCATCATTCTCATCCCAAATAATTAAATAAAAAGAACCTTGTATTTAATTCTTATTTTTCCTCTTAGTTTATTAGTTGGCTAAAAGTTATTATTTAAACTAGTTAATCATTTGCATAATCTAAATCATGATTAATCAAGGTAAATCTTGCACAAGGTTCAAGATTGTAAACTTAAAAAAAAAAAGAAAAAAAGAGTACTTTTTAAATCCTCACCCTCCATATTCTCTAAAAAAAATTCCAACCCTACACAAAACTACAAAAAAAAAATGGATTTCTAAAAAATGACCTTTGATCATCATTTTCTCCTAGAAGATCTTATCCATTCAAATTCCTTGCATTATGGACCTCCTCGTCTGTACTAATCACAAGGTGCCACTTAAAGGATTTTCATGCATATAATTCTATTAATCAACCTTCTCCATTGATCTCATAAATCAATCTCAACCCTTGATCATTCATCCTCCAAGTCTATAAATAGCCTATCATATGAGCTACTTTAAACAACCCTTAAAATCCAATGTTATGATGACAATTCAAGAACCTTACATCCAAACTTTCATATATCAATTCTTGAGGACATCCACCTTTGGTTGTAATTAAAGACTTATTTGTAAGGGATTGTTTATTATCTTTCATCTTTTATGCATAGTCTTTCTTTTAGTTTAGTTTAGAGGTGGCAATTACATGTAGAATAATGGTTCGAATATTATAGTTTGATTATTTTATCTATGTTTTATATATGTACATATTTTGACATGTCTAATGGGATCTACATCCATTTTAACATCCTTTGTAGCTTTGTGCCATAGGATGATAGTTCAGCTTGTGTGACTTTGATTGTAGCCTATCTATTTCACATTTTGGTGTATGCATCTTGCTTTTAGGATGTCTATTGACATTTTAGGAATTCATTTACATGTTCACTATAACATTATTTTTTCCTTATTTTATAGAATTTTAATCTTTTGAATCTATTATGCAATTTTTCTTATTCATAATCTATTTTTATGTTGTACTAACCATTTATGTGCATATTTAACCCTTGTATTTGCGTATTTGTTTACATTTTTTGGTTAGCATCATAGATTGGTGTGTCTATGCCTATTTCGGTGCATTTGTAAACTCATGGCACATTCATTTATGAATCAACACCTCTATCCCCAACCTTGAATCCTTCTTCCTATTATTTTAGGCTTGATTTTGTGGCATTTTCTAGATTTTGTCTTTGATGAAGATGTGACTAGGGGCTTTTACCAAAAAACCTAGTCATGCAACCAACACAACAATTTACGCAAATACAATTCATAAACAAATAACAACAATCTAAATGTTATTCCAAGACACAACAAATTCATAATATTTTATTCATGTGTGCAACAAGAGTCCAAAGTTTACAATTTTCATTCAATCAAACAAGTCTTCTTCTTCTTCTCTCACCTAACACCCTATCAAAACTATAAAAAAATCCCCTGAGAACCTCTTCAAAATACAATAACTTCGCATGTATATTGTTTGTGCTAGAACATGAGGTGTTATCAAGAATGGACAACTATTGAAATTGAATCAATTCTTGTTCTTGTGAACCCTCATTAAGAAACGGAATCATCATACAAAGAATATGTGACACCTTTGAAAAATAAAATTTTGATCACCATCATTACAAAAAAATCATTTGTTAACTAAGTCTTTTGCATCATTTTTTACAAAAAATAACTTTCATAAACTTCTTTCCATGTTCGTACTAATTTGCAAACTAGAGAAAACATTGAAACTATCTTCTTTCAAGGAAATGAAAGGTTTGCAAACTTTTTATTTTTAGTGAAAATAAATTTCACCAAACTCACTCTTCCTTAAAACATCAGCTTATTTCTCAAAACTTTGAATCTAGTTGAAACTAAGTGTTTTTTATGATTCTATCTTTCAATAAACCAAGCGGTTCATGAATTGAGTTTTTCAATAAAATGAGAGGTTTGTGAACTAAAGTTTTTTTTTCTGAAAATACAAACTTTTTTTTCTTCCCTTCTATTTTAGCAAATAAGCATTTTGGCAACTTGACTTTTGACATACTTGCCTTTTAGCAAACCAAGGGGCTTGATAGTCTCTTATGTTGAAATGCACTAACATCCTCCCAAAGACTTTAAACTTCACAAAATTTAAATTGTAAAAATTCATTAAGTTATTCAACTTGATTATACCATAACTTACTCAAGTTGAACTTGAAAATTTTCCTAAGGAAAATCATAAAAAGACAAATGAACTAAAATTGAAAATAAAACCTAAAAAAGTTTTGGTTGATGTTGGATTGCCTATGGACCTAAATGCTCCTATATTAAACACATCAGGTAAGAATTTTTTTAGTTTAGCCCACAAAATGGATTTGAATGGTAGAACCACCCTTACAAGTTGCAAACAACCAACAAAATCATTATATCAGATTCATTAGAAACTTTCTTCTTTTGCTTCTCCTAGCATTTGACTAGGATAAGTATTGTCCTCCACCTATTATGTTGTTTATTCTTATTTCCTCTTATTGACCTATATCCACAACAACTTGAAACCCTCCTCCAAATTATATTCCACTCAACAGTCCTCATCTCACCTTTTTGAACTCCTCTTCTCCCTCTCATGGGATTCAACCCACAATGATTTGACCTCCTCCACCAATATACATGATCTGTGCCATCTCCTCCAACATCAGTATACAAATTTGTACTGACAATAATATGGAAATTAAAGATTTTCATCTACACTTCCTCTTCACACTTTCATTTTTCAGCACCACTTTTCCCTCCATCTCTTCTTCCATTTGCATTTACTTTCTCTGAATTATCTCCCATCTCTCTTCTCCTAAGATTCTTTCTCTTGTAATAAAGGAAATATTTAAAGCCCTACCTTAGACTAAACTCATACTTTTTCTCTTTTCCATCTTTAATCGTCCACAATCTACTTTTTTTGAAACCTACACACACCTTGATTTGATGCAAGAGCATTGGACCATTTTTGGTTTTCTTATTTACCTATTTCGAATTTGTACTATTTGTTGAATTTTTTATTGGATTCAATATTGGGAGGCAGTTATGGAAACAGTGTGGAATAGTTGGAAAGGAAGGGCTAAGAAGACCAATCGGATATTGATTGAAAAGAAAGAAAAGAGGGAGATCGAACGGGTTGGAAAAGTGACTCAAGCAAGCTAGGAGATGCAAGGGAAAGTCAGGTGCATACATAAATTGACACCATATCAAAAACAAAGAAATAGGCCAGATAAAGAGAGATGAATCGGAGAGAGAGAGAGAGAGACTAGAAAAGAAGAGAAAGTGATATGGAGAAGAGAAATCATATAAATTGATAGAGTTTGGGGGAAAGAGATCAAGTAGAAAGGAGAGACCTAAAATTGCTAGGAAGAAGGGACACGTTCAAAAAAGTGAGGCAAAGGCAATGTGAATAGTCAAGAGTTGCATGGATACGTCTAGAATTTACTATTGCATATAAAGGGTGGTTGCAAGAAGTTGAATCCCACTTTTGGGCAAAAAGTGGAAGTGTTTTCTCTGTTTTTCAAATTTTCTGTCGATTGATGTCAACATTTGATGCACTTAAAGATTGAATCTCAAAAGAATTTAGTAATAGAAAATGTAGTGCTCGGAGTCTACTTTTCAAATATGTGATTTATTTTAATACCCATATGCTAGAAATCCCTTTTTAGTAGCCATGTTTAAAACCCATTTTTTCAAAATGCCTGTTTCAGGACCATACCACACGTGTACGACCACCCTTTTTTGATGCAAATAAATGAATTTTTGCAAATCCTTTCGGGAAATGATACTTAAGATACCAAATATTGATGAGAATATTTTGCTTTTTTTTTATTGAATATTTTTTTTTAATTAATTTTTAACTGACAATAAAGTATATTTTCAAAACATCGGGTGTACGACCACCATAATTTGATGAAATTTTCATATTTTTAATTTTTTTTTTAATATTCAAAAGAATTGTATGTAGATCGATTTCATATAATTTATTTTTCTAAAATCCTAAAAACAAAAAAGTTATTAAAGTCTTAGTGAACCTTGGTATTTTAGGTTTAGGTTCCACTTTTGATTAATAAATAATACAAAAATAATAAAAATAATCTTATCACTATGAAATTTACATTTCTGAAATTAGGATGTTGAGATCTCTAATGGGTTTTCGTTTCGTCAAAAAATTCAATCAGAAAGGCCCTCAAAAAATTAGGCCAAGGTAGAAATCTGATGTTGTTTTACCTTAGTCATTTTTTTGGAGGTCCAAGCATAGGTTTGGTGGGACCAAGCCTATCCCGAAGAAAAAAACAATGCTAAGGGTTGTTTCCTACCCCTAATTTTAACAAACAGACACATGTTTTTTAAATTCAAAAAATGGGCACCTATTTTGCTTTGTACAGTTGAAAGTGAAACGGGCGCCCGTTTCGCTTTGTACCATTGAAAGCGAAATGAGCGCCCGTTTCTGAAAAGATCCGTTGGGCCAGAATCTGGCCCACAAACACAAATTCCAATGATTGAATGATTTTTCAATCATTGTCTGACAGGTACGATCTGCAAAGAGAGTTTTGATTAATCATTCTCTTTTTTTGTCTTATTGTCGATTTGGTAAGGAGATCGATTCGAATTCAAAATTTGGTGTAGCCATGGGATGAAATCAATGCAGGAAGAGGGAAAGGAAGGTTCTGACAACTGAGGAGATTGCAGCAAATAGGGAGAAGGAGGCAATACGTCACCAAGAGAGAAGATCAATAATGAGACAAGGAGCTTCAAGTTCCACAATCGTTTCAGAAGAGAACATCAATGAGACCATAAATGATGACGAAGGAAACACAATAGAACCATTTAATTCAGGTGCATCTTCTAATCCATTATTGGATACATGTATGTCTTCACAACCCTATGTTTTTTCTCATGAAGAAATTGGTGATTTAGTAGAAGCGGGTTACTTATTAAATCAAACGCCAATTGAAAATCAAACCCAAAATGAAATTAGAACTTAAGCTGAAACTGAAATTGAAATCCAAATTGAAACCCCAAATGAAACTAGATCTTAACTTGAAACTGAAATTGAAATCGAATTTGAAACTCCAAATGAAATTGAAAGTCCTCCTGCAACTAAAACCAATAATGTGTATGTAGACATGGAAACACCAATTGAAAATGAAACATGTTTGGATGATAATCAAACGAAAGAAAATTTTGAAATTAAAAGTGATGTACTAGACAACATTCTTGGCTTGGTTTCATGGAGACAGATTAGGACACATGCAAATAGATTGTTTAGACATTTTTTTTATAATAAGAAATTTGGGTGTCAATGTCAATTAATGGTACAACTAATTAAAATGACTAAAATGCGAAAAGTGATGAAGAATTTAGGCTTTTATGTCAAACCCAAGAAGAAGGACAAGTCTTTAAAACAAGTTGTATTGATTGTTGCTAGCGCCTTTGATACAATCGGAAAGAAAAGTCATTCTAAAGTTAAAAATGCGACACGACGGGCAATAACAACAACTTTAGTAAGCCAAACAACTTCTAATAAAAGAATGGTGAGTAACATAAGTGGATATCTTAATATTCATCGTAAAAATTTGTCAAGACCTGTAAAAAGAAGAGTTAATTTTGAAAGTGATCCGGCAAACAAATTGTGGACTTTTAGTGGTAGACTACCAAGGTCTAATATGAAACTTACTGGTGAAGTCAAAAATTTGATCGAAAAATTCTGGCACGATAATATGAGAGTATCACCTAATGTTAGAGATGTTCTTAAATTAAGAGTTGGGTCAAAAATTCGTGATCCACATCCAAAACACCTATTGGACATGACCAAACTGAATTGTACAAAAAAAAATTGGATGATAAGGTGTTGACTATTAGCATTTGCCAAAGGTCTTTTGAAAAGTGTAAACCTTGGTATGTTCGAATTAACAAGGAAAGAGACACATGTTGTTGCAAAACTCTTGTTCAATTTCGCTACCATTATGATGTATTTTGATATATACGTGTTACCATGCATAGTAATGGAAAGTTCCAAGAATGTGGTATAAATATACCACCTGAAACTATAAAGGAGTTTATATCAAGTTTGTTTTGCAACCCACTAAATGAGCAAAATTTTCTTTTCAATGCATGTGTTTCTGGTGTATGTGATATATGTGGCAATCTTGCATTGTTGGATGAATGTTTGCATGAAAATCTTTCAAATGATTTTGGACAACAATTAGTTGATGTTAAAAGATTTAAAATTGTTGAGTATCCACTGAAGGATGGAAAGGTTGGAAGACGATGCGATCTAATCACTGAAAAAGTTAGTATTCATGCATTTATGAATGAATTTAAGAGTAACAGCGTACCTAAATATGTTAAACACACTCAAAATACTAGATGGCTCGATGGTCAGTTTCGAATATGTAAGGATACATTTCTTGTTGGTAGTATACTTTCGGTTGTTGACTTTGTAGAGAACTACACGCTTGCACCACAAGATGAGGTCCAATCACAATACTACAATTTAGTGCAAGTATTGATTTTTGTCCATATTGTCTATAGGCATGCACCAGATAGTACAAAAGAGGATCGCAAAATTTTGAGAGAGTACCATTTATGTATGAGTGATAATAAATTACACTCATCTGAGTTTGTCCAGTATTGCTTCAAGACCTTTTTTCAGAATTTGAGGGAGAGAGAAATTCAGATGACACAACATCTAATATGGTATGATAATTGCACAAGGCAATTCAAGAATGCCAGAATGTTTTATTGGTTGAGTAGGATTCATAAGAAAACTAATATCGAACACATGTAGAGTTTTTTTGAGGTTGGACATGGGAAAGGAGAACATGACCTTGCCTGTGCATGTGTTAAGAGAGCCCTTTGTAGAGAGAAACTCAAATTCGAGGAAAAGGCTAAATTTAAAAATGCAAGTGCAACTGTGGATTGGTGTAGTGCAACTTTATCCACGGGATCAAGTCAAAACTCTACAATTAGACGTTTCTTCTGGCTAATTAAAGAGGAGAATATCCTTCCAAGATATGATTGTAATACAATCAATGGGTCAGCTAGATGGCATTCATTTAAGATTTCTAATTCTAACACTTGGACTATATGGACTAGAGAGCTTGCATGCTTTTGTCAATTTTGTGTTGCAGGTGAATGGGAAGAATGTGAGAATATGGAATGGGTCGAAGAATGGCAACACAAATCCTTAACATCTAGAGAGACACAATATCAAGATGTTACAAGAAATGAAGACCCAGATCATGCATTTGCATTAGAAGATTATGATTGTGTTTCAGACCTCATACAACCTGGTAATTTAATTCAATTTCTTGTTTATAACTTTAAATTATATATTTTAATGTATTGTCATATAATTTATGATTGTATTTGAATTATAAATTCTAACAAGTTTTATTTCTACATGTACTTAAATTTGTTTTCTAGGACATGTATATGTTGTTGTTGCACCTGAGGATAATGATGAGCAGGTTGAGTATTGGCTAGCTAGATGTATAGAACCCAAGAAAAAGTTGATATGTGATCAAGTAGATGATGATGGTTTTCAGTATCCAGTTGGGTCTGTTGTGGTAGTTGGCACATGGCTATGCAAATACTTAACAAGAAGGAATGGCTTACCAGCTTATGAAGACTACCAATCAGAAAAGAAGATTATACACTATTCTCATTTGGTGGTGGCAACAAACATCAAATTAGAAAGATACAAAGGTAGACCTGCTAATAAGGTATTGTGGACACTTTCAGTAGAAGAGCATGAGGCAATCATAGACGCATTGCAAAAGAGAGAGGATGCAGATGGTACATTAGGTTGAATCAAATTTATATGCATGTAAGTTTGTGTTACTTGTGTGAACTCTTTTATATTTAATCATGATAATTGTTTTTCTTTGTCCCTTTAACATTGTATTTGTCTATATTTGATACAATTTTGGTTTCATAAACAACATTGTATTAGTTATCTTCTTCTTAATGTTATTTTGTGCACATTGTAATTTTGTTACAATCATTCTATTTTTTTATGATATATTTATTTTATCGTAATCTCGTCATAGATAAATTGTAAGTTCTTGATTTTATTATTATTTTAAGAATAAGATGTTATTGTAAATTGGGATAATTATTTTATTGAATTATGAACTGTTGCACTATAAGATGATCAATCATAATGTTAAAATATAAAGTCATAAATAGAGCATATATAATCACTAAAGGGCACCAAATCACAAAACAACATCACATATATATAATCATTAGAGGGCGCAAAATCACATAACAAGACTTGATATCATAATAGCAATGAAATGACATGATAAAAAGTCCTATATATAATCACATAACAATTCCTGGTGACATAATAACGAGTCTTGAAAAAATAATAATAAGGAAATGACATTAAAACAAGTCCAAATAACATAATAACAAAACAACATCACATATATAATCACTAGAGTGCGCCAAATCACATAACACGGCTTGATATCATAATAGCAACGAAATGACATAATAAAAAGTCCTATATATAATCACATAACAACAAGTCCTATATATAATCACATAATAACAAGTCCCAGGATAACATAACAAGTGTCATCATAAAAAGTCCATAATACAATAACATGACATGATCTAAAATATATAATCTAAGAACTCGCGTGCATCTCATCTGCAGTCCTTTTCACTCCACGTGAAGGTGGCTGAGATGAATCATCCTATTGCACGTGGTCCTGAGATGCACCATCCTATGTGTGTGCAGTATCAGTGTCTCCACCCTCCTGTACATTACTAAAAGATTTTACATGAGAATAAGATTTAACATGAGAAGAAGTTACTTGCATAATTCACTTATAAAGTAATTAAATACTAAAAATTTAAAATAAATTACCATATGACCGTGCTCTACAATGCCCTCACTGGTACGTGGAGGTCCACTCTCATGAACAAGAAAAGTGGTTGTAGTCAAGTCCTACAAAAAAAACATTGTACATCAATTTTGATAATCCCTATGAAAGCCAGGTACACAGTATAAACAAATTAGAAATTATTTTTCTAATCATCACCGCAAATGACAATGTCGACGGTTGCATCTGGCTCAATCCCATAGCCATACCAATACTGGTAGTGGTATCGACTTGAACAACATATATAAAGCATGAATCAAACTTGTATATATACATAAATTATAAAGTATGTATATAGACTACAAGTTTATCGCAGAAAAGCATACATGTGATGCAGGCAAAGTAACTGATGGGCGAAGGCATACATGTGATGCACCTTCAAACAATCCAGAAGCCTACAATTGCAAAAAATAATGAGCATGAATCAAAGTTGTACATAAATTAGTAAGCATATAAACGCTTCAAATTAATGGATGAAAAACATATTAGTGGTATATGAGGCTGAGCCTCAGCGGTCCACGGGTCACGTGAAGAACTACCCACCCCGGTGCTACACGAAGCACCGTACAAAATTGAAAAAACATATCATACACATCATTACATTAAAAAATTTATTGTTTATTTTAAATGTACATATCAATAGAATGTATCTAGATGAAAGTGCATACCGTAAATGGGGCACCAACATCTCTAGGTATCGAGTTAACATGATGTCGATTCCTCAATGACATGGTATGATCCATCCTCTGTTCAGAAAAAATTGACTCATGTTATGGTTCATATGTGTATATATAAGGAATTTAATATTGCACTGTAAATTATATAAATAAATTTGTATCTCTATAGGCTGATCATCGTCTGCCCATAGGAGATCAACATATGAAGAGATGACATTAGCATGTGCAACCTCCTTGGCATCATCATAACCACCATGGGCAGTATCAGCATCATCAAAATCACCATCTCCTCCAGGGGCAACCTCACTTTGTGGACCCGTACATACATCCTCGCAACTTGTGCAACTGCTATACAAAAATTGCCCAGCATGGCACTCAATGAACCAAGAGCAGAATCCACTACTTGATGATGGGCAGGTGTTGGAACAACTGGTGATGGAAGAGGAACCAATGGATCTATCTCTTCACCCGTCTTAGGGTTCACAAAATATTGTTTCAAATCCATTTTTGTTATTTTTAATTCATTGACTTGTTTGTATGTTAGGTCATCAGTGTAAAATGCACGCAATCTCTCTCGCCAACTACGATAGCTATCTAGCTCGCTATCTAAAGCCTGTATAGACTATACAATCCCTTGCATACTATTTGCAAGGTGTAACAACTGTGGAGGTGGATGAGGCTCACGTCTAATGGTATGGATATCTCTAATCAAAGAATCAATATTCGTCCTAATGGTCTACCTCAACTGATCGGGTGGAGGTGGAGGTGGCACTAGACCTAATAGCTCATCTATCTCAAACTCATCCATTCTATGAAAATAATCTGCATATATATACAAACATGAAAATTTACAATTACTATTTAATTTACATTTCACCTTCCAAAAAAACATAATTAAATACAATTTACCAACTTAAATATAAAAAAAGGAAACTCACATAGATCTATAATATTATTAATAGGTGGATCTATTTTAATAATAAGCATCATTTAAGAAATATTATCCACTTAAATCAAAGTATAAGAAATATTTTGCAAAATAAAACATCATAATGCCCATGCAACTCAAACAATACTTTTTAACATCTAAAGATGCATTAGTATAAGTTCCATCAAAATCATAAAAATAATCATGAGAGAGAGAGAGAATAGATAATGAATAAAATGACTCCACTGATTTAGGTAATGAATAATCATCTCCTCTAGACTCCACTGAGGGCTCATTCTCGATTAAGATTTTTTTTTAGTTGCCATTTTGGGCCATCATGGTGCATTTGTATGTTTGTTATAGAGAGATGGATGATTACAATACCTATGATAGTTGTACTTTGGGACCCATAATAGTTGACCATCTTGTCGTGAGAGGCTTCTAATCATAGTTTACTGGTAGCATTGTGTAGTTCATCTTTTCAAAGAAGGTAACTTCCATGGAATTACAATTTAGTACCCTTGCAATATTTAACCATTATCGTCAATTAGGCTACCACTTTATATTTTCAACTTGATAGGATTCGATTCAACTACTCTCTTTTGGTTTTAACTAAATTCATTAAAGTCATAAGTTATATCTATGAACTTGTCAATACATGTACTACTTTGTTGCGTTCTTTGCTAGAATCATGGGATGATTTAGTGATCGCAACTAGTAGTACTACACTAAGTTGAAGCTTGAATAAATAGTAGGTTCTCTACTCTTGGAGTTAAAACAAAAAAAAACTCTATTTTTTTTTTATATTCAATTTTATATTGGTATTTTCTTGTTCAAAGTCGCAACCCACAAAATGTGATTCCAATATTGATCTATATTTGATTCTTATTTTTATTAGATCTGCCAGTAGTGTGATTTATTGTCCCTTTAACTTAAATCAAGCTATGTAAATTTAAAGCCTCGTAACTTTTGATAGAGAGCATATTTTTTCATGCTTCATGTGGCATTGAAAAGGTGGTTCATTAATCTTCATGGATCACACAATTATTTTCTAGAATATTCCCTTGTATTTTATATTTTATTTTTTGTGATTTCACATTCTAGTCATTTACTTGGACATCTTGGCACTTGAAAATGACCGTCTTAC
Organism: Cryptomeria japonica; assembly: GCF_030272615.1. Lineage (NCBI taxonomy): Eukaryota > Viridiplantae > Streptophyta > Pinopsida > Cupressales > Cupressaceae > Cryptomeria > Cryptomeria japonica. Next base: position 220,442,635 of record NC_081414.1, on the reverse strand, counting down.
ATGAGATGAATTTGTTTGATATGTTTTATATGTATTGATTTTATTGATCTTTTAATTTTTTATTTGAGGAGGTATCATAGGTTTCTCCATTCATCCTTTTGTGGTAAAATTAGAAAGGGATAACTATGATTATTTTGTAAAATGATATCTTGATAATTTTTAGGTGGTGTAATCATTTTCCTTTTATGTATGGACTCATACCTAAACTAGAAACACTAGAAATTATATAATCTTGGTGTAACGTCATTGACCATGTAGGAGTAATTTGATCTAGTATCAAGATCATGATTCTATGTGTATTGCATTGGACATTGATTTCCCCCACACACTTTGGAATAGACTCACGGAGAGCCTCATATCTCTCCATTCCTAGAGGATCCTATTGTAGATTGTTTCATTCCCTTTGTAGATGAAGATCACATACCCTTCGATGGTGATACTTAAGAGGAAATTTATTATATCATAGGTCTTGCATGTTTTGACAATTTAGAGGCTTGTCTCATTCTTCAAGTACTCATCCTATCAAGACCTAATATCCATCTTAAATGTTTTTTATTATTTTAGATTATTATCACCAATTCAATAAACCCAATTGATTTAGTCTAGCATGGCATTAATCACCTTCTAAACATGACCACTTGGGATTCATATCTTTTGAATATATTATCCTTGTTTGAGGAGTTTAGAATGACATATGTTAAATATTATTTTGAGGATATTGATATCCTCTTTCATGATAGATATGCCATCATTGGCAACCCATCATATTATCTTTGGCGATCATTCTACTTTGATCCTCACAAGATTCTTTATAATCATTTTGTTCCAACATGTGAATATTTGCAAAGTTTTTAGAGACACAAGTCTATTTAGATTTGAATTTTGTATTTACCCAGCTTATTATAATGGCATTTCCAGTCACCAATGTATTTATTTCTTCCTAAGGAAAAAAAATGTTGTTTGCAAGTAATGGCTCATTTTTTTTCTTCAATCTTTCATCATTGGCACGTGACCTACTTCATTATGGGGAGTTTTGTATTCTCGTTTTATCTCTCTTATTAGGGGGGTATTTACTATAAAAAGGAGGCATTGGTTATTAGAGGAAGATAAAAGGATAAAGCAAATAGAAAAAATAAGAAAAAGGGCATGTTATCATGTTTGTTAATATATAGTATATCTTTAGAGATTGGGCTAAGTTAGGAAGTAGTAAGGATTAATAGTGATAGTTAGAGTATTATCAAATTTAAGAACCCTATTTTTCACACACACAAAAAAACACATTCATATTCATTATCATTTTAAAGTTCAATTTAAACATAAATTAAACATCTAACTTTTACAAAAAAAAATCCTATAATTAAATACAACATTTAGAAATATAAATTTAAACATTCAAACTTTTACGCATGATTAAAATAGAGAGAGAGAGAGAGAGAGAGAGAGAGAGAGAGAGAGAGAGAGAGAGAGAGAGTAGGTAATTTGAGATACAACGAGTTAGAGAGAGAATAGATAATTTGAGAGATAGACAGTAGGTAATGATAGAGAGAGGGTAACATGTGAAAGAGAGAGAGGGGGGTGATGTGTGTGTGTGAGAGTGAGAGGGGATAATGAGAGATTGAGAGAGAGAGAGCGTAATGACAGAGATGGTAACGTGTACATGTGTGTGAGAGAGAAAAGGGGGGTTTATTGTTGATTTTTATCTAGGGTTTATTGTTTGTTAATTTTTTAGGGTTTGTTGTTCGTTTATTTTCTAGGTTTATTGTTCGTTTTTTTCTATCTAGGGTTTAGCGTTTGTTTTTCTGTTCAAGGTTTATTGTCTATTTTTTGTGTCTAATGTTTATTGTTCGTTTACGTTTTTGTTTTTTGTTTTTTTCCTACAATTTTTACTATTCATGTTTTTTGCAATATTTAAAAACTAAAAACTATTTTAAACATGAAATAAAATAAAATAAAAAATGTTTTTCAAACTTTAAAATACTAAAATTAAAAAATAACCATAAATTAACATTTTTTATGAAAAATAATAACAATAAATTAACATTTTTTTATGAAAAATAATAAAAATAAATAAAACAGAATATAAAAAATAAAACTACGTACCTGGAAGGAGGTAAAAAATGGTCTGGGGGGTCAGCTGGGATGAAAAAAATGGGTACACGTGCTCCTCTGAAACGTTTACCCATTTTTGAAACAGTGAAAATGATGGAAAATGGTTTTAAAAAAAAAAATATACATTCTAGAAACGGGCGCCCATTTTTTTTAAATTGGGCGCCCATTTAGCTTCGAGCGCCCGTTTAGCTTTGAGCGCCCGTTTTTGAATGGCTTGGGCACCTGAAATGAAATGGGTGCCCGATTTGTAAATCAAGCACCCGTTTCTAGCAGGCTCTTTTCCCAACCCGCAGACTTCCGCGGGATTGGGACCCAACTTTGTGCATTTACCCTAAAGGTTAATGTTGTCATTTTGAGTTCCTATAAATTCAAAGGCAAAGATCATTTGTCTTTGTTTTGGGAGCTGTCAATCATCATTTTTTATCAGATTGACAAGATCTTGAGAGTGGAAAGGATCCACCAAGACTTGTGAGTAGAAGAATCTTGAAGGTGTCTCACAAAAACCCTAGAAGGAGTTTGTTGCCCAAGAGGAGCCTATGACTTCAAAGGATTTGAGTTCTAGAATATTTTATTTTAGGAGCGACAAGACCTATAACTACAAAGGGCTTGAGTCCTTGAGGGATTTGTTGCAAGTGAGAAGAGACTTGTGACTACATAGGGTGGAGGAGGCACAAAAGATTGTATGAGATTGTGAAAGAATTTTTTTTTTGCAGGGGATGCAAGAGTCTTTAAGGAAGATGATGAATTCAAAGGGAAATATAGGATGGTTCATGAGGAGACCCATATTAATACCATTTTAGCAAGCAGTGGAGAATAAAAAGCTTCGTGAAGAATTAGCAAAGCTTGAAAGTTGAATGGATGCCTTGGAAAGGAATTATTTTATTAATAATGTTATGATTATAGGAAATGGACAAGAAGTCAAAGGTAAGGGGTTTGCAGTAGGGACATGTCCCTTGCAAGGCATGAAAGAAAAGAATGAAGCTAAGGGGATTAGCGCAATAGTGGCTAAAAGCGAAGAAGCAAAGACTAAGATTGTAGCAGTTGAAGGGGTTATATAAAATAGAGAAGTTGAGATTATAGAGTTTGAAGTTGATGAATTACTTGAGAAAGAATTGATCTCCAAAAATAGGCAACTTAATGAATTTTTTGAGTAGGCAAGCAAGTTAGGTTGTTTTTGATTAAGGAAAAAGCAGGTTTTGAAGGGGCCTCGAAACCCTTTACAAGCAAAACTTAAACAACAAAGCTACGAGAAATAGAAAAGAACAAAACCAACAGAAAACCGAAGAAAACCCAAAAAAGCCCCATAAAGCCAGCAGGCCTTCCAGCATTCAGATTTTTTCCAGGGCTTTAGCCAAGGTGTTGTTGATTTCATACAGCTCTTTGATGTTGTCTTTGAAGTTAGGGGGATCCTTTGCTGAAGCAGCCACAACTTTCTTGATATTGGCCCTGGTTCTCTTCGCAGTACCGCCCATCAGAGTAGCATCACCACTTCCAGTCTAGATGGTCTCTTCCTCCAGGTCAAGATCCACGACCGGTTTAGGAGTGCAGGTATGATCAATGACCTTGGTGATGTCCTCCAGGTTTTTAGTGATAGCAAAGAGGATACTTGGGATAACTCCCATCAGATTTTTCATCGCTTCTTTTCCCTCTTCCAGCGATTTTACCTTATTGTCCATTTCCTGCTTCCAATTAATCTGCTCTTTGTTTTCATCCTCCCTCTTTTCATCTGTATTTATCCCTTTCTTATCCAAGTTTTTCAGGGTCTTGTAGGTCCATCTTTCGAAATCCATTCTAGCCTTAGAGAGCTTCTTGAGGTTATCTAGGATAAGCCCTTTACGAGCACTTTCCTTGTCCTTGCTATCCCTATCCTCAGTCAGGTCCTTCTCAGAGTCTTTGTTCATTTCCTTCTCAGAATTCACTTTGGTTTCCTCATTATCCTTGGGATCCGCTTCTTCCATCACATGGTTGTTGTCCTTACTAGGGCATTCACTGAGGATAGGGCTTTCTTGACTAGGCTCATTATCGTCACTTTCTTCCTCATTACCCAACTCCTCGTCTTTCCAGTTGTCTTCACAGTTGGATTCGTCCATCTCCATTCTGCTACTTTCCTTAACAATGTCCTCTATTTCCAACCCAAGGTGCTTTTCCTTTTTTGGCTGGAGGATGTCTTCTCCTTGCTAGTTTCTCCCTCTTCCATCTTTCTTTTGCCCGGAGAGGCGGAAATCCTCTTATTTTCCAGTAGGGTGAGGGTTTTCCAATGCTCATAGATGAGCAGCAGAAGCCCGTAGTGGAGAATCGGGCTGGAAGGGTTAATCCTGTGTTTGTTGAGGGACTTGGAGAGGGACTGAAAAAGGTAGTAGGGTAGGGATACCTTTTTGTCGTGTCTGAAATGGTTTAAGAGCACAAAGTGGTAGGTGTGGGCCCTGGAGAAATGGCCTTCAACTGTGATGTACTCCATAATTGCATTCAGAACCCAGCCCTACAACTTCTTGATGTTTGCAGCTTTGTAGTAGCCCCCAGTAGCCTTGCCAATTTTAGCCCTCTCTTTCTCTTTTCGTGGGAACGGGTTAACTGCATTGTTGGAGACTTTAAGGTCTCAAAAGAAATTAAGCCCAATGTGGGGCATTCTGGTCACAGTGGAAATGAGCCCAGCATCCAGCTTAAACTTAACTCCATAAAGTTTAAAAGAGCCATTAGACCAGTTTTCGGAAATCTTGGAAACGGCTAAGTTAACCCTACCTTTGTCATAGTCCTCAAGCTTCTCCACGAAGCTGGTAAGAGAGCCCTTCTCCAATTTCGCCCAGACATTTGGCATCACTTTCCAGTCGACGTGTTGTCTAGTTCTTCTCGCCTTAGGTCTCCTCCCATCTTCGGATACGAGCTATCTGCTCTATTTCTTTGCAAATTATAACCTTCTTTCTCGATGTTGCTCAAGTTTTTGAACTGAGTAACCCACAAAGTGTGCGGAAATTTATTAGAGATAATAGAAGATCTGTCGCAATGCCAAGTAATGATGGCCTTTCCAGCAAGGCATAAATGATGCTTTTTACTTGTCATGATCAAATTGTCCTTCTCTCCCCATATAACGGTCCTTTCTGAGGAACTCTTTGATATTTAAATTGAGATCCTCCTCGTGCCAAATTATTTGAGAGTCAGAGTTAACTCCAATATTCGCTAAACAATCTGCAACACTGTTTTTCTCTCTAAAGGCATGTTGAATAATAATTTCTTTGAAATTGGTAATGATCTCCCTAGCTTTCATGATGATATTTTCAATAGACCAAGAAGGCTCTGATTCCCCCTTTAAGCACTTTATAATATTAAGTGAATCTCCCTCAAGCCATATTTTATCATAATTTAGATTTTGGCTATAATTAAGGTATTCAAGGCGACAGAGGCTTCAGCAAAATGGCTAGTTTGATTCCCTAGAGGACCAGCCACCGCCTTAAGACAACTTCCAGCAAAATTCCTAACAATGCCCCCATATCCAGCTTTACCCGGATTCCCTTTAGAGGCCCAATCAAAGTTAGCCTTAATCCAACCCTACGGGGCAAAACACCAAACTAGACCTTCTCTTCCAGTCTCCTTGCTAGTAGTAGTGGTAGAAAGGTTCCACCTATCTTTAAAATCATCTTTAGCAACAGGTCCCTGATCAATGCAGTAGAGGCATTCAAAAATAATCCTAAAGATTTTATCTGCAACCACTTCAGGAATAGCCCTTTTATCCCTAAAAATCTTATTGTTGCGCTCTTTCCAGATATTCCAGATAACAATCGGCAGAGTAAGTTTCCAAGTCTCCACAATTTTAGGATTAGAATTAGGGCAATGCCATTGAAGCCAGGTGTCACCAAGAGAGTTTGGGAAGACCCAACTCAGGTTCCACCTAGTAAGGATGATTTTCCAGATATCCTGGCTAAAAGTGCATTGATTGAGAATATGGCAAGTTGTCTCTTCTTCCTTGCAGCAAAGAGAACACCTACTAGGAAAAATAATACCTCTTTTATGAAGATTGTCCAGGGTTAATACCTTATTTTGGATGAAAATCCAGAAGAAGATATTGATCTTAGGAACTAACTTCTTGTTCCAGACTTTAACCCAAATGGGAATTTCTTCCACCGAGACATTGTGTATAGCCACAGCAGAGGAAACCAAGTATTTCCCATCCAGAGTTTCCCTCCATATCAATCTATCATCTTTGTTGTCTCTAGGGATTTTAGCAGAGAGAGCAATTTGAAGGAGCTTGAGTCCAAGACACTGATGGCTAAAATCAATCCATTTCCCATTTCTCCAGTAATCTCTTACCATTTCACCATACCTGTTTTTGAATCGGTTTATCCAATCTTTAAGGATTGGGATTTCCTCCAGAGGTTTATCTAGGATCCATCTATCTTCCCAAAATCTTATTCTCCTCCCATCCCCAAGGTTCCAAGTTCTGCCAGCAATAGCCCAGCTTTTAGCTGATTGCACAGCATTCCATATGGCGGATCCTTCAACATTAAAAGAGTTGTCAAAGAATTCTTCCTCAGAAGGTTGCATATAGAGATATTTGTTTTTCCAGATAGAGTTCCATTCTCTTTCCTCCCCTTTGAATCTCCATATTTGTTTGGCTAATAAAGCTTTATTCATAGAACCAATGCTCCTTAAGCCCAGCCCATCTGAGGCCTTAGGGGAAAAAATTTTATTCCAGAGAATAAGGGGAATTCTGTTTTTAACTTCCACTCCCGACCAAAGGAACTTTTTTTGGATTTTTTCAATAGCTTCCACAAACTTTGAGGGAATTTTGAATAAGCTAAGAGCATACACAGGAAGATTTTGGAGAGCGGCTTTGAGCAGAGTGATTTTACCTGCTTGACTTAGGACAGCCCCTTTCCAGATAGCAAGTTTCAAGTTAATTATGTCAATTAGCTTGTTCCAGAAGGAATCCTCGGGCTTGAGACACAGAGGAAGCCCCAAATAGGTAGAGGGAAACTCAGAGATGTTGCAGCCAAGAATCCTACCAATCCTTAGTTGCCTTTGGACCGGGGTATTGATGAAAAACATAGAGCTTTTTATCCTAGCTGATTTTTTGGCCAGAGGCAGATTCATAAGTATTCAGAATAATCTTCATATTTTTAGCTTCCAAGATGGTGGCTTCCCCCATGGTAATAGAGTCATCAATGAATTGTTCATGAGAGCAGACAACATTAGATGAAGAAGGTTTCAGACCCTTAAGATTGTCGTCTTCCACATTTTTAAGGATTAATCTACCTAGGCATTCAACAAGAATGGTGAACAGGATAGGGGATATGGGGTCCCCCTGTCTAAGACCTCTAGAACTTTTGAAGAAACTAGACGGGGAGCCATTGACAATAACAGTAGAGGAGGAAGTTTCCATGAGTTGAGAGCAGAGTTGAATAACTTTGTCACCAAAACGAAACGCTTTCATGATCCTAAGGAGAAACTACCAGTTCACTCTATCAAAAGCTTTAGCCATGTCTAACTTTAGGAAGAATCCCTGGTTATTCGCCACTTTTAAGGAGTGGATATTTTCATGAACGGAAATAATGGAGTCTAAAATCTGTCTTCCAAGGACAAAGCCATTCTGTTGGATAGATATAATCCTTGGAAGAATTTCCAATAACCTGGAACTCAGAACCTTGGATAAGATCTTGTAGACAGAGTTACACAAGCTGATGGGTCTAAACTTGTTAAGAGAATCAGCTCCGGGGATCTTTGGGATTAGGATAATGAAGGTGGAGTTCAGTTCCTTAAGAAGTCTTCTAGAGCCAAAGAATTCCTTAACACCATTGCATATGTCAGCCTCCACTATGTGCCAGAAATTTTGGAAGAAAAACATGGGGAAGTCGTCCGGACCAGGGGATTTATCACCCTGAAAGGAGAACACCGCCTTTCTGATTTCCAGATTAGAGGTAATACGGGGTAAAAGGTGGTTGTCAGCTTCCGACAGGATAGGAGGGATAGCTTGTAAAAGGGTGTTTTGCTTGCTGAAATCCGGGATATCCACATCACCCAACAGGGTGCTGAAATGCTCGAGAGCTTCCTTCCTAATGTCACAGTCCTCTATTAAGATGCCTTTATTGCAGTTTAGTCTGGATATTCTATTGGCTGCCCTATGCTTAAGAGCAGTTAAGTGAAAGAAGCAGGTATTTTTATCGCCTTCGTTCAAGAACAAGGCTCTGAATCTTTGTCTCCAGAAAGTCTCTTCATTAGAAATGATGGAGTGGTATTTAGATAAAAGATCATTGTCAGCCATCCTAAGATCTTCGGTCAACCCCACCTCTTGGATTCTATCTTGAACATACTTTATTTCAGCTTTGACTTGAATTTTGTTCTTGAATATGTCCCCAAAAAACTCTTTGTTCCAGGTTTTAATTTTGGATTTTATGATGTTGATCTTTTTGGAAATTCTAAAAAGAGCCATACCCTCCACTTCAGAGTTCCACCTTTCAGCAATGCAAGCTTCTAGAGAAGGATGGGAGAGCCAATCTTTTTCAAATCTGAAAGGGAAGTTTCTTTTTGCCAAAAAAGAGTTGGCAGTAAAGGAGATGGGGTAATGGTCTGAACCAATTTTGATAACAGAAGCAAGGGAACAACTATACTTAGAAATCCAGTTAGAAGAAATTAAAGATCTGTCAAGCTTGACTTGAATCAGATCAGCTCTGGTTCTTCTATTGGTCCAGGTGAAATTGATGCCCTGGAGATCCACATCAATGAGAGCTTGGTTATTAATGAAGTCCATGAGGTCTTGTTTCCCATCAAGTTGTAAAGGGATACCTCCCATCTTCTCTTCATCTTTGAGCGGGGTATTGAAGTTTCCCATAATATTCCAACTTTGATCAGCAAACTGGAGACTGTCAGCTGCAAGGCTTTTCCAATATTTAGCTCTCCTAGATTTGGTATTAGGCGCATAGACATTAGATAACACCCAAACAAAGTTTTCCTTGATATGCTCAAGCTGAATAGAGATCCTATTAGAAGTAGAGATGATTTCCTTTCCAGTAATAGTTTTTTGGTTCCAAAAAATCGCAGTTCCTCCAGAAGCTCCCTCCAAGTTTGATCCTATGACTCCATTTTCTTTCAAAATTCTAATCTTTTCAACTTTTTCTTTAGACATCTTGGTTTCCTGAACAAGGACCACATCTGGTTTATGATCTCTGATGATGTTCCATAACACATCCTGCTTATGAGGGGCGTTCAGCCCTCTAATATTCCAAGATATTATCTTCATACTTTAACTAGGGATAGGGCTGACTCAATGGAACACTGTGTTCCATCAACACGGTTCTTCCAGCTTTCCTGTTCCCTTTGATGTTTTAGGGATGGCCTTCCCTACTTTTTGTTCTGACTTCCAACATCTGCCTTTTTCTTGATCTTGCTTCTAGTTGAGATTCCTCCATTGAATTCCTCCTTGTTTGATTTTCCTTCTCTCAATCTGAATATCTGGAGATTCCCATCCAGCAAATCCACACTTTGAGAAGGGGTTTTACAGAGGAGAGGCTTTGGGATTCCATTGGTTAAAAGCAGTAAAGGTTCAGTATCAAAAGGGTCTTGAGCTTCATTAAAGTTTTCCTCAACCGGTTTTGAGAGTGATAGGGCTAGAATGGTCTCTTCCTTCTCCTAACTCGCTGATCCAGCCTCCTAGTCCGGAATGGATTCTTCCTTCTCTTGACTAACAGATCCAGTCTCCTGGTCCTCTGGGTTTTTTTTATTGTTCAACTCAATTCCTTGCTCTGCTTCTTTAGATCTCTCTGGTTGGTCATTGGAGCAAACACAATCTTGTTGGTTGTTACTACTACTCCCATTCCTCTTGGTTTCATTCATAAGATCCGTTATATCTTTATTTTGGTTACACTCAGTTGTTGATGAGTCTCCTTTTGTATTTATTATTTGCTAGGTCTTTTTGTTCTTGTTGTTGCTATCAGTCTTGTTTTCTTTGTTTTTCTTCAACGGACATGATTTAGCCCAATGCCCCGATTTTTTGTAGTGGAAACAAGCAAATGGTAGAGATTCATATTCAATAGCTTGGGACCATTTTCCAAGTTTAGAAATAATGTCTATGGATTGAGGCACATCTGTCATTTGATTAACATTTACACAAATGCGAGCAAAGACTAACCTTGATTTAGCCACCGTCATCGGGTCGATCGATAAGAGTTCTCCAAAGGATTTCGCAATGCCCTTGAAAACTTCCTCATTCCAGTGTTCCAACGGAAGACCCGAGAGGTGCATCCAGACTGGCGCAGAAACAAAGAAGGATTTGTCAAGGACGAGATTCGGGGCCCATTTCTAAAGAGCCAGGGATGAATTGCCAAACATCCAAGGGCCTTCGCAGAGAGCTTTATTCATTCTTCTTCAGAGTTGAAAGCGAAGGTAAAAAACCCTCTAGGCAGTGCTGCCACTTCCACTTGTCCTTTAACAAACCATTTTCTCCTTATGAAATTCCTAACATCATCAATGTTAGGCCTGAAGCCAAAGAATCATCCTACTAATGTCATAGAAAGGCCAGCAATAGTCATATCAACCACTTTGTCTGGAACAGAATAGCAAACTGTCCAGAGGCAGGGTCTGAAATGTTTGTTACTTCTGGGAGCCCAGATTTAACCAGCAGCTTCACTCCAAAGAGCAAAGACCACTTTTTTCCTTTACCTTTGTTGTGTGGGTCCCTGGGGTTCGAATCTTTGTCCTCTCTCAGTTTTTCTTTTTCCTTGTCCTCTTCTAACCCTTGAGGTGCCTGACCCTTGAGGTGCGAAGCAAGTTAGGTTGTTGATATGTTAGTCCAAAGCAGTTTGTTGTTACATGAAATTTAGGATAATAGTGTTGGATCAGAGAGCTCAAAGGATCTGAATGAAAATTTTCTTGATACTAAGGAGGCATATGAATATTACAATAGTCCTATCCATAGAGGAAGAGGATCATAGATTGATGTTGTGTACAACGACAATCAATTGTGCAGACCTAGAGGGTCAATGAGAGATAATCTATTGATGGAAAGATATTGTGTTGTCATTCTATTGATGACATCATGCACAAGAGCTCATGATTTGTTTTGTCTCTAGAGGAGCTTGATGCGGGAGCATCAAACCATTTTTTATATTCTTTTTTGCTTATTTTGATTTCGCACTATTTGTTCAATTTTTGCTTGGATTCAGTTTTGGGGAGTAGTTATGGAAACAATGTCGAATGGTTGGAAAGGTGGGGCTAATTTGCTTGTTAACGGGTGTCTAAGTTCACTAACCAACCATATATCATCATTGCTAGCTCTTTGTAAACAAGTTTTTATTGTTTTTTTATGTTTTATTTACTTTTTCCATTTTTATGTTTAGGTTTCACCTTCAAATGTTAATATTCCATGTCAATGTCTACATTCACAAAAATGTACCTATTTTACCAATTAGTGCACCCAAGGAAATTCAATGATAATTACGTATCTTTTAGCATTTTTATTTATCTTTTAACATCTACATTATGACATTAGCATTTTCGTTTATTGCACACTTGCATGCTAATGACATGAATCTTTTTTTTTCTCTGTATAATTTTGTATATTTGTATTGTTTCTCCTTGTACCAAAAGGTGATCTTAGACATTAAAGCATTTTATTATTCTCTTTTGATTTTACAAGATAAGTTGCAATGCTATTCCTTCATGTTGTAAGATAGTCTTATGAATCAAAACTACTTATTTTTCTTTCCTCTTAATGGGCCTACACCTAGATTACATAGCCAAGGAGGCAATCCAAATTTATTTTTGAGTGAAGTATAAAAATTATTGTGAGAATGTAACAAACCCAAGGTATAACTTGTAAAAAACTTAATTCCTTCAAATACGCCACATACACACACACACACACACAAGCACGTGCGCGCATACACATACATACACACATATATATACATAGATACATGTATATATGTGTGTATGTGTATGTGTATGTGTATGTGTATACATACATACATACATGTATGTATGTATGTATATGTACACACACACACATGTATGTATGTATGTACATACATGTGTGTGTGTGTGTGTGTGTGTGTGTGTGTGTGTGTGTGTGTGTGTGTGTGCATATTTAAAAACATATGGAAAATGAATACATACACATAAATATGTATTTTATTTTTCTAAAAAGATTCATATGATAGAATTTTTTTCATACATGAATAATTTCACTAATTTTAAGTTTAAAACACAATGACTACAAAAGATGCAAGACAAAATTCCTAACTAATTAATCAAGACAAAATGGCTAAATAAATAAAAATAATCACAATTGAAAACATGATGAAACAAACTTATTATTTCAACCTCAACCCATGATATTTATCATAATTTCATAAGCAACATAGACATCATTTAGTGTGTATGTGTGTGCATTCTTGAGATCATGTTGTGCATGGGCTTCTTGTGGATCTTCTTCCCTCATTGTGGTAATGCTTACCCTCCTTTGTTTGAGAGGAGGGAAACTTTCTCCTACATCCACCTCATTAAACCAACAAGGTAGTTAGTGTCATAACCCTCTCTCTATCTTGGTGAAATTTTCTATTATTATTGTTATTATTGTTATTCATATCATTTTTGTGATTAGATTAGAAATGATTTATTTATTATGGTTGTAAAGTATTATAACAAAAGGATTAAATAATGAGCACACACACTTGAGAATATAATTTGAATGAAAAATAATATTTGAGCACATATCGTTGTAGAAATTGGAAGCTTCTAGAGGGAATTTTTCAAATTTCATGATCTTGCAAGTAACTCCTCCACTATCCCAATCTTGAAAAGAAACCACCATTTTCAATTAATGATCTTGGTAATGGAATGGATGCATTTTTCCTATATGAATGCAAGCTTTTCAAAAGGAATGTTCATGGTTTTGTGTGAAGAAATGGTTCTCAACTTTTCTCATTTGATAGAAGTAGGATTTCTTTGTAGTCACAATCTTTCGGTAGATTTGTTAAGAGGGATTCTTGTCAAGTTGTGAGGAAGAACTAGAAATGATAGATAGAAGTTGGAGAAGTTTCGGCAACAAGCTTCAATGATCCAAGTTCTCCTCTCTTTCTCTCTACTTCTCTTACTTATATGAGTAAAATTTGTATTTTCAAAAAAATAATATAGCTTTATTCATCTTTCAATTCATTTTTTATAAAAGAAATTTGCCCATTTTAATTGCTGGGAAGAATAAACTTTTTCTTTTATTAGAAAAATGAATTAAAATATCCTCTCAAAAGTAAATGCATATAGAGATTTCTTTTATATTCTTTAAATCTGCTTTAAAGAAAAGAATGGAAAAAAAAAAATCAGAATTTTGTTTGCTTTTAACTTTTTCTATGAAAATATGTGAAAGGAATGAATACAAAAATTCTTGTGTCTTGTTGTTCAAACTTCTGGATGAGGATCTCTATGGTCTTTTCCCTTCCTCAAATATGCATCATCTGTATTTGTTTATTGTTTTTCTAAAAGTGGATGTTTTTATACATTTTTTTTTCCTACGAATGAATTTCTTTCATTTCATCTATGTGAATGGATCTATACCTTTGTGAACATATATTGGTTTATTCACGAATAAATCATATTTCACTTATTTATAAATTCTTGTGAATTATCTTGTTCATCTGTGGATAAAACTTGTTATTATTTGAATAATTCTACCCCTCTATGAATTGCTCATCTACCAGTAAATCTTATTTTACCTATCTCTCTGTGAGAGCATAAATTTGTTCATAAACCTTACCTGATCAATTCATCTTTCCTTCTATAAGAATTCATCAACGAATTATTCTCTGTGAAAACAAATTTGGGTATCTGCAACTATTGATTTATTGAAGCCTCTATGAAACAAATTTTTATCTGTGTTTATTGATTTATCTAAATCTCTCTGTGGAAACAAATTTGCATCTTTGTTATTGATTTGTTGAAGGCTCTCTGTATCTCTAATTATTTACCTATCTAAATTTGAAATCTATGATTATTTATCTAATTAAGTCTCTTTGTGTAAAAATTAATTTGTTATCTTCTTTTTTTAAATCTCTATGAATAATAGTTTTATTTTATCAGTGTTATTTGTTCATTCAAATCTAACTATGAATAAAATAATAAATAAAAAGGGCTATATATATATAATCATGCATTATTAAAAAAATTAAAGAAATATGTATATTATCATGCATTATTAAAAAAATTAAAGAAATATGGTAATAATTTTTAATTGGTGTTAGGAATATGTCGATGACATTGTTGTTTTTGTTATTGAAAGTTTTTATTTTATTTTATATTTTAAGAGGCCTCTTGCGCGCCCCCCACTCCCCTTCCTCTCTTTTTACCACCGTTAAACTTAAGAACTTGCCTTTTTAGATTTAGTTTGACATCACTTTTAACTAACTATGAATTCGAATTGGCATTTATTTATATTTTGAAATATTTTAGTTATTATGGAATTCGATTTTCATAATGTTATATTTTTAATAGTATATTAAAATTTAATTTGTTTAAATTTTTTTTTAAAAATCAATATAGTACATAAGTACCGATAAGTTAATTTCAAAAAAATAATAATAAATTTAATTAGTAAATACATAAACTATAATTTGGATTAGATGATTTATTTATAAATTATAAGTAGATTTAAATAAAGATGTTTATATATTTCAGATTAAGTTATAATTTGGTTTTAGTAATCTTAAGAAATTATAATATGAAATTGATTTGACTATTTATTTAGTCGATAATTAATTATATTGTTAGCAAATGATCATACTTGTTTATGAGGGTTTATATTCCACAACCAATACTTTCAATTAAAATTTTATAATTTGGACTTATCGATAAATATTATTTTCCATTTATTTTAGAACTACCTATTAATTAATAATTTGAAAACTTTACTTGCTAAGAAAATATCGGGTGGTAAACTTTTATTTGGTCATGACCCACTTGAAAATTTGGATTCATTTGGTTAGATGAGATGTATTGGGGTTGTTAGCTGGCTTTTCAAATTCAATATGAATTATTAGTATATATTGCTATGATCGTCAATCTAAATTTGATATGTTCATGCTTAGATGCTTAGTCCTCGACCAATTGACTACTTCAAGCATCATGCAAGTTACATAACCAATGTATCATACAAATTACAAGAAACTAGGCATAGTGGCCTTTCTCAAATTTGGATAGTAGTCTCCTAGTAGTAGTAGGTTGAATATTTAAATAATCATGTCATTTATAATAGTCAAATCTAATACTAGTCAAATTTATCTCCTAACTCTAAGGGAACATAAGACTAGTTAAAAGAAGAGCTACATTTAAGGAAGAGGTGAATTTCATAGTTTAGCTTCATAGTAAAATCTATTTTGTTGGAACATTAATATTAATTGTGTAGTGTAGACTTTATTTGAAAACCAAAAGTTTTATCAAACCTGGTGTCATTTAACCATGAGTCTTGACTTATCTCGTCAACCTCAAATCGAATACTCAACTTCTATTGTAAAAGTTTAATAGAGCCTACCTTTGAAAATGAAGTGAGTTGGGGAATCCTTACCTTAATATGTGCTTAAGAAACCTATTCCATGATCACTTAGTAGATTAAATAACTATTTTTAATTGAGATAACCTAGGAGCAAATCTTAACTCTCCTCTAAGAGTTTGAGATTAATAAGTTGTTATTTGTAGAAAATGTCCAAGGGATAAGTGGCTTCTTATCTCCTTATAATATTGCATTAGTTCAAGAACCACTAGAAGAAGATTACAATTATTTAGGAACTTTTGTACATCGGTACATTGCTTAATTGAAAAAAATTGATTGGAGTTATTTAGGAACCATAATCATATTGGTTAATTAAAAGTAGATTGTTGGGATCATTTGAGAGTCGTATTCATATTGGTTAAATGAAAAAGAATTGGTTAGAATTAGTTAGGAGTCATATTCATAACGATTGATTGAAGGTAGATTGATTTGAAGTCTTATTCACAATGGTTAATTAGCAGTAGGTTGATTTGGAATTATTCATATTGGATTCTCTTATTTTTAATTAAAAGTAGTGTGAATATAAAGGTAATTATTAATAGCTTTCCATCAAATATGTTAGTAATAAATTCATTTCCAAAGCATTATTATTTGATGATTTAAATTCCTTCAAACAATTATTAGGACTCATAATTAAAGCAAGGATTATCATTTGAAGAAAATCATTAAAGATTAATTTTATGTTACTCCAATTGGAATAATTAGTTGGTTTAATGATGATGCGGTTAATATTAAGCTTTGTTGGCATATGTGCAAAGTTTGATGACATGATGGTGTATGTTGTCATTGATGTCAATATGCTAAAGTATGAACCTGTATATTGAAGTAAGCAAACTGGCAAGTGAACCGATATGATGATATGAAGTGAACCGGTATGATGGTATGAACCGGTATATGTGAAAAGGTGAACCGATATGTTAGCATGTGAACCGGTATATGCAAAGTTTATATCGGGGTTTCATTTGATATGACTACCAGTTGGTAGTCTCAGCTTCAGGGTTTCTAGTTGATGCATTCCAAGTCTATGTGATTCGACCGATGACATCCTGTGATGAGTTAGCATTGAAATGAAGATGAGATCGTGTTGCCACGTCAGCCTTGTGCGCGTGAAGGGTCTTATTGAGGATCTTGCATGAAGAATATTGATTCTATATACCTCGGGAATGTGCAAAATCTTAGTAAACGGTGGAGAGTGTGTGATGGGTTATCAGCTTCCAGAAGCAGTGAAGAATGGACGATGGAGAACGTCTTGATATTTGTTCAAGATTGTTTTACCCTATGTAATGTGTTTAAATGGTCGGGATTGGACCGACTGTATTGTTAACCTAGATGCTTAGGGTTTTAGGTTTTGGCCACCGACCTAATTGTTATCTATAAGGTCAATGATGATTCTCATTTGAAGTTGTTGGCAAATGATTGTATGTGAGGTGATTCTTGCCAGACCAAAGAAGTGAGTAGATACCTGCAGAGTGTAATTGCGGGTGTAAAGGAACTGAAGTGGATCTGCCTTGGCATCAAGTGTTGTTATCAGATCAGTGTATTACCTATTGACTTCTAACCATTTCAACAGTTGGAAAATCTCTTTACCGAGTAGCTTTAACAAGCTTTTTGTAAATCCTTTAACAGGGTGGCTCAAAATCATTGAGTTCTTTAAATCACCTAACAAGGTAACCTTTAACATGGTTTTAACCTCTAACCGAGTATTTAGCCATCCCTTAATCGGGTGATCCCTAGCAGGATCGGTTCCTAGCAGAACCTGTTGTAAAGTCTTTAACCGGACTAGGCTCCTAATAGAGAAAACTTCAGAAGAGTTCAAGAACAACTTGTGGGTATTCATCCCCATCGTAGTTTTTCCCAGTTGAGTTTCCACGTGAAAAATCAGTGTGTTATGTGTGATGCTTTTTCATGTGATGTTTTAGTGTTTTTTGTCAAGCGGTAATGCATGTTGATTCAGTGGTCATTATATTTCTGATGTATTACTTGTTTAAGCATATGCGTGAAGTGGAAATGAGATATTAGGTTTTAAGCATATGGGTGAAGTGGAAATGAGATATTAGGTTTTGTGAAGATCTAAGTGTTACCCGTTTATGACTTTTACAGTCATTGTGTTTTACCGGTATTGCCTTGATTTAGATCGGTGATGATGTTTACCAGTTAGCAGTCTTTGCAGTTTAAGTTGTTAAAGAAGTTTTTGTCTATACTGATTCACCCCCCCCCCCTCTCAGTATCCGTTGGGTATTTACTCTTCATCATTATTCATCAATTGGTATCAGAGCATCCTCCAGGTCCTCTATGTTGTAAGCTTAACCGCTTGAGGAAAAGATCCTATTCTAATGATGAAGAGGGAAGGTCCTAAGTTCAAAAGAGATAACTTTAAGATATGGAAGGACAGAATGAATATTTACATTAAAATCATGGGTGCTCAACACTGGAACTATGTTGAGAATACTTATGTTGTCCCTACCGGTATTCTCACCGATGATCAAAGAAGAGAAATTCAGGAGAATGGGCAAGTCATGGAAGCTCTTATCAGAAGTCTATTTGGTATTGAGTTTATAGATGTTCAAGACAAAGACAATTCCAAAGATATATGGGATACTCTGGAGTCTATTTATGGTGGTGATGAGCATGTGAAGCAAGCTAAGGAAGAAAGCCTTAGAGGAAAGTTTGAAGACATGCGGATGGTTGAAGGAGAGACCATTCAACAATATGGGATAAGGATTAAAACTATTGTTGGAGACATCAAGAGTGCAGGAGGTACAATGGATGATTCCACCATTGTTAGCAAAGTTTTGAGATCCTTATTACCGGTCTATGAAATAAGGGTTGCCACTATTCAAGAGTTGAGATCTATTGACAAGACAAAGGTATCCCTTGATTCTATTATTGCTAAGTTGACCGCATATGAGCTAAACAGTTATGATGGCAGTGTTTAGAAGACTGAATCAATCTTTAGAGCATCTGTTGCACTATCTAGAAAAGGAAAAGAGGTTGGTACCAACTATGAACCCAGACAAAGCAGAGATATGGATGATGAGGAGATCCTGATGGAATTTGAAGCTCTTTTGGCCAAGAGACTTCCTAAGGAAACTGGAAAATACAGAGGTAAGCTCCCTTTGAAATGTTTTTCTTGCAATAGGATAGGACACATTGTTGTCAATTGTCCCAACAGTGATAATAAGGACAAACCGGAGAAGTTTAAAAAGTTCAAAGGAGGAAATAGGAGAAATTGTCTTGTTGCAGTCGATGAAGGTGTCACTAATGATGAATCAGAAGATTGAAGAAAGCGAAGACATAGTGTTTGTAGCCGTTAAGGAAGATGTGTCAGACATGAAGGCTCTTGTCTCTCGCTTTGATAATTCTAATGAGTGGATTATTAACAGTGGTTGCTCTCACCACATGATTGGTGACCAGAGAAATTTTTTGTCTCTGGAAGAGTATGATGGAGGTGTAGTCCGATTTGGTAATGATGCATCATGTATGGTAAAAGGAAAAGGGTCCATCTCTCTAAATGGAAAAAGCAGTGTTGATAATGTGTATTGGGTAGAAGGTCTCAGGCATAACCTTTTGAGTGTTGCCCAGCTGAATGATAAAGGACTCACTCTGGAATTCAAAGATGGAGTATGCAAAATAAAAGGAAAGAGTGGTGAACTGATGGCCACCGGTATGCAGACCAAAGGTAACTTATTTCAGTTGAATACAAATATCAGTCAATGTCTAATGGCTAAGTTTGATGACAGTTGGATATGGCATAGGAGACTCTGTCATGTAAATTTTGATAATATTGTGAAGGCTAGTAAGATCAAGGCAGTTAGATGATTGTCTGTGCTGAACAAACCGGAGAATCCTTTGTGCAGAGAATGTCAACTAGGAAAAATGTCTTCCTCAACCTTCAAAGGTAAATCTTTCACAACAGATAATTTGCTTGATCTTGTGCATATTGATTTGTGTGGTCCTCTGAAAACTAGGAGTGTTCAAGGAGATAGGTACTTTATTAATTTTATTGATGATTTCTCAAGAATGATGTGGGTCACATTCTTGAAGACAAGTATAAAGCTTTTGGAAAGTTTAAAGCCTCCAGAGCACTAGTTGAATAGGAAAGTGGTAAGAGGATTAAATGCCTTAGAACCGACCAAGGAGGAGAGTTCACTTCTGGAGAATTCAATAAGTATTGTGAAGAGAACGACATCAAGAGGCAACTGTCTGCCCCCCAGACTCCACAGAAGAATGGCCTAGCAGAAAGGAACAACCGGACTGTAGTTGAAGCGACCAGAACAATGCTAATTCAAGGGAAGGTTGCTCACACTTTTTGGAGAGAATCGGTGAGCACTGTAGTCTACACTATGAATCGGGTACTCATCAAGAAAGGTAAGGATAAAACTCCTTATGAGTATTGGACTAGTAAGACTCCAGTAGTAAGCTACTTTAGAGTGTTTGGTAACAAGTGTTATATCAAGAGAAGTGAATACCAGAGCAAGTTTGATGCAAAATGTGATGAGGGAATATTCTTAGGGTATTCCACCAAGAGCAAAGCTCTCAAGTGTTTTAACAATAGGACTCAGAGAATTGTTGAAAGTATCAATGTTAGAATTGATGAGACTACTGAGAAACCTGAGGAAACTGGCAGTGAGCGAGTGGTAGATGAACCGGATGTAACCTTCTGGGAACCGGTTGCAAAACAATCAAGTACAAGTAACAATGCTCCTACACCAGTACATGCTAATGTAGATGAAGATGAAGATGAGGATGAAGAGGAAAAGTAAGAGGAATTAGCCAAGATCATTCCTAGGTATGTAAAGTTGCATCATGATCCAAAGCAGATCATAGGAGATAAGGATGCAGGAATTCTTACAAGAAGAAAGGTCAGAGAAAATTCTTGCATGATTTCTAAATTTGAGCCCAAAACATTTAGAGAGGCACACAAAGATGAAGATTGGATTAAGGCTATGGAAGAGGAACTTGACCATATAGAAAATAATGGTACATGGTCTTTGGTACCCAGACCTGAGCATAAAAATGTTATTGGCACCAAATGGGTTTTTAGAAACAAGCTGAATGAAGATGGCACAGTGATAAGAAACAAAGCAAGATTGGTATGTAAGGGATATGCTCAAGAAGAAGGAGAAGACTATGGAGAAACCTTTGCTCCAGTAGCTAGATTAGAAGGTGTTTGAATGCTACTTGCATTTGCAGCCTTCAAGGGATTCAAAGTGTATCAGATGGATGTGAAATTTGCATTCCTGAATGGAATACTTGAAGAGGAAGTGTATATAGAGCAACCAGATGGGTTTGCCCTATCAGAAGACAGTGATATGGTGTGTAGGCTACATAAAGCCTTGTATGGATTGAAGCAAGCACCTAGAGCATGGTATGAACTTTTACACTCCCATCTTGTGAAGATTGGATCTAAAAGAACAAGTGAAGACAACAATATCTATCTGAAGTCAGAAGGAGATCAGATTCTGATCTGTGAAGTGTTTGTTGATGACATAATATTTGGTGGAAATGACAAGATAAGCCATGCGTTTGCAAATGAGATGAAGAAGGAATTTGAGATGTCACTAATCAGAGAGATTAAGTTCTTCATTGGACTACAGATTCAACAAATGAAAGATGGTATCTTTATCACTCAGTCCAAGTATGTCAAAGAGGTGTTGAAGACCTTTGGCATGAAAGACAGCAAACCAGTTGGTACACCAATGATGACCGGTTGTAAATTGTCAAAAGAAGGTGACTCAACATTGGTGAATGAGAAGGAATACCGGTCAATGATTGGTAAGTTGCACTATGTAGTACACAGTAGACCGGACATTGCACATGCAGTGGGCATTGTTGCACATTTTCAAAAAAGTCCAAGAGAATCCCACTTGGTAGCAGTCAAGCAGATTCTTAGATATCTGAAGGGAACTATAGATTATGGATTGTGGTATCCATATAGTAATGATTTCAATCTCAAAGTGCTTACTGAAGCCGATTGGGCTGGTAATGTGGATGACCGGAAGAGCACAACCGATGGTGCATTCTTTCTCAGTGGTAGACTAGTCTCATGGATGAGTAAGAAGCAGAGTTGTATCTCTCAGTCCACAACAGAAGCAGAATATGTAGCAGCATTTATGAACTAAACTCAGACAATTTGGATGAAGCATGTATTAAGTGGTTTCAAAGTCCCTATATCTAAACCGGTGAGTATATTTTGTGACAACACAAGTGCAATTAATATTTCCAAGAATCTGGTATTGCATGCTAGAACTAAGCACTTCGAGCTCAAGTATCATTTCTTGAGGGAGAAAGTTTAGAACAAAGAGGTTGTATTGGAACATATTTCCAGTAAGGAGTAGTTAGCAGATATTTTCACCAAGCCTCTACCGAAGGCTACATTTACCTATTTAAGAGGTGAATTAGGGGTGTTGCCCCTTCAAGAGCTGAACTAAAGGTATGTGCTCCACATCAGTCAGGTATTGCATTGTCAAATATTTTCAAGATTGATGTGTTGAAGGATGCTAATCCTCAAGGGGAGCAGCATAGTAGATCATGGTTGTTTATGCCTCACTTTGGCATTGTTGTCAAAGGGGGAGAAGATGTGAAGCAGAGAAGATATCTGCAGTATTGAAGACATATAATATGGAAGAAGATGTTGAGATATCTTTGTGTATTGCCATCAATGCCAAAGGGGGAGATTGTTGGCATATGTGCAGAGTTTGATGACATGATGGTGTATGTTGTCATTGATGTCAATATGTTGAAGTATGAACTGGTATATTGAAGTAAGCAAATTGGCAAGTGAACCGGTATGATGGTATGAACCGGTAAATGCGAAAAGGTGAACTGGTATGTTGGAATGTCAATCGATATATGCAAAGTTTGTATTGGGGTTTCATTTGATATGGCTACCGGTTGGTAGTCTCAGCTTCAGGGATTCTGGTTGATGCATTCCAAGTTTGTGTGATTCGACCGACGACATCTTGTGATGAGCTAGAATTGAAATGAAGATGAGATCGTGTTGCCACATCAGCCTTGTGCACGTGAAGGATCTTCTTGAGGATCTTGCATGAAGAATATTGATTCTATCTACCTCGAGAATGTGCAAAATCTTAGTAAACGGTGGAGAGCGCGTGATGGGTTATCAGCTTCCAGAAGCGATGAAGAACGGACGATGGAGAACGTCTTGAGATTTGTTCAAGATTGTTTTACCCTATGTAATGTGTTTAAACAGTCGGGATTGGACTGAATGTATTGTTAACCTAGATGCTTAGGGTTTTAGGTTTTGGCTACCGACCTAATTATATTCTATAAGGTCGATGATGATTCTCATTTGAAGTTGTTGGCAAATGATTGTATGTGAGGTGATTCTTGCCAAACTAGAGAAGTGAGTAGATACCTGCAGAGTGTAATTGCAGGTGTAAAGGAACTAAAGTGGATCTTCCTTGGCATCAAGTGTTGTTATCAGATCAGTGTATTACCTGTTGACTTCTAACCATTTCAGCAGTTGAAAAATCCCTTTACCAGGTAGCTTTAATAGGCCTTTTGTAAATCCTTTAACAGGGTGACTCAAAATCATTGAGTTCTTTAAATCCTCTGACAAGGTAACCTTTAACAGGTTTTTAACCTCTACCCGGGTATTTGGCCATCCCTTAACCGGGTGATCCCTAGCAGGATCGGTTTCTAGTAGAACCTGTTGTAAAGTCTTTAACCCGACTAGGCTCCTAACAGAGTGAACTTTAGAAGAGTTCAAGAACAACTTGTGGGTATTCATCGCCACCGTGGTTTTTCCCAATTGGGTTTCCACGTGAAAAATCAGTGTGTTGTGTGTGATGTTTTTCCATGTGATGTTTTAGTGTTTTCTGTCAAGCAATAATGCATGTTGATTCAGTGGTCATTATATTTCTGATGTATTACTTGTTTAAGCATATGGGTAAAGTGGAAATGAGATATTAGGTTTTGTGAAGATCTAAGTGTTACCGGTTTATGACTTTTACAATCATTGTTGTTTTACCGGTATTGCCTTGATTTAGATCGATGATGTTGTTTACCAGTTAGTGCAGTCTTTGCAGTTTAAGTTGTTAAAGAAGTTTTTGTCTATACTAATTCACCCCCCCCCTCTTAGTATCTATTGGGTATTTATTGTTCATCATTATTCATCAATCTTATCATTAAGTAGTTCTTTTTCTTCCTTCAACAAATAAGTGTTAAATTCATTTCCAAAGTTTCGCTACTTAACCATTTAATTTTTCCTTAAGCAATCTGGTACCTTTAAAACATTAAGAGTTGTACTCAAGAGTAATGGTTGTTCCAAAATAATTATATATTACAAGTGAATTCAAGTTCTTTTCATAAGTTGTCTTTTACAAGTATCAAGCAATTAGTACTTCATGTATTAGTCTAGCCTTAAAGTTTTAATCATAGTTCCATCCAAGAAAATGCTATTCCAAATAGTTGATTGTTTATGCTCCTTTCAATTAGTAATTTCAAGCATGGAATAGTTCATTCCCATGGTTGTATTATTATTGCTTCTCTTGATATTCACGAATTCAGAATTAATTTATAGTTAGACAACTAAACAAGAGGAGTTGGAAACTAAAAAACTTTAGCAGTGTTTGGCATCCATGGTGCCTCTGGGTCACACTTATGGGTAATGTTGTTGTGTTGAACTACTGCACTTAACGCCTAATAAAGTTGCAATAACGGTTTCTGTGGCATTGTCCCTATAAAACGTCAGGGAGTAATAAGGGTCATTGGAAGTTAAATTCCAAGGGGCAGGTAATCCCCCTTGGATCGATAATTTGAAAAAGATAGTTTAAGAAATAAACTTTACATCTACTTATTCAAAACCATAGAAAACCCCACTAGGGATTGGTTGTGTATAATGATGAAATTATTTGACTTGGTGTATTTTCTATTTAGCAGATGAAAATGGATTAAGGGTGACATATTTAATAGGACATGGGACTTAGTTGTTTAGGCCACAAGCAAAAGGCCACCTTGAGCCTTTTTGCTATAGAGCTACCATCGTGGGTAGCAACCACAGAGAAACTGTGTGGGACATTGACACTAGAAAGGGTTGCATACCCACCAAACAGTTACAATAAAACCTTAGTTAGAAGCCAAAACTACATACTTTACGCCTTGATCTTATGCTGAAATAGGTATGTGGGCAGTCGAGGGACGGAGTTGTCCCTTGTACTCAAGCGTTCGGAGATGGGGATTAGTATTTGTTTATGGTAAGGTTGATCATGTTTTCGTAGCTTCATAGTTCTTCAATCAAGGGCTTAGATGATGCTAAGTGGAAGATTAAAAAATTTCGATGCATACTCGGAAGGGATCCCGAATGGATTCACTTGATTTCCCGAGGCTTTAGGCCAAATTTCAAGGCAGAAATCAAGCTAATTTTATTATAGTTTACTCCTAAGGATGGCAACCTCGGTGCACTCTTGGTAGAGGAGTGTAGTCTTTAGTGAGTGACTCAGGACCTGGATGGTCCTGATGAGTCTAAAATCTCTCGCCAGAGCACTCCCTATTCTTATGAATAGATGCCTACCCCGTTTGGCTTATTTTATTATATTTTACTCTGTTAGTACGACAAGCATATTATCCAAAAGATAAAATAAATTATTTATTAATGGTTCATGATAATCAACTTCGCAAATAAATCTTTTAAAATAATATCTAACTAATTTTTTCCTTAGCACAATAAAAAAAAAATCATCATCATATAAATGTCTATAAAACAAGAGTTGGCATCATAATTTAAAACATAGATCAAAATACAACATTATCCAAGGGCTTCAAAAGTGGGATGTGACCGATAATTAAAAATATTGCTTTAAGTAAGGGTTATCATGTTTGGCAGTCTTGTCCATTTTGTGGGGACAAAGTTAAGTGGAAAGGATTTGACCCCAAACACAATCTTGTAGATAGACCTCTCATTCTCAAACTTTAGCCTCCTGTACCTTATATAGAAGACATCCCCTAGTAACTTGTGCATCCTAAAAAGGACCCTTAGATGTGCATAGTTGTGATCACTAGTTAGTAACTTTAGCATTAATAAGTTACTCGCTCCATGTCCATAGAATGAGTTTGTATTCCATTATGCTCTCCTTTTATGCCTTTGAACAATATTGAGTAATTAAAAAATTTTAGTGCATCTTCATGAGACCTACATTCTATGACTAGGCATGTCACATTGGTGGGCTCACAATTGTGTACATGCTTACATGAATAAATTGAGATGTTAATGTGTTTGGTGTGTTTTTGCAAAACCCATGAATATCCTTTGAATCTAAAACATTAGATGTGTGTAACCATCAAGTTTCAAAGTAAAACAAATCAAACTTTTAAAAGAATAAATCTAGAAAATCCTCTTGCAAAAGGTTGAAACCATCACTACAATCAACCCTCAAATCCAAATCAAAAAGTAAAATAACCACTCGTTCTAATCATTATCACAAAATAGAAACCGAATTCCAAATGCTAATCCAAATCATAATCCTAAGTTACTTCTAAGTCCTTCAACTAAATCAAATCATCATTCCCAACCCTAAATCACTTCAAAAGTGAGTCTATCGTAAGTGAAGCAATCAAGCTAAATCTAACCCTATCTTTATTAAGAGCTTAGCTCATCTTAAGTGTAGCAATCCAAATAAATCTTGCTTAATATTTTTTTCTATATTGCAATCAACCCATCCATATCAAAACAAATCATTACCCTAAGGTCTCAACCTTCAAATCACTATTCCAAAGTGTATTCCAAAATCTAATTATAACCACCATCAAATTCAATCAACCCTAGAAACATAATTTGTCCAATCCAAAAAGAAAAAAATAACTTCTCATCAAAATCATTATCACTCCAAATCTTAAACAAATTCCAACCTCCATCCACTTTACCCAAAACCAAACCATTCCGTTAAAATTGAGTCATCATTTCATGCCACCCACAACTAGATTACAAATAAAGAAGAGCATGGATCCAAACAACAAAAAATCTTTTGGATCCAGTATGGGGCACAATTCACAAGGTGTGATCTTATTTCCATGTTTATTTAGATAATACTAATGAGTTCAAAAATCTCATCATACCAAATTGAGCATTCTCCTTAGTTTCAAAACTTATTAAATGATAAAATAACCCAAGTCATGATGGGTCGTGCTGGTGTTCACAAAGATTACTTCCTTGAACAACTCATTGATGTAGGAGGCAAACTCCCCCAATGTTTTGACATAACAAAACTTAGCAACATCCTCCACTATGAACCATCATTATCATCCACCTTCAAAAACTCTTGGGGGTATCTAGACACCAACCACTGCATGACAATATCAAATATCCCATCTATAAACAAATAAGCAATTATTTGTCACTAAATCCATCATTTTCATGCATTAAAAAGCTCATTCAATCACGTCCCTCTTTATTCATCCCTCAATAAACAATCCCAACCCAATCCATGATCCCACAATGCGTTCCCTATCACTCAAATTTATATCAACCCATCTCATCTTTTTTAACCTCTTATCAACCCACAACAATACTATTCACCTCCCATCAACCATTGTGTCAAAAAAAATCATTCCACATTAAAATTCCCCTCATCCCACTTTTCAACAATCAATTCATTTTGCCTCCATCCTCTACCAACCTCCCAACCTACCTCTTGGGACCCCCTTCAACCAAGAGTGGTAGGAGATGAATAATTTTATTAAGGTTTTACAAAGAAAAACATCTAATCAAAGAAAATAATATAAATTCAAAGACCTCTATGCCTACCCCTTTAATCAATCCATCAAAGTGGTAACCTTTCACCTACATTTTGAAATGCCTAAATTTGACAAATATAAGGGAAAGGGAGATCCTCGAGAACACTGTATGGATTTTTATTGCCTGTTAAGAGGTTGCATAAAACAATCTGTGGGAAGAATCTTATCTCATCATTTGGGAGGTTAACCCCTATAGTGGTTATGCGCCTATCTCCAAAATCCATTACAAATTTTGCCAACTTATCAAAGAAGTTTATAACCCTCTTCTCTTATGACATTGAACATGAGATGACAATGATATATCTATGCAATTCCGAGAAATGTAACTAGAAATATTTTCTACCTTCCTACAATAGTTGAGGATCCTTGCAATCTTTTTCCCTTGGAAAATCCCTAACAAACAAGTTGTTCACATTTTAATCACAAACCTTAATCAAGAAATGGCATTCAATTTGCAAGTCCATTTTAATTCATTGCTTGACTAAAACAAATTAAAAGGGGGTAACCACCAAAAATTCCTCATTGCATAAGTTTTGATCAAACACTGCAACAAAGAAAGAAAACATCAAAAATTTGACAAACCTAAATTCTAGGAAAAGAACAAGAATTTAGTTAGTAACGAGGCACTAAATCAAAAGAAAATCCAAACCATGCAACCTTCCCAACAAGATCCCAAGAATGCGAAATATGTTCACAAAACCAATAAAGTTTCTATCCCTCAAGGACAACCAAAACAACTAGCAATCCAAACTTTAAGTACACTTCCTTGGGAGAACCAATGGGAAGTTGTCTTTCAAAAAATACTATAGGAAAACATGGTGAATTTTTCCATCACTAAATCATATGATGAAAACCAACCCAAACCTATTCAGTATAAAGATAATGAATATTACAAATATTACCACATCAAAGTCCACCCCTACAGTATGAGTTAATAACTATATCCAAGATGTTATTGATCATGGAGAGATTGAAATACAAGGGGAATCATCCTCCTTTTTGAATGATAAATTGGGCATATATCAAAATCCCCTTTCCAAGAATGGCTAATCCCAACCATCCACATTTGATCAAGATCACTCTCAAATCCATCATACCATCACCATGAGCTCCAAGAAATCCTTCACCATCTATGACTCTATAGTCATATCAAAATAATTGAAAGTGGGTTATAGCCCCAAAAGCCTTTCAACAACCTTTAATTCCTTCTAAATGATTCCCACAAGCTTGCCAAGCTAAGAAACCAAAAATAGAGGATTACCTAGAACCAGTAACCTTCGGCTCTGATACCAAATGTTGAGGAATAAATAGGTTCTATACCAAAGATTGTGAGGACCAATCTCATCCAATAAACTAATAAAAAGATGATACTCAAAGGTTGGATAGAAACAACATGAAAACCTGAAATTCATACAAAAATATGAAAATTAAGTTACCTTAATTGTGGAAAACCAATTATTAGATCCTTCTTTATGATGTCAAAAATCAGTTTGTTAACCATGCTTAATAAACCTATCTTATGTGAACTTATAACGGCAATAAATAATGATTAACATCAACATAAGGTAATAGAAATAAGACATAAATCAACAACATAACATCCACACATAACACAGGATTTACGTCGAGAAACCCTTGCAGGAACAAACTCCACCAAGAAGAGAAGACAATCTTGTGGAAACAATAATAAAAGTGCTTACAATACAATCACTTTCATTCTCCTCTTTTCATCTACCATAGTAGCACCTATGTATATGTGAACAACCTCCTTATGCCTCCCATCTGTCCTTCATTCTTGCAGAAAAACTAAATTCGATTATTCCACATTTATTGCCCATAAAATCTACACCCAAAGGCTGAATTTATAGAATGACAAGAGCTCTAAAACCACCAATACAGGTTTCCAAGGAATACTCTTCATTACTCGCAGCCACAACCCTTTGAATGCCTCCACAGAACTCGAAAAAATATCAGTTTAGCTTCCAATACATTCCCTCCAACATGAACGCCTTTACTTGCAAGATAAACATTACATTAAATGTAATAAATGACTGGAAATATTGCCTCTTCCATACTCCCACTTAGAGAATCCAACAGGTCACTCTTTTTCCAATTTCTTAAGTCATTAAATATCTTATTCTAGACATCCATAAACGGGGAAAACAATATTAAATATTTGTATTTACAACCTACTTTTAGCGTTGCTAGTGTAACCCATCACCCCTTACACGAATGTATTACAAACAATGGTGAGAATTAAATATTACAAATTATTTTTTAATACATCCTAAGTGCCTTAGAACGCTTTCCAAGGATGTTGGAACCGTGTCATAGGATTTACAAGGTAGATAGCACCTTAATCCTATAAACCTTTACCTCGACAAAAATGTTCCAAACTCGATGGATTCATCTTCTAACAATATTGATATTGGTTTGATTTCCACATAAACTCCCAACAACAGAACTCTTGAGCCAAGCAATAGAATCAACAAGAAGAGAGTTAGGAACATCAAAGTAGACCTAATAATCCTCCATATCCAAAATATTGTTGCCCCATGCAGAACAATCAACTAGAGCCTCATCAAAAAAGGTTGTACGGGATGGCACAGGTGCAACAACTATAAGATCAAACTCAGCAACCAAAGCAACAACTTTTGAAACAATAGAGATTGAAACATACTTCAAACTCTCCAAAGGAAGATCCTCTGCATAATACCTATCAATTTCATTTCTCATCTACTCGATAAGAGTCTTAACATTCTCTGAACCCTTATCATCTAAAGTAATCTCCTCAATATTATTTTCATCACCATTTTCCTCCAACTCAATAAGACAAAAACCCTTAACGTAAGTGAGGTTAAGGGTTTTTGGTAGATCAATGACTTTCTAATTCAAAAAAGAAGACAACGAACTAGGAGAGGGGGAAAGAAACCCTCTTCTTTGACCAAAAATTAGGTGGCCTCCATCACCAATACCTTGACCATCTTCTTATCATTTTAACGAGCCTCCAAAAACATATTCATGAGGAATACATCCTCATCATTTGGGTCTTCTCTATCAAAAGAAGATAAAAAGAGGTCTTCATCTTCCTTGAAATCAACAGCCTCCTTGCTAAAGCATTGCCAAAGGGCCTCCAAATCCTTAGAAATCCCCTCAAAAAAAGTGGAGCCAACTACTAGATCTACAACAGGAAAACCCTCAGTAGCCCACTCAATAGAGCCATCCTTGTCCAAGTCATCACCATCAGTAGTTGCATCACCATTTCTACCTAAACTACCAACGCTAATACCTATGGAGGAAACCCTACCATTTCCCTGTGTAGTTTACCCTCATCAAATCCCATTGTCATTCTACATTGCAACTTTCCCCTTATTATTCAAAGGTTTGGAATTCAAATGGGGAAAATGATTGTGTGACACTATTTGTTAAGGTATAAATTATTTGGGACATATATGATTAAGGTTTACATGCTTAATATACAATTTTATGATGCTACGCATGTCCATACCTGGCATAAAGTTTCACAAATATGTATACAAAAATTTAGGTTTTGGAACACATTGGATTTATACAACATTTTTATATAAAATTTGTGAACCCTAATGTCCAATGTGAAAAAATAGGTATCCATTGTGACCTAGTTGCAACTATACATGGTAAAAATTGGTTAAGATAAAATTGAAATAATAATCTTGATGTGAGCCTATTTTTTAAACAATGAACATATATTTAATATTCATTGTAAATGAGTATTTTTGCTTGTCAAAGGGCCTATTATTGCCTAAAATTCTTTAAAATATTTCTAGAAACTTTCTAAAACACTTTTCTTCTAAGAAAATTGTTGTCCTCGTCGTTTTCCTCTAGCTCAAAATTTTGGGAACTCGCCTTTGGAAATTACACCAACCAAAGCACCTTACAAAATGAATCATAGGGCTTGAATGGAGTATGATTCTATTTAGAATAGATGGATGGATTTGGTATAACATAATCTCGAGCCGGTTATACCACAGTCATCCCTTTATTCTAAAAACATAAGGTGTATTTTTGGGGGCATTGGAGTTCTCCATTTTTTACCCTCTTCACAGTTATAGACTAGAATGACAATAGGGAGAAAATACACACACACACACACACACACACACATATACACCATTCTACCTTTCAAATATTTTGGGAACTCGTCATCAAACATCACACCAACAAAAGCACCATAGAAAACGGCATCGTAATATAGAAATCACCATATAAAATAGGGTTTTTGAACAACTGTGGAAAACCCATTTGAAACAAAAACCCTAGTATCGAAAGCCCTCAAATAACCAATAATTCTCCCTAAAACTATTCTCCATTTTTTACTCTCTTCATAGATTCACAATAGAATGGTAAATAAAAAATAATATTAGTAGATATACCTACTTTTTTTTACACTGTAGGTATATGCAGAAGTAGTCATCTTGAAAATCCCTCCAAGCCTCTGCAAACACACAAAACTGAAGACATAATGCATTAATAACCCTTATTCCTTGAATCTATTAAAAATATGAACTAAAATGATCTAGGGTGGCACCAGCAACATCTATTACTCCTATAGAATGACATACCTAATATCATGTTGTTTGTTTTAACTAGTGAAGGTTTGCAACCTACCCAATGACACGGCTTTCCTACCTACCCAATGACCTGGCTTTCCTTTCTTAGATCCACCTCACAAATATGAAATGTTTTTTATTAGGATAAACAAGTTTTGAGGGGATCGGAAACCCCATACAACAGGTATGAAGGGACCTGAAATCCTTGGATAACACAGGGATCCAGACCCAACAATAGGACGTTGCAAGCAAATAGATCAAAGACACCAAGCAGCCAACACTAAATAGAAGCCAACAAGATTACAAAGATAGGACACTATAAACCAAGTTGGTAGATCCAACGGATCTAAAACACCTAGTAGACCATGAAGATAGAGAGCAATGGTTTGTCTGGCACCCTCAGCCAACAAGCAGGGTTTTCCCAGGCACCCTTAACCTAAAGCAAAATCATCAACAAATCATCAGCAAAACCTGATCCTAACCAAAAACAAAGACTGGCTAGACTGGGCCCTTGAAAATTACCAGCATCCAGCCTAGCCCTGAAGAGAAAACAATACATAGGGTTTTTCCAGGCTCCCTCAACCTTAAGAGTGGGTTTTATAGGGCTCCCACAACCAATAGGAACATGGGGATTTTGGAAGGCTTCCCTAACCTCATCTCTGGGTTTTGAAAGGGCTCCCAGAACCACAAAAAAGGGTTTTGTAGTGGCTCCCTCAACGACATTGAGTTGAAACAGAGGCCTAAGCATAACAGCATCCAAGCCAACAAGCATCCCCAAAATCCCCACCTCAATAGGGAAAGACAGAAAAGAAATTGAAAGCAAGGATCCAACAACCAGAAAATGAACCTCTGAAACCGAAGACATCCAATAGTCAAACCCAGAAACAAACCACCAGCAACCATGGTAATCCACAGTCTTTCCCTTACTCCTATCAACAGACATCACAGCCACCAAATCCACCTCAATAGGATAACAATTGTCACCAAACCCCACCATCTCAACCTCAATAAAAGATGTGGCCACCTCAATGGGACTGGAAGGAAACAACCCAACAGGTTGAGATATGAGAGACAAAAGTTGGACCAAGGGGACAAACAAAATAAGACCCACAACAGGCATAAAACCCCCTTCAAAAGAACCAGATCCAAAACCCATTGCATAAGACATCCCAAAGTGAAAACCTGAGAGATACTGCCAAGGTCCCAGATAAGAGGAACCACCATCATACCCCAAGGGAAAGGAACAAAGGCATCAACAAAAGCCTCAACCCCAACGATCAAAGCATAGATAGGCGCAACACCCAACACAAAAAGCATAGAGACCTTCCTGCACTGCCTATGGACGCCAAGCACCACCTCGTACTCCCACCAGCACCTACGCCGGGAGGAAAAAAGGCAAACGTCGACAGGAAAAAGACACTGTCGACAGTGAAACAAAGGACCTGGAGCCTGTAGAACTGCAAATGAGCCACAAGGGCCAGACCCCCTCCAAAGACCTTCCACGCAGGAAGAATTCTCTGCAAGCCAGCCACAAGCAGCTCCATCTGCAGAAACAAGGGACGCAGCACTCCAAAAGCCAGGATCGACAAGGAGAAAGAGACCCCCACACAGAGGAACCGCCACAACTCCTTCGCAACAGGCGAAGCCTTTAAGGGTTGCAGCAAGGCAGCACGCTGAAGGGCGTCGAAGAAGGAAACCAACCCACAAGGGGAAGAGATCTTCCTACCCATCGCCATCATCATCCCCAAAATCTTGCGCCTCCTCAGATGAAACCCTCACTCCACTCTCGCTCCCGCTCTTGCACATCATACCTCCCTTCACAAATATGGAATGGCTACATCCATTGTTTAGGCAATTAACATCCTTATATTTTTAAATTCTTGACATATAGAGCCCATCACCACCAAATGTGGTGGTTGTTGAAAATGGCATAGACCAAAATGTCTATTGATGTCTTATCATCATCCCATCGTGTTTTGTCATCTATTCCTCTTGCCTAATCCTCCATCATCATCCTATCGTATGGGGGATGAGGAATGGTGTGGTATGATGTCTTAGCATTCAATTTATAGGAGAGAATAACTACCACCCAACTAAGGGAGATTTCTAAGGATGGAGATGAGGAAAAAACTAGAATTAATGCTCCAGTTGATCCCCCCCAACACACAAACAGGGTGCCTAAGGCAGAGCATGCCTCTCCATTTAAAACAGTATCGTATATGCTTGCAATTGAATTTCCAATCCTTGAGTGAGGAAATTAATTGGGCAGCAAAGGATGACAAAAATGGAAGATAAAAGATGATTTTCCATATTTTTGGAACTAGGGATGCTTGAGGAGAAAAGGGTTTGCATCAAGTTTCAAGTACAAGAATCAATTAGATGCCACTAATCTAAGTCTTTTTGCTCCCTTTTACTCGTTTCATTTTAGGTTGTAGATTGTAGGTTTACAAATTATAAATAAGCAATTTATTTCTTTTGCTATCTTGAAATCCTTATTCCATGCATTACTTGATGTACAATGGAAAACTAGAGCCCTATTGTCTTAGCTCACCCTTTTCTGTTAAATCTCTCCCACCAACTCCTTTGGATATGTTGGTTATGTTTATGGCCTGCATACTATATTTTATTGGTAGTTGAGATGCCATAAAGCGTATTTCCTACTCTTCTTCCCCATACTTTTACTTTGCCTTCATAATATCCTTGACGGGGGTTGTGGCTGATTTGATTAGTTGTGTTAGAAGGGCATACAACTTAGCAATTAATATAAAATTTAAACCCACCATAATCCCATTGCATTTCCAAGGAAGGATGATATATATGAGAAATAAAGAAGACATGTTTCAACTTCCTATATTGTAACTGTATTTAAAATTATGTGCAAAGTAATTGTTGTTAAGGAAATCAAGATTATGTATAAAGTTGATAAATATGTAAATTTCTTATTAAATCTTATGTGTATGTATTATTTTAATGTTGAGAAGTGAGTGTTATTTTAGAAGAAAATGTAGTGAAAAAATAAGTAAAATCTAAAATTTAAACTAGTTCAATGAAACAAGTAGGCACCCTTCTTAACTGTAGATAAAATATCCAATATTAAATAAGGCACAATAACAACCCTTAGTAAGTTGTGCTCTACCAAGGTCTAATTTCAAGTCAAAATAATTTTTCCCACCCCTTCTGTCACAACCCTCCTTTATCACTTTTGGATTTAAAATACAAACTCTATTATATTTTTGGATAAGCTATTTAAATGATTGAATGAATATTATAAAAGGATAAAATAATAATACACACACACACACACATGGAAAATATACATTATTTTTATTTATCTATTTTCCACTTCCAATTGTGGCACATGTTGTAGGAAGAATAAGAAGCTTCTACAGGATTCCCCACCCCCCCTTAATTGCTATGAACAAACAAAAATAATAATCGCGCAGGTTAGACTATTTTTTATATATTTTAAATTTTTAAAATGGAGTTTATTTGTAATTAAAATTTTAGTTTAATTGTTAATAATTGTTAATAAATGTTAAAGTTAGTAAAATAAACTTAGGAAAAATTTAATAATTAATTAGGATTATTGTATAGCAGATTATTGTGAAAGAATGGGATCTCTCAATCCATTGAGGATTTATTTGATTTCTTGGGCGGTAATCTTAGGCTTACTTAAACCTTTAAGTCTTATTATTATGATTGATCCAAAATCGCCAAAAGTATAAGCTAATTGCCAGTAACTCTATAATTAATTATTCTCACGATAGGAGTAAACACTTCTTCACTTTGTATGTAAATGACACTATTTTTGCATCACTTTTTAATTCATTATCTTCATGCAATTGCACATAAGTTCATAATTACTATTATCATGCCAATACATGTATTAATTTGTTTAGTTGTAGAAGAATGGTATTTAAGTGTCATCAAAGTTCGCAATGTCTAAGTTATGTACATTCATTTCATGATTATATTTCAAGCATGATGTTTTCATAAGCTCTTAGTTAAGAAAACTAAACAAAGAAAATTGGAAAACCAAAACCTAGCAGCGTTCGGTATATATAGTGTCTCTGGGTCAAGCTTACGGGTAATGTCGTTGTGTTGAACTACTGCACTTAACGCCTAATAAAGTTGCATCAACGACGTCTGTGGCATCGTCCCTATAAATCATCGGGGAGTAATAAGGGATACTTGGAAGTTAAAATCCAAGGGGCGGGTAATCCCCCTTGGATCGATAATTTAATAAGATAACCCATAAATGATTTTTCATCCATTGAGTTAAACCATAGTAAACCCCTGTTAGGGTTGGTTGAATGAAATGTTTTTTATGAAATTGATTTATCTTGAAGAAATATTGGTGATTGACAATTTCGTCAAGGGTGACGCTCATGATAGGTGTTGGGATGTAGTTGTTAGGCCACAAACGATAGGCCATCTTGAGCCTTTGTTTAAGTGCTACCACCATGGGTAGCAACCGCAGAGAAACTGTCTAGGTCATTGACCCTAGAAAGGGTTGTGTACCCACTAATCAGTTTACATCAAACCATAGAGTAGAAAATAGAACTACATACTTTACGCCTTGATCCCGTGCCGAAGCGGGTATGTAGACGGTCTTGGGACGGAGTTGTCCCTCATACTCAGGCATTCATGGGTGGGGTCTAGGCTTGGTATAGAAGGATTGAATAGAATCCTAATTTGAAAGATAATTAAAATGGGAAAAAGTAATTCAATGCATACTCGGAAGGAATCCTGTATGGATTCGCTTGACTTCCCGAGGCTTTAAGCCAAATTCCGAGGCAAAATTCAAGCTTGTATTATGTTATTTAATTTCTCCGAAGGACGGCAACCTCGGTGCACTTTTGTTAGAAGAGTGTAGTACTTAGTGAGTGGCTCAGGACCCGAATGGTCCCGATGAGTCTAAGTCTTTGGCTAGAGCACCCCCTATCCCGTTTGGATGGATGCCTACCCTGCATGGGTAGATGCCTATCTCGATTGGATAGATGCCTACCTCGTATGGGTAGATGCCTATCTCGTATTGGATATATGAAATCTTATGTCCCGTATGGACAAATGCCTAACCCGTATGGTTAGATGCTCATCCTGGATGGATGAATGCCTAATCCAAATGGATGGATGCCCAGAGTATGCGATTGAATCAAACACAATGATTAAATTAAACAACAAAAAAAGAATGGTTAATTTTGTTGAGTTAATTATGGTGGGTTATTACATGTGGTATCAGAGCAAAGGTTCAAATCTAGGCCTTGTGCTCACTTCAATTTATACAACTAAAGGAATGTTTTGCAATGGTAGAAATTAAATTTTAAAAAAATCCTAAATCAAGAACTAACTACATAATTTAACTTTCAGGTAAAAACCTAGAATGGCTAGGGAAGAAAACCATGAGGAAAACCATGAAGAAAACCATGAGGAAGACCATGAAGAGGATTGACACAACCCAGGAAATAACGAAGATGGGGTCAATGCTATAATCGACCTTCTAACCGAACAAAGAGATAAAATCAACTTCTTGGAACAATCAATGCAGGACCTTAGGGAAAGGCAGAATGACTTTGAAAATAGGAGTGGTACCGAAAATGGAAACCCTGGTAGCAATCAAGGGAATATGATGGGTAATAGAAAAGAAAATAACATATTGGAACTCTCCAAGGACTTAAAGAAAATCACCCCTCCTAAGTTCGATGGGAGGCAAATTGGTGAAGGAGCTGAGAATTGGTTAAATGAAATGGAAAAGTATTTTGAACTAAGAGATTTTAGCGAAACAACCAAGGCTTTATGGGGTTCCTATCAACTCACAGGGGAGACAGCTAGTTGGTGGACCAACACCAAGGAACAAAATGGGTATAGCAGGGATACGGTCACATGGGATCAATTTATTCACCACTTCTGAGAGAGGTGGCTCCCTAAATTGTTCTTTGATGAGAAGGTGACAGAATTCCATAATCTACGTCAAGGGCCCCTATCCGTTCAACAATATTGGGATAAGTTCACCAAGTTGCTTAAATATGTACCTATGTACCAGAAAGATGAAGAAGGCCAAGCAAGGAAGTTCATTTTGGGGCTAAATACCAACATAGGGGCAGAGGTTGACACTAATTTCAACAAAGGTCAAAGGAATAATTCTTCCGAAAGAAGGCCACCTCCTAATCAATATCAGAGGGATGGAAATAATAATAATAATAGGGGCAATAATAACAGAGGCAACTATAACAGGAATGACCAGCAAAACAGGATAACTTATCCACCCAAGGCCAATGAAACAAGGAATGATCCCCCTAGGAATCAAGGTAGGAGGGGTCCTCCGGGTGGATGCTTCATGTGTGGGGGAAACCATTTTGCTAGAGACTGTCCCAAGATGCAAGGACAGATTAGGGCCAATCAACCCCAACAAGGGCCCCAACAAAGGATTCATGCAACAGTTAGGAACTAAAGAGGAAGATACCAGAATGTTCCCGTGGAAACTACAGGTACACTATTTGAACAACCAATTTCAATTCTAATTGACACTGGATCATTTGAATGTTTCATCTCACCTGAATTAGTAAGCAAATATGCATTAAAATTTAATCAAATGGAGTCATCATGGACAGTTCAATATGGGGATAAGGCAACCAGGGAAGTAACTAAGTGTTTGCCAAGAGCAAGGGTACAATTTCCCGAGTTTGAAACAAGGGTAGATCTCTATGTGGCACCACTAGGATTATATGATGTAATTATTGGAATGAGTTGGTTAACGGACCATCAAGCTAATGTAGATTGCTATAAAAAAGTTGTTGAATGTTTGGATGATGGGGGGGAAAAGGTCAAGATCCAAGGAAAGTTTAAACCCATTAATATAGAAACCATCTCATCCAAGCAATTAAAGAACGAAAGGAGAAGAGGAGGCGTCATCTATATGGTCGAAATTGATGAGGGGAAGGAGGAAAATACCCTGACCTTTGAAAATACCCCTTTCTTAAAAGAATTCAAGGATGTTTTTCCAGAAGAATTACCCGGCTTACCCTCTAAAAGGAAGTTTGACTTTTCTATCAAAGTGCTACCAAGAGCTGAACCAGTATCAAGGGCACCTTACCGAATGAACACAACTGAATTACAAGAGCTCAAAATGCAATTAGAGGAACTCTTAGCTAAGGGATTAATAAGACCAAGTGTATCACCATGGGGAGCGCCAGTCTTATTTGTTAAGAAGAAGGATGGAACCTTAAGACTATGCATTGACTATAGGATGTTGAACAAGGTCACAATAAAGAATAGGTATCCCTTACCTCGCATAGAGGATCTTTTCGACCAAATGAAAGGAGCAGCACTTTTCTCAAAGATAGACCTCCGGTCAGGGTACCATCAACTCAGAATTAAGGAGGAAGACATTTTGAAAACAGCTTTCAAGACTAGATATGGACATTATGACTTCACAATAGTTCCTTTTGGTGTAACCAACGCCCCAACTGCATTTATGAACCTAATGAATAGTGTACTCCATGACTACTTGGATAAATTTGTTTTGGTATTTCTGGATGACATATTGATTTACTCTAAGAATGAGGAGGAACATTTAGTGCACCTACAAATTGTTTTGCAAAGGTTGAGAGAACATAAGTCATATGGGATATTGTCTAAATGTGCCTTCTTTGAGGAAAAGATTCACTACCTTGGGCATATAATATCAAAGGAAGGAATAGCAGTTGATCCAGATAAAATAAAGGCAATAGTAGAATGGCCAATCCCTAAGAACGTTTCAGAGGTAAGAAGCTTTATGGGGCTAGCAGGTTACTATAGGAGGTTTCTGGAAGGATTCTCTAAGATAGCAAACCCCATTACCTCATTACAAAGGAAGGGTAAAAGGTTTGTGTGGACAGAACAAAGTGATAAGGCATTCCAAATCTTGAAGGGAAAACTAACCTCAACACCTATTCTAAAGGTACCAGATCCGAATGGACACTTCACAGTCATAACTGATGCTTCTATTGAAGGTTTAGGAGGAGTACTTCTCCAAGATGAAGGGGTGGTAGCTTACGAATCCAGAAAGCTAAAGACTCATGAAGTCAATTAAACACCCCATGACTTACAGTTGGCAGCGATTGTGCATGCCCTACAAAAATGGCGACACTTCTTACTAGGGAAGCCCTTTGAGTTAAAGTCAGATAACCAAGGACTAAAGTACATCTTTACCCAACCCCACTTAAATGCCAAACAAAGAAGGTGGTTAGAGTTTCTAAGTGAATATGATTTTGAAATTGAATATATTAAGGGGAAGGAAAATAGGGTTGCAGATGCCTTAGAGACACTTGATGACTATAGCAACATTCAAAACTTCTTTCAAAAGGCAAGTAATGGATGAACAAGGACATGACCCATGGTATGAGCAAGTCAAATTGACTTTAGAATACGATCCAACCAATCCTAAGATTGAAGGATATACATTAGATGAAGATGGGTTGCTCAGATTCAATAATAGAATCTATATTCCTAATTCAGGAAACTTAAGGGAAGTAGTCCTGTCGGAGGCTCACAATGCCCCTTACTCAGGGCACCCAGGAGTTAACAAACTTTATGCAGATCTAAAGAAGTTATACTTTTGGCAAGGGATGAAGATTGACATTGTCAAGTATGTGGCTAAATGTTTGGAGTGTCAAAGAGTAAAGGCAAAACTTAGACATCTAGCTGGATTGTTACAGTTACATGATGTACCTCAACACAAGTGGCAAGTTATTAGCATGGATTTTGTGCAAGGGTTACCCATGTCACCTTCTAGGCATGATGCAATAATGGTGGTAATTGACAAACTCACTAAGGTGGCACACTTTATACCAGGGAATCTAACAGATGATGCACCTACCTTGGCTAGGCGCTTTGTTAAGGAAATATTTAGGCTACATGGAATACCAGAGAAAATCATATTAGATAGAGATGCTAGATTCACTTCAAGGTTTTGGACCACTCTTCAATTAGCTCTAGGAACTCAACTAAATTTTAGCACTGCATACCATCCTGAAATCAACGGTCAGACAGAAAGGACAAACAA
The DNA here is from genome assembly GCF_030272615.1 of Cryptomeria japonica. Lineage (NCBI taxonomy): Eukaryota > Viridiplantae > Streptophyta > Pinopsida > Cupressales > Cupressaceae > Cryptomeria > Cryptomeria japonica. The sequence continues at coordinate 220,401,615 of NC_081414.1, read as the reverse complement.
GATTATGCAAGACCTACTTCGCATGTATTGCATGGACCAACATAAGAAATGGGAAGAGTACCTACCTCTGGTAGAGTTTGCTTACAATAATACATATCAAACATCTTTGGGAATGGCACCTTTCGAAGCTTTGTATGGTAGACCATGTCGAACACCTTTGAGTTGGGATAGTCTTGAAGATAGAGTGATTGTTGGACTAGATATGTTGAAAGAGATGGAGAGGAAAAGTAAGGAAATTAGGCAAAGATTGAAGGAAGCCTCAGATAGATAGAAAAGCTATGCAAACAAAAACAGGACACCAAGGGAGTTTGAGGTGGGAGAGAAAGTCTTCCTAAGGGTTAGGCCACACAAGAGTTCCATAAGATTTGGGAAAAAGACTAAGCTTGCACCTCATTATGTTGGACCCTTTGAAATATTGGGAAGGATTAATCCAGTTGCATACCGGTTGGCCTTACCTCCCCAATTGAGCCGAATCCATGATGTCTTCCATGTATCTCTTCTTAAGAAGTATGTACCTGATGAGAAACACATTTTGAATTGGGATGCCTTACAGGTCCAGGAAATGGGAGGAATAATGATAGAGCCATTCAAAATCTTAGAGAGGCGCCAGTGCCAGTTGTGCAACAGAGAGGTTGATCAGTGCAAAGTACAATGGGACCAGTATGATGAAAAGAATGCCACGTGGGAAGATACCAAGGAAATGCAGCAGTTGTTTCCTTTTTTGTTTTAATCATGAACTATAGACTCTTTTGGATGCGTTCAATAAGTGCATCGAGACGATGCACAAATTAAGGGGGGGAGGATGTCACAACCCTCCTTTATCACTTTTGGATTTAAAATACAAACTCTATTATATTTTTGGATAAGCTATTTAAATGATTGAATGAATATTATAAAACGATAAAATAATAATACACACACACACACACATGGAAAATATACATTATTTTTATTTATCTATTTTCCACTTCCAATTATGGCACATGTTGTACGAAGAATAAGAAGCTTATACAGGATTCCCCACCCCCCCTTAATTGCTATGAACAAACAAAAATAATAATCGCGCGGGTTAGACTATTTTTTATATATTTTAAATTTTTAAAATGGAGTTTATTTGTAATTAAAATTTTAGTTTAATTGTTAATAATTGTTAATAAATGTTAAAGTTAGTAAAATAAACTTAGGAAAAATTTAATAATTAATTAGGATTATTGTATAGCAGATTATTGTGAAAGAATGGGACCTCTCAATCCATTGAGGATTTATTTGATTTCTTGGGCGGTAATCTTAGGCTTACTTAAACCTTTAAGTCTTATTATTATGATTGATCCAAAATCGCCAAAAGTATAAACTAATTGCCAGTAACTCTATAATTAATTATTCTCATGATAGGAGTAAACACTTCTTCGTTTTGTATGTAAATGACACTATTTTTGCATCACTTTTTAATTCATTATCTTCATGCAATTGCACGTAAGTTCATAATTACCATTATCATGCCAATACATGTATTAATTTGTTTAGTTGTAAAAGAATGGTATTTAAGTGTCATCAAAGTTCGCAATGTCTAAGTTATGTACATTCATTTCATGATTATATTTCAAGCATGATGTTTTCATAAGCTCTTAGTTAAGAAAACTAAACAAAGGAAGTTGGAAAACCAAAACCTAGCAGCGTTCGGTATATACAGTGCCTCTGGGTCACACTTACGGGTAATGTCGTCGTGTTGAACTACTACACTTAACGCCTAATAAAGCTGCATCAACGACGTCTATGGCATCATCCCTATAAATCATCGGGGAGTAATAAGGGACACTTGGAAGTTAAAATCCAAGGGGCGAGTAATCCCCCTTGGATCGATAATTTAATAAGATAACCCTTAAATGATTTTTCATCCATTGAGTTAAACCATAGTAAACCCCTGTTAGGGTTGGTTGAATGAAATGTTTTTTATGAAATTGATTTATCTTGAAGAAATATTGGTGATTGACAATTTGGTCAAGGGTGACGCTCATGATAGGTGTTAGGATGTAGTTGTTAGGCCACAAACAATAGGGCATCTTGAGCCTTTGTTTAAGTGCTACCACCTTGGGTAGCAACCGCAGATAAACTATCTAGGACATTGACCCTAGAAAGAGTTGCGTACCCACTAATCAGTTTACATCAAACCATAGAGTAGAAAATAGAACTACATACTTTACGCCTTGATCCCGTGCCGAAGCGGGTATGTAGGCAGTCTTGGGACGAAGTTGTCCCTCGTACTTAGGCGTTCGTGGGTGGGGTCTAGGCTTGGTATAGAAGGATTGAATAGAATCCTAATTTGAAAGATAATTAAAATGGGAAAAAGTAATTCAATGCATACTCGGAAGGAATCCCGTATGGATTCGCTTGACTTCTCAAGGCTTTAAGCCAAATTCCGAGGCGGAATTCAAGCTTGTATTATGTTATTTAATTTCTCCTAAGGACGGTGACCTCGGTGCACTTTTGTTAGAAGAGTGTAGTACTTAGTGAGTGGCTCAGGACCCGAATGGTCCCGATGAGTCTAAGTCTCTGGCCAGAGCACCCCCTATCCCATTTGGATGGATGCCTACCCCGCATGGGTAGATGCCTATCCCGATTGGATAGATGCCTACCCCGTATGGGTAGATGCCTATCCCGTATTGGATAGATGAAATCTTATGTCCCGTATGGACAAATGCCTAACCCGTATGGTTAAATCCTCATCCCAGATGGATGAATGCCTAATCCAAATGGATGGATGCCCAAAGTATGCGATTGAACCAAACACAATGATTAAATTAAACAAACAAAAAAGAATGGTTAATTTTGTTGAGTTAATTATGGTGGGTTATTATACCTTCCCTTGGCATGTGATGGATATTTTCCATAGGCTAAGTACCAATCTAAAGGGTGGACCTTGGTGATGTAGAGACTACCACATCCATCTTGTCAAATCAATCCTAGAAATTTGTGAGGTGCCCATAAATGACGCAATTCATGGGATCTTGATTTCAACATAATCATTAAAAAGAGGTAAATTTTCCCAATTACATAACCAAGCTTGGTACAAGAGCTAGAATCTATGGCAACACAAGAAGGTTATAGTAAAGGAATCTACGAGAGAATAAGTAGAAGGTTTCTCTACCCACTAAGATGAAGTGTGTTCCTCTCCTTTTGAGTTGATCGTTGAATTTGTGAATCTTATGACTCACCTAAAGATAATATTATCGATGTCATAGCTTCACAAAAGTTAAAGAGCATGTTTTTCTTGAAGAATGTTTTTGTCATACATTAGAGTTAGCTGGTTTCCACCAGTGGTATGTAGGCCTAAATTTAGTGGCATGCAAGGAATGAATTTCAATAGCTGCTTATCAGTCTTTGAGTTATTTTCCCTAGTAGCATACAAGCGAGGGATTTCATTTTATACTATTTAGTAGTTATATGGAGTATGGAGGAAAAGGGATTTCTTAACTATGAACATTTAAAAGAATGGTATAATCCATGTGGAAAACCTTCCCACCTCCTCTTTTGGATAGGTGTTTTTGAGACTAGTAGAGAGATGAAACCTTCCTTTGCATTAATGGTTATTAGGTACTACCTTATGCACCATATGATTGGCTTTAATAACATATTTCGACAAGACACAAAATCCACACTGATTGGGATTATGTTGCACCCTAGCATGAACCATGGCAAATGACGAACTAATTTGTCTATAGGAAACAATTAAAGATTTGATTTTTCTTATTAATGGCAATTTTTTTTTTTAGAAATAAATATACTTGTGAATACTTATCTAGAGTGTAGTGTTATATCTTACAACTTTTATATGGTGTAAGAAGATCTAGATATGTATTGTTCAAATTGGATACATTAAGAATAAACTTGATGGTTTTCTCATCTTGCAAATTAGGCTTATTACAATCATATGGTTGTTCTTCTAAGTTGGTTTTGGTTTCCTCCCATCTTCTATTTGATGAGATAGTAATGTCAAAAAAATTGTAGTAATCTAAGATCATTACATTTTCAAACATTGGTTTTATCTCTTATGAACATGTTGGCTCCTCAAATGAGTCATGGTTACTTTGAAAATGTGTAAGAATATAATGTATAAGAAATCCTAATAATACAACTAAGGATTAGGGTATATACCTTGGGGTGACTCTCTAGATAACCTTAGGGACTTCACCAGCTATCAATGATACTTCATCTAAAGTTAGTCATCTAAAAATTGTTACTCGCCATTACCCTTATGAAGGTTTGCCAATACCAACCCCTTTCTAGATAATTTTATTTTCACCATATCCTTGACTTGCAATATCTTGACCTCGTTGATTGGGACCAACATAAACATATGTCATTAAATGAGGTATAAAATGATAAGGCACTCCTCAAAGTACTAAATTACATAGATCATCTTCGTCCAAGAGACCAAAAAAAGGTCTTTGATGTTTATCTTCATAATTCAATATTTTTTTTGGAACAAATAAATCCTTTTTTCTACATATTAGATAGAAATCTAAAAAATCAAAGAAATAAAAAATTGAAACCATTCACAACTCAAAGGATGCATCATTTGATGAGGAACTCCACCTTCGTACTATTCTACAAAGGTTACAAGACAAATCAACTCCCTTAGCAAAATATGTCATCACCTTGGACTTGGGCACTAACTAGAATCAAAAGTTACAACACAAATTGTTGCTATCAAGAACTCAAAAGAACATGTTCATCAATATATAGATATGATATGTGATGTAGTTGGTTCCACCTCCCCTTGGTATCATGATATCCATACTTCGCTACCCACTTCACTGTTCTTGGTGGTATCATCTATTGTAGGGGTTATGATGGTATACAATAATGATGCCTTAACTTGGATTAAGTTAATTTAACACTTATGGATTCACACAATGGTATTTGTAAAGCTCACACTAACAAAATCAAGTATCGTCATTAGGAAGGGCAACAAACATCAAAAACTCGACCACCAAGTCAAAGGCAAACCACTAACTACCCTTCCAAAGAAATTACTCAAAATTGGTTACTATTGACCAACCATGGTGCATAATTCTTGTCAGTATGTCAAAAAATGTTTCACTTGTTAGAAGCACCAAGACTTGGATGAACCCATGAACACCATTCATTTTAAGCACTTCCATTCTTAAACTACAATTTGTATCTACCATAAAATAACCAAAGAAATAAAAGTTTTAAATACCAAAAAAATTGCAAATAAATACAAAAATAACCAAAAAATAAATAAAATAAAAGCCTTCTAATGAAAACCATTTCTATGACACCTTGGAGCTATCACTATGATGAAACTAATCACATTTGTCATGTCTAACAACCAAAAACATCACCAAAGAAAGGGAGAAAAACATCATCTAACAAAAACCATTTTTATAGCACTTTGGACAAACATAATGATAGTTTATAGCCCTTGTATCCATAAGTACTCTACACACTTAGTTTCATTGAGTTTTGGCCATCAATCCACTTCGCACATCCTTACCCATGGACCCTTTTGTAGCATACAAAATCATACCTTTAAATCTCTAGAACAACACCTATCTTTACTAAGGTGTTATGGTTATATATTTTGATGCCAATTTCCTTTGACCCTTCAAGCATAAATATAGTGTTTCCTTCAAGCATAAATATAGTGTCACAATCTCGGTATCAAACCAAAGAACAACACTCACACATTGGTTTCACTAAATCAATCTTGTTTGGATGATCCAATTATAGTTATCAATATCATGGCAACTAAGGATGAGAGCATTGAATGTTTTCATGCTTAGTTTGGTATATGGTGTGTCATCATGATCTCTTATATCATATTACAAAACACCTCTGCAAAATAGAAAATGTTTCTCAAACACAAGAATCTTCAAAATAGACTCTCAACATATACCTCAAGTCAAATATTTCATGAAATCAAAATCATCCAGATCCACTTCCATCATCCTAAGCTTCAATCCAACCATCATACACCACTCACTATCCTATCCTCATATTCCATCTTGCCCCATTATTAGTGTGTTTCACATATCTACCATCCTAATTTATTTGCATTATCCTTACTATTTTCTTCCTAGTCTCCATCTCTACATCATCCTACTTCTCTTAATCTTCTTCCAACCTTCATAATATATATATTATCCTTCATTCCTCCCTCCTATCATTTGTTAATATTATTCCATCTATTTCGAGAGCACATCCATGTTCTTCCAGCTTGCATGTCCTCTTGAGGGAGCATCATCATCTCATCATTTGATTCAATCCCAAAAAGTAAATCAACATTTTGAATTCAAAATATCTAAACATTGAAATATCACTTCAAATCCAATCATCCAATCAATCAATAAATTCAATCGATCTCATCAATTCAACTAATTAACCCTTAAACCTTTACACTAGCAACATTATCTTTCATTAATGTCAACACATCGTATGTCCATATCCACCTTATTTCTAATGGCATTGCATCTTCTAGTCGTAATGCCATTTCAAACAAGGGTAAAATACAATCGTTGAAATCATGTAAGCACTAATTTCCATAATATCATCTCATGTTAACAATTAATATTTTTACCACCTCTTAATATTAGCCTAAGTCAATTACTTTATCACAACTAAACTCATCAAATAATATTTATTGTTTACTTAATTTAATTATAATTATAATATTCTCAATTAAATTAATTTAAATCTTAAATAACATCTCATGGATTAACTATCCAATCAAAATAATTAATATTTAGTTCACTAATCATATCCATTCACATACCAATCAATTTGAGTAACTCAAGATCTTGACTAACCCATGTTACAAATTAATTAATAAATCATATAATTATCAACTCACCAATCAAATGAGTTGCTATATAATCATATCCATCCAATTAGCAAATTAATTGTCACCTCTACCCCTCACACCCACCATTTATGGATTCAACTCATTATCCAAGATTAAGTACCTCCATTTATAAAATGAAGATTAATCTTAAATATAAATCATTTGAATTCAACAAGTCAATGTTGTCGCATTCAGAAACAAAAATCAAACATCGCAAATCATTTGAACACATTTACTCCATCCACGATTGACCATAAAGAGAGGTAAAAATTTGTTCAAAACAGGAGAAGAATTACATCAAAAGAAGGCAAACCACCCAACCAAGAGAAGACTACACAGGAGAAAGTTGTCCCCTATCTTCAATAGACCAACCCTCCATAAAACCATAAGCCCATTTAGCAAGACAATCAGCCACCCCATTCCATTCTCTGGGAATGTGAATGAAAGTGATCGACTCAAAGAAGATACAGAACGAAAGAATCTGTCGAATAATAATCTGAAGCTGCCAACTAACACCATCAAAGTTTTGTTGATTCAACAAAGTCACCATGATCTGTGAATCAGATTCCACTACAATCTATTGTCAGTGAAGAGAACAACAACGCTTCACCACAACCAAAATAGCAAGAGCCTTCATATAATTATTCGTGTAAAACCCTTTGTAGATAAACAAACCAAAAAAAAAAAAGAAACTCGACTTGCCCGGAACTATCACGCTCCACACCACCAATACCAACATGTCCCGGATTACCCTTAGAAAACCCATCAGTATTAATTTTGAAAACACGATGATGAAGAGGGTTCCAATGACCCACTCTAGAAATATTTCGTAAAGGATGACGACACATGTTTCTCATAACATGTTGAGTCGTCTGCAGACCAAGAACAAAAGCATCCCCCTGAACAAGGAAATTAAGTTGGCTACAAATATCAATCTCCCCAAGAGCAAGACCTCCGGCAAAGTCACACTTAGCCAAAACAGTTTCCCGAAGTGAATGAAGAATTTTCCACCACACATGTAGAATAACTAACCTAGTACCCTAGAAAATTCGACAATTCCTCTCCAACCAGATGTGTCAAAAAATAAAAGAGGGTCCTAAAGACCAAGAAACCTGAAGAAACTAGATGCGAACAAGACCCTGGCCCCCTTGGTCCCAAAATTCAGCAAGAGAAGAAACATTATGGTTTGCATTAGTTTTACATTTGTTATTCCATACAGATTGTTGTTGGGCTTATTTGGAAGGTGAGATTTGCAATTTCATTTGGAATTTGACGGTTATTGTTTTATTCTCCTTTTCATCTGTCTGATTTTACACCTCACTCCTCATCTTAAGAAAACGATAGCTGTTTGACATGAACAGAAGATAAATATTAAATACAAAATTCAAATTATTATACTAATATTCTATTTAACCAGATAACCCCTATTTTCATTATCGTTAATGTATTCCACCGTATGAAAAGAGCACATGATTCCAAACCTGGAAATAAATAATATATATGCAGGAACACCACTGACTCGTTTAGATGATACTTTTGTTGTGTACTAGTTCCAATGTTCGAGACAGTACTATAATTGTGCATTCATATGGGTGAGTTATTAATAAGTGATGTGCATGTTTAATATGAAAAGCAATCTTTCTTCTCGTCTTGGTTGCATGATGGTATTACCAATGCCGTCTCTGGCGACAGTGTGGGAAGTTTATTCGGTGCCAGTTCTCATTCTTTCATGCAGAATATATATACACTTACCTGTTATGATATAAAAGCTGTTATCTAGTCTGTTGTCCTCCAATTTCCAGTAACTTCTAAGTGAACAATGGATGGTATAATATATGAACAATAAATGTTTAATGATTTTGCAATTTATATACGCTTGCATTTGTGCATTATTATTTCTATGATGTAAAATAAAATATCTTCATTTTCATCCAGCTGATTCTCTGAGTATTCCAGATGGAACATATATAAGGGCTCAATAACACATTGTATAACGTTTAGTTAGCAAAACCATGCCTTTCAGCAGGCACTGTTAGTGACACTTCTACGACAAGCTTTAAAGACTCTGATAAGCAAAGCCGAATACTCAATAGGCCACAACAATGCCGCGATAAATCAATTGAGAAATCTAGCTTTTTCTAAACAAATATTTCAAATCAAATTATAGAATACAAAAGATGTTGAATGATTCTGAAACAAAATCTGAGAAGAAACTGGAGTAATTGGAGTTTTGATCCAAAATACAAGTCCCTTCAGGCTTCAATGGAAAAGCTATCCATAATTACCTGAATCATCCAAAACATCAGGCATCGTCAACTAATTTGTCAAGTTGAAAACTTGCCAAAAAATGCATAAGCAACAAGCAAACAAGAATTACATTTTTTTAGAACTACCTTCACTCGGTAGTGTAACATGCAGGCAGACAGCAAACTGTAGCAACGGCTACAAAGCACAATTAACATCTAACTTGCAGCTAAGAAAGCATGTAGCAATAATCTAGAACATGGCATCTCGCATCTGACATCTTCAAAATGGCAGATTAAAGCAATTTAGATACTATGAACAAAGCCATATTGCAGATAAAAACAAACAAAAAACCCTTAAAATAAATTTGACAGCGAATGTCAGAGATATCTTAATTACATCTTACCCAAACAACACTAATAGATTTCAATCTTGCGATGCCTATCTGATTTATGTCACAAATCCAATATAGGTATCTCAGTATTGATATTTCTTGGCATCTTTTAGATAGATATCTATTCTAGTAGACCAGTATTTTCTTAAACAATAGGAACCCCTAAAACCCTACCCAAAAGATTGACAGATATCCTTGGCATTTTTTAGATAGATGTACTTTAGATATGTAAGCTAGTAGACCACTAGTTTCTTTTACAATAGGAACCCCTAAAAACCTACCCAAAATAGTCAGGGCAGAGTGATGCAAAACTGCTAAATTATATTCAAATCTTGGAATTGAAACAGTACTAAAAACAATGCAAAAGTCACAAGATCAATCGTTTTAAACTGGGCTATTTAAAAACCATCTTAATCCAGGATCATCTCAGGGAGCTCACATGCGATTTATTCAACCACTAAAGATTGAATTAACTTACCAAAACAAAATAAGTGGCAGACAAGAAATGGCCTTCTCTAGCAATACTAAGGAAATTAATACTATAAGGTCCACGATGCACGTGTGCATGAGAGAAACCTGAATTCTATATACCTGCTATGGATAAGAAGGGAGGAACCATACTATGCTAATATATGCAGGTCTTACATACCCTAATCCCTCCAGATTTGAATGTGTGCCTCCTCAGTGGATACACATGCGGTTACCATCAGACATTCTCAGGCTATTAAATCAAAGAACAAAGAAGAAACTTAACTTTTGGAGAACATGTAAACTAACTCTCCACAGAACGGACACTTTCCTTGGGGATTCCCAATGCATAATTATATAACAGCTTATCCAGAATTCAATATTGAAATTATTTACTTACTATATTAACGGAATTCTTCATGATAATAATCTTCATCTTCTTCATCACTAAAGATGGCACTGTAGAAAACATATGGGTGATCTAACATCTCTTTCAAACTCAAATGCCCATCTTTATCTGCATCAGCCTGTCATGGAATATGACATATGGCATAAGAACCATGACAAAGGAAAATCATATAAATAAAGTCCACTCAACACTAAGAACCAAATTAAAACACACCAAAAGAACTAATACAATGAGAGTATGTAATACTGAATAAAAGCTCAACATGTGAAATCAAAAGTTCTTATTGATAGCGCAAAAGCTTCAACTTGTGAATTTTCTATGTTCATAATTAAAGATGCACATACACATTCAATGTTATTTTCTGCTTATTTCGAGAGAATAACTACAATTGTGTTTGCTTCAAACACAATGACAAAAAAAGAAAAAAAAAAAAAGAAAACTATAAACCATCAATTTCTTACCTGCATTATCATGTAATCTGCTTGCTGCTTTGCATAGTATTCTTCTCCTGGATGTAGTCTATTGATCATAGGCTGCAACTCCATGTACGTCAAAAACCTAGTCAAAATATTCAAGCATGAATATTGCTGAAAGTCAATTACAACATCTCAGAGAACAAAATGCTGTATAAATATTATATCCTCCATGACAAACACTAGTTATCAAAAGCATACCCATCACTGTCTCTGTCAAGCTCTAAAAATAATTTCTTTGCTGCTGCTTCTCTTATGGGTTCATGGCCATGAACATGAGTCTCATTAGAAATGTCTTCATCATAATTTCTTATAAGATCATATAACCCATGATAGAATTCTTTGAAATTGAGCCTCCCATCTTTATCACTATCACGCTCCCTGTAGTAAAATAAAATATAGAAAACGGTTATAGATCAGTACATTAGAAAATAGAATATACATCATGAAATTGCCACCTCTTATCAACAGATATAAATCAAAGACCAATAAATGCCATAGCATATTCTTTATTTAATTTCCGCCATATGCAAACACACAAACACATCAATACACTTACCATACTACAGAACGCTTAATAGAATGGTTGCTTCAAGTCTTGGACACCAGATGAAAGAACAATAAAAAAACATTATATATACATATATTATATATATGTGTTGGTGTAAATAATTATTCATCATGAATATTATTACACTTTACTTAAGTTTACTTAGGAAATGCATTTCATAGTAGTTTGGGTATGAGACACTTGGGTGTTTGTGCCACATTGGGATAGTGTGTGTAGGAGAATTTCCACCTTTTATGGTGTGATCTTGTTGTTACACTCCACATTCAGTGGACGATCCACCTCATGTGGAATATTATATTATTTCTCCTACCTACCCACACCTATTTCCTACCTACCCTTGTTTCTTATTGAGCCACATGTCATGTTTGTGTGCTCACATATCCATATAGACTTGCCTATATAAGCAGGCTCATATTCATTGTATGTATCGATTGATGATCCAGTTGATCAGTATTTTCATCTTGATAGAATACAGTTTATTTCTATCATATATTTTGTCTCTCTTATTTGTGCTTTCCATTGCCTCTTGATCTTGGCAAAATATCACATGGTATCAGAGCCATTAGAGTGTCATTGGTTTGCTAATTGAGAGAAATTTGATGTTATTTGGGGTTGTGTATTTTGGAGTTTTCTATTGCAGGTTACTAGTGAAGCTTGATGGGTCAAATCTGAGGTTACCATTGGATTGAGGAGGACCAAGAAAGTTAGTTTTGCCTTTTGTTTCATCCAAATCGGGCTTCGGAGGCCAAATCTAGAGGCATTTGAAGTTTGACGTTGCGGCGGAAATTTTCCAGAAATTATAATTTTGCAGGCATTTTTCAAATAGCGATATCTCACTCATCCGGACTCGTTTTTCCAAAAAGTTTTTTTTGTTTTGGGGTAGAATTTCGTGATCTGTACAGTGGTCTAGGAGTTTTCTGATTTTTGGATACAGGTTTTTTCGGAAATCGTGAAATCCCGATTTTTACAACTTTGAAGGCTCCATTTGGGCTCATATGGACTCCTTTTCAGGTGTCGTTTCTTTTGAAAGTGCATATTTTTTCATCTACTTTCATAATTTGCCATCTATTTGCAGTAATTTTAAGTAGAAATTGTACTTTCTATATTTGGCCATTTTTGGCATATTTGGTACTCGCATTTTGCTTGGATCTCAGTTTAGATCACTAGCAGTATTTGTTGAAATCTCTTAGATCTCATTTTGAGAAGTTGTAAATTGAAATCAGAAGTCCACTTTGCCTTGTTTTGCAAGTGGCCCATTGTATACGCACTAAGTATAAAGTGCCAAAATCACCATTTTGGGGGGATTTCTTAATTGAGTATTTTAGGGGGGTGTCTTGTGTGATTGTGCCTCTCTCTATCTTGTGTTTTTTTCATTTTGGTGCTATGGGTTCTCCTAAATTTCCACTTTTAACTCTTCATAATTATGCATCATGGAAAATTAAGGCATGGAGTAAACTAATGGAAAAATGACTCATTCATTATGTAAATGAAACTATTACAGCACCACTTGATCCTAAGGTTGATCCTAATGCTCAAATTGAATGGCTTACTAAAAATGCTATGGCACTTGGAACTCTTAGAAAGTATGTATCAGATGACCTCATTTTTCACATTGATAAGTGTACAACAATTAAAGAGGCTTGGGATATTTTTCAAAAATTGTATGGTCAAGTTGATGAGATTAAGGGCTACAAGCTTGATAGTGAACTCACAACTTTGGATCCCAAGGATTTTGATACAATCCAAGATTATGTCACAAAAGCAACTGAGTTAAGAGCAAAGCTAAAGGATTGTGGAATTGACAAAAAGGATGCTCAATTGGTTTATAACTTGTTGGACAAGCTTCCTTCAGAGTATGCAGCCTTTGTGTCTAGCTTTCACACCCATAGGTTAGCTCAAGGTTCCTCATACACTTCTCCCTCATTTGATTCATTCACAGAGATGTTGATACTTGAGCAATCTAAGTTGACCACGATGGGGATTCTCAAATCTTCAAAGTCACAAGCTTTGGTGGCTAATAAAGGGAATCAAAGTAATCAAGGAAAAGGCAAGAATCAAAAGCAACCTAAGTCTAAACCACAACAAGATGGAGCACAATCTTCCTCTCCACAACAAGGTGATTCACCATTCTCACCTAAGAGGAAATCATATAAGGACAATCTTTTTTGTGCATATAGCAAGAAGTCAGGACATGATGAACATCATTGTTATAAGAAGGATATTGATGAGTTGAAGAATCTTCTTGAGAAGAATAGAATCAACCTACCTTCTAGAATGTCTACATCGGCTTCTTCTTCCAAGGATAAAGAAAAGGATCACTCTTTTGGGACAGATAAAGGAAAGGGACAAGCTCTTTGTGCTACTACAACTCATGATTCAGGGAGATGGCTTCTAGATTCAGGGGCTTCTCACATGTGACCCCGTTCTTGAGCCTTGCATTTCATCTCCTTCTATTGATATCACACCACCTATTGCACCTGATGATGCAGCTAGTGCGACAGTTTTGCCTTCTTATGATTCAGTGCAGCAGGATATTTCATGTCTTCTAGATTTAGTTGATTGGGATGCCTACTTGACAGACATTGCAGGTTTGTTTGTGGACTCCTACATTGCAGATTTGGGAGATACCATTCATGACATTCATCTTCTCTTTGATGAAGATGATTCTTCTTTGATTGTTGGGAGGGATCACTCTGACCCTCTTGTGCATTCTCTACAGGATCAATCTTTAGAGGTTGACATGATTGTGGATACTTTTGTACAACACTTGGAGGAGGTCTCTTTATCTTTTGAGGAGACATATGAGTCTTTGGATATTGTTCTACATTCATCTCCACTAGATCTTGGAGTGCCTTTTTCAGCAGTGTGGCACAATTTACCACCTTTGGAGGGGGTTACTTTCAGCATCGACATGGGGACAGTTGAGCAGTTTTCAAAGATTCCTTTCATCATGAGTATTTTTCCTACATCTTCCTTTCATGGTTGGGGAGACTTTTTGGATACACCTTTGGTTTAGTTTCTTCCTAAGGGGAGGAATGTGGTTCGACATTCATGGAGCAGTTTCTTCATTCATCTTCGAGCTTCTATCACTGGTGCAGATTTCAGATTGAGGGGGGGCTTCCTAGTCTCTCTTCTTCTTCTCTCATATGGGGGGGACTTTTTCCTCACATGGGGTTTTGTCCTTCACATTCTTCTATGAGAGTTCTTTGTATCTAGTTTGCATCTCTCTTTTGGGGAAGGGTTTTTTCCCATTGGGTTTTTCTCTCTTTCCCCACTTTGTGAGAGATTTCCTTGCATTGGTTTTCATGCATTTGCATTTGTACATGGGTATCTAGCATGGCCTCGTAGCCGGGACCCATCTTGCATTGCTTAGTTGCATTGTAAACTTAAGTGCATTCCCCTAAGTTGCACTTAAGAGGGGGTGTTGGTGTAAATAATTATTCATCATGGATATTATTACACTTTACTTAAGTTTACTTAGGAAATGCATTTCATAGTAGTTTGGGTATGAGACACTTGGGTGTTTGTGCCACATTGGGATAGTGTGTGTAGGAGAATTTCCACCTTTTATGGTGTGATCTTCTTGTTACACTCCACATTCAGTGGGTGATCCACCTCATGTGGAATATTATATTATTTTTCCTACCTACCCACACCTATTTCCTACCTACCCTTGTTTCTTATTAAGCCACATGTCATGTTTGTGTGCTCACATATCCATATAGCCTTGCCTATATAAGCAGGGTCATATTCATTGTATGTATCGATTGATGATCCAGTTGATCAGTATTTCATCTTGATAGAATACAGTTTATTTCTATCATATATTTTGTCTCTCTTATTTGTGCTTTCCATTGCCTCTTGATCTTGGCAAAATCTCACAATATGATACACACACTCACACATGTAACAGCAATTAGTCATGACAGCAGTGCCAGCAGCAATGCAGGCTCCTGCAGACATTGTCCAGCATTATTTTACCAGTCCAATGTATATCTCTCTCTCTCTCTCTCTCTCTCTCTCTCTCTCTCTCTCTCTCTAAAAATGTACCACTTACCAATGTAAAATAAATAACACTTAAGTATTGACAAAGCTAGGGGTTCTCTCTCTCTCTAAAATGTACCACTTTCTTGTGTAAAATATATCACACATTAAAGCATTGATAAAGATAACGGATCAACTACATACAAGCCAACAAACAAAGCGAAGCTCTTGAAGTTGATGGTCAAAAAGGAGGAAGATAGTTAATTAATAAGATTGACCCAGGATTAATTAATTCCTACAAATTAATCAACCAACAAATTAACTATGGAATCTAATCAGAAAACTTATTAGCCAGGGAATCCCTTATTATTCAGTGTATGTAATGTTTATCAACTGTAGTAATCTGGTAAAGACACTGAATTTTCAAATTTCCAAACCCCCTTGGGTATGACCATGGGAGTGTGTATATGTTTACAAGGATTACAAGTTTTGGACATAGGAACTATAAGTAACTTATTAATTGCATATATGATATATATTATATTATAAACTTGTTGATTGCCGGTCCTTCATGACAGTAAAGATTCTGTGTTATATACTTCACAGACCCTCTAACTAACTGCAATCACTGCATATATACTCTAATTATACTTATTTTCAAGTGATTTGTTTCCCGCTCATACTGTCCTTTTCTTGTCCGATTCCTGCATATTACAACATGAAATTCTTATGGGTGGGTATGGTACATACCGTGGATAGCTACAGTCCTACAACTGATGATATAGATGGGATTACAGTCCTCCATGATCCAACTTCCAAATATCTGTCTTCTGTAAGCAAAATGGCTGGGTAAAGAATTTAATTTAATTGGCCTATATAAGTTCTCGTATTCAAAGAGCAGGGTCTTGTGACAGGAGGCTTTCTTAATAGATGCTAAGCAAGTTGGCCAGGGTGTAAGATTTAAATCTCAATTAATACAAAAGAGAACAAATTGAAATTAGCAATAACTCAATACTTGGAAAACATTACAAGAGATAGAAAAGCTTCAGGAAACGACCTGTAATAGAACTATTTGAAAAATGGATCATATGGTATTGTCCAAAAACGTCAATTTTTCAAAATATGTTATAACAGGTCTTTCACAGAAGCTTCACTTGGCATGATCCGAATGGTCAATTTTTACAATATTTTATCAAAGGCATTTCCACAATTTTTACAATATTTTATCAAAGGCATTTCCATAAAGCGTTGGCTATATTCTATTTTTTTCCCTATTAATATCACTTGTGTAAAAACACTGACTATAATACATCTATTGAAATTCAATAGACCACTAAATAGTAAAAATAAAAATTGGGTTTGATCCATAATGATTTATGTAATCCATTCCAAACTACAACACTTCGACATGCTAAATACTTAATAACATTAACTGATGGTTTCACAAGAACGACTTGGAAGTATTTATCAAGACCAAGTGAGAGATGGTTCAAAGTCAAAAGAAAAAAGTGCAGATACTGAAACTTACACAATTACTGTAGTACTGAATTAATTCAGATGATTTCAAAATCTGAAAAGATCATGGCATTCAGTTAATCATACTTTTCACAACAAAATGAAACTTCCCACTCTTGTTGTAATGGAAGGATACATGTCAAAATCTAAAAATGTCTTGAATGCTATCTAGGGACAACCTTTCAAGTTTCAACACAGCTATTTACTTTAACAGAGTGCCAACAAGGGTTCCGTGATGTCACCCCAAACAAAATCTTGCAATGATACAATAGCTCTTTATTGTCTTTATTTGTTAGATGCATTGAAGATGCTTATGCATCTGGTTAAAAAGCCAGCATATATATACAAAGTAAAAAAGCAAAAATGAATGTTTGTTATGGGTAGTTAGCCATGTGAGGCTTTAGGCTTTGGGATCAATTAAAGAAAGACGCTGACATAAGGAGGCATATCTTGTTTTATGAGTTTCATAGTGGGGAAGTCATTGTACCTTGTGATGCCCAAGGCAAATGTGAGTCAACTATTGAAGATATGAAACAAGAGAGCACTGACATGGTATCTAGAATGTGGAAAGAGTAATTCTTCTTTCACATCATTGTCTTATAAAAGAAACTTCCATGGAGAAACTTCCAAACCTTGAAATTCATAAATCTCAATGTTTTATTCGTAGTTACCAGTAGACTGGCTCTGGTACTGAGACAGGACACATTGATGGATACCAGCACACTATTTTTTTTATTAGAAAAAAGGGTGATGGGTACATCACCAAATGTGTGTGTGCGTGTATGTGAAAATTGCAATACTCCTAATAGGGAATATTGTTCTGAATGGTTATAAAAACTCATTTCATTAGCTATTAACAGGCAGGCATTGGCAAAAGTGAATTAAAGAAAAAATTGGTTCCAAATTCATCATTATGTCCATTGTGAACAACAAATGAAATGCAAAACATGAATCAGAATACACCACTGCATTTTCATTAATGAAAATAATAAATATAACTAAAAATTAAAAACCAACTATCAGACTGCAGACTGCTGTTATTCTGTTAACAGCCACTTCGTCAATCATAGTCCTCATTGCATGCACTCAGACTGCAGAGTGTTGTTCCTCACTCTTCCTTCCACACTCATCACTCTTAAATCAGATATGTTTTCCGTTTACAGACTATGATACTGAATGTTGGCAATAAAACAGTCACAGTATGCCTTTCAAACTTTTCTAAGGTTTTTTTAATTAAGGTAATCCAAAAAATCAGACCAAGTAGACATTTACTTAAGGTCTTGGTTATGATTGAGAGAGCACTTCCTCTCTGCTTCAGTCATAGAGCTCAATTAAGATATATTTCCATGTGTAGAAAATCCTAGTTGCTGTGCCAGAGGATCCTAGTTGCTGCACAAGATCCCAGTTGCTGTGCAAGGTCATAGTTGCTATGCAACAAGAACATATAGCTACATAAGATTCTCTCTTGGCTGCACAAGCAAACTATGGTGGCAAAAATAAATATGTAGTGGGCTTACGAGTGGAAGGAATTGCTACAGGTGATGTTGCAAGTGACTATCTTCTATTCATATCGGCAGGCAGTTATCAGATTGATATCAGTGGAACAGTTTCTCTATCAGTGGCCATTAAAGATGAGCGGGGAGACATTTGACCTTCCCATGTGAGAGAGGAAAACGGTTAGCCGGTTCTTGGTGATTATTTGGTTGCCAGGGGAGCTATTAAAATATAACAGTTGGACTTCCAAGTGAGGACCACAAGAAGACACGGAGAAGAGAACTGTAGAAGGGGCAGTTGGCACTCTGGTTCCACACTGATTGTTAGTAGAAGATGCATCTTCTAGGTTTCTAGCCACTGTGGCAGAAGAGCACTGACAAGGCAAATGTTACTACTTCATTTTAATACATTTCAGAGGTCATAACCTGAGAGGAGCAGAGATGAAGGTTGTATCAGCTAGGTTGATAATAGAGAGCACCAATTGATGCTTTGTGTCTCTTTTTGACACTTTTCCATAGTAGTTGTAAAGGATATTTACAGGTTTTGATATGGTCCAGATTGAATCAGTAACCAACTCAGTCCATGAGGGACAGTTAAAACTACATTCTAGAATCTACTGAGTTCATTGCTGGAGTTTTCTCACCATATTGGATTTCACCAGGTCAAACAATTTTGTCGTGGTGTTTGTTGTGAATGTTCTTGCTTCTTTTTGTTTTATTTATGAGTAAGTAGAGCATTCCCTTAGCTTACATTTGAGTTTGTATAGTAATGCAAAGGCTAAGCATGTGAGGGTGCAGATTTGTGCAATGTTAAGTGGTTGAAGAAATTCCGTCATTTCTACTAGTATGTTGCATACTGACGTTTGGGTTTGGTGTAACATGGTGCTAGGACTATCTGTTGTTGATGAGCAACAGTGCTGAGTATCCACCCTTATTTATGGATCAAAAGGTTTTAATATTCACTTTTTAGGGTTCTTTAGGAGATGTGAGGAGGAGGGCAGGACATCTCATGTCACTGGATACATCTCCATACCAATCTCTAGTACTAGACATGCATCCTAATCTCAGAGATGCATCCTTATAGGCTAAGTCACAAGGTTCGGATTCGAGTTCGAGTTCGGCAATAATAAAATTCGGATGAATCAGCAAGGGTAAAAAATTCGAAAAAAAAATCGCCTTATATATGTGTTAAATTTAAAATAATACAATATTATATCAAATATAATATTTTTGTTAAATTTACTTTAAATATGTTAAAAATTTAGTTTATTTGTTAAATTTTATATATAAATAGTTTAAAATCTTAATTGACTATTTCAAAATATGACAATTTAATGTATTAAATGTTAATATTAAAAAATAAAAACTATAAAAATAAACTATGCCAATATTAACTTTAATAATAGTAAATAATTTTTTTAATAGCATTTTAATTTAACTAAAAGAATACTTTACATTTGTAGAGTTATAAACATATATTATTAAAAATTTATAATACATCATTAAATTTTATAGATGAAAATTTAAAAAAAAACTTGAAAAAAAAATATAACAAATAAATATTAAAATTTTAATAACAATTTAATGTAAATATATAAGATTTGATATTATGAACATATATTGTTAAAAATTAAATGCTTGATATAATTATATAGATGAAAGAAAAACTATGAAAGAAATAAATAATAGAAAAAAACCCTAAAATAAAATTTGCAGCCTGCTTGGATGCCCAATGGCCACAGAAAAGCTCACCACTCAAGAGAACTAGAAGAAAAGGCATGCATGAGCCGAAGGAGAAATGCAGAAGAATGAAAAGATTTGGACGGCCGACCGTGAAAATGGATGGTGCCGTGAAACAAACCTTGATGGATCAACGATGCTTTGCTCTTAGCAATGGCTCGATCTCCATTCCTCAAAAATTTGAAACATGCCCTTTCTACCTTCAACTCAAAGATATTCACATTCCAGAAATATGCTCAGAATTCATATGCACCGCAATTTTGAACAAAGCTCTCCATGCCTTATGGTTTTCTTCTGTTGTGAATCCATATTCTTTTATAAGAAAAACAACTCGAAAGCCAAAAAACACTTTCCAAAAACCTAAAAAATGCTTTCCGAAAATATATTTTAATACAAAACATATCCAACTTATAATGGTACGAATGCTAAGTGAATTTTACACAAAAGTTTGAAGTTAGCCAAAATTCGAATTCCATGCTTGAAATTTGGTGAATCTTGTGAAAGTTTAAATGAACATTGGTTTTGTTCCTATTTCTCATCCTCGTCCTCTCCAAAGACACATTCCAAACTTTGAAATTCAAAAAAAATCAATCTCAATGAAGTTGTGCAAACAAGAATTATTAGCAAACCAAGGTAAAATTATATGTCAAACAGGTGATAAACAATGTCATAGAGAAACTAAAGATCCACCCAGTGGAAATAAACCATGAAGATGAATACAATGATATCTAAAAGAAAGAAACTTAGGATCAAGTGAAGCTTGCTTTCAACAAAAAGGCAATAGAGTTTCAACAGTCCTTGCACCACAATTTCTTTTGAAATGCATCAAACAAATGTTAAGAGTGTCTTTCTCCATGCATTCTTGATGAGGGAATCTACACAAGCAACTTAAAAGTACATGTTGGGAAGGATAATTTTGTTGGTAGGATTAACAAGGCCTTGTATGGGTTAAGATATGTTTGTGGAAGGATTAACGAGGCCATCTATGGGTTAAGACAAAAACCAAGGGCATGGTAATCTTACACTGGCTTATACTTCATCTAGCATAGTCTAGTTGAATGCAAATCTGATCACAATTTGTATTTGATGATTTTATTATTCCTAAAAGCAACGCTAGCATGATCAACTCTCAAAAAGGAAACTTAGTGAAGTTTTTGAGATGTCCAATCTTGGCTTTTTGAATTCTCACCTTGGTTGGATATGAAGACTGGATGACTTTTAGGTGGAACTAGTAAAAATAAAACCAAAGGAAACACTTCTGAACACTTGAAATACAACAAAACATTCCAGAATGGGCACCTCTCCATAGAGTAAAGATAAATGTGTTGCATAAAGCTACAAACACTTCCCCAAGCATCTCTTTATTACATTGGCAGAAATTTTCTGTAATGGGATTGGAACAAAGACACCATCCACTACACCAAGTGTTCCCATTGCCAATGCAACTAAAGCTCAAACTTCATAATGTAAATATCCAATTCAGACCAGGCATTAGCCAAGCTAGCCTTGACTACATCATATGATCCTCGTGAAGAAGTGAAATTCTATTCAAGTAATGTATATGTTAAGATACCCCACATAATCAGTTAGTTACTACATCACTGTTGCTTTTAGTTCCAGTACTTAATTAGCTGCCATTGGTCTTTAACTCAAATGGACAGATGCCTAAATGATGACAAACCTTGACCACAATGTGTTGATGATCCACCAAGCAATCTTTTAGTATAACATAGATCCTTCAGGGCGCCTTTCCCATATACACTATGGTATGGACAATCTCTGTCAATGACCTCTGCTATATGAACATAGTCCTTTCAGCTAGTTCTTTAGTTCTTGATACCTGCATTTAACCTTTTTGCTGGCAGTAGTTTTATGGAAATTGCAGTCTCCTACCTCAACGAGAATTTCAGCCCTTACTCTCCTTGCCCTCTTTGTATCCAATATTTTAGCTTGATTTGTTTTAAATGTCTTATTGGTTCTTTTGATCCTCACAGTGCCTTGCCTTAGCCAAGTCTCAAGATTGCAAAATAAATCAGCTTAGTTCAATTGTAATCCACTAAGAAAATAAACAACTTTTTCCTTCTAACTTTTCACTTCAGCTTTAATTTATAATCTTCTATGGTCATGGAACCTTGTTAAAAATGGTAGAACTCATTTGCTTTAAGCTCAAAGTAATATTTGGACAAGTATTCTCTTTCAAGATGCCTTCTAAGTTATTTTTAAACTTTAATCATCTTCCTCAACTCCCTTCATGTCTCGTGGAATACCTACAACTGTTGACTCTATCAAATCGTACAAAATTTTATTGAGATAAAGTTCAAAGCATTCAACCCTGAGGTCTATTGCTTCTACTTCACTTCCAATAGCATTCTCATCAAGGCCAAAAAATTATACATTCTAAATTTTCAACTACATCTTTCTCGTGAGGTTCATCTAAAACTTCTACCAAGAAGAGGATACCAATAGCAAGTTTCAACTTCTTTGGTGGTACATCCCAATCCATGTTTTGGTAGGAGGATGATTTATGAGCCTTCTTTCTCCCTCTCCATAACTCCATTTTGTTGTCTGATTTGGATTTTCTATTCTCTTTCCATTTGCTACTAAACTAAACTTTAATAATTCTGCAGCTGTTCTTGCATTACTCACATGGTTTCAAATGTGAACCCATCATTTTAGTAGTTGTCCTTTCCAACATTACAGCTAGTGACAAGTCCTTCCCTCAAGTGAAATTAGCAACTCTTCAACTCCCTGAGCTTCTCTCAGTTCTACCCATCTTCGAATGATAGTCAAAATCATGTAGATCCAAATCCACAAACATCAGCCCTTGTTAAGCTCCAAAGTTTTAAATGTCCAAGTCCAAAAGCATGTTAAAGGTTTGACACTCAATTCCATTACAATCAAATATACTAAAAACAAGTGATACTTTTGATATTGGGGACAAACAATGATATTTTTAGATGATAGCCAATACTGCAAGGTGTTCTAGACAAACATCTAAAATCTCTCAAATAAAGGGAAGTGAATCAAGTTGCTATTAATAGCTGACAGTGGTGAGTAACGACCCATCCAAGCCATAAAATAAAACTCTCACTTCCCTCCCCCCTCCCATCCCCACATGTTTGTACAACAAAATGGTACAAAAGAACATATATTGAAACTTCTCAAGGAATCAAAGATAGCAATCTAAAAATATAGATGCTGGAAAGTTGAAAATGTCACTGCCAGTGGCACTAGATTACTCAAACCACTGAAGTCTAGTGCATCCTGGTACAATCTGGTACAACTACATCCCACTAAAATATGGCTTCTCTCCATCAAAAAATTGCTTGGAGCTTTAATTTGCATTGCTTAACTGCTGAAACTATAGTTTCTGACATTAGACTGTGATGATAATGTTAATGCATAATAGCTTCGGTAAGATAAATGATTGAATGAGAGATAAATGAAGTCTCTCATTCAATCATTTATCATATCGATAACTATGATAAAACCATCAAGCAATTGAATCATCCTTGATAGTCATTCTATATTTGTATATGACCAAACTATTGATTAAATCATACTATGCATATTTCTCATGTTCATTTATCTAATGAATCTTGTATCTAGATGAATATCAATCTAACATAATGATGACTCTGATTAATATATTATCGGATTGCATTAGATCGAATTGCATTAGATCAGGTTGCATATTATATTGGGTTGCATATTATATCGGGGTGCATATAGTATATATCAAATGCATATCGGGTAGTGTTATGTTAGTCACCGATAGTTATCGGTGTGTTAGTCTACACCGATAGTTATCAGTTGTCAAGGCTAACACACCGATAACTATCGGCTGTTAGCATTGACAGCCACCGATATACCATCGGGTGGTAGCGATTGGTTAACACTGATAATTATCGGTTACACTCCACACCGATTGACATTTACGTAACATGCAGTTTATTAGTATTAACAATAAGACACGATCAAGTAATGTCTTGATCGGTCATGACCGATCAAGGCATTGCTTGACCGTGCCTTGTTTGTCATATACTTACAGTAAGTGGCATTTGTGAGATAGGACATAGAAAATATTAAATGCTCCTCTCATTTGCCACAAGCAAGAAGATAGTTAGACATATACAATAAGAACGTAATAATACATATCAGATAATAGAAATATATCTTGCATATTGAATTGAGAATTGAACAACTTTTACATGGTATCAGAGCTAGGTTAAATCGAACCTGAGGCTGTTCAATTTTGTGGAAAATTCAAACAAGCATATATTCAACATCAAAATTCTTCTAATGGGTACCATCGTCAGATTTGTTGAAACAATCAGACAACTACTCGTCTAGGTCGGAACTTCTTTGAGTGTGGTGATTTGAATATCCCGATTTCCTATTCTAATGCAATTTGGATATTAAAGGAGATCGACACTACTCTCAGGGAATCAACTGCAGTTTGCACATTAAGAGCCAAGTTCTTTGTGATCACGAGGGAGCGATTCTATGTGAATTAAACAAGGCAATAAGGAAGGTTGCAAGTTAAAGTTTGATGGCGGATATGTATCTCTAAATGTCCATAAGATCACAGGAGTAACCAATGCACTCTGGATGAACACCTGTTCACAGTACCTTGTTATTATCAGACAACAACGACTGCTGTTTTTGCAGAGGCGATGACATAGTACATACACCCCATGAACACAGTTACGGATACAGTTGTGCTACAAAGATGATAGAGTATGTAGCGTCAAAATGCGAGAGAGATGATCTTCCATGTTCCAAGCAGACACTGCAAAGCAATGCAATATGGAAGAGCAACAACCAAATCGGAAATTATGATCTTCTAAACAAACTTCTAATCATTGTAGCTGGTAGCCATACTCCTAGTCGGTTGGAAAAGAAGGCAGGACATGTTATATTGGCAGTAATGAGTTTATTAGATTGTGGAGCTCGGGTTGGATCAGTCTAATTAATAGATAATGCATTGACAACCCTAGATATTGTAAGGTGTATCTGTTATAAAAGTTGTAGGACTTTTTGCTGGAGGAATGCGATGGAGGAAAACAGTTGATAAAATACTCCAAACAAATATGAAGATAGAGAGACTCCTCTTCATCCTGTTTTCTCGGCAGGGTCACACAAATACGTTTCATTTGCTTTTGAGAAGGAAGCTAAAGTAGACGTTCAAGATGACCGGAATTAGACACCTCTAGACGATGCAATTACATGTAGACAAGATGCAGTCACAAATGTCTTTATGAAACTAGAGCAAATTGCCGAAGTAATAAATAAAAAATAAAAAAATTTGATCAACAACGAAAGTTCAAGGGAGGCGGCAAGATCTCAATCTGACATAAATCTGATGGATTAGAGCGACATAAGAAGCAACGATCTTACTGTAGACAAAACCAATTTGATGCTCTCTTTCATAGCATGTACAAATTTGCAGAGAAGGGTCTTCATTTGAATGCATGGCTGGGAAGATTACAGAGGAAGATCGATGCCACATTGATACTGCTGAGTGTCCTGTGCGTGGCATATGGGCTCAACATCTCACAGATCCGGGTTATGTCAGATGAACACAACAACTAAAGGTATGTGTATCAAAGAGCAACCATCAAATGAGATCTAAATCTTCAAGTGCAAAGAATCAGGAATGAACAATTGCTGGATTGCGAGGAAGACTAATAAACAAAGAGATAAGTAATCCATGTTTGATTAATGATCATGATTTTCATACGTAGTTATTAATTCATGCAATTACATTATGTGTGTTATTTGTGAATCAACATTGTCAGTAGGTGTTCGCACAGGACAAGCTACATTTGAATATCTTGTTTCAATTTCTTCAACGTACTATGAGAAACTTGCCCCTTACTTGCAGGACATCTTTAGAATCACAACAAAAACAATTAAAAGTGATAAAGAGCTTGTTGCTTCTTAGGCTATAAGTTTTTGAAGTACTACTTGTGATGAAGAATGCAGGAAGAATATGGAGGGGACTTTAGTGGAGATTCTGCGATTTTGCATTCCCATCTATAAACAAGTATTTGCCTACAAAAGTGCAACAATCCATGAGGAAGCAATGTTGACCATAGGGGCTCTTGTTTATGCTATTAGTGATGAATTTGCTAAGTACATGCCAAGAGTTCTATAAGTCATGTTTTGCAAGTGATCTTTCGAGATAAAGAAAGGACAGACCAAGAAGCATAAGAGATTTCATTCAAGGGAGAATGAACTCAATGCTGGCAGTCATAGGACTGAGTGATGACGGTAAGTATTTATCGAAGAAGAAAGAACCCATATAGTTTGTCCTTGCGGTCTAATTCTTTAGACAAGGAAATTAGATGGTTGATATCAGATTCAGACGGAGTCTAACATTTCATCAAAAGCAACCTTAGACAAGGAGGTCAGATGGTTGATATCAGATTCAGAGGGAGTCTAATATTTCATCAGAAGCAACCTTAGACAAGGAGGTCAGATGGTTGATATCAGATTCAGAGGGAGTCTAACATTTCATCAGAAGCAACCTTAGACAAGGAGGTCAGAAGGTTGATATCAGGTTCAAAGGGAGCCACACCATCATGAAAATATGCTAAATGCATTCTTCTTTGTGAGAGATAAGTTTGAGGAGCAAGCCCTTGTTAATACACTCTTCTCTATGAGGGAGAAGTTTGAGGTGAAGACCCTTGATCCACCCTTTGGGAGTAGTCATGGTGAACGTCATGATGAGATGAAAACATCACGTTGAGCAACTCTGTGATGGGCACTTGTGTTCATATGCATTCTCATACATGGGAGTAGCCATGATGGATGTCATCATGTTGAGTACCGTGATGAATCGTGTTCCACTCTCTAGGAGTAAGCCATGGTGGATGTCATTTCATGACTATATTATTAACAAGGATTCCTCCCTAGCTAAGAGGGAGTGTTGATGTTGTAGTGGCCACCCTTGTGAAGAGACAGATGGTGTCATTGAGGATCGACCCCTTGTGAAAGGGTGCCTCCCTCATATATATAGAAGATGCAAACTCATTCTTTGATCCATTCAATTTATGTGAAGAGCAGTTTATATATTAGTTAGAGCAAATCGATCCTCTGAAGAAGGCCAATTAGATTTGCTCTTGAGAAATTTGCTTCAAGAAGTGAAGCAACATATATTGGGCCCGTATCTTGCATTATTGCTAGACATATTTGATATATAAAGAAGACATTTTTATGCTGGGTGTTTTTCCCTCGAGTAGGAGGGTTTTCCCTTGGAGATCAAACTGCAGATATTCTGACCAAACCTCTTTCAGAGTGAAGGTTGATCACTTCAGAAAAGGTTTAGGTATGATAGAAAGGTAATTTGCTTTGCAATTTGTATTTGCATGTTTAATGTGTAAACTTCTTTGTCATGACAGGACATTTTTGGATTTTATCCCCTGGGTTCATATCTAAGCGGTGACGATATCTAAAGATAATGAACACTTGTATGGAAACATTATAAGGTGATGATCATATAATGTCCAAACCAGTTATCATGGTGGATCTCTGGTGGATCATGGATGAAGCCATGATTGTGTTGTGGTAAAACATTCATATGAAATGTTAATGCACATACCACAACTTGGATAAGATGAGAATTTAAATCTTTCTCATATGATTATCCTTAAGTATTGCCTGTTTAGGCAATACTGATATCACGTGCATAGGTGATATCCTGTCATCACAAGATTGATGTGATGGACATTTGTATCATGTGTCTAGGTGATACTTCATATCATGTGATTAGGTGATATAACATTTGTATAAAATGTTAGTGCACTTATCACAACTAGGATAAGGTGAGAAATTAAGCTTTCTCATATGATTATCCTTAAGTATTGCATGTAGGCAATACTGATATCACATCCTTAGGTGATATCCTATCAATCACAAGATTGATGTGATGAACTTCAGGATCACATGTTTAGGTGATGCTACATACCAAATGATTAGATGGTATGATTCTCATGAATGACTAAAATGACTACTATCAATTAAATTATGATAATTGAATATATTGTCTACATTCATCTTACCTAGCTAAGAGGGAGTGTTAATGCATAATAGCTTCGGTAAGATAAATGATTGAATGAGAGATAAATGAAGTCTCTCATTCAATCATTTATCATATCGATAACTATGATAAAACCATCAAGCAATTGAATCATCCTTGATAGTCATTCTATATTTGTATATGACCAAACTATTGATTAAATCATACTATGCATATTTCTCATGTTCATTTATCTAATGAATCTTGTATCTAGATGAATATCGATCTAACATAATGATGACTCTGATTAATATATTATCGGATTGCATTAGATCGAATTGCATTAGATCAGGTTGCATATTATATTGGGTTGCATATTATATCGGGGTGCATATAGTATATATCAAATGCATATCGGGTAGTGTTATGTTAGTCACCGATAGTTATCGGTGTGTTAGTCTACACCGATAGTTATCAGTTGTCAAGGCTAACACACCGATAACTATCGGCTGTTAGCATTGACAGCCACCGATATACTATCGGGTGGTAGCGATTGGTTAACACTGATAATTATCGGTTACACTCCACACCGATTGACATTTACGTAACATGCAGTTTATTAGTATTAACAATAAGACACGATCAAGTAATGTCTTGATCGGTCATGACCGATCAAGGCATTGCTTGATCGTGCCTTGTTTGTCATATACTTATAGTAAGTGGCATTCGTGAGATAGGACATAGAAAATATTAAATGCTCCTCTCATTTGCCACAAGCAAGAAGATAGTTAGACATATACAATAAGAACGTAATAATACATATCAGATAATAGAAATATATCTTGCATATTGAATTGAGAATTGAACAACTTTTACAGATAAGAGTGTAACACCGACAAACTCAAAAGTCATAGCGTAGCTAGCTTCCATGCGGTTGTCTCCTGCATCTCCTTGAGTTCACATCTGATCCCAACAACAACTTCCCTGCAATAACTCCTGACAATCTTGAATGATAATTGTGCTGGGCATCCTTGGATGGAATGGCTAAACAATCACTCCAATGGCACTGTTGGGTACAAGATTTAGATTGAAGGGTGTTTGGCTTGGAAGGATATTCTGGACTACTTTGGTCTTTATGCCCAACATTGTTGTCAGTCAAGATCTTTATACTGGTGCCAGCTACAAACAGATCAATGTGATTTTGGAATATTTTTTGGCCCATAGAACATGCTTCACTAAAATAGCTGTGATGCACTACTTTGCATTAATGTATTGGGAAAGAGAATAATAAACTTTATCGAATAAGAAAAAAGAGCACTCTGCTGCCACAGAATGGAGAACAAATCAATTAATATCCCTGAAATTTACACGAATCTCTCAGAAAGAAGTGAAATATACCAATTATTTATGCCAGAATAGTTGGTTCCAACAGTTCCATTGAGATGGTTGATGTTGGAAGGAGCAGTTGCAACTCAATCTACCATAGGTCTTATGATAGTAGCCTCAATAACAGTTTAAAGAAACTTCAAGATGCCCAGGCAGGAGTATTAATTTGTCATGTGGCCTGTATGTTTTGTAAAAATGAGAATAACCAACAAGTCATGTGATCTGTACAATTTGAAAAAATGGGAATAACCAACAAGTATCTGGCTTCCAAAAAAAAAAAAATCTATAGTATTAATAACTCAAAATATCAAGGTAATCTCTTCCCTTTGTTAAGTCACAGATACATATAAAACTGTCAGTGACTTTCCCTTCAACATTGGATCCACTTGAGTATCTCCTTTAAATACATCACCAAATACAGCAAAAATCAAAAGAAAGCAACAGAGTTCCGTATAAAGCTACATCAGCCTCTAATCATCTTAGACACAGAAATCAAAAATTAATATTGTAAAGAGTAAATGAAACCTATCTTATTGGGCCCAATGAGTTAACAATCTTCTAATATGCCTTTGGGCAACTTGTTGGCAATCTAGACCAGAAGATGTTGACTATTCCTACATCTTAACATGTGTATAGAAAAGGACTATGCCTCTTCCTATATGCATTGACTCATTGTAATTCTATTATTTTATAATTTATTTATCGAGTATCTTGTGTTTGGATGCATCAGAACTGTAAAAACATTCTCCATATAAAAGTGTTATGTTAATCTACTGCAAGTGTGGAGTTTTCTTTTCTTTCAGACATGGGACCTTGCACTTAGATCTCACAAGGTACCAGAAAATAGGGATTAAACCACCCAAATTTTAATCTTTTACAAGCACCTGGCACACAACGGCTCAATAGTGCAGGATGGTGTTTGTATGCATTTCAGCATTCAATATAGGTCACTTTTATAATAAGAAGAGATTTAGAGAATTAGTTGGACAAGAGAAAATATTTTGTGGTGGATTTAGGGTTCTTGCAACTTTAGAGAGTAGCAGCTTTATTTTGAATCAAATATTCAAAATCCTAGGAATATGTCATTAAGGGGTTATGTTTCTCGAAAATTTCCAAGTTTCAGATTATTAGGCTCACTCAGCCAAGTAAAATTTAGCAGCTGACTGACTGACACAGACCATCAAGCAAAAATTTAATGGCCAGTCGACTGGTACATTATAGCAGCAAGTGTAAATTTGACAGTCATTTGATCATCAATAGACAGATTTGAGACTTAACACTCCCAAGGCCATAATTTTCTTGTGTAAGCTCCACTTGACTATCATTTGAACACTTTCAAAGCACTTTCAAGCTAAAGACAATGGTAGAGAAGAGTTGAGTGGGAGGTTGCTCTGGCAAATGAGTACAACTCCTCCGTGAAAAATCAGAGTTGGAAGCATGTATCTTATCCTGAGGAAAAGAATATTGTATAATGAAAGAACATTTTCAAGACAAAGTTCACATTGGATGGATCAGTTAGAGCTTAAAGGTATTTAGCAAGACTAGTAGCCAAGAGATATTATATTAAAAAGGGGCACTAATATTGGAAGAACTATGCTACATTGTACAAAAAAGAACCAGTATGCACTGGTGTTTATTTAGCAGCCATCTTTGGATGGAAGAAGCACCAAATGGATGTGAAATTTTTGTTCCACATTGGCGACCTTCAACAAAAGATATATATGAAGCCATTAGGTTTTAACTCTTGACCAATACGGTGAGCCTTAACTTGCTTGAAGTCAATCTAGGAATTGAAGCAGACACCCTAACAGTAGAATGAGAAGATAGACTGATTTTTCTGATTGTGGTGTTTCATGTGGATGCTCGATTTCTTTTTTAAATATAGTTGTGGGTTCTATAGGGGCCCACGTCAAAAGAGATTACAATAGAGCTAAAAGCCAATATATCTATCTATGATAATACAAACTATCATATAGCAGCCAATTTTTAGATGTACAATCAAAAACCAAACTACAAAGGAACAGGGACTGCTGCAGCCCCATCAGCTCTATCAACTATCATCACGCCTGCTTCAATAAAATCTTCTTGAAACACTCAACCAAACCCTCATTGGCAAGTGAAGGGACCATGAACAAGTTCAAAATCTTAAGATTAAGATTTCTTAGTAGCACCCTGGAATTACCAAGATAAAGATATAATTCCAGACAAAATCTCAACACCTTCCACAAAATTGACAGATGAAGCCTCACTTTCTCCATTCTCACACCATGCAAAACCAAGCATTGCATGGCACTTGGGCTCTTGCTTTTGTGTTTGGTACATTTGATAAATGCTTGCATCTGTCATCTTATTTATTGATTGGGGGAATACATTACCAAGATTATAATGCCATCCATCTAAGAAGCTGAGTCTGAGAAAATATTATATCAAAATTCACCAAGAATTTGCAACCATTTACAGGGGATCACATCATCATGATTGAATCAACACAGGAATCATTACTAGCAGGGTATACATAATATTGTTATCATGCCAATCAGTCTACCCTAGTACTAGAACATGAAATTTGCACTCCACATACACATCAGATGTGGATATCTATTTATTTACAAAAGGAAGATCAAAGTTAGATTTAAGATAATGCTCCTGTAAAAGAAACATTGAATCATATTTTGGGGTAAAGTTCTCAAGCAAATTTAGATAGTCATAATTTCTTAGTGTTTCTCTAAATTTCAAGGCTGTGGTGATATGTTTTGGGGACAGCAATTTTTTTCCCAAATTTTGGGTACAGTAGGGGGAAATATTTGAAAAAATATTATCATTCATGTAAACACTAAACAGTATGAATAAAACAAGCTGAAATTTATATGAAGTTAGAAAATTTGACAATCGACTGATCCAATGATCAATGATTAGCATCTATAGTGTAGTATTGATATTTATTATTTTATTCATCAAGTCCAAGATAAAAAGGTAAAAAGTAATACTGACATGCAAAATTTAATGACTAATATAAATCATTGTCCAATGCATATGACATTGAATGTTCCTCATTACTGGAATTGTTAGACTCGTCTACCTCTTATATGTGGCCCCCAACTAACCCCATATTTGCAGCCCAATTCTTATCAATCTGTGTTGGTTCCTCAAGCACCTCGTCTTCTCTCTTGGTGACTGCAAATGAGCATGGCCTAAGGTTTTTCAGGTGGGGAGCCTTGCAGGGCCCTCTTAAGATTTAGGTCTAAGGTACGCCTCTCTATTTTTTATTTTTGTGAATATAAATTTAATATTATTTTTCGCTGTTGAGGTTGTGTTGATGTGTCTTTTGTACACGACCAAACACAGAATAAAATACCCAGAGGTATCTTATCCTCTCTTGAATAAAGTTCCCAAATGCTGAAGATTTCACAGAAGGATCAATCGGAGAAACTCCTAGGTTCTGTTATGTAGGTTCTCTACTCGTGGATAAGCACCAGTGGTCGTTGTGTTTGCTGTTTTACAAGGGGCCTTACGTACTTTCTGGGAAAGCTTGTTCTTGCAACTACTTCTCAATGAGGAACTGAATTCTCCTAGTACTAACTGATGTTTCAAAAAAAGGTAAAAGATAAGGGTTTTAAGGAGGCGATATTAAACTAATCCTAGGAATGACTAAATGAGGATTGGTCTTAGCAAAACTCTACCAATTTCAGTATTGCCACAAGATTACAACTCTACTAGAATTGGTGCGATCTATTAAGGGGATTCAATGATTTTCAAATCATCAATGGGATAGGTACTATCACTAAGATACATATCAATATCTCCAATAATGATTGAACTCTTAAACAATCTTAATATCTCCAGTTGACCACACAAGCCGTGCTTACAATCCGTAAGGAGCTACTGGTTTGGACTATGAGTTTTGCCAAAGATCAAACACAACATTCGTCCTTCAATCTAATTCTAAAACTTAAATACTATCTCTATTAAGAGTGATTCAAGAAGATAAATAACCATGAAGATAACCACAAGGATTGCAATAAAACACCATAACTTCAATATTTTATTGATCTCATAACAAAATAAAACAACAATTGTTTAACTTTCTCTCTTCACTACTTGTCTTTCTGCTGCTAACAATTTTAACCTTATTTCTCTTTTCTCTGACTCTAACTCTCTAACTCCTTAAAATGAATTGAGTGAGGGCTTATATAGCACTCTCAAATACAATGAACGGCCTGGATCTAAAGAAGATCAAAGGCTGAGACTTGGATAGCCCTGTGGACTGTCTTCATCATTCTTGCTACAAATTCAATGGCTACCTTGTAAGATTCATCAATCCAGGAACTCATGAGTTGGGCCAAGTTCTTCATCCTTTCTGCCTCATTTATTGATTCAGGAGGAAGTACATGCAAAGGTGAAATTGCTGGATCCTGTCGCCTTAATGGTTGATTAAGGTGGCTAAAATAATTCCTCCAAGCACTGACCTCCCTTTCTAGCTTTTTATTCCTTTCCATTTCTTCTTTGAGTTTGTCATTAAGTGCTCTCACTGAATCAATTGCTTCTTCCATGGCCTGCTCAGAGGTAAGTGGACCAAGATCAAATGTCTCTAAATCATATTCTTCCGCCATAATCTCATCCTCATACCTGTCCACTACTGGTGTGGCTACCTGTATCTTCCTAGATCTTGCATCATCTCTAATTACCTTTGACATCTTTGTTGCCTTCTTCTTTTCGACCTCTTCTTGGGAATTTCCTATGAGACTTTCCAAGTCGAATACTTGTTCTTCTTCTTCAACCAAAACTACCCTCATCGGTCTTTCCTTCAGCCAATCTGGAATGGAAGACTTTCTTTCCCTTACCTGTATTTCATTAGGCAGAGGTCCATCGTCTCTGAAAGGAGATGTTGCTTCATCATCATTATTTTCTTCGTGTTGTTCATTAGCACCAACCTGGAGAGATTGACTTGATGAGTGTTGAGGTGTTCGTCCTTTGCCTTGTTTATCTTTCTGCACCATGGATTCCATAGACTCATCAATTTCATACACTATCTGTCTTTGATCTTCTCCTTGACTTATCTCTTTTTCATGTCTAGAAGACGTACTTGGTGGACGATCAGGATTCACTTTTTGTTTCTTCTTGGAAGGTTCTCTCTTCTCAGGTCCTCCTTTTCTCTTAGACCCTTTGGAATGAGAAGTATTCTCACTCACACTTGCTTCTCCTTCTTCTGTTCTTGTTTCTAGGGTGAATGTCATGGCTATATTCTGCTCCTTCAATTTTTGATGATGTACATCCACCCATCTACGAATGTGCAATCCAAAACAGGATCCATCAAGGCTCTTAGGTCTACAACTTCTTGCTCATTCCAATCTATCTTTACTTCTTTATCTTCCTTCTCATAAGATGATTGGAGATATCTACCACTGTCCTGGGCTTGATCAGCTACTCTATAAACTTTACATTTCCTGATAAGATCCAAGGGTAACCTAGAATGCATCTTTCTTTTCACCTCTACATCATCCTAGACATTCATCCAGAAGTCCTCCACTTGAAACTCATGTTTGTACTTCTTCCCAATTGTCTCTTCCATATGGCCATGCGGATCGAAATTATGTCTGGAGGCAAAGGACGTGAATGAATATAGAGATAATTCCTTTTTTGCATCTTTGCGGCTTGAGAATTAGGACACACTTCAATTGAATTTCCTAGTAAAATAGGTACGGGAATACCATTTCCATGCTTATCTCTTGATGCTTTAGCATAAGCTGCCAACTATCTAGTCACTTCCAATAATATTATTTTGTTTGTAGGATATCTTGGCAACATGTAGGGAGGTGAAGGACATCCATGGACCCTGATGTAGGTGAATTTTGGAAATTGGATGATCCATGCACCATGTTTCTTCACAAGCTCTTGTGCCTCGGTAGACAGTCGATGGTGAATCCCTCCTTGCAATGTCCTAGTGATATACATTGTGAAGGTGTCATTGACTAGCTTGTAGTCATTCCTTGGCGGATGATGCAGTCGAACATAAGAATCACATGCTCTTATTTCTCCAGGTGCTCTCCCAACAATTCCTCATGTGGAATGACTTAGTAGGGACTAGCCTTATCAACTGCACATCTAGATTGTTGCTAATGATTCTAGCCCAATTGAGCATTCCTTTTCCTTGGATGATCACCTGAATAAAGAAGAACATCCACTTGTCGAAAAAGAAGGCCTGAGAAGCACCTATAATCCAATTGAGCATGGTTATCAAGTCCCTGAATTCTTCTTGAAAATCAATTCTATGTGGCGTATTCGGTATCTTGTTCAAGCGAGGCCTACTCTTGAGTAACCAATTCTTATTGATGAAGTTCAGACAAGTATCAGGATCATCTTCGTTGATGGACCTAGCTCCTTCCAAGCTCTTGTAGATCATATCTCTCGGCTTCGGGAGATGAAAGGCTTCACTTATAGCTTCTTCTGAAAGATATGCTAAGACAGATCCATCCTCAGCTACGATTGTCCTTGAATGTGAATCATAGTGCCGGGCACATTCAATCATCAGCTCGTGACATCTAACTGCAAGAGGGAAGCCTGCGGCCTTGATTATGCCACTCTCAATTATCTTCTTAGCTATGGGTGATGGCTTGTCGATGTAGGGCGCTTCTCGAAACTTCCTCACATTGAAGTTCCCCAAGTTGGTGTCTTCGATATTGCCCCATTTGGACACGATCCTGGTCTCCAAATCATCGTTCTTTTGATCTTCTTTGATGAGAGCCTGCCGTGTAGTGGACCCACTAGCCTTGGGGGTCGTCATTTGATACCTACAAAAAAGAGGCTTAAGTTAGGTCTAAGTATAGTACCCAAGATAGGAGATTTGAGACCTTTAAAGAAATGATTAGATTACAATTTGAAAATAGAATGATAAACCTTTAAAATTATGAATTTTCAAATTAGTATCACTTATGAATCAAACCAGATTATTGAAGAATTAACCTCAAAAAGGATTGATATAGAAATTTAGATCAGATCTTCAATATACTTTCAAAAATCTGATTGTGCATACTTTCTCCTTGATTTCTAGCTATCAATTTGAAAAGATGGATAAAGAAATGAAGATTTGCGCTGGATGAAAGGTCTTTGATCTGCACTTCAGGTTCGCCCTTGATGACTTAGCCTTTAATCAGCCTTCCTCAATCAGAAATTCACCTATACCTGCTGCAATTCGCTCCTCTAATTCTGCTCCTCAAATTCGCTTTAGGAAAAATGAATGAATGAATGACTAAAGATTTCAAAATACATCTTCCTTTATAGGGCGCTTTCACCATTTTACCAATAGGCCGACTTGCATAAATGCACAAAAATAAAATAAAATTTCCTCCAAGCTGGCTGACTTGGCTAAACAAGATATAATTGGGCACCAAAAAATAGATTTTTTTTTCTTTTTTAATTTCAAAGCCCAAAGGTCAATTTAGCCAATTTTAATAATTGTTTAGTCAAGGCATATTTGCTTTATTTATCAAACATAAGGCTGAATGAGCGATTTAAGATAAGAAAAATGTGCCTTGAAGAAATTTGCTTGTGGATTCTTCAAAGAGACAAGGTAAACCTAGAAGATGTTAGAGTTTCTTCAAAATTTGGTAAAGGCACATCTAGTCTTTATAGTCAATAGAATGTTCATGGTGTGAGAAAGGCTTAAAATACCCCAAGGAGGCTTGCTTGAACATCTCACCTAGGTATCTTTACTTCATCTTCCAACACCTTCACAATCTTGATTTTTCACTATTCCATGCTCTTGTCATCATGTCCTTGCAACTTGCCTTTGCCTAGTTGAAACAAGGTGAAAAATAGGTATTTCCAAGGATTTCGCCCTAGACCTAGCCAAGGTCAGGACTTATTTGGGATTTTCGCCTTGGACCCTCTGGAAGGGTCAGGAGCGAAATTCTTGTTTAAGCTCAAATTCCATCATTTGATTGGTTCAAAATGCCTCCAAGACAAGCATATGCTATCTTTCTCTTGTCCAAAGCCTAGGAATCCATGTCTTGACCTTCATCATGGGCAAGTTAGGTAAAATTGAGAATTTCACCCTGGACCCTTAAGAAGGGTCAGGAGCGAATTTCCTCCCTTAGCTCAAAATACTCACTTCTTTGACTCATAATCCCCTCTAAGGCGTGCTTGTGGTAATCTTTAAGCCCAATCCACCTTGATCATTGTCTTGGCCTAGCAGAAATTTGGAAGAAAAAGAACATTTTTGTGAATTTCGCCCTGGACCCTTTAGAAGGGTCAGGAGCGAATTTCTAGTTTTAGGCTTGATCTTACACTCCCTTTACCTCAATTCATCTTGCAAGGCAAGAATACCTCACTCCACCTTCAACCATGCCACAAGAATCAATGTTTTGGCTTCACCCAAGGAAAAAATGGTGGATTTGAAGAATTTCGCTCTGGACCCTTTGGAAGGGTCAAGAGCGAAATTCATGTTTTGCTTGTTTTCCCTCACTCAACTCCATTCTTTTCACTTTGTTTCTCTTTGACTCCCTCATTTGGATCCATCTCTCAACCTGACAACATTTGCTTAACCTCAATAACTAGAAAGGAGAATTTTGCTCAAAATCATGGCCAGGGACAAGACCTATCTAGGATTTCGCTCTGGACCCTTTGGAAGGGTCATGAGCGAAATCCTTGTCCTAGTCTAAAATCTACATTTTTGGTGGCCAAAATCCATTCAAGGGCAATCCTAAGGGCTTCTCTCACCTTGGTCTAGGCCTAGCTTGGCACAAATTTTGGAGGATAGGATGGATTTTAGGATTTTCGCTTTGAACCCTTTGGAAGGGTCAGGAGCAAAAATTTTGTTTTGAGCTTATTTCTTCATTCTTTCAACCTCAATCAACTTCAAAAGGCAAGGACACGCCTTCTCACTTCCATCTACGCCATAAAAACCAAAACTTTGACTTGCTTTGAAAGGGAAATAGGTGTCCTTAGGAAGAGCGAAATCCTAGTTTTTGCTCAATTCCTTCAAGTTTGAAGATCACCAACAAGTCAAAGGCATGCCTAAAGACATCTCCAATCCTAATTCATCTAGCCCATACTTGACTTAGCATAAAATATAAAGAAAAGAGTGGTTTTGTGAATTTTCGCCCTGGACCCTTTGGAAGGGTCAAGAGCGAAATTCTTCCTCTAGGACAAAATCTCCACCTTTTATTGCTTTCAATCATTCCCCAAGGCAAGAACATGTCCATCTTTCTTCCAACATACCTTAGACACTAAGAACTTGGCCAAACAAGGAAGAAAATGAGGTCCATGGAGATTTTCGCTCTAGACCCTTTGGAAGGGTCAGGAGAGAAAATCATGTTCTAGGCTTGATTCTTCATTTCTCCAACTCCAAACCACTTTAAAAGGCAAAGACATGTTATCTCACTTCCATCCACGCCATAAAAACCAAAACTTGACCTCCCTTAAAGGAAAAATAGGTGTTTGCAAGAATTTCGCTCTGGACCCTTTGGAAGGGTCAGGAGCGAAATTCATCTTTTAGGCCAAATCTTCATCTTTCAATGCGTCCAACCACCTTTCAAGGCAAGAACATACCAATCCACCCTTTAACATGCCTTAGAAACCAACGCCTATCCAACACAAGGAAGGAAATGAGAGTTATAAGGATTTTCGCTCTGGACCCTTTGGATGGGTCAGGAGCGAAATCCTCATTCTTGGCTTGATTTTCTACTTCATCCCTCCAATTCTTCCTCAAACTTGATCAATTCAACTTCCTTCCATCCCAATCAAGGCAATCCGCCATCAAATTAGCTCCAAGCAAGGCTAACCTAGGTCTTAAGGCAAAAAAGAAGGTCAAATGGAGGATTTCGCTCTAGACCCTTTGGAAGGGTCAAGAGCGAAATTCTCCTTCCAGGTTGATTTCCACCTTTTCATCGCCTTAAACCTCCTCTCCAAGGCAAATATGCATCCAAGTCTCCTCAACTATGCCTCAAAACATCCAAAACTTGGCCGTATCAAAGAGAAAAATAGAGGATAAGTGAATTTCGCTCTGGACCCTTTGGAAGGGTCAAGAGCGAAATTCTTGTCTTGGACAAAATCCACACTTTCCAACACCTTCAATCACTTCCTAGGGCTAGAACATATCAATTTGCCCTTACCATGCCCAAGGAACAAGACTTTCAATGCAAAAAAGGAGAAAAAAGGTGACTTCTAAGAATTTCGCTTTGGGCCCTTTGGAAGGGTCAGGAGCGAATTTCATAAATTAGGTTGATTTCACACTCCATTGCCTCAATTCACCTTCAAACTTTGATCAAATTCACCTCTCCTTGTCACCATCATGTTTATTTGCCACTTACTTAGCACAAAACAAGGTCTTTCCAATGTCCTAGGCAAAAAAGAGGGTCAGATGAGGATTTCGCTCTGGACCCTTTGGAAGGGTCAGGAGCGAAATTCCTATTTTGGGTTGATTTTCAGTATTCCATCGCCTCAATTCACCTTCAAAGGTAAGAACACATCAAAGTCTTTCCAATCATGCTTAGAAGTCAACAAAATTGGCCATAACAAGGAGCAAAATAGAGGAAATGTGAATTTCGCTCTGGACCCTTTGGAAGGGTCAGGAGCGAAATTCCTAGTTTGAGCACCTTTCTCACTTCCTTCCTCCTTTTCATGCTTTGGACATAACTTCTCAAGCCTCCTTCAATCATCATCAAGTGAATTTGGTCATCAAACTGGCATTTAGTTCAAGATTATGGTCATACAAAAATTTTGCTCTGGACCCTTTGGAAGGGTCAGGAGCGAAATTCACCCTTAGGCTCAGATTTTGACTTCATCTCTCATATTTCTTCATCCAAACAAGTGTTTTGTCCTAGACTCAACGCTTGGTGCATATCCTTCCACATCCTTACCAATTTGCTCAACAATTCCTGAAATCGCCTCCTGACTCTTCCCTTGGCCACTAGCTCTGCCTAATTGACTCTGACCTGACAGAAGACGAGGCTTTTACATGAAAACCAAAACTCCTGACCTACCCTGATCTCAGACTTTTATCTCTTTGCACAATTTATCCATCTTCAATCTTCTGAAAGGTAAGACCCCTCTCAGATAACCCTAGGGTTCAAGGCAGACAACAAATGACTTCCCAAATCCAGGCTACACACAGCTTTGAAAGAAACCCTAGGATGAGCTCTTTGAGAGAAACCCTAATCTACCCAGCCCAAGCAACCACTAACTCACTCAAAACACCTAGCAAGCAGAGAAAAAACTTAGCTAAGGGAAAGCAAAACCCAAGAAAAAGAGGGGGTCCCAATCCTGATGGGGCGATGTGTGAAATGGTCACAACAGGTTGCCCTGACATCCAAAATGTGCAAGACAATCAAGGAATACTTAAACATTCCTCAAGCCATCCTGAGGAGTTAAGATTAATAACCATACAAGAAAAATTTGTAAGTAATAAATCACCACATATGGGGTTTGCCGATCTATTGAATGAAATCATAGCAATTTCACAAAAACAAACTGGGGTCAACATGTCCCAAAAAGGCATTATTGACTCCGGAAAAATGCATTGATCAGAATTTTTTTGTGATTGTCTACAGTTTTTTCTCAATTTTTTGCTCCAAAAAAAGTAGGGCTTCTAGCCTTTTTCCAATGTATGCAATGATTTTTTCTACTTTTCCC
Source organism: Cryptomeria japonica (assembly GCF_030272615.1). NCBI lineage: Eukaryota > Viridiplantae > Streptophyta > Pinopsida > Cupressales > Cupressaceae > Cryptomeria > Cryptomeria japonica. The sequence goes on along the minus strand of NC_081414.1, from coordinate 220,360,422 downwards.
TAAACCAATTTTTCCCAACTAAATCTCAATTTCTTATAAAAATATTTATCTTTTGGTTGGCAGAGTTATTCCTGCGAAATATTTTTGCTACTGTGCTGAGAACAGCCCCTATTGGAGCCTAGGCACCAAGGACAATGGTGGGACATTTTGTTTGCATCCCAACATCCCCAAAATGCCCAAGATACCAGGCCTAGGGCTGAGGACGTGTTTCCATTGACCCTTGTAATTTCTTTGAAATAGACAACAATGATGCAATTGTAACTTGTAATGTTCCTTTTTGGGACATTCCTGAGTTTTACCCTGAAACAATTATTCCAAATCAAGATGAGAATCACATTATAATATAAATATAACTTTCTCAAAAATGATAAAGTTTTATTATGATATTCAATTTATAATTCTATGAATGATTCTGAAAATAGAACTTATCTAGATTTTCTGCAATAATTTGCCTTCAAATTGTCTTGCCAAAGATCAACAATACTTGGACCGATAAATCATAGCACAATACTCAATTGATCAAATCGATAATTCCCCATAAATACCTTGCAAATGTGCTGAGTTAAAAGACCCTGTTCCTAAACTCAACAATGACGAAACAAAGGAGCTTGTCCCTAGTTTGTCAAAGGTAGGAAAAGACACCATCCGGTGACAATACCAAGGACCCTACCCCTAGCTTGCCATAGGGTAGGAAAAGACCCTGTCCTTCCAAACCTCAGCCCACCTTGTGGACCCGGACCCCATCCAGTTTGCAAGTACGTACTAGAATTCAAAATTGATATCTATCCTGATGTATTTGCTAGATTATTGCTGATAGATTGATCTCTCTTTATTTACATTTCTTGAAGGATTGATGAGTGGATGCTTAAATGTTGCTTGAATGTTTGATGTTTAAATGATTGATATTTGAATAATTGAAGTTTGTATGATTGTTTAATTGATTGATTGTTGTTGAATAATTGATAATTGAATGATTGAGGTTTGTATGATTGTTTGATTGATTGTTTGTTGTTGAATGATTGATGTTGGTATAATTTATTTGATTGATAGATTTGATAATTGATGAGATGATTTTATAAATCGTTTCTTTTGTATATAGCTGAGAGAATTGATATTTGATAATGAATTCCTGAACTGATGATTCTGCATTCATCGTTCCTTCTTTGCTTGGAGGGTTGATTTGCCCTTTATGCCCACTTCTTGAAGTAGTCACCACCTTTCGTTGCTTGTCCTTAGAGAATAATAATTCATTTCCAAATTTATTACCTACATTCCCCACTGATGATTTATGGATGTCCTTCTCAAATGCCCTATTATATCTCATTTTTTAGGGATTCACAACTCTTCATTTCATGCCTTTTGACCATTCATTAAACTTAATTAAATTTTAATTAGATATTTTTTATTATTATTATAATTTGTTATTTTATCTCATTTCAAAAAGGAGACACTACATAACTCCTATAAATGATTTTCCAGATTGAAAGATTGATACACATCTAATAAACTCAGAAACAATTAAGCCTTTTCAAATCTTTGACCCACTTAAATTTGCAATTACCTAGAGAACGCAAGCTCTATTATTTAGAAGCAGTTACACTGATTTCAAAGAAATGAATCTCTGTTCTTTAATCTAGAGATTAAAAAACTTTCTAGATTTGCAAAGTTGCAAATAGAAACCAATTGAATAGCATCCCTCGAATTGAAGTCAGTCTATCAAATATCTTTTTTAACTGATTTAGTAAAGTTGTTCCCTACTATCTATACATGGGGTGCACAAAAAGTTGGAACACCAATAGATGGTAGCATCGTAGGTTAAGGAAATTGCCCAGTAGACCCAAGAGCAAGGGTAGCTGCTACTAGAGATGCAGGAGCAGTTCCAGATTGAGAAAAGCTCCTTTTATAGATCCAGAGCACCCAGATTCGGTCTTTTGTGATAGTGATTCAGTTTCCGATGATCATGATTCAGTTCCTGATCGAGATCAAGAATAAGATTATTCTTATGTTCCAGATGTCGATCCAGCAAATTATGACTTTGATCTTGTAGATCCAGCAGAAGTAGATCTAGCAGAGCCATAGCCCACAGTAGCATAAGTCGATCCAGCAGAAGTAGGCTTTGCTCCTATATATCAGGTCTTTCACCACTCGGCTTTGCACCTGTACCAGGCTTTTATGAATTAATACTTTACACGATTATTAATTCGTAGCACCGAGCTTAGTCCTTTCACCGGGCTTACTATAGCCAGCAGCAACAGATCCAGCTACAGCATCCCTTCCATTTCCAGATTGATAGCTTTAAACAGTAGAGCAAGCAAAGCCAGCAACACCACCAGCATATACAGTAGCACCATTTCTCGCAGCCCTTGATCCAGAAGTCGATCTTTAGTTTGATCCAGCTTTAGATCCAGTAGATTCTTCTGTTCCATATCCTTCAATAGTAGCAGATCCAGTAGCACCACCAGCAACAGAGCAAGTAGCAAAAGCACCTAGAGCAAATCCAGTCGCAGGAGCATCAGTAGTGAAAAGGACAGGAGCAAGCAATCGGTAACTTCCTCTACCTACATCATCTGGTTTCTTGCTAATAAGCTAAAAACATGTTCTTTTCTGTTCAAAATTAATTGGCATTATCCAAATTCTGCACCATTTAGTATGCCACTAGAATTTGTCTACTTTTCGCAAGCTTTTTTGTCATGATAATCTCCTCATTATTTTCTAGGAAATATAATCCCCTACTTCATTGATATTAACATGACACCAGATCTGACCATACAGATATACCATGCAAAGATCAATAACTTTTGATCAGGAAAACATCAATAGTATTTATTTGATAGTAGTTGACATCCCAACTTTGTCTACATCATCATTCCCCACTTAAAACTATAGCTTGAGTTCTATTAGAGCTTGCTTATTGAGGCAACTGCAAACTAGGTTCTCTTTACTTTTAATATTACCTTTTAGAAATAATCATAGTAAATTCAAAGGTCATCTAATCTCAGGCTACTTGGTGTCTGATAATATGATCTATAAATCCTGACACATCATCAACAACTACAAAGTGTTGGCAAACGCACAACATGGAAAGATTATAAGAGGAAGAAATGGCAAAGCAACAAATTTTCTGATCTAAATATAGATCAGTATTTTTGTCAGAATCCAAATAAAAAAATATTTAACATTGTGCATAGCGACCTTATTACTCACTATTATAGGAATGAGGTTACCTCAGGCAATGAAAATAATTGTAAGAGAGTTTGGATTCAATTAAGTGTTACTGTTTTTGCATCAATAAGCACTTTTCAGATCACACGGTGATCCATCATCGGGATGAGAAGTGAAATATGACAATTTTTGGTAGGCTGTCTACTAGTATACACTCTTCTGCTAAGTTAAAAAACTCAAGACAAACATATAAATGATCACTCAAAATTAAGATAGCAAAGAATTATCCCATTCATAACAAATTCTTCTACACTGCAATTATTGCATCAAAATAACAAGAAGGAACTATATTTTCAGTTATGAAGGCAATTAACAACTGAACACAGATATAAAATTTTGTGAAGCTATACATGCCACAATGTCTACCTTACTTCCTCTTTGCATAGCCATTCAATCAACTTTGGATTGTTGCTGTCTGCTGGGTGTAGGAAGCTGCAATTAAAAATCATAAATTATTGAAAATAAAATTGATGATAAAACATGTGTACTCACAAGTTTCTAGACAGTTTCCCTGTAAGAGAAGAATATAGTCTTTTCCAATTACATTATGTACAAGACAAAAGAGGTAACTTCTAGTATTTTCTTCTCGAATTAGGTGAGCATACTCACTTGTTAAACTCTGTCCGATTTAAAAGGCCATCCCCATCCTCATCAGAAGCATTGAAATGGTCCGCCATCCACCATCCATTCTCAATACCATAAGCACTAGTGTTCACTGCCAATAGCATGTAAGATGGGATGACAAGTAATCAGTCCATTGTCTCATCATCTCTGATTCAAAATCCAGCAATAAGTATGATGTTTTTTCATCTTAGAAGCATCCCTTGCAAAATGGGAAACATCTTCTAGAGGTTTATCAGTTATATCATATAAATTACACCAGGTTTTCCTAAAGTGCTGACATGTGGTTGAAAAGAGCTAAAATAACTAAGGGAATGCACTACTAGAAATCTAATTTTTTATTTTTCACATTAAAATTACAAAAGTTTTTTGTAGCACAAATTTATTTTCTTATCAACCTCAAATAGGCAATAGTATGAAGAGAAACAATAGGAAACCCACATGGGGATGTCTCCAGACATTAGAAGGCTTCAGTTGAAGGTTCTTTGCATCTCTATACATACCCTAGAAGTAGAAATGCAGCATCCTTTGAAAAATGGGAAACTTGCAATAGAGATTTCAGTTGTACCATACAAATTACACTGAATTTTCCTCAAGTGCTGACTTGTGATTGACCAAAGCATTGTAATTTTCCACTTTTTGCGCAAAAAAATTACAAGTTTTTTTGCAGCAGAATTCTTTCTTATCAAATCCAAAGAGGTAATAGCACAAAGAGAAATGATAATAAGGCCTCAGATGTGTACATGCATTAAAGTTTTATCAATGATTAAAAATAGAGCCATCTCCAAGGACCCCCAAACCATGTTTTTTAAATAATGGCATTCCTGTCCCGTCTCTGTTTGTCATTATCTGAAGATTGTGTCAAAATTTTATTGTTTATAAGTTATAACTTTATATCAAGTGGCACTATAATTAATCTTTTCTTTCATTGACATCTATTTCACTGCCTTAAAATGTTTTTTTTTGAAGATAAGTTGACAGTCCTGATACAGGGACAGGTATGCAGGTACAGCAATTCCCCCTCGCTGCCCCCACAGTCCTGTTACAGGGATGGATATGGGGTTATATATATATAGACAGCCCTGGTAAAGGAATGCTGGTATGGCAATTCCCCTATATATATACATGTATCTATATATATGTGTGTATGTATATAACTATAGTATGTAAATATGTATATATATTTTATATGTACATATATATATACACATATGTATATATATCTGCATATATACAGATGTGCATATATGTATATGTACACACACGCGCGCATCCCTTAATCTATAGATCGTGGTACAAGGTTTGGCTAATGCCGATATGGCAATTTTGTGCACCCCGCACCATATATATATATATATATATATATATATAGACACACACACACACACATCCCTTAATCTATATATAGTGGCACAAGGTTTGGGCAAATAGAATCAAAATCATAAATAGGAACAAAATCTGAAAAGGAGTACAACCGAGATGAATGATCCACCACCCCAATAGCAATGACAGCTCTACTCTCCAAGTCTCTAATGATAACTCAATCAAGGAATGAACTCCACAGTCTTCCTTGCTGCACCATGAGTGATTTGATAGATGGAAAGAAGATTGTTTGTCAAGTGAGGTACACACAACACATCACTGAAGGTGCCATCCCCAATATCAATTGATCCCTTCCCAATTACATTCATATATGTATGATTGCCCATCAAAATCGGTGGCATGTTGCAAGGCTCAAATAAAGAGAACATAAATTGCGAAGATGCCATATGATGAGAAGCTTCTAAATCTAGAAGCCATCTCCCTAAATCATGACTTGTAGTAGCACAAAGAGCTTTTCCTTTGTTCTTACTAGTCCCAAAAGTGTGACTCCTTTCCTTATCAAATTCTGCTTGTTTGGAAGAAGAAGCTAAAGTAAACATTCTAGGAGGCAAATTGATTCTATTCTTCTCAAGAAGATGCTTCAATTCATCAATATCCTTCTTGTAACAATGGTGTTCATCATGTCCTAACTTCTTGCAATATGTAAATGTAAGTTTCTCCTTCTTAATGATTTCTTCTTAGGAGAGGATGTAGAGCCTCTTTGTTGAGAAGAGGAAGATTGTGCTCTATCATTTTGTAACTTTCGCTTTAATTGCTTGTATTTCTTGTTGGAACCTTTCTCATGACTAATTACCAAAGCATGTCACTTGGATGACTTGAGAATACCCACTGTGATCAACTTTGTTTGTTCAAGCATCAACATTTCTTTAAATGAATCAAATGATGGTGTAGTGTAGGTACTCCCCATTGTCAATTGATGAGTGTGAAAACTAGAAACAAAAGTTGCATATTCAGGAGGCATCTTCTCCAACTAATTGAAGACCAACTGTGCATCCTTCTTCTTAATACGACAATCCTTGAGTTGTGCTCTTAGCTCATTTGCCTTAGTGGCATAGTCTTAGATTGTATCAAAATCCTTAGGATCCAAATTTAGGAGATCACTTTCAAGTGTGTATCCTCTAATCTTATCAACTTGACCATACAATTGAAAAAGTTTATCCCAATCTTCCTTGATTGTCTTACACTTTTCAATGGGAAAGATAAGATCAGGAGATACATACTATCTCAATGTTCCAACAGCCTAATGATTTAAGCCTTTTTCCATAAGTTTACTCCATGCATTAACTTTCCAAGTTACATAATTATGTAGAGTTAAAAGTAGAAATTTAGGAGAACCTATAACTGAAAATCAAAAGAGCACAAGAGAGAGAGAGAGAGGCACAAAAACACAAGACACCCCCAATTCACTCAATCAAGACCCCCCCAAAAAAGGTGATTTGGCACTTTATACTTAGTGCGTGTACAATGGCCACTTGGAAAAAAAGGTAAAGTGGATTTCTAATTTCATTGTTCACAACTACCTCAATCAAGCTATAACAGACTCAAATCACTAATGCAAAAGACCAAACTAAGATCCAAGCATTACATTTGCCAAAATAAACTAGATAAGGCCATGTGTTGAAAGTGAAATCTTTGATCACGGTGACTACAAACTAATAGCACCGCTATAAAATACAGAAAAAATCATGCACTTTGAAAAAAAAAATGCACCTGAAAAAAAATCTATACAAGCCCAAACGATGCCCCAAAAGTTGCAAAAATGGTGATTTTATTAATTTCTAAAAAAACCGTGTATGAAAATCAAAAACCTCTTGCACCAATGTGAAGAGCATGAAATTCTAACCCAAATCAAAAAAAATTGCTTGAAAAAAGAAATTCGGATGACTGAGATATCGCTGTTTGAAAATTGTCTCTGTAATTATGACGTTTGAATTGCTACCACACATCAAACTTAAAATGGCTCTAAATTTGGCCTCCACGGTCAAATTTGGATGAAACAAAAGGCAACTCTGACTTTCTCAAACCTTTTGAAATCAATGGTGACCTTAGATCTAACCCAACAAGCTCCAATTTTAACCTACAACAAAAAAGCCATGAATCCAAAACTTGGAAATTGCTAAAAAAACTCTCCAATGGCAAACCAATGGCACTCTATCAGCTCGGATACCATGTAAGAATTGGCTATGAAGGTAGCCACCCAAGATCTAGAGGCATAATGGAAAGCACAATAACAAGAGAGAAATAATGCAACAAGAATAAATTGTATTCTCATCAATGATGCAATACAAATGGACCAGCTGGGTAATTATTACATAGGAGCTAAAGAATGAAAAGCAATCATCCCACCTAAAGTGGAAAAGTGATCACATGATAACACTAATAAAGGTGGATCACCCACCAAAGGTAGAAAAGTGCAACCACGAAAGGTATGAAAAATAAATTGAATGAATGATTCAATAATCGGATAATTACATTGAACAATATACACACGTATATATAGAGGTTACAAGACGATGTTCTATAATTAGAACATAACATTAAAGTAAAAGACTAAAGAGCTAAATGCTAAATTAAGCGTGAAAGCTAAATTAAGCTTAAAAGCTAATTACGTAAAAAAAAAGTAAATGACCATTAACCAAGGAACTAAAAATAGGTGACTAACATAGAATTAATTAAATATTCTAATACCCTCCCTTTTAATGGTCATGCTATCTATCACGCCAAGTTGCCCTCTAAATTTGAGAAACTTTGTCAGGCTCTAGGACTTGGTGAGGATATCTACAGTCTGATCTTCTGTAGGAATGTACTACAATATCACTAATCCATCTTCAACATGTTAGCGGATGAAATGACAATGAAGCTCCACATGCTTTGTCCGCTCATGGAAGACTAGATTTTTGGCTAATTTTAGAACCCCTTGATTATCACAAAACAAGGGAGTAGGTCCTGGTTGAGACATTTGCATGTCTGCAAGCATCCTACGAAGCCAAATTGCCTCACATGCTGTATTAACAGTTCCCGGATACTCTGCCTCACATATCACCTGTTGCTTCTTGCTGGTCCATGTGACTGCACCTGTACCCAAGCTGAAAACATACCCAAAAGTTGACTTTCTGTCATCAACACAACCTACCCAATCTGAGTTTGTGAAACCAACCAGCCTAGGATCTTTGCTTCTGTTGTACAGAATGCCAAAATCAGGAGTGCCCTTCACATATCTAAGCACACGCTTCGTTGCAACCCAATGTTCAACTTTTGGGGCTGACATGAAGCGAGAAATATAGCTCACAGCATAACTAATGTCAAGTCTAGTGGCGGTGAGATAGATGACGCAGCGCACTAGTTGCCTGAATGAAGACTCATCCACTACAGGTGAATCTGATTTGGCTGATAATTTGAGCCCTATCTCCATAGGTGTAGATGCAAGTTTACAATCTTGCATTCGAAACTTATCTAGTAGGCTCTTGGCATACTTTGACTGAGAAATGAATATGTGGCTATTAGTCTGCCAAACCTCTACACCGAGACAATAATGGAGAAGTCCCAAATCTGTCATATCAAAATGCTGACACAAATTCTGTTTGACCTGCATGATCAAATGTGTTGCATTGCCAGTAATGATGAGATCATCAACATAGACTACTAGAAATAGAATATCATCACTAGTATGTTTGACATACAAATTGGGATCTGAAGGACTCCTCTGAAAGCCTTGATCAATCAAGTACTTTATCAATTTTGATGTACCATGCACGAGGAGCCTGTTTGAGGCCATAGAGTGCTTTGACTAGTCTACATACCTGGTGTTCCTTACCGGCAACCTTGAAACCTGGAGGTTGCGTCATGTAGACATCTTCCTGCAAATCACCATTGAGAAAGGCACTCTTGACGTCCATTTGATGGACTTTCCATCCAAATTGAGCTGAGAGAGCAAGGACCCTTTTGTCTCCTCATAGTCGATGCCCTCCTTTTGTGAAAAGCCTTTTGCCACCAACCGAGCCTTGTACTTATCAAGGCTTCCATCAGCTTTATACTTGACTTTAAACACCCATTTGCAGCCAATGGGCTTCTTTCTTGGAGGAAGATCGGACAATACCCAAGTGCTGTTTTTCAGAAGACTATGTTGCTGTCATGTCCCCTCTTTAGCTCTGTCTAGCAGAGACATGTGAGTCAGCTTATTATGGGGTCGTGTAGGCTGACAGGGTTGGACAGAGACCCGGTATGGTTATTCAGTGTTGGAGACTTGGTGTTCTAGCAGTTATTGATCAATTGGGAGACATTCCTTGTTTTTAGGAGGCAGTTCCTACTTTTTAGGAGGTTTGATCATGCCCAAGGTTGGGTCTCCATGAGATGCCTCTTTGGGTTCAGTTTCAGAGAGATCGGGCTTGTTTCCTAAATTTTAGGAGCATCCCTAGATTTTAGGGATGAGACTACCAGTGAATCCTTGATTTCCGACTTCAGTCACAGACAGGTGACAGGATGATTTTAGGGTTTGTAATGTCAGTTGGGCATTTTGTGGCTATTTGGGTTATATTTTTTATATTTCCTAAGTTAGCGTTTAATAATTAAATAAGGCTAAGTTGTTAGCCATTTTGGAGTAATAAGGGGATTTTGGCCTCATCTGGATGCGCATCCTATTGTGTGATAGCTCGTTGGAAAGATCTTGAAATTCTTTAAATCTTTCTCTTTGGTCTCAGGGCAATTCAGTGAGCGGATTTCTGTCTATGAGAAAAAAGGTCATTTTCTAGTAACATGACCACTTTAAAATAAGAAATTATAACATTTCCACTAGACCACGCCACTTGGAGACAATTAGGGTTCGATTTGCAATTGAGAGGGGTTATAAGGGGATAGGAGCTTCATTCTATGATCATCTTTTGCATATTTGACAACTTGTATGAATTTGCTCTGGAGAGCGATTTCTAGACTGGGACGCAAACCCCAGGATTAGGATTGGCTGGGACGTAGCCCTCAGCAATCTTTGGCACCGGACTTATAAGGCATTGTGCGTGGTGATTAAGGACAGAGGCATCAATTCTCAGTAGGGTTTCAGCGTAGCCTACCATCTTTCCAGTGGAGACGTGGTTCATTGCAGCTGGAGGAATGCCATTTGCAGCAAATACACCACGTGGTGTATAGGGTATTGCTTGTATTCACTTCCAGTGTATGTGGGTTTGGAGAACATTCTTCATCTTCCAGTTTGACTTCGAATTTGTATGAGAGCTTGGGAAATACATTGGATTCATTGTTTGGCTTTGTAATTCAGACAAATCTGCCTGGTACGATTTGCAATAATTCTGACTTTTGCTGTATAACTCATTTATTTCAGTATGGCTTCATATTTGCTGTTATCTATTCCTTCCTATGCTATAAAACAATCAAAAACACAAAAGTAAACAACCCTTTCTGCACTTCTGTCTAGTTCTGTAAGAAAAACTTAAATAAACAGGAAAACAGAATTAAAAATAAAAAAATTACAGCAGGTTAACAGCAAAGATCTATCAGGGATCTTTCAGTTGCTTAGCTACCATAGCCTTTTCCCATTCAGGTACACCTTTAGCCTCTGTATATGTTTGAGGCTCATAAATACTATGAATGTTGGCCATAAGAGCAAAATTAACTGTGTTGCTTGCTCTTACCTATAACTGGTCTACCCTCAATGAGCTTATCATCATGAAGATCACCAATGGTCTTGGCCCACCACTTAGGCCGGAGAGTAGAACTACCAACATCTGTTGCAGGATGAAGATTACCTGGAATATCTGGAGCGAGCTCCTCTGGATGTGGATCTAGAAGATCCTAAGGAAAGTCAGGGGGTGCAATGTCATGCCTGGGAGACCCCACAACTTCAGAGTCAACTGAATCCCTCCCATCAGGTGGAGCTAAGGGAAGACGAACACCCATACTTACAGCCTATGGAGGCTGATCCTCAGTGCTCAAATCAGGAGAGGAAGGCTGAAAAGGCCCTCTTTCTTCATCAAATACTACATCTCGACTGAATATGAGGCGATTAGTGTCTATATCAATCAGCCGATATGCCTTGTGGTTGTCACTATAGCCAGTGTACATCAATTTCTGACTCTTTGGATCCAGTTTGGTGCACTTGGCATCTAGAATCCAAACATAAGCTATAGAGCCAAGAACTTTCAAATGACTGATTTTTGGCTTCCTGCCAAACCAAGCTTCCTCTGGAGTCATCTTCTTAATGGCCTTTGTGGGAGACCAGTTCAAAAGGTAGACTACAGTGAAGACCGCTACCGCCCAAAAGTGTTCTGGAACATTTCTATGCTCCAACATAGACCGGGCCATCTCAGTGACTGTACGGTTCCTGCACTCAACAACACCGTTTTGTTGTGGGGTGTAAGGTGTGGTAAGCTGATGCTTAATGCCATGTGATGCACAAAAGTTGGTGAACTCTATAGAACAAAATCCCCCTCCATTGTCGGACCGAAGAGTGACTATCTGATAGCTAGACTCTTTTTCCACTAAGGCCTTAAACGTCTAAAACATGGTAAACACCTCAGATTTCTACTTAAGAAAATAAACCCACATGCATCTGCTGAAATCATCAACAAATAATATAAAATACCTGCATCCAATGACTGATGGAGTGTTCATGGGACCATAGATGTCCACATGAATGAGCTGCAAGACCTTGGATGCTCTCCAAGCGTCTCTGCAAACTCCATGATTCTGAGTTTGAATCTCAAGTAATCCTACGACTAGATCCTCTCGAACCAACTGAGAGAGATAGTGGACACTGAGATGCCCATATCGTTGATGCCAAAGAGTGTTAATGGAAGTACTACTAGCTGCCATGGTGAGCTCCTAAGAACCAATAGAATCAACAAGTCTATAAAGACCATGATCCTCAATACCAACTGCAATTGTAGTGCGAGTCTCTCTGTCAACAATGTTGCACTTGTGCAACCCGAAGACGACATCAAGCTGTGGTGAATGTTGCATAATCTGACTGGCTGACAATAGATTGAGCTTCATACCAGGTACAAAGTATACATTAAGAAATATTAAATCCCTCCCACCAAATGAAATTTGAACATTGCCCTTGCCGACAACAGTATACTCTTCGCCTCCACCAAAGATCACTGAATTGGTGAAAGGCATGTAGTCTGTAAACCAATCCTGACGATGTGTGAAATGTCGAGAGGCTCCAGAGTCAATGTACCAGGCTGATGATTGAACATCATCAGAGGAGGTTTGGGCCATGAACACATAGAATGCAAATTCCTTCGGATCAGGATGCGTGGCAAAATTGCCTTTCTTCTTGGACCCTCCCTGTTTGGATAGCTGGGATGCTATCAATTTCCGGCAATCTTTCACCAAATGGCCATATATATGACAATAGGAACACTGTAAGCTCTTCTTTTTGGAAGACTGTTGAGGTTGACCTTGACCTTGTCCTTTCTGCTGGAAGGACGGAGCTTTACCCTTGTACTTATGCGAAGTTGAGGCTGTGAAAGCATGTTCGGTGGATGAACTAGCACTGCTTCCAAACTGCTTCTTCCATCGATCCTACTGTAGCAGCTTGTTGCAAAGATCAGGAAACTTCAAATCAACACTAGTAGAGGAGATATTGAGCGTATCAATGAAATGCTCGTAGGATCTGGGAAGGATTTTCAGCGTGATCACTACCATATCCTCTTCCACCATGGTTCGGCCTATAGCTTCCAACTGATCACGGATGTCCTTGATCTTCGTAAGATGTGCCTGGATAGATGACTTCTCATCCATCATGATAGAAAACAGCATATTCTTCAAAAAGAAAGCTCGGCTCTTATCAAATGTTTCATGAAGATCCTTCAAAAGATCCTAGATCTCTTTTGCTGTTTTACCTGAAGGCACTTGTGGGAGTTGATCATCTGTGACGAAGAGTTTGATAAGCATGACAGCCTCTCGATTCTTCACATCATGTTTGTCTTGATCATCACCTATTGTTGTAGGACGAGATTCCTTGCCCAAAACAAGTTGATCAAGGCAACAATACTCAAAGATGGTAAGCATATGTTGTTTCTAGGTGTTGTAGTTGCAGACGTTGAACTTCTGACTATGTTCCAACATGATGTTGGTTAATGATGCCATCACGGAAATCAAGGTTGATCGAGGTCAACTGAGTGAAAGCAAGAGACAGAAGAATCTGATTTAAAAAAAAATCAGAATAGAAGCAGCTGCTGAAAAAATTGAAACCCTATTGGAGAAACTGAAAAATGATTCCATAATCGGATGTACAACATAAACGGCACCCAGAAGACACCAAAATTCCCAACATCCACAAAATTAGCAAATATCGCTGACTATTTTTAAATTCCAAGGCAAATTCGCAGGCACAAAAAACGAGGCACCCATAAAAAATCTAAAACCAGCCCAGAAAAGCTCTCAAAAAACCCACCAAGAATCTGAAATCAGATTGCAATTCCGATGGCTCAAAAATCAAGGCACAAAAAACGATGCAACCAGAAAATCTGACGATGACCCAATTGAGGTATCTAAAAACCCACCCAAGAATCTGCAACCAAAATAAAATTTCGATTTGAACTAAAGGGTCAAAACCCTAGTCGAAAATTGCAGAAACCCTAGGAAAATTTTCAATCTGCAAAAAAAAACCTCCAGGTTGCAGGCACGAAAATCTCCAAAACCCTAAAAAAACATGAACTACTGCAAGCCAAAGAAATTCACCCACGAACCAGAAACCCTCGAAATGCTCAAAAAGCCTTCAAAAAAGCAAAATCGTTTTTTTAATTAAAAAACAATAAAAAAAATCTGGAAAATATTCCAGAAAGAAGGCCATGAATTTTTACAAAAAAATTAGCCAAACTTTAAAGAATCCCATCGACCCGCTCTAATACCATGAAAAATAAATTGAATGAATGGTTCAATAATCGGATAATTATGGACGATATACACACATATATATAGAGGTTACAAGACGATGTTCTATAATTAGAACATAACGTTAAAAGACTAAAGAGCTAAATGCTAAATTAAGCTTAAAAGCTAATTATATAAAAAAAAGTAAATGACCATTAACCAAGGAACTAAAAATAGGTGACTAACATAGAATTAGTTAAATATTATAATAAGGTAGAAATAATAATGTAATAACATGATAAGTCCACCTAAAGTGGAAATGCTCCAACAACTCCTATGTAGTTCCCTAAGTAAGCTTAAGTAAAGTGTGATTAGGACCTAAGGGAGAAATAACCAAGGTAAAATAGCTTAATTACACCAACAAGTACCCATCCCTATCTCCTAGTAACAATTATAAGATGGTAGTGATTTCAGAGATATCTTTTCTTCATAAATTATTCCAACCATGTATACATAGAGATAAGCAAATGCAATTCAAGGTATTCTTGAAAAAGATTAGACACAATCAAATGTAAAGTTAGAATATCTACAACTACATTTGTGTTATTAGAATCCCAATCAGATCCATATGTAGCCCATAACTTTTTTATTTTCCCAATTCCCATTAAACATGGCAAGCAACCATAAGAGGATATTGATGACATCATAAATTAGGAAAGTTGAAAAAGTTAGTACCTATTTCCTTTTCCAAGTAGACTATAATCCTGATGCTTCCAACCCTGACGTCTATATTATTTGTATGGATTGACTATGGTAATATGGCATCAAATGATTTTTCTGATTCTCTACCATGAATTATGATGTATAATTGATTACAATACAATTTAGTAATTCAAATTCTCGATACCATTTTCAATCTTTATTGTGGATAAATTTATTTCAGTTAGCTTCTCAAACTCGATAATAGATTTCATCTATGATCCATAGGGATTGAAAAGAAATGATAATTTTGATCTTTTTTATATTTATAATTTTTATATAAAAACCCCAACGCTTTATTCATGTTTCCTGTTACTTATGCATCTCCAAAGCACATATTTCTACGTACACAAAAATGAAACTGGAACAGAAACACTACATACATATAGTAGATCATTCTTTGTTTTCACATGCAACTATAAGATGCACAAGGAATGAACTCTTTCCATATTGAGGGGCAAAAGTGTAAAAGTGATAATAATTTAAAGGTAGTAACAGTTGACCCTTGTCTACGACAACTTGCAAAGAACTTTCCCCAGAATCGCACTGAAGTGAAAAACTCAAATTAGGGTATTCCATTAAATGAAACGCAGTAAAGGGAAAAACTCAATTTAGGCTATTTCATTAAATGGAATACATTCCAAACCTACAAGAATCAAAACATTAGTCATAACACCTGCTTACAGCATTCAAAGGAAAACATTAATCAACTTAAGGAGGCAAAATATCTTCTCGCTCATTCTTATTCATTTTATGGTCCTCAGAAACAACCATCAAAAGAAGTCTTAAGGCAAAGAATCAAAGGCTTAAAACACTTAAAGACGATACAAATCTCATGACAAATCACTTACTAGATACTGTAAATATATCCTGATTACATGCAATTGAGAAAGATGTTGATGGTTATGAAGATTTCTTTGCTTTCCAAGATTATGAACAGATGTGGGATTATTTTGAAAGGAGAAATAAAAAGAAGTATTGTTAGAGAAATAAAAAGAAGTATTGTTAAAGATACACTGACGTGATGAGACCAGTAGCCCGATTTCAGTTTTGTTTTGCAGTTCTGGATACAATTCTAAAACAGCACACGTAACTGCAAAAGTTCTCAACATTTTGATAGCATGCAAGAGATGACATAAAGGATTTTGCAAGAATAAAAAGGGAAATTTACCTGAAATTTAAAGATGGGACAATTGGGTGTAATTGAAATACAAAGACAAGGTGCAAACCTGTGTGACAAATGGATAGGGATAATGACAAAATAGGATGAATGTTAGACTTTCCTTGTTAGGCGTGATATCTCAGTGGTTCTTAATATTTGTCCTTAGCTAATACCATTTTTTCCGTCCACTCACTCTAAATAAAATTCATTAAAATGCCCAAGAGTAATTACAGATCAATGAACTAGATTGGATAGAAGTTGGCACACAAACAGCTTACAAG
The DNA here is from genome assembly GCF_030272615.1 of Cryptomeria japonica. NCBI lineage: Eukaryota > Viridiplantae > Streptophyta > Pinopsida > Cupressales > Cupressaceae > Cryptomeria > Cryptomeria japonica. The sequence goes on along the minus strand of NC_081414.1, from coordinate 220,344,168 downwards.
TCAAAACTCTACTTGACAGTTGCCTAATTGTCGAGAGGAAATTGTTGTCCATTGAATCATGGATTGAAGATAAGACAGTTTGTAAATAACTATTTACATGTGCTGGAAATTTTGTCATTGATGTCCACTTGTAGTTAGTGGTGTTGCAAGTATCTGTTCAGTTTATCAGATGTCTTGTTTGATCAGATATGTTCTATATCTGTTTAACTTTAGATCAAATATTTGGATCTGAGTTCTTTTGTTTGATCAGACTTGTCCCAAATCTGTCTAGTTCAAATGCTTGGATCTGCGTTTGTCTAAATGGTCTTTGTTCTGAGTCTTCAGACTTGTCAGGACAGTTATAGTTTGTTTGCAGAGTCAGGTCAATGGAATGTTGATCAGTTCTGTCAGATCAGTTATACAAGTTCAGAGGTACAGCAGTGATCATGATTCAGGACACTTGTAACTGCTGTTTCAGAAATGTGGCATAGGTTTATAACTTTATGGAGGATTGAATTTGCATTGCAACTGTAACAAGGAAAAGATTTTAATTCCTTGTAGTGAGTCTCTTCATCTCCAGCACAGCCTTCTAATCGGTACTAGATATATTTATGGCTGGCCGATAAGGGTTATTTAGAAACTTGTGTGCATAAGTTGTAATTTTTTGTTTCTTAGTTGATGAGCACAGGTTGATTCCAATAATATTCAGGCACGGAGCTCCTACCCCTGACGTATTTACTTTTCCTGGAGTCGGGTGGTCAGTAGACTTAATTTACAGCAGTTATATAATTCTTCAGCGATGTGCATATATTCTGTGTTGGGTTTTCTATGGAAATGTGACTGGGACATGATCTGGTTCCAGCTGTGCAGTCCAACTATACAAATATTGATACTTCGGTTTATTCATAACTGCCAAGTGATGAGAGACTTGGTTTATTGGTTGAAATGCTCTGTTCAGTCACCTGGTGGTTGATGTTCTTGTTGGTGCATCAGAAACCTATAAGGCAGGACTTCGTCTCTTTTGCAAGAGTCGTTTTTTTAATGAGTTCGAATGATTGACAAAACAGTTATTGTCATTGCTCAGTATAGATAAGAATTGTGAGAAACGGGGCACAGAAGAAAAAAGTATTTGGACTCTATTCATTTCCGGCTGAGTGTGTATGACACGTGTCTGAGCCGTTTTTCTTTAGATTCCTAAAATTAGTGTTGTGTTTCTTTCTTGGAGCTCTGTTGCCTTCATGAAACCGTCTTTCTTTGTATGAGACAGATGCTTAATGTTGTTTGGGTAATCACTGAAAAGTTCTTTTTTTTAGGAAAGAGGTCATACAATGTTTGCCATCTGTTGTGATCTTGAAGTGATTCTGGAAGTGTGATATAGTGTGATGTGGTAGAAGTATGCTAAGTTGGTGTTTTATTCACATATGGGTAATAAAGTGATGTATTGTAGGTATTGAATCAAGTAGAGAAGGCTACAGAAGTTTTTGAAATAAGTATGACACTATGTTCTGGAGGGAAAGAAAAACATTTGGTAAAAATGGAGTGAAAAACTCAGTCAATGAAAATAACAAGAGGCTGTCTGTTATCAGTCTGAGTAGAATTTTAAAAATACGTTTTTCTTTGTGCTCTGAAAATGCAGTTATTATTATGGGTATGGAGTAAATATTGAATTGTAAAGACAGTCCTTTGTGTTCTAAAGATGATATAGTGCTAGATACAGATTTGTGTATTTTGAATGAGGGATAATCCTGATTTTGTCTCTCAATTGAGGTTGGTGCCTCATCTGGCTCAAGTTGGTGCTTCAGTTGTTTGGAGTTGGTGCTTCAGTTGTTTGGAGTTGGTACTCCTATTTGTAATCTGAGTTGGTGTTTATTGGGTTGAAGCCCATTTTTGATAATAAAAGCTATTGTGTGTGCCGTGGTTTTTTACCTGAGAGAATTTTCCATGAGATAAACTTTGTGTCAGCTCTGTGTTTGTTTGCTCTGCTTATTTCTTGTGGTTTTAATTGTTAATATCTTTGAAATACTGATTCACACCCCCCCACCCCCTTCTCAGTATTTCTGAATTGGTTTTCAACATGATGATGATTTAGGTAAATCACAAGGAATAAAAGATATTTTTAAACTACAGAATTATGGCAAGATCATGAATAACATCAAAGAAAATCTATTAACATTTGTTTTCTCAAATTAAAAGCAAAGAATTACCAATATTAATGGAAAGATAAGTCCGTTTCTTTCTTTTAAATGATTCCCATATTTATAAGCTGCTTGATGCCCTATAGGAGATGGACTTTGTGCGACTCCCATGCAAAGGAGGAGGTGAATCAATTAGCTTGGCCACAAAACTTTCATTAATCCAATCAAACTTGTTTACTTGGTCCTTGGTCAAGAAAGATTACCATCAAAAAATAATTTGTTAAATGGGTAGACAAGTTTTCTTGCTGTTTTGTTCCTTTGCCAAGTATGCTTGGGCCTTTAAAACATTTGAAGTAAAGCCTTGTTACTTGGCCAACTAGGATGAAAGTTTGCGATATTAGGTGTTGTTACACCTTAGTTTGCTACATTTCACAATGTGTGGCAACCCTTGAGCACCAAATCTTCAGTAGCTATAGTGTATTTATGAAGATAGAAATGATATAATTGTTGGTGTTGGAAATAAGCCACACCCGGACCGACAATGGATTGGTCCAAGAGGGGCCAGTAGCTCAGTGGTAGAGCAGTCCAGCAGCGTATGGAAGGTCCTAGGTTCGAGTCCTAGCTGGTCCATGTCTCAACATGGTATCAGAGCCAGGTCCAGGCTAGGAGCCCCAAGCACACGAGAGGTGTGGCTTAAGGGGGGGTGGGGTGTTGGTGTTGGAACTAAGCCACACCCGGACCAACGATGGATTGGTCCAAGAGGGGCCAGTAGCTCAGTGGTAGAGCAGTCCAGCAGCGTATGGAAGGTCCTAGGTTCGAGTCCTAGCTGGTCCATGTCTCAACAACTCTTCTTTTCACTAAGAAACCCCAAATTAACAATTATGATGCTTTTCCAGGTAGAGAAGATGCAATTCAAGATTGACCACCTCTAACAATTTTTACACTGTTGGGAAACAACTGCATGCATTAAAGCCCTCTGCTTGGAGAGGTTCAAACTTCAAAGAGACAGGTCCAACTTCAGTAAGTAAGAGAAGGCAGTGGCATGAGTGATCACGCCAGGGCTTGGACATTTTCTCGGCCAAAGACTGTTGACCACCTCTAGCAATTTTTACACTGTTCGGAAACAACTGCATGCATTAAAGCCCTCTGCTTGGAGAGGTTCAAACTTCAAAGAGACAGGTCCCACTTCAGTAGGTATGAGAAGGCAGTGGCATGAGTGATCATGCCAGGGCTTGGACATTTTCTGGGCCAAAGAAAAGGAACATATGCCTACCTGAGCTTTTAAAAGCATTTTTTAATGAGCTGCTTCTGGATATGATTGTGTGACTTTTTTTGCATCATTTCGGATCACACTCTGTGATCCATCATCAGGATGTATAGAGAATGTCAGGATATGAAAGAACCATTTTTTATGCATTTTTTATATTTCTATTTTCCATTTAACTGGATTTTTCATGTTAACATTGATGAATTTGATAGGGTTAATCTGGATCTTTATAGATTTTATCATATTGTTTGCTAGACTTGGTCTTAAATATTTTATTTTTAGTTCTTGGAGTCCTAACTAGCTATATGGTACTTCTGAATCCCACTGACTTATTTTGCCCATTAGAGAAGCTTGGTGTAATTTTCTTTCAGCAATTAACTCCCATAATTGCTAACTTGCCCCACTGTTGCTTGTGAGAGAAGCGTGAAACTCCCATAATCTAAGCACTGCCTCTTTGAAGGGTATTAATTGCTGGTTGGAGGTGCCATGATCCCTGGTGACTAGTTGTACCTGTTTGGGGTTGAATTTTTTATATTTAAATGCCTTTAAGTGGGGCATACAGCCCACTGTACCTGCTGTACCAGAGTATCTCAGACCTGCACATGTCTGATATTTATTTCCAGCTTGATGTTTCATGCTCTCAATGAGTTATGTGTGTGTTGGAGATGTTATTTAGATGTTGATCAAGTTTGTGGTCATTTTGGTGTGTATGGATTGACCAGGCAAGAATTTTCTGAGTGAATACTTGCTACCCAACCCTGTAGCAGCATATTCCAGGGCATATCAGACCTGCACCAGCAACCATATTCAGCTTCATTTAAAGAAAAATGTTGTTATTTCCAGTTGGGTGATGGGTTTATGAATTTGAGCATCTTGGGAAGTGTTTTTAATAGCACTATTTTATGTCAGCACTTGTTACAGCAGTTGTTCAATGTTTATTTGCTTATGGACTAACATTGTAAGCTTTGGATGGTCATACCACTGAACAGCTTTCCATTTCCTAAGTATTGTTATTGTAACACTGGATGGTTTTAACACCAATGAGTTGGATTTCATTATTGATGGTACTTACCCCACTGAACAAGTGGTTTGTTGTAATCGCCTGTGATGAACCCTTGCTGGTTCAACTCTTCAACCTGCTGTAATTTGTAGATCTTCTTTGTAATTTTTAATTATTAAGATGGTCTTTCAGAAATCTGAATTTAATCAACTGAAACAATGAATTGAAGAATTTAGAAGCATACCCGTAGGTCCTTAGCCGATTTATTGAAAAGAAAGAATAAATAAGCAACTTACAAAGTTCTGATTTTTATTCTGAAACAATTCAGATCTGCTCTTATTTAAATACTAAGACACCCAAACAGTGGAAGATGGTGCCAATAAATGAGCAAGCTGTGTGTTTGGGAAAAGAAGCCTCCAAATCACAGAAGAATCAAACACAAAACAGTAAATAGGAAAACCCTACAACAAATTTGCCTTGTAAGAAGCCAAATCTGCCCCAATTCAATTCAATTTGACTTCTGAATGAAGCCAACCAAGCTGCAACAATTCGATTGATCTTTCACAATCTCAAAGCTACTGAATTCTGAAGAATGCACGCTTTCCAAAACAGGTCCAAACCCTAGCCGCCATAGCCAAGTGCTCAGAAGAAAATGTCAAATGCTCAATATCAAGAATGAGGTTTAATTTCCATCTCGGCTGCCTAAATACCCAAAAGGTGCGATTTTGGGCAATTAGGGATTTAAAAATAATAACTTGCTTTTAGGGTTTCCAACTTAACCCTAAAAGCAACGCCTAGCTTAGGAGATAATAATCTTTCACTTAAATAAATTTAAGTGATGCACTTTATGATTTTATATTAATATTTCATTAAAATATTAATTGCCTGTGGAACCACTTAAAAATTCATCTCTCTCTCATTATTGCTCGGAAATTGAATATGTCAGAAGCTAGGGCCACCATTCGCCATGCCAATGAAAATAGGACCATGTCTATTTTTAACAATTTTTCCCTAAAAAATAGGAAATCATCATAAAGTGTCAGAAACTGATGAAATGAAGACTAGAACTGAACTCAACACTGAACTAGAACAAATAGACAAACCACTCCTCAAGATACTGCATTACTGACCCCTTTATCCATACTCTGTTAGCCTACAAGGGTCCAAAAATAGGCTGACTCCTCAATCCCAAGTCCCTAACTAGGATGGGGACATTACATCGCCCACCACTGAATAAGTGGAAGAAACTTGATTTATTCTTAGTATTTGCATGAGCTTTCCCACTGCTAGTGGATGTGCCCATAAGCTTGATATTTACTTCCAGATAGTATAAGCTTTCCTGTTGAATAAGTAGATGTGTCACTCACTCACCACTGGACAAGTGGATGATGCAAGTTTAATTTCCAGTAATGTACGTGCATCCCACTGTATAAGTGATTTTGGCCAGCTTGCCGGCTAAAGCTTTCGTTTTAGCAGCTTGCTTTCAATAAATTGTAATCCAGAACACTGTATACTCTCAACTTTCCTTTTTTGGAATCTAGGTGATCAGAAAGTGGTAAGGAAATTGTCATGCATTTCATTTGCAGTTGAAGCTAACATATTTTCAAAAAAAAATTGAGGTTGGTTATTACATAATAGGCCATCACTAGGTTTATAATTGTTTACTTATTAATGTAAAATATTCATCATACCATGTTTCTGATAATCTAGGCTTAAGTTTGATGCAAGTACTGTCAAAGAGTTGTTTACTGGTACTCCCTTTCTTGAAAAATGAAGCCAGGCCTATACATATGGATAAACCACACTCGTGTGGTATCAATCTAAAGAAAACGCAAGACACATACGGTAATCTATTGGGTATTAAATGAACACCCTAACTTTTCTTTCTAAATGCTATGTGAGACATGGTGATTGCAATGATGATGATGATGATGATAAATTATGTCATGAGCTGTACCTAATCCGCTCTATATTGTTGATCTGATTTGTTTAAATTTAATATTATCGATCTGATCTATTTAACCATATCAATCTGATTTGTTTACTATTCATTGATCTGGTTTATTAATGATTAATAGCATAGTATCAGTCTGATGATTAATAGCATAATATCGATCTGATTTATTAATGATTAATGGCATAATATCGACTTGATGTATTAAATGTTTAATTAGTGTACATTTTAATTAATGTCTGTTAAGAAACGGTTTAACCCAAAAGACACATGCATTGGACAAGACCAGTCCTTTCGAAGAGGCATGTTTCTTCCTCCTAAAGGCTAGGGGATGGAACAGTCCTTGAAGCAGCGAGCATAAAAGGAAAGATTGAATCTGCAATTATCATTAAGGCAAGGTAATACTCTGGTATGAGGTTTCTGTGCATATATCTGATAATACTTTCTGCATACTACTATTAATAGCAGATCACTGTTATGATTAATCAATATAGTATACTGCATGTTATCTCCACTCTGCTCATTTCCGATTCATACTCCGATTCATACTATGTGATTGCTTATGGCTATTTAACAGGGGATATGTGATATAATATGATATATATATATATATATGATTATTGTATTCAGCCATTGTTGGGAGATGAAGGATTGCAATAGGGAGAACAGTGTTGGGGTCACCTTCAAGCATGACACCTCATATGTATGGCAGGGTCCACATGAGGCCAAAGGGGGGCAAAGGTGCTCTACCTTTGGGCCTAAGAGGGTTAGACTTAGAACACCCTATTGAGGAAGTCCCCATCCTCTCCACCATGGTGATAGATGGGATCACATGAGTAGGAGAAGGTGGCTTGATTGAGGCAGAATGGTTGTTAAGACACCCTATCAAGTGTGGCTTGATTGAGAGAGAACGATTGTTAAGAAACCCTATCAAGTTACCCATCCTAGCTTTCTATGATTGGGATTCCTTTAGTTATGACCTATTATTCTGATCTCTACATTTACAGTTGTTTGTAATTGCAAATTGCTTTAAGTTTCATCAATAATTGGTCTTTCTTTACTTTACAGTCTTTCTACTTTATGAATCATAATTAGTCTTTCTTTACTTTATAGATCATGATCAGTCATTCTTTATTTTATATATCATCATAGTTAGTATGTTTGAAATTATTAGTTACTTATATGTTATAATTAGTAAATTAATTTCCTAACTTGTTTGTAGGGTCTACTAAAGAGATAAAGGTATTCCTTCTCTAACACCCTTAATAGCTAAGAGCTTAAGAATTGTAATCTAGGGTAAACTAGGGCATTTTACAAAAGGGGACATTACAAATTATAATGTTCAGGAAAACTGTAATGTCCCCTTCTCATTGATGACCTTCCAGTGTTCCATTAGCCTATTCCAAAGACCCGTAGGCTAGGTGGAATAAAGAATGAGGGTCCAGCATTGATGAGGCGAGAACTTACTATTTTTAGTAAGTCAAGGAATGGCTATTTTGGCGATACTGTCCTATTGAGCTCTCCATGCTCTGTCACTGGGCGCGATGATCATGCTTTTTGGAGCATTAGTTCTTGACTTACTATTTAGTAAGTGGCAATGTGGCATAATTCTATTTCTGGCAATGGACAGGGTCGTGATCCTGCAGCAATTCAGTGGTCTTCCTGGCTCAGTTTCATCCGGTTTTGGCAGTAATCAGTACAGGAGTCATATGTGACACAATTAAATATTATTTCCTTATCCTAAGGTTTAATATTTAATTAATCTGATTAATTGCTACTGATTTATTGAATTTGGGATTAATGCCTATTATCTCCTTAGCATTTGGCGAAATTCATGTGTAATAAGGGATGTCGAAATTATTTAGAGGAATATTATTTTGCATTGCATCTTTAATATTTGCCAAGTGATTAACATGGGTCGATGCCTTTTGGTGTGAAGTTTGACTTATGGGAATGGCGCTACACTTGGGGTCCATGTGAAGTGAAATAAAATGCAAATGAAGGAAGAGGAGTTTGGAGGAATTTGCATTTGAATTTTGATGGTGAGAAGTTATAAATAAGAGCCTTGGGCTCCCATTTCAGGCATCTTGAAAATTTGTAATGTTATGCTGCCGGTTTGGCGATAGAACTTGAGGCTTCGGAGTGCGTCTCCCTAGTGCTTCCCAGTTTCGTACTTGAAACATGGTACCTAGCTGTGTGTTGTATTCTACTACATTCTCAGAGCTTGCCATAGTCATTTTTGGTGTTGAAGCCATTCTGAAGAATTGTTGTTTTGCCTGTGGCTGAAGTACATTTTCGATCACACCTCTCTGCTAAAGCGATTAACGGTTATGGGTATCAACTGTATCCTCCTTCCCAACAATGGCGATACATTTTGTGAGTTTATAGCAATTTTAATTGAGTTTTGAATTTCCTAGACCAAATCAAAATTCTTAGGCTAGGCGTGGGTTTTTTGTTTGCATTGGGATGCGTGCCAAATTAATGAAGGGTTTTTGGTAACATGGCTTTGGTTGGTTGTTATTGTAATTGATATAGTGTGGGTTTGGGACTGGTTTGGAGTGATTTGGATGTGTATTGAGGGAGGTATGAGCTTTTTAGAGTTTTCATAGGCTGCTGGTTTGTAATTTCAGCCTGCAGATTGGTTTTAGCAGAAATTTATGTTCTTATGGGAATAATCTGCATTACTCTCTTTCTCTTATCCGCTGAAAAAGTGGAAGAGGTTGGCTTGCCGCCTACTATTAAGCAAAATTGTAATTTCAGTCCTCCCACTGCATAAGTGGTCAAGTGATAGCTATGTGTAATGGTCCTCCCGCTGCATAAGTGGTCGAGTTGAGGTTGTTATGTAATTGCAGTCCTCCCACTGAAATACTGCAGTTGAGTGATTCTTATTTTTGTGTATCTTACTTGGCTGGTTCACCGCCAAGTTTTCTTGTTCTCCCGCTGGATAAGCGGAAGGGGTTGGCTTGCTGCCCCAAGCATTGCATTGTGTTTCAATTTCTTAAGCTAATGATCCCCTCAACACCGTATGCTCTCACCTTCCCACATTGGGCGCTTGGTGATCAGAAAGTGAAAGGGTTACTTTCCCAGCATGTTTCAGTTTATGATTTCTAACCTTAACGGGTTAACTTCTTGTTGATGTTTATTGTTGGCCTTAAAAATCAAAAAAAAAAAAACTAGGATACTACAAAAACTTTGTCTATGTCTATCAGATATTTGCTTCTGGATTTGATTGTGTGTCTTTTTTTACATCAACGTTTCGGATCACACTCTGTGATCCATCATTAGGATGTAAGAGTGCCAAGAGATGTAAGAATGACAAAATATTTGCTTCTGGATTTGATTGTGTGTCTTTTTTTGCATCAACGTTTCAGATCACTGTGATCCATCATTAGGATGTAGGAGAGTGCCAAGTCATTAGGATGTAAGAGAGTGCCAAGAGATGTAACAATCTGTGATCCGAAACATTGATGCAAAAAAAGACACAATCAAATCAAGAAGCAAATATTTGATAAACTTATGGATTGTGGAAATCTAATGAAATTAATTTATCTATGTCTATTATTGTCTTTACACTTGTTGAAATTTATTTCACTTATTGATTTAGGTTTTCATGTATTGATTTATGATTCGAATATCATCATGAAAAAAACATGCAAGCAAAAACTGTGTTTAATCTTTTATCCATAATAGACTCATTCAGTATTTGTGGAGTCGCTATTCAGAATCAATCTTGGTGAGTCTAGTCAAGTCTGCCAAAATATAAAATATGAATATCAATCCTCCTTGCATGGGTTTGTCAAATAGGTCCGAGCCATCAATAGTATTCTTCTCTCTTTCAATTACCTCTCTTATGCATTTGGTGTTTGTTGACTTTGTACCATGCATGATTGTGTAATATCATTTTTAAGTAATCAATAATATGTTTTGTAATCGATCTTCATGGAGTAATGGTACACAAGATCCCATCTATCACAAGATTGAATGGTACACTTGGCACTCATAGCATCTAAGTAAGGATCACGAAGGTGAAGAGCCAAGATTTTTTGGAAGGATACATAGCTTTGTAATATAGCTAGAGTTTCTCCCACAGTCAAGACCACTTAGCTTGTTAAATTATCTTTTCATATAAGAAAACATCATGTTTTCCTCAAAGCCAATTTTCAAAGAAAATTATTGGCAAGGTCAAGCACCCACGTGAATGGGGAGACATAGGATGTTGCTAGAAGAACAATTCATACTACTTGGAAATTTGATGGAGTATTTTCTAAAGTGTAAAATAGCAGACAAATCAAATAAGTTTCTATATGAATTATATGTACAGCCCAAGTAGGCTAGCGGAAGGTGCATGTAATCTATAGAGTCTCACAAGTTCAAATCCAGAAGAGTGTAGAGTGTGTGTGTAGCCCATAACAAGAGACAATTTTGAATCCAAGGGTGCTAGGGCATGTGCGTAGTCCATAAGAGCAGGCACAAGTTTGAATCTAAATGGGGGATAAAGCATGTCTATAATCCGTAGTGGAGACACAGATTCTAATGTCATGGTGGGTAAGGTATAATTGCACTGCATAGAGTAGGCACAAGTTTGAATATAACGGGGAGCCAAGAATGTATACTCCATTGAACAATACATAAGACAAACAGAAAAACAATCCCTTTGTTGACTTTCACAAGGAAGATCTCATACATCAAATCTACATCTCACTTTGAGGTGACCTCAGATACTACCATTACAATTACCTTCATTTACAAAATGAAGAAAAGAAAAGAAAAATAAGGTTTACTGGAATTACTTGTAAAATTCGGTATATCTATTAATTTATGTACAGCTTACTCAGTATACTTCCAAATTTTGGCGAACATATTACTTACATCTTACTCGGTTTACACCTAAAAATTGTCTTGTAATTGCTTCTACGTCTAAAAATCCTTATTTCAAATTGGAACACCTCTAAAATTTGGTGAATATATTTTCTTCAAAATTTTGGTGATCGCAAATTAGCGAGTAAAATTTCTCGAAGTTTCTGGAAAACTCCATGAAAAATTAGCCAACGGGAAAAAAAACAAGCCATAGAAGAGAAAAAGTTTTGCCATCTTCACAAAATTCACTACTGGCACGGTAAAGGAGTAAGCAGGTCAGCATACAAATTGGAGTTTCCAAGTTGAGCTCTACGGAAAACAACAAAAATTCAATAAACTTGTGTCGCAAAATCCATAAAGTCTGTTTTTTTTTGTTAAAAAGATTATCCCTTCAACTCATTGCCAAGGATTGGGTGATCTGTAAATTTAAAAGCTAGACATTGCAGAAATTTAAATCCTCTAAACAGCAAAATTCATATAACCACACACATACCTGAATCCCTAACCCAAGACGGAGGTTCATATTCCCCTAATGAAATGAAGCCATCATGGTTCTTATCATACAACTCAATGTCTCGATCAGTGCGGTGCATAACCTCATTCAATGCCTGGCGCAGGTGCCAGTCCTTAAGCTCCTGGTTGCTCAACAAACCATCGGCAGGAGCCACATCCACATTGGGGAAAAGCATGGTCAGTCTGTGCGACACATTGAATCGATCCTCATCGTTGAGATAATCCTCCGCATTCGCAAAGTCCTCCCATTCGGGCTGAGATTCAGCGGCAGGAGCAGTATCATGATGCTGATGATTCTCATTATGATTATATTTGTCCTGCTCAATATAATGGCGCTCCCACTCGCGGTCCTCTCTGCGGCGTTCCATTTCGGCCACCAGGGGATCGAAGGCCACAGGCTCATGTTTAGTGTAAGAAAAAGAGGACCTGAGCTTAAGCCGCCTTCCAGGGCCTACCCTGCGGTGTAATGCCCTGCTGCCACCATTGCTGGAATCGTTTCCTCCATTCCAAATGAGTACCAGGGCTACAACGCCCAGAAGTATGTATACATAAAGGGCCTTCATTGTAGGCGAATTTCCCTTCGCTTCTGTAGATCTTTGGCACCACGAAATGTGCAGTTGTCTGAGTTATTTCAGGGAATGGATTTAGTAATGGTGTGTTTAATTTAAGTAGGGCCCTCCACATGCATTTTTTCGCCGTTTCACACGAAGCGCTGCGCCGCCGAATCAGGGAAATTGTCTTTCTTTTTCTGTCGATTCCGTTAGCTTTAAGATCTCTCGCAAGTTTTCGTTATGAATTTTTAGATCTCTAGGCTAGCCTGTGCGAAATTCCGTTAGCTTTACTAGAATTGCCTAATTAATTGTATGTTTATATTTTTTTCTACTAAAGTAAATATCAAGCTTTTTAATTGAAGTTAAAAAAATTAATTGGTAGGCAGTTTTATTGGTGGAGGAGTTATCGTCGGTTTTAATTATTTAAGATATTTTTGTAAATTTTTATTCATTAGTACTTGTATCAAAAGGAGGTGAAAAGGTTATGTTATAATAATAAATGGAAATCGTTTTCTTATTTACAACTATCATATAGGTAAATTAGTGAAAGATATAGGTAAATTTAAAACAATATGAAGAGAAAAAAATGAACTATTATTGACGTCTACTAAATATGACTTGTAACATGCTAATATGAATTGTTCTTTTACTAGTTAAAATGCATGATTTTTAAGTTTTCAAATTACAAAAAATCTTTTTCTCCAACCTAATTGGCTCAAATATTTTTTAGGTAATTAAAATAATATTTAGTATGTTTTATCCACATTTAATAAACACTCATTTCATCTTGGTTATAATTTTAAAACATTTAATAAATTTAGAATATACTTCCACCTAATATTCATATTTGTTCATTCATTTAGTTCAATAACAATTATATGTGTTTCATAGTCTATAGACTATAAATTTAAAGTTTATGGATTCTAACTTATAGTTAATTTAATTTATTTTATGATGTAATTAAAACTCCAGAGATATATATGTTTAATTCATATTGATATCGATGACTAGATAGATTAATATTTTTAGGATTAGTTTACACTAGTAACCATGTTTAAGGTTTAGGGTTAGTTTACACCACTAGATCTATTTAGAGTTTAGGATTTAGGGTTAGTATACACCTCTCAACCATGTTTAGTGTTTAGAATTATTCACCTTAAAGATTTTGGTGAATTTGGATTACAATTCTTTTAATTATGTTTTGGATTATAATGTAAAATTAAATTTGAAAAAGGGAAAAAATAGGGTTAGGGTAAGTCCTTGAAGTTTCATAGTGTCTATATGTTTGACATAATAAAAAATCATTGTTTTCTTTATATTAAATTTTGTTATATCATGAAGTTCAGTTTTTCTTATGGATAAAGATATTTAGTATTTAAAATAAATTGTTAATAGTTTTTAAATAGTTCTTATTTACATGTAATCATATGATCAAAAATTAGATTATTAAATAAATAAAGGAAATGATTAAATAACATTAAATGTAGTATATGAATGTGAAGAATACAATTTTTTAACTAATCCAATATATTAACATTTATGCTGATAGTAATATATGCTAACAAAAATTGAATTATAAATATGGTTGAGTTTAAATTTATTTAGAACTATGAGTAATACAAAATGTTTGTACAATGTAAGATATTAATCACTATGTTTTAGGAGTTGGGTACATTAAACATATTTTTCTCTTTTTGGTTTCAATATTGTCTCTTTGGAAATAGGGTTGCGTGATATATGCATTCAAGATAGTGTTTCATGATATCTTCATTGATGGAAGGTACTGTGTGCGGGAAAAGTGGAGCAATGAAATAGAGATTTTGCTTTCTAGACAAGTCCACACACCAATGGTACTCTTGGTGCAAGTTATGGAGCTATGTTGAATAGCTCAACTCCCCAAGGAACATTCCATTGTTCTCTATCTGGATCCCTCAAGCCAATGCCTTTGCTCTCAAATCACTGAGCAGAGTGACTTAGGAATGACAACTATGACAATGAGGGATACTGATCAACTTAATATGAATGCAATCCTAGTTGTGCATGATATTAAATCTAGTATGAATTAAACTAGCATGGATATGATGATAAGATGAAAGATTAGTAAAATCTATCCTAGCATGATATTCTAGTCTAATATGATAATGCTATGATAATAGAAATGCTTCTAAAAATGCTTATTTAGATGATTTCTATTCAAACAGAGGCTAAACACTTGATTTAAAATGATTATGTTAGATGCTTAGTAAAATGTCTATAAGTTTGATACTAAAGACTTGGATATGAAAATGGAGGAATGAGAGCTCTATTTGTAGGAAAAATAGGGCAATGGATGGTCAAGATTGGATAATCTTAACAAGGGCCAGGATTGAAAGTTACCAATCCATGTTTACAATTCTCACCAATGAAATGGTGACAATTGTCAACAAAAGATTGCTTGAGACGAGATGTAAGAAGCATTAAATGCTTGAGAAGACCTCATGGTTACCTTAGAAGGTAAGGGTTAAGGTTAGGCTAAGGTTATCCATTGGATAAAGCTTTTACCCAAAGGATAAGCTCTTGTGCAAGGGTTAAAGAGATAACCATGGTCAAAGCAATGAATGCTTGATAAGACCCTTGGGTTAAATGAGGGTTGAGTTAGAGAGAAAGTCTCCAAACATGCAAGAGGGTTCAGTTAACCATTAATGGTTCGGAAGACTTTCAAGGTTAACTTGTTGAAGACATAAAGCCTTTAATGGTTTTCAAAGACTTCGAGGGTTTGAGAAGCGACTTCTCTTTGCTTAGGGATGTGACAATATTTAGGAGATGGGTTAGACTAAATTAGAAGTGATTAGAAGAATATAGAAGGGGGTTTAAAGAGGCAAGTGGGATATGTAGGATTTTGCAAGTGGATGGAGGGGAATTTTAATTAAAATAAATTACTTTATTTCAACAAAAATAGATGCAACTTGCATAAATACAAGTGGGGGGATTTAAATAAATAAACTAGACTTATTTACTTGCAATGAACAATTTAATTAAATGTAAATTTAATTAAAAAGGGAGAAAAGGGAATTAATTAAATAAAGTGATTTATTTAATTAAAGGCTATGAAAGACCTAGGTGAATTTAATTAAATAAATTGAGTAATCCATTTAATTAAATAGATGAATGTGAATAATAAAATTTAATTAAATAGAGGAATGAGGTTAAAATGAATATTAAATATTCACTTGGGAAAGTGGTCATTTGTATATGTCTACATTTTGCCCCTCTTTGAAGTGAAGTGTGTGCACATGTTGATTCAAAAAAAAAATTGTTGGATATGATGTTTGCGTCGAGATATCGATATGATGATGTCGTGCCCCAGATTTGATGAACAATATTGATGATGCCCCCTCAGGAGATGAATCAAGTATTTTGAAAAATTTGTTGATTTGATAAGCGTTTTTGAATTAATTGCATTTTGAAATTTTGACTATGTTGAATGCAACGTATTTGATTCATCTCCCGAAAAATGAAGTGTGATAAGGTTAAAAGTGAGAAAATGAGCAAAATGCATGCCCCACCTACTAACCCTTTTTTACTTTTACCCTATAAAAAGGTAAAAAGTGATTTTATTCTTGTCATTTGCACATTTGTCTCCTTGTGATCGTGACACCTTTGCTCTGACGAAAATGTTGGTTCCTTATGCTTCTCATTGATTTGAGCGCGTTTGTCGATACCAGAGGTTCACCGCGTATGGTCCACCTGTAAGTCACCTAAATTTTGCCACGTTTTTTATTTATTTTGTCGATTTTGGTCACGTTTTTTTATTTTTTGCTTTGAATTCCATCGTTTTAGCACGTAGGGGGTCTCGCAAAATGCATACAATAAGCATTGTAGCGTGTAGGGTAACCTAGTTAGGTTAGCATCGTAGGTTTGTTTTGCAACGCGTAGCAGGAGCAAGATAGCGCATAGAGTCTTTTAGCGCATAGGTGAAACAGGTTTGTGTGTGTGGAATTTAGGATAGCGCATTGAATAGGTTAGCACATAGATTAAATATTTTAGCGCGATGGCGATTTAGGATAGCACATTGAGTTTGTTAGCGCATAGAATAAAGATTTTAGCGCATAGGTGAATTAGGATAGCGCATGTCCAGCGGCTTAGCACATGGAAGGACTGCCTTACTGCGTGGGATAAAAAAGTTGGTATAAAATGATTTTGGAGAATGTGTTGCAGGGGAAAAATAGATGAGGGAGATGGCTTAGGGGTGGATAGGTGCCTGCTGAGTGTTTTGGGATGGGTTTCAAGCCAATGTGTTGCCTGTTGTGATGATGTCCGAGTCTTGATATGATAATTGAGAGTCTGTTGAAATTACTTTCGTTTATGAAGTGTCAAGTTGATTGATTGTTTGAATGAGGATCTTGATTTTCTGTTGATATGGATCTTTGATTTTTGCCTTGTGATTGAATTGATGTCCGATATGAGTTCTGATTCATGATTTTTGATATGGTTCCTGATATGATTCTTGCGATATGGATTTTTGAGTTGCTTGCGTTATGGGTCTTTGATATGATTTCTCGATATGGGTCTTGGATATGATTTCTCGATATGGTGCTTGTGTTATGAGTCTTTGATTTTTGATATGGATCTTTGATATGATTTCTTGATATGGATTTGATTTTCGATATGGGACTTGATTGATTTTGATATGGGACTTGATTATCGATATGGATCTTTGATTGATTTAGATATGGGACTTGATTTTCGATATGGAACTTGATTTGATGCTTCGTTGTTTCAAGTTGATTTTGTTTTGATTGGATATATCAGAAAGATATGGGAATTGATGATGGACATTTGTTGTTTTGCAAGCACAACTTGGTGTACTTCAACACGAGAGCGATTTTTTCGACCGTGGTCATTGATTCTGCAATTGACACAGGCCGATAGGGATGTAATTGAGAGATGTGGCTTGACTTCATTATTAGACATGCCTCAGTATATCATTAACCGGGGTTTGTTGACAGCTTTGGTAGAGAGGTGGCACAGTGATACGAACACCTTCCACTTGGCTACCGATGAGATAACAGTCACACCTGAGGACTGTTATCACATTCTGCGGATTCTGATTGTGGGGGTCTTATTGCCATATGAGTAGACTGAGGAGGTGGGACAGAGGCTCTTTGCGGCATCTTCCAGGATGATCAGATTTGCGGATATGAGATCTTGTGGCAGGAGTTCATGGATCTAGATTATGCCCCTTTACCCTCTGTTCTAGCAGGTTTCATTGGTGGATTCTTGTTTGCTTGTTGTTGGGATGTTTGAAGTCAGAGGAATGTTGCCCCTAGCTATAGATACTGATTGATGTGGATATTCACAGTGATTACCAAGCCATGGTGGGATATGATGAACTGATATTCAGATAAGCAAGGACAGTAAGTACGCTAAGTATGTTCGGGATAATGTTGCATAGAAAGTGTTGGGTGATGGCCATTAGCTTTGACTTTGGATGCAAAAGATATGAGTAATAATAGATAGAGGAGTTGTTCCCTCACAAATAGCGCTTGTTGACAGGTTTTCACCACTTGTTTTTATTACACTTTTTTGTTTTTCTGATTTTTTTGTATTTTTCCGATGTTTTGATTTTTTTTTGTATTTTTTACTTTTTTCATGCATTAGACCACTCAAGTATAGAATTTTTTCCGATGAATGTTGTTGGTTGGTTCGTCAAGCACATCTCCTTCTGAAGTTGTTAGTTGATATGCGCTTGATCCATAGGCTGATATGATAACATAGGGACCTAACCAATTAGGTTCAAACTTCCCCTTCTTTTCTCGATCCTTTTGATTTCTGAGATTTTCTTTGAGGACAAGATCACCAACTTTAAAAATCCTAGGGATGACTCAGTGGTTGTAGCTTCTGCACATGCACTGTTGGTATGCTTTCAGGTGATCATAGGCATGTGGTCATTTTTCATTCAGAAGCTCTAGTTCTTGCAATCTGTTGACCCGATACTCCTCATCTGGAATGAGGCCTTTTGAAGATACTTTGAGTGATGGAATTTCTACCTCAAGAGGTAAAATTGCTTCTGATCCATACACCAATGAATATGGTGTAGCTCCTGTAGGTGTCCTGATGCTAGTTCTGTATGCCCAAAGTGCCGAATTGAGTTGGTTTTTTTAGGATTTTCAATATTGTTTTATTTGATGCATCTGCTTGACCATTCCCCTGTGGGTAGTAATATGTAGAGAAATGATGTTGGATTTTGAATCACTCACATAGTTCTCGCACATCCTGGTTTTTGAAAGGACGCCCATTGTCTGTGATGATGGAACTGGGAATGCCATATCTGCAAATTAGATAATTGAGAATAAATGATGTAATTTGTTTTCCAATTACTGTGGTCAGTGGGACTGCTTCAATCCATTTTGTGAAATACTTTGTCATAGGGATAATAAACTTGTGTCCATTTGAAGAGGAAGGATGGATTTTCCCTGCTAAATCAAGTCCCCACTAACAAAAAGGCCATAATGTTGTAAATGGTTGCAACTCCTGTGTTGGTGCATGGATAAGATTGCCATGTATGTGGCACTTAGGAAATTTCTTTGCAAATTGATAAGAGTTTGTCTCCATTGTCGGCCAGTAATATCCCATTCTTAGAAGTTTTTTTAGCGAGAGTAGGGCCACTTGAATGCGTGCCACAGATACCCTCATGAAGCTCATGTAAAGCAAAGTCAAATTCATTACGATCAAGGCAACAAAGAAGAGTACCATCTAGATCTCAACGGTAAAGGGTATCAGTGGTTAGGATATAACAGGTGGCTTGCCAGATAAAATTGCATTTTTTATTACGAGATAGGTCAATGGGTAGGGTATTGTTTTTAAGGTATTCATAGATTGTCCCATATAAAGGAGAGTCTGAACCAGTTAAGGCATAGATAACGTGGGATGCAGAATTGTCATAGGCTGGGGAAAACAATTACTCTACTAGGAACTCATAACGACTATGTTGCTCTGGAATTTGTAGCAGTGAAGCGATAGTAGCCATTGCATCGGCTGCTCTGTTGTCCAACCTTGGTATTTGCTTGAAGGTGATGTGTACAAAGTTGTTTGAATTCATCTACCATTCTTTTGTATGGCAACAACTTGTCATCCTTTGTCTGATATTCATTATTGATCTGATTTATAACCGATTGGGAATCTCCATAGACTTTCAATTCTGTAATTCTCCATTACATAGCTATTTTGATTCTTGTGACTAGGTCTTCATACTCAGTGATGTTATTGGTGCATGGAAACATGAGTCTATACGATCTTGGAATGGTGTGTCCTTCAGGGGTGATGAACAAGATGTCAACACCTGAACCATGTTGAGTATAGGAACCGTCAAAGTACAGGGTCCATTGCTTGAGTGTAATAATAAGGACATCCCTATCTGGAAATTCCACCTTCATTGGTTGCTTATCTGGTAGTGGTGTTTCAGCTAATTGATTTGCAATTACCTGTCCCTTGATAGCCTGACACTCTGTGTATTGGATATCAAACTCATTGAGAATCATGACCCATTTAGCCAGTCGGCCTGTAAGAGCTGCTTTGTTGAGTAAATACTTGAGAGGATCAATTTTTGCTACTAGCTTGATTGTGTGAGCTAGCATGTCATGTCAGAAATTTTGAGAGGTGAAGACTACAGCTAAACAATCATTCTCAATGAATGTGTAATTTAGCTCATATCCATTTAATGTTTTGTTGATGTAATATATAGATCATTCCTTGCCTTCTTGATCTTCTTGTGCTAACAGTTCCCCCAATGATACATTTGTTGTTGATATGTAGAGAATGAGCGGCTTTCCTTCTATTGTTGGTACCAGAATTGGTGGATTCATTAGATATTGCTTGATTTGATAGAATGCTTCCCATCTAAATGGTATGTTCTTATGTAGAAGATGATTGAATGGTAGACTTTTATCTGCTAGTTGGGCTATGAATCGCCTGATTGACTGTAGCCATCCCTATAGAGATCTGAGTTGACTAATGTTCCTGGGAGGTGGCATCTCCATGATGGCTTGTACCTTCGTTGGATCTACTTCAATGCCCTTTGCTGATACAATGTAGCCTAATAATTTGCCTAATGTCACCCCGAAGACACTTCCTAGGGTTTAGTCTGACTTGGAATTTCTCCAATCTTTGAAAGATGTTATCTAATATGCCCAGATGTTTTGCCCAGGTGAATGACTTAGCCAGTAAATCATCCACATAGTCCTCCATGAAGGTATGCATCATATCATGAAAGATTGTAGTCATTCCTCTTTGATAAG
The DNA here is from genome assembly GCF_030272615.1 of Cryptomeria japonica. NCBI lineage: Eukaryota > Viridiplantae > Streptophyta > Pinopsida > Cupressales > Cupressaceae > Cryptomeria > Cryptomeria japonica. The sequence continues at coordinate 220,323,636 of NC_081414.1, read as the reverse complement.
TTGCCCCAATATTCTTCAAGCCAAAAGGCATGACATTCCAACAATATGTTCCCCAAGGACAGGTGAATGTTGTTTTATCTTGATCCTCTAAAGCTATCTTAATTTGATTATAGCCAGAGAAACCGTCCATTAATGAGAGCATTGCATGGCCTGCTGTGAGGTCCACAATTATGTCGATGTTGGGAAAAGGAAAGTCATCCTTTGGACATGCTTTATTGACATCTCTAAAGTCTGTGCATAATCTGATGCTTTCATCTGGTTTTGAAACTGGTACAATGTTTGAAATCCATTCAGCATAGTCTATAGGTCGAATGAATCCGACATCTAATAACTTCTTTAGTTCAACTTCGACAATTAATGCTACATGTGGATTCATCTTTCTTAACTTCTGTTTGACTGGCTTAGCTCCTGGAGCAATAGATAAATGATGCATGATTAATTTTGGATCTATTCCTCACAAATTGATTTGCTTTTCTTTGAAGAATCTGATAAACTCTGGTTTTTCCTCTTCTGCAAGTGATTCTACTAGGTGTATGTTTGTAGCTGCTTCTTCTGTACCAATGTTGATTGATTGAGTGGGCTCAATCAATATGGGTGATCGCTCTTGATAGTGTTTAGGAAGAGTGTCAAGTCTCCTATCCTTAGGTGCCTTAAAAAGGTTTTCACCCTCATATGCATCCTTTATTTTGACTTTTTTGTGATCTAGTGCTGCCATTGACTAGTTTTCAGCATTAGATCCTTTATTTATTTCATTTTTGCGAATGAGAGACTTGGCACCCTCCCGATTGTAGATATTGTTATTTCATTCGCTGGTAGAGCCTGTTTTCGGGTTGACTGTACATAGGTAATGGACAATAGATTCATCATCTGGGAAAATAGGTATGTCGTGGTGTTCAGGTTCATCCCAATCTATCAAATCAGGAAATACGAGGGGTAGAGAGTCATTTGGTGGGTCGAGGTCGGTTGCGGTAAGTGTCATGATAGAGGTATCATTAAGGTTGTCTAGAATGTTGGTTAAGTTAATGATATTGTCAAGGTCTTCGATGGTATCATCTTCCGTGTAGACTTGTTCGTAGTGTCGCTGCTTGTTTTCCTTAGCTTCATAGATATGTTGTGGATCCAATTCAAGTAATCGAGACTTTGTGCCTTGTCCTTCCCGAGAAAGGGGTGTATGTATAGCACCTTCAGGGACATCTTCAGTAACATTTGAACAACTACCCCATTCATAGTCATTAGAATCAATTTCAGAAGTACTGTCCTAGAGTCTTTCAGTGCTGCTGACAGGTATGTTGTAGGGTGAAAAGAGATCCCTGATAATTGATACCAGTCTTGTAGTTTTCTCTAATTCTGAATCAGAGCCTTCTTGTACCCTTTGCATTTGTTCATACACTATTTCTCCTTAGGGAGTAGTGATTTCTCCAGGAGGTGCTTCTGCCTTGTTTTGAATAGGTTCCTGAACATGGTGCACTTCCTCATAAGATGCTTCTTCCTTTTGAATGATTAGTGTAGACACTTAAAAAATAATTATTTTAATTATTTTTAATTCCTCGCATAATTAATTAATTAATTATGTTAATTCAAATTCCTCTCAATATTAATTAAATATAATTAATATTGTCACTATAGCATATGATTGATTTATTTAATAAATCAATCCCTTTCTTTATTCTTCTAAAAAAATCAAACCCTCACAAATCTTCCTCTTAGCTAATTAATTTCAAATCATCTTCTCAATTCATTCTTTTAGAAACTCCCTAAAGTCACTTAACATTATTCTTTTAATTTTTTATTCCCTCCATTCATTCTCTCTCCTAGTCAAATTCTCCTACAAATATTAATCCCACCTAACATTTCCTCTAATCCCTCTCCTAATGAGTCGTTAATGGTTAATCGTCATGATTAGCCACAAAGTCAACTCTATGTCTTTTTCGTCCAGCCACTAGCTTTAAATGCTCTTTTCCTAGGTGAATGTAAGATTTTCGAAATCACACATTCCTCTAGGCATCCCCTCTCCCAAAGAATTTTTAATTCCTTTTTATTCCTCCAATCCCCATGATATCCTTTTTTGGAGAATTTTTAATTCCTCCAATGCACCTTGTGGAGTGTGGAGATACGAAATGTCTTTAAGGCATATTTCTTGGTCTCCACACCCTCTCTTGGAGCTTGTGTGAGCTCACAAGTAAATCTTATCCCTTCATCTTGAATCCATCATAGCCATCCATTTTTCTTTCCTTTTCCTATAAATAGGGCTCCATCCCTTCATCCAAAACATCTTAAAATCCAGTAAGTTTATGCTGTCTTTTTGAGCCTAGGAAATCATCTTGGCGACTTGATCATCTCATCCTTATCATTTTCAAATCCATTCCATTTGTGCACAACATTGGAGAGCCATCCACATCCAGCAATCAAAGGAGCACATCAAGTGGAGCATTATCAAGGGGCGCCTTCACTTCATCAAGTTCAATCCGAAGGAGAAGGTAAAATAGAAAGGTGAAATGGTCTTTTAATGATATTTTAGCATTCTGCATGTTTATTTCGTTATGTTTTTTATCATTTGACCTTCAAATCTGTTTTCCCCTCTTCATTTTGGCACGCCCGATGGGACCCACATCCCTAAGAACTAATATTTTTTTTTTAGGTTTTTGTGAGTTGTGAGACGCAGGTTCCAGAATAGCGCGACTGCAGAAAAAAAAAAATCTTTTTTGCAGGTTCCAGAATAGCGGCTCTGTATTTTTGCACAACAGCTTCTTTTCTGTTTCTGTTTCGTTTTTGTTTCTATTCTTTTTCTGTTTCTGTTTCAACACGATAGCTCTGCGATTAACGCAAGCGTTTTTGTGGGAATTTGAATTCCTATTATTCGATCTGTTATTTGCTCTGTTATTTGCTCTGTTTAATTATAATCTGTATGAAAGTAGGAGAATATGCTCTTGTCTATATAGACAATAAAAAATCTAGACCTTTCACTTTTCTATTCTGTTTAGCGCGACTATATGCTTTGACCGCATGAAAGTGTGAAAATAGGAGAGTATGTTCTTGTCTATCTAGACAATCAGAAATCTGGACCTTTGACACTTTTCTATCTGTTTAGTGCTACTGTCTGCTTTGTTAATCTATCTGAGATTTTTAGGCACTAACTGTAGTCTGCATTTCTTTTTTTTTTCATTTCCTGTTATCTGCTTTGTTTAAATATAATGTCTAACCGCAGGAAAGTGTGAAAGTAGGAGATTATGCTCATCTATCTAGACAATCAGAAATCCGGACCTTTGACATTTTTTTTCATTCTGTTAAATTTAGGGTTTTTGCTTTGTTAAATCTAGGGTTTATGTCTGCTTTGTTAAATCTAAGATTTAAAAATAAAAATAAAATTAAAAATTTTAAAAAAAAAAATTGTTCTGTTTTTCGCCATATCTTCTTTATTTCGACTCCATTTTCCTCCAAACTTCACCAGATTCTCCGCATTGCCATTTTCCACATTTCCTTCCTTGGAGGCCTTATCCCAAAAAACCACTTTTTGAAGCCCAAAATCCCATATTTATCTATTTTTAGGGTTTGTCATAACTCCTTCCCCTTTTATCCAATCACTCCAAATTTTTCTCATATTATCCATCTCCAACTTTTGCTTCTTTGTCCCTCTTGGACAAATTTTCCCATTCCTTCATCTCTCTTCCAAAATCCTCATTCTTCACTTGCCTATCCCTTGGAAAGTGGCAAAAACCTAGTCAAACCCCATTTACCCATCAAAGCTTTCTTCAAATCCACATTTGTCGTTAATAAAAAAGTTTTTATTCATGTTTTTCTATTCATTTCCAAAAAATTAAAAAAAATCAATATTTTTGTCATTTTGTTGTTTTTTGCAGGACGCTTGTTGAAGACTATTTTTCCAAACCACTAATCAAGTTATTTTGTAGGACGTTTTTTGAAGACTCCATTTTTCAAACTACTAATCAAGTGGTTTTGCAAGTTGCCTAGCTGATTCAACCAAATATTGTGCATTTATTTAAATTAGGCACCTATATATTAATTAAAATGGAATGAACCATTGTCTTATGTGTCTTTAAGAAAAGCGTAAAGGTAGGAAAGTATGCTCTCATCTTACTAGACGATCAGAAATCCAGAGCCTCCAACCTTTTCTTGTTTGATTGTGTGTTTACCTCTAGCAGGCCTGCCCTCCCAACTTGCTCTTTGAGAAGGTAAGAGGGGAATGACCCAAGTGAGTACATCCGTACCTGGGGTTCCCAACTCACTATAATAAATAGACCATTGACTACGAAAGGGTTAATGGTTGGGGCTATATGAGAGTTCACTCTCACATTGGGTGCTTAGTAGGATCCTAGAGATCTCAATCATGCTTGTGTGACTACTAAGTTCTTGGTGTTTCGTTGGGCTATAGGCCTCAATTGCACTTCCGCAACTTCGAAGGGTAGCTCCTAACTGGAAGACTTACTAAACACCTTGTTCATAGTGGCCAAAAACCTTCTAGTCATTGGTGCAGGAGGTCAGACCTCTAAAGCGACCTATATTCTTACGGCCCTTAGTAGAGACACAAAGTTTACCATGAGGAGTTTTCATGGGAATTGATGCTTGGCTGCACTGAGAAGTGAGTGTCGTGGAAGGAAGCATCTAAGTGTCCGCTCTAGGTAAGCATAGATGGGAAACCAATTGGGATTCAATGACTATTGTCCTTGCCAGCCTTAAGAATGTTGTATATGAGCATGAGTGTCTTTGATATAATATGCATTTGATCACTCTGTTTGCTTTGTTTGATACATACTTGCCAAGAGTAGACTAAAAACACATCACTATCCCCAAACACTTTGCAAAAACATTTGTCAAGACACAAACAATTGTCCAAGTCATTACCCACACAAAGTCCAAAATTGGGTCAAAACTCTGTCCGTCCCATTTTTCATAAGCCTAAGAGAGAAGCTAAGAGTCCGTCAACATTCAAGTTTGTCCTTTGAAACACCAACTATCATCCAAATCAGGGTGGTCATATCCCTTCATACAACTTGTCATTCGAATCGATCTTTCATGTTCATACCAAAGACAACCTAGTCATCAAGTTTCTTCTAAACCATCACTACCATACTTTCTTCATCAATCATCCTCAAATTTCTTAAATCCTTTCATCCTCGATTTTCTTAAGTCCTTTCATTACAAATTTTCTTAAATCCTTTCATCACAAATTTTTCAAGTCTTTTCATCCTGAAATTTCTCAAATCCTTTCATCACAAATTTCTCAAGTCTTTTCATCCTCAAATTTCTTAAATCCTTTCATCACAAATTTCTCAAATCTTTTCATTCACAAATTTCTGATCAAGTCCTTTCATCCTCAAATTTCTTAAATACTTTCATCACAAATTTCTTAAGTCCTTTCATCACATTTTTCTTGAGTCTTTTCATCACAAATATCGTGTATGGTTGCAACTCGATCCCAAAAGAAAAAGATGGCTGAACAACAATATGGCATGCCAGACATTGATGTCCTATATGAAGATCCCATGCAAGATCATACACAACACAAAGTGGGCAACCTAGCGATCAAGATCAAAGTCAAAATCTTGACATGGTTAACCAAAATGAACTTTGTCGGGAAGTGCAAACTTTCCTAGCGGATTCTTATAACCAAGAGATGATGGAAAAGTTTATTAAACACAATCCTACTGCACTTTGAAAACTCTCCTTGAACATGGAGCTCAACTTCTGCCTGAATTTAATAGATCCGCTCTCACCCAACAACCACAAGGAGACCTCGCTCCCACACAAAGTGTTGCACCTACTATTCAAACTCAATCAATTGCAGCCCCATCAATCATCCAGGCTCAATCAATGCCACCTGCGGTACCTCCCACCATGGTCTCCATCCCACCTTCTTCCTCCTTACCATCCATATCACTATCAAATCTGATCTCATCCATTCTCCAACAAACTTCTATACCACCTCCTTCTATTCAATCACAAATTTCTATTCCAAAAACTTCCCTTCCTCCCAACAATGTCGCAAATTTTATCTGAGTCGTATTCAATCCCGTCACAATAGTTGGCGGACCGCAAACAACTGTCCCTCAAACCCTAGTGACATCGGTCATCACATCCCACATTCCCACCTCCTCATCATATCAATATATTAGTGGTGGTGCACCTTCTTTGGTTCATCCAATTCTTGGGGCAAATACAATTCATCATTATCAAAGCCCACAACAAGACCTCATCAAGGAAATTCAAGACATGAAGAATATCATCAAGGACATGAAACAAAGGACTAATAAAAGGAAAACTTACTCATTCGAAGAGTTTTGCCCTTGTCCTTATGACCCATCTATATCAGTTGCACCATATCCCCCGGGATTTGAGATTCCTAAATTCACCAAGTACGAAGGCAAAGGAGACTGGTGCAGGAGCACCTAGGCCTCATTTTCAACACAGGTTTGAGAGCAAGCTTGATTTTCATCATATTTGAGTGGGAATGGTTGTTTAAGTTGTTTTTGTGTTGCTTTAAGTTGTTTGAATGAGTTTTGAACTCATTGTGAGGTTTTGTTTTCCTGTTTTCATCTTTTGCTCAAAATTGTCAGTTTTGGAGTTGCCTAGCAAAATGTTGTAAAAAGTGAGTTTTTAATGTGATTTTGTTTTGGAAAGGTCTAGGTATGTTTTGTGTTTGGTTTTTAGGTGGGAGAAGTGTTCTTAGGTGTTTTGTGGGTTTTGAGTTCAACCCTACACCTTCTAGGCATAAAAGTTGTCATTTTAGGCATCCAAAATGTCAAATTTAGTCTGTTTGGACATGTACCTATCCGTACAGGAGGTTAACCAACCTAGAATGGTATTTATTCTCTTGTTGGAACTATTGTAAGGGTTGTTCATTCAGAGTTTTCAATCATTATAAAAGTTTGCACTCATTTTTCCTTGTTTTCTCCTAGTTTCTAACTTGGTGTGAGCAGTAGTCCGTACACCTGATGTACTTTTCCGTACTGTTCTTGCATTTTTAGTTTCTACTATGTTTTCTTAGACTTCTCCCTTTGGTGGCATTAAATTTGATTAAGTTTTGAAGTTGTAGCAAAATTGGTTTGATTTGACAGTTTCACTGCCCTGTCTAGGAATTTGGGCAAGGATGCTTGACCAACTTGGTTTCTTGAAGTCCTAAAATGTTCATGGCTTCTCAAGAATCAGTTGGTCAATTTGTAAATTATGTAAATATGTGTTTTGGTTTCAAGAGTGCAGGTACAAGGAGTTTTGTGGCCATGGAGCCCTAGGCAAGTATGCCATTTGGCTAGGGTCTTGCATAAGTTTGATGCTTTGCTCTCCCATAGCAATTGCATTCTTTTGGTGAACAGTCCTATGTGATGTCCAAGTGATATGTGAAAGAAAAGAGGCTTCCTAAGCCTGGTAAAGGAAGGTTATATGTTTCAGTTTTATGAATTGTAAACCAAAATAGTGAGTCACTGTTTGGTAGTAGTTTTCCTTCCTTGTTTGCTTTCCACCATTCATTGGTGTGTGAAACCCTTTGTCAAAACTTTGTTTGTTTGTAAACAAGAACAAAGAGAGGTGTATGCCCTGCCCATGGGTATTGTAAATGCCAAGATCAAACAATGATCTCCTTAGGCAAAATGAAAAACACCCAATAGGCTGTCACAGTCAAGTATGACTAATTTTTGCATGTTTGTTGAAGTTGTACATGAATTTATCCTCTCCAAGTTGCAGTTATGAAGGACTTCGTGCATGAAGAAGGTAGAGCATTGCTAAGAAAGCACAACCAGACCTTCAAATAAGAGTTTTAACATTGTAAAGTGCAGGTCCAAAGTGGGAAAAACAATGAAAAGAGAAAAGTGCAGTCCTATTTAACTTGATAGTGAACTATTTGCAATTTGTAATTGCCTAATGCCTTTTGTGCAGGGAAAATTAGATTCGTTCTTGTCTCTAATGTTGGCCATGTTCATATGCTTTAGTTGTAATTGGAATTTTGCAAAGTTGTGCTTATAGAAGGCAAAAAGTGAAAAGTTGTTAAATGTTGCATTTCCCTTTTGTGCATTTTATGAAAATCTTGTTCTTCTCTTTGTGAGGTTTAAACCTTTTTGTTTATGGCCTAGTTAGTCAACAACAAGGTAGAATTAGGTGTCCTTGAGTCATTTGGAGGATCCCAAGTTTGAAATTTGGTTTTTGCCAACAAGCCCTACCAAAACCCTCTTTTTATGCCCATTTTTGGGACAATCACGGAGAAGGCTTTAGGGACCCCTGAACTTGGTAAATATTCAAGAAACCCCAAAAGGGTATCCAAATATGTGATGCTTTCAGTCTGGAAGTCCATCGCTTGAGCAGGGTGAGCACAAAACCCCAAAAGGAGGGCTAATTGCTTGTAGACTTTTTAGGCCTCTAAATTGAGTTTTGATCAAATTGGGTACACAAATGGTGAATGTAAAGCACAAAAGTCATCAATTCCAGTTGAAAAAAGTTGTTCTCACATGAATTTGACACCTTTTGTGGGGTAGACTCCAAAAACTTAGTTTTAGCACTTGAGGAGGACTTCTACATCTCAAAATGTAGAAGACAAAAGACACCATTGGGAGCAAAACTTAGTATCAATGTGTGAACCAACAAAAGGAGACCTTATTCAGATAGGGAACAGGTTAGGGACAGAGGAATGAAAGCCAAGAGGATGAACAAGGAGTCATTTTACCAAGCCAGAGTGGTTATGGGGTTGAAGCCCTTGAGCAACCAAGAAGTCTTGTCTTAGGGAGGTGGATCAAGAGGAAGTTTCAGATTGTCTATGAACCTTTGCACTCTGATTACAACAAAAATACCTTGAAATTAGTAAGGACCTATTCTTAGTGAACATACAAGTCACTTGAGCATTTCCACTTGCACTACCTCCCTATCAGAGACCCCCACGATCATGTCCAAGAATTCCACATCTTATGCCAAGAAGTCTACTATAGTGACCTTTATCTTCACAGACTTTTTCCCAAGAGTCTCACGGGAGACGCCTTGGCATGGTTCTCATCTTTACCATGAGGTTCCATTCTCTCTTTTCCAAACTTGGCAGAAAAAATTGTGGCCCACTATGCATACAACATCGGTAATGATGTTTCTATGATGGACTTATGTAATACAAAACAAAGGCCCGGAGAAACCTTCGCCAATTTCCTACAAAGATGGCGACATCTTATCAAGAAATTCCAGTGGGACATGCCAGAACAACATCAAATTGAGCTATTCCAAAAGAACTTGGTGCCTGAACTTTCAAGACCTTTAATATCTCAATGTATCAAATCCTTCCAAAAATTGACAGATAAGTGCCTCGCCCTCGAACGTGTCTTGTTGGAGGAAGGAACATTGAAACATTACCAGAAATCAACACAAAGTTCTTCCTCTTATTATAACGGCAAGCCAAAATTCTGGTCCAAAAACAAAAATGTGGTCAATGATGGTAAAACTGATGCAAAGCGGGTCCAAACCATGGCCGCTCCCCCAAAATCCACCACCAACAATCATCAATTCAACAACCAAAATCAATCACAAAAACCTCACAACAATGTCTCAATCCAGGGACGACCACCCCGATCGAATAACAAGACTCCAAGAGATTTCACTCCTCTGGCTGAGCCTATTGAAGTGGTGTTTCAAAAACTTGTCCAAGCAGGTGTAGTGGTTTTTCCAATCACTCGCCCATTTGACCCCAATCAACCTAAACCGAGATGGTATAATGAAAATGAGTATTGTGAATACCATCGTATCAAGGGACATGATACATGAAAGTGTATGAAACTGAAGATGTACATACAAGATCTCATTGATAGAGGTGAGATTATGACAAACTCAAAATGTACTAGGAACCCTTCCCGAATCATGATAAAGGAAATGGCTCATCATCTAACGCAATGGGTTATGACTACGCTAATCACATAACCAGTTATGATTTTTTGGTAGGTCGCATTGAACCTGCAGACAATAATGTCAATGTCATAACCATCCAAGGAGTTAATCCTCCTTCTTCCCAAAGCAGACCAAATCCTGCTCGGATAGTCATTCAAGGCGCCACGCCTTCCACCTCCCATTTCCAGAATGACTGCAATGCAACTGCACGCCAAGGAAGAGTCACCATCCAAGGAGTCCCTCCCCCACCAAACCCCCCACCCATGTCTTCCACCCACCGATATGACCTTCTTGATCAACTTGGGAAGACACCCGCGCAGATCTCCATTTTGGAACTTCTCAGGACCTCTCCAGTCCATAAAAAAAATTTGGAACAAGCCCTTCTCCAATCACGCGTTCCAAATAACATCAACGCCACCCAATTCCAAGCCCTCATTGGAAACCTTGCTGCCAGCAGCACATTGTATTTAACTCCAAAGATGCTCCCGCAGATGAAGACCATAACAAACCTTTACACTTCGAAGCTCTTATCCACAAGCACAAGGTCAAACGTATCCTAATATACAGTGGATCCGAGCTTAATCTGTGTACATACAAATTAATAAAACAATTGGGACTTTCTGAGGATCTGATAGACACATCAGGAAGGATCACAATAAAGGCATATGATGATGCAGAAAGAATTTCAAAGGGCGTGGTCACCTTACCTCTTCAAGTGGGCCCCATTACAATTGAAACCCCTTGCCAAGTACTAGATCTTGACCTCCCCTACAACATTCTCCTTGGGAGGCCATGGATTCATTCCTTGCAGGTCGTACCCTCCACCTATCACCAACACATCAAATTCCCCTATAACGGAAGAGAGATCACTATCAAAGGTGATCCCCAACCTTTTCAATATTGCAAACTATTAGAGGGGAAGCATCTGTATCATTTCCCACTAAATAGACCCTTGCCAATGCTTCCATTTGACACATCAAATGTTGCCTCCACATCATCCCAACCAGATAATCAAATCAAGATCTTGGACAATGGCTGTGGAGAATACAAATTGGAGGACGTCTTATTAATAGGCAACCTCCCTCTCTCTCCTAAGTCATTTGGAAAACCAAAAGAGATAAAAAAGGACCCAAAACTAGTCATGCAATGTCAAAACACCACCTTCCAGCAATGGGGCCCACTTGATAATGAGAGCCTCGAAGAAGATATCTCTTCATGGCTGTACCGGGAAGAAGACGAAGATCCAACAAGAATATCCAAAGAAATGTACCCAAAAGCATCTGCCATGGTTGAAAAAATGGGTTACAAAGGACACGGCCTGGGACCAGAGGAGAAAGGAAGAAAAACACCCATAAATCCTATCTCCTGCAGATACAACAGAGGCTTGGGGTACACCCCGATGCCTAAGATTACTATTGTTGGTGCCCCTTCTATCCCTTCTTCGGATATCAAAAGCGTCGACGAAGAGGAATTCCACGAAATGCCTTATGAATATGAGAAAGATATCTTCTTGGATGCTTACATCAATACCATCACCCCCGTAACCCCTCCCACTTCACATGAGCTACATCTTGTCCATCCTGAACTCATTAACTGGGGCCAACGAGACAAACCCACTTTAGATATTTGCGCCGACGATAATGCTCTCATTGCTCTCCTAACAATGCAAAATATGGAAGATTGTAGCAGAATTGAGGGTAGTCAACTACATGAAAAGGGATACTTTGGTAGTCAAGTCAATGCCCTTAGCCACAAAAAAGATAATAAAAGAAAAAGATATGATTCCCTAGGTGAAAACCTCCCTGAGGCGCCTTTGGATGAACAAGAAATAAAAACAAAGGGCGTATCTAAAAGTGAAAACTTGGAAAAGGCACTTGATGATGAGGGATTTGACCTCCCTACCATTGGTTACCTTCCACAGGACAAATCAAATTTGTTGATAGAAGAAACAGACAGCATCAACATGGGCACCGAAGTCATTCCGAAAAATGTGCTCATTGTCAAATCCCTCATAGAAATCGAGAAACAAGACTTCATCAACTTATTTATAGAGGTAAAAATCAATTTTGCATGGTCCTATTCCGATATGCCAGGGTTGGACCCTGCCTTGGTGGTTCACAATCTCGCTGTCCGCCCAAATGCAAAACCTGTAAAACAAAAATTGCGCAAAATGCACCCACATATTGCACTCCTGGTCAAGGTGGAACTCCAAAAGTTGTTAGATGCAGAATTTATCAAACCAATAGATTATGCTGAATGGGTCTCCAACATTGTACCTGTCGGCAAACCTGCTGGGGGCATCCGCATCTGCACAGATTTCCGAGATCTAAATATAGCTTGTCCTAAAGATGATTTCCCGCTCCCTAATACAGACATGATTGTGGAACTTACAACAGGACATGAAATGTTATCGCTAATGGATGGGTTTTCTGGATACAACCAAATCAGGATAGCAGATGAGGATCAACATAAAACTGCATTCACAACACCATGGGGTACCTTCTGTTACCAGGTCATGCCTTTTGGCCTTAAAAATGCTGGAGCTAAGTATCAACAGGCAATGACAACAATTTTTCATGACCTCTTGCACAAAATTATGGAGGACTACGTGGATGATCTGCTAGAAAAATCCAAGACAAGACAAGAACACATCCCCATTCTAAAACAGATCTTTGAAAGATTGAAAAAATACAAGCTGCGCCTAAATCCCAAAAAGTGTGTGTTTGGCGTCACATCGGGAAAAATACTGGGATTCATTGTTTCCCGTAGAGGCATCGAGGTTGATCCCGCAAAGGTAAAAGCTATTATGGAAATGCCTCCGCCAAAAACTCTCAGACAACTGTGCAGTCTCCAGGGAAAACTCCAGTCTGTCAGGCGTTTCATTTCACAGCTAGTTGACAAGTGCCATCCATTTGCACACCTGTTGCGTAAAGACACAAAATTTAAATGGGATTGCCTATATCAAAAGGCCTTTGAGAAATTAAAAGAATATCTAGCATCATCTCCCATATTGATGCCTCCTGCTCCTGGAAAACCCCTTATTTTGTATATATGTGCTACTGCAGTGACATTGGGGGTGTTATTGGTGCAAACAGATGATCAAGGGAAGGAACACGCCATTTACTACATTAGTCAGACGTTGGTAGGATATGAACTCAATTACACCCCCATTGAAAGAGCATGTTTGACATTAGTGTTCAGCACATAGAAACTACAACACTATATGCTAAATAATAAGACAAAATTAATTGCTAAAATTGATCCACTTAAATATCTCTTATCCAAAGTTGCTCTCACCGGCAGAACTGCCAAATGGGTCATGCTCTTAAGCGAGTTTGACATTGAATATGTGGACAAAAAGGCAATCAAGGGACAAGTCATTGCAAATCAGTTGGCTGAAGCTCCACTTCTAGGCGACCATCCTCTTCTCACAGAATTACCAGATGAGTTCATTATGACTGTTACCACATCCTCCACATGGAAATTGTATTTTGATGGCTCCTACACTCAAAATGGATTGGAGGCAGGAATATTATTGGTCACACCTCAAGGAGATGGCACCCCCAAATCATACAAGATAACTTTTACATGTACCAACAACATAGCAGAATACGAGGCCCTCATCACAGGTTTACGCTTGGCTATCCACTGGAAAATAAAGGGATTACAAGTCTATGGCGATTCCCAACTCATCATAAAACAAGTCAATGATGAATACCAGACAAAAGATGATAAACTCTTTCCCTATCATACCATGGTTGAAGATCTTAAGCAACATTTCACGGCAATCAAGTTTGACCAAATCCCACGAACAAATAACAGGGTTGCAGATGCAATGGCCACCATTGGCTCCCTCCTTCAAATGCCAGCACACAGTCAGAAGTGTGAGTTCTTAGTCGAGCAATTGTTTATATCGGCATACGACCTACCAGAGTCTGAAATGGTGTGTGTTCTCATTGGTCCCGAGTCCCCTTGGTACCAAGAAACCTTCGCTTTCCTCAAAGACAACACCATTCCCCCACACCTCACCAAAACCCAATAGCAAACCTTCATTTGTCGATGTTTCCGTTACACGATCCTTGCAGACACCTTGTTCAGAAGGCATTTTGATGGTTCCCTCCTAAGGTGTTTAGATAAACAAGAAGCAGAATGGGCATTACGCGAAGTACACAAGGGTATCTGTGGGGCACACTCAAGTGGACTCACATTGGCTAAAAAACTTTTGAGAACAAGATACTATTGGCCTAAAATGGAAGAAGATGCATACAATTATGTGAAGAAATGCATCCCTTGCCAGTAGCATGGCGACAAGATTCATGCACCGTCACAAGAATTGCAGCCATTCATTGCACCATGGCCCTTCTCGCAGTGGGGGCTCGAACTCATTGGGAAAATCCACCTTTCATCTTCCAACGGACATAAATTCATTATCACCGCCACCGAATACTTCACCAAGTGGGTAGAGGCTATCCCTCTTACTTTCACCACTGGCAAGCAAATATCCAAATTCATCCTGAACTACCTAATCTATCGATATGGCATCCCAAAAGTTATCATCATAGATAATGATAAACAATTTAAGAACCATGATGTCAAAGAACTCTGCCAAAAATTCAACATCCAACACCGCTTCTCCACTCCATATTACCCCTAAGGCAATGGCCAAGCTGAGGCTTCTAATAAAACCCTAATAAAAATCCTCAAAAAGACAGTCAATGAAGCAGGCCGTGATTGACACCTCCAAATCCATCCTGCATTGTGGGCCTACCACACCTCCATTCGCACCCCCACAGGTGCCACTCCTTATTCCCTAGTATTTGGTTTCGAAGCCATCCTTCCCCTTGAGATTGAGATCCCCTCTCTATGGGTATCGCTGCAAAACATCCTACCAAAGGAAGAATACAGAATTGCCCGCTTACAAGAGCTAGAATTGTTAGATGAAAGACGCCTCAAGGCCTTGAATCATCTCCGGGTATATCAAAACCATCTGCGCATGAGTTATCATAAAAAATTCAGAACCCAAGAATTCCAAGTTGGTGATCTTGTCCTCATGGAAAATCAGAAAAATCTACAAGAAAGAGAAAAGAAAGGCAAGTTCAAGCCTAATTGGCTTGGACCATATGTAATCACAACGAAATATGGATCAGGAGCTTATTAGTTGGCTACTCCTGAAGGTGATCCTTTGGATGATCCAATGAATATCATGCACCTCAAAAGATTTTATGCTTAGTCCTCAAAAAGTCTTAAATTGTCAAAAATAAATAAATAAATAAATTTAAAAAATAAAAAATAAAAATGAGAAAAAGATCCTGAAAAAATCATCACTTTGGTGAAAACTTGGCAAACAGGCACCTTATGACACAAAAAAATTAAAAAATCAGAAAAAGAAAGAAAAACAATTCGTCCATTAGTGAAAACCACTTGGTGGCGCTATGGACAAGTACCTTGGTGAAAACCTGTGTGTAGGCACCAAGGTAAATAACCGGATCCACTATCTATCATGTCGATACTGTAAATCATCCGCCATCCAGCCCACCCATGCGCAACATTCCTTCTTTTCCGCCTCCCAATAAAACATGTGTATGATGATGAAGTCTTCGCCTGAGTCATGAACAAGGAATGTCCCATTGAAACTGAGATTTTATGCCTTTGTGTGTAAGCCTTAAGAAGTCTTGAGAAACAATCCCAAGTCCATCCTAGTTCTACTCTTGGCAAGAGGTATCATGTGGTCACAAGGAAGAGACTTGTTAGATTTTGTTAGATCTTTTCATATAGGCTTGCATCTTTTGCCCTACGACTACCACTATTTACGACTGCCTGGGTTCTTCCATATCCAGGCACGTTATGATAGGTGCATATTGGGGCATATTTCATAGTATGGCATGTTTTGGATCCTTCTTGTATAAATCAACAACCTGGTACTAGTGTTTATCAACACTTACCTTCTCGTGTACAAGAGGCATCAATGTGTTTGAGGGTTTCCTTGCACGAACCCACAACTCTGTATTAGTGTTTCTTAACATTTGCATTGTTGTGTGCAAGAAATTTCCGTTTGTCTACAGAGTCAGTCTACGCCCTGCGTTTCTCATGGCATCTTGATTTCTATAATCAATGGTGCAAGTCACTCAGGGCAACATCAAACTAGGTTGGCTCTCCACATTTGTTGTGCACAAAATCTCACCATCATTCCATCAAATCCTAAACTCAATAATCCCATGGAGTTCTCAATTGCCCCCATTTTCCTCCGCGGTCTCGCATCTCGTATTCTTCTTTCCAAATACCTCACGACTACTTCATATTTGTTCCTCATCTATCCCTTCCACCTTAATTTTTCTTCCTCTATTTTTTTTTCCCTCACATAATCAATTTTGATTCTGATTCATGTTTTATACAAGATGTATCCTTCCTGAAACCAGACGTTGTGGTCTGATCATGTTTTATACAGGATGAATCCTTCTTGAAACCAGACATTGTGATCAATCATGTCTTATACAGGATGAATCCTTCCCAAAACCAGACGTTGTGATCTGATCATGTCTTATATAGGATGAATCCTTCCTGAAACCAGACGTTGTGATCAATCATGTCTTATACAGCATGAATCCTTCCTGAAACCAGACGTTGTGATCAGTCATGTCTTATACAGGATGTATCCTTCCTGAAACCAAACACTTCGATCATGTCTTATACAGGATGAATCCTTCCTGAAACCAGACGTTGTGATCAGTCATGTCTTATACAGGATGTATCCTTCCTGAAACTAGATACTCCGATCATGTCTTATATAGGATGAATCCTTCCTGAAACTAGATATTGTGATCAATCATGTCTTATACAGGATGAATCCTTCTTGAAACTAGACACTTTGATCATCTTTGTCTTATACAGGATGAATTCTTCTTGAAACCAGACTAAATCTAGATCTTATCAATCGAATCAAATCAAATTTATCGGGATATCAATTTCGCAAAACTCCAAAGATCAAATACCTCAATTGATCTCCCGAGGGGGCATCACCATACCATAATCTATCAATCAAGAGCCGGGGCATCCTATCAAACCAATATCAGCATCAAAACAAGATTATTCTTTGAATCAATGTGTCATCACACCTCGCTTCAAAGAGGGGCAAAATGTAGACACTTAAAAATAATTATTTTAATTATTTTTAGTTCCTCGCATAATTAATTAATTAATTATGTTAATTCAAATTCCTCTCAATATTAATTAAATATAATTAATATTGTCACTATAGCATATGATTGATTTATTTAATAAATTGATGCTCTACAAAATGGACAAGATTAGCAAATGACAAACAACACAAGACACAAGAAAATCGTTAGTGTTAGTCAATCAAAAACTAATCTAAACAGGCATATCAAGAGAGACACTAAAAAAACATGAAAGCATATTTAACTAAAGAAGCAAATATAATGAGGCATCTCCAAATACCTCCTAACATGTTATTAGCTCCTTCTCCCTTGTTCCTCTCCTCTCCAAGTTCCAAAATAGTGTAGCTCTCAGCAGCTTTTGCACTATGGATGCTTATGGAGGATTGAGATTGTAATATTGCTCTAAATGTAAAATGAAAAGCTAATATTAAGCTATTGATGTTAAAATGATTTATTTTAACCAAAATGACAATACATGAGTTTGCTATGCTAAATGCTCTTTTAAAATGCCTATAGGTTAAATGCATACAAGTTTTCAGGATCTGGATTATGAAGAAATGGGCTCTATTTATAGGAAAAATGGAGCAATGGATGGTTGAGACTGAGCAATCTCAACCAGGGTCAGGATTGAATGATTTCAAATCCATGTGAGGGCTTTCAACCCAATCCCAGGATGACAAGTGTCAATGTGAGATAGGTTGAGAGGAGAGGAAATAAGCATTAAATGCTTGATATGACCTTGGGATTTAAAGTCAAGGTTGGTTGAATGAATAAACTCTTTATTCAAAGAATAAAACTTTTATCCAATGAATAAACTCTTTATTCAAAGAATAAAGCTTTTATCCAATGGATAAACTCTTGTGCAAATGTGAAATAGATGAATATGGTCAAAACAATAAATGTTTGGGGAGACAAGTTTGAAATAACCATAAATGGTTATGTAAGAGCCATAAATGGTCATGTAAGAGCCATTAGTGGTCTTGGAAGACTTTGGGGGTTAATTTGTTGAACACACAAAGCATTAAATGCTTTTCAAAGACTTTGGAGTCTTTGAGAAGTGACTCCATTTTGCTTAGGAATGTGACAATAATTAGGGGATGGATTAAGCTAATTAGGAAAGGTTTAGAAGAATCTAGAAGGGGTTTAGGCATGCAAGTGGATTTGGTGGGTGAGGGAAAATAGGATTTTATTAAAATAAAAATTCATTTATTTCAACAAATGTGTGCAAGTTGCATTTGTAAGAAAATGCAAGTGGGGGGGATAATGATTTAAATAAATATTTTATTTAATTTATTTAAAAGAGGAATAGGGGGATTTAATTAAATAAATAGGTTTTATTTATTTAATTGATTTGAATTTGATTTAATAAATTAATTAAAATAAATTGAATAATTTATTTAATTAATAGGAGAATGTTTGGAGATGAATTAATTAAATATTAATTTAATTAACTGATGGCTAGTGGATTTTTAATCAAATAAATAGCAAATATTTATTTAATTAAGCTGGATAGATTTGTGTGACTACATAAATCAATCCCTTTCTTTATTCTTCTAAAAAAACCAAATCCTCACAAATCTTCCTCTTAGCTAATTAATTTCAAATCATCCTCTTAATTTATTCTTCTAGAAACTCCCTAAACTCACTTAACATTATTCTTCTAATTTTTTATTCCCTCCACTCATTCTCTCTCCTAGTCAAATTCTCCTACAAATATTAATCCCACCTGAAATTTCCTCTAATCCCTCTCCTAATGAGTCATTAATGGTTAATCATCATGATTAGCCACAAAGTCAACTCTTTGTCTTTTTCATCCAGCCACTAGCTTTAAATGCTCTTTTCCTAGGTGAATGTAAGATTTTCGAAATCACACATTCCTCTAGGCATCCCCTCTCCCAAGGAATTTTTAATTCCTTTTTATTCCTCCAATCCCCATGATATCCTTTTTTGGAGAATTTTTAATTCCTCCAATGCACCTTGTGGAGTGTGGAGATACGAAATGCCTTTAAGGCATATTTCTTGGTCTCCACACCCTCTCTTGGAGCTTGTGTGAGCTCACAAGTAAATCTTAGCCCTTCATTTCAAATCCATCCTAGCCATCCGTTTTTCTTTCCTCTTCCTATAAATAGGGCTCCATCCCTTCATTCAAAACATCTTAAAATCCAGTAAGTTTATGCTACCCTTTTGAGCCTAGGAAATCATCTTAGCGACTTGATCATCTCATCCTTATCATTTTCAAATCCATTCCATTTGTGCACAACATTGGAGAGCCATCCACATCCAACAATCAAATGAGCACATCAAGTGGAGCATTATCAAGGGGCGCCTTCACTTCATCAAGCTCAATCCGAAGGAGAAGGTAAAATAGCAAGGTGAAATGGTCTTTTAATGATATTTTAGCATTCTGCATGTTTATTTCGTTATGTTTTTGATCATTTGACCTTCAAATTTGTTTTCCCCTCTTCAACTAGTTCCTCTTGTTGTTTCTCTTTTTCTTGGTGTTCTCGCTTTTTCCTTATTGTTTCTGTTGCTTAGTGTAGTGCCTCTTGCCATGAGTCCTCATTGAATTTCTTCTTTTCTTTCCACTGAGGTTTTTGATATTTATTTTGTTTTTGCCTTGGGGGTATGTTGTGTCCATATCCTAGTCCTGTTTTGTTCTGAGAAAATTATGAAGGAGGGTCTAGTGGTTATGTAATTCCTTCTTGACACTTGCTTATAGGTCCTTTTCCATTGTATCCTATCTATTACATGATTAGGAATCCTTTTCCATACTATTATGTTGGTATGGCTACCTCCAAAGTAGCAGCTCTGTCTTCTCCCTCATCCTTGTATAGCCAACTAAGGATGTCTTTCTCTTCTGATTCATGTGCTAGTGTGCCCAATTGGATAAATTTTCCATCAAACTTGGTGATGGGTTGTGTTGCGTGATGTGTCGATGCAGAAGGATGTGTCGATGCAGAAGGTTGCCCATGAGACTTTGGCGATGCTGGCAATTTGGATAAGAACATAGGTTTGAAAGAGTATTCTCCCATGCCTTGCTCTTTGATTTTCATCTTTTGTTTGAAATCCATGGATAAAGATTTGAGATTTTCTTGATGATGATTTGGTGTTGAGGAAGTCTGATCTTCCCTGTTGTGTGGAACCAAGCTGTCTTGAGCTGCCCCTATAGCATTGCAATGTTGAAAGGAGTTATTGTCAACTGATATGGAAATCTCTTGTCCATTATATGGGAACTTGACACACTAATGGTAGGTTGAAGGTACTACTTGCATTTCATGTATCCAAGGATGACCCAATAAGATATTGTACGTTAAGTCTATGTCTAAGACTTGACACATAGTGTCTCTTTGTATCGGTCCTACCTGAATAGGTAGTATCACTATTCCTTTGGATGATCTTTCTTCATCATCATATGCCTTGATGGTGATCTTTTTGTGTGGATCAATAGACTGTTTAGAGAAGCCTAATGCACGGATAAGTTTTAAGGTACATATATTGAGATCAGCTCCTCCATCTATTAATACTCTTTTAACTCGATGTTTGTAGATTAAGACTTCAATATGAAGGGAAGTATTATGTGGATGACTCAAAGATATATTAGCATGTTCAGAAAAGGTGAGATTATGAGGCCCTATCATATGAGTCACCATGGCTTGAAATTTTTGAATATCCAGATCTTGAGGCACATTTGTTTCAACTAGTGCTTGTTCCAAGATGTCCTTATGTTTTGGTGAAAGTTTGAGTAACTCGAGTATGGATATTTGAGCAGGAGTTCTTCGCAGTTGACTTACCAAATCATATTGAGTCTTGGGGATAGTGGTCGATGTTGATGTATGCCCTTTCAAGACATATTTTTGAGCTCTGGTTGTTATGTTGGTTGATGTATGGTCTTGTTTGTCTTTGATCCTTATGACATTTATTTGATTATCATTTGATGATATGTGATTGATAGTGTTGTTGTACAAATGATTTATGCGCACTCCTTGTGTATCGTTTGATGATGAAGCTCCTTCCTTGCAATTTGGAAAAGGGTTTTTTAAGGCATCATGATCACCATTTGTTTTGAGACCATCAATCGTTAAATCACCTCTATCGATCATGTCTTGAATAATATTCTTAAGCCTCATGCAACCATTTGTGTGATGTCCTTTATTTCGATGAAAATCACAGAAATGCGAGTCATTCCACCAAGGTGGTTTGATTTGGGGTTCAAAATTCTTTATGGCTGGCAATATGATAATTTTGTTTGCCAGGAGTTCATGAAATGCAAATTCTAAGGATTGCCCCAATGGTGTGTATATGCATCTATTTGGGAAATTGTTGGTGTTACCTCTTTGATTTGTATTAGTCCCTCGATTGATGTTGTTGCCTTGGGTATTGTTGTTGGTTTGGGTATTGTTGTTGTTTTTTGAATTTGAAGGTCCCTAATTGGTATTTTACGGATAAATGTTAGTTCCTTGGTTAACACCTTTTTGATTCTTGTTAGCTTGTGGACTACCTGATAAAGCCAATACTGATTGTTTGGACTTCATATCATTAGCATCAGTTCCTCCCTCATTAACAATGTTTTTGTTTCTGGTCCAGAACCTGGATTTATCCAAAGTGTTGTTGTTTTGGTTGTTAAAGTGAGTGTTGGATGAATTATTTCCTTCCTTAAAGAACTTCAGTGTCCCTTTCTTGATGCATGCTTCCTCTACTTGGATTTCATTTTTGATCAACTTGGCAAAAGATGGTATGCACTGGAGCTTGAGTAGATAACTCATCTCACTATTTAGACTGTCAATAAAGATTGCCATCTTTTCCTTTTCAGGCACATCTTGAGGATATCTTGAAACCATATGTCTCCAACATTGAAGAAACACCATGAATGTTTCATTGTTTTTCTGCTCGGTATTACATACATCCAACATGGTGATTGCGTGTTGAATATTATAGGAGTATTGCGTGATTAATTTGTTTACCAACTCATCAAAGGATATGATGGGAGGTGTAAGTTTAGACAACCACTCCATTGTTTTCCCTCCCAAACTTCCTGGGAATAGCCTCATCAAATAAGTATCATCGTGAGAAAATTCAAGGCTTATGGTACAAAACTCCCGAACATGATCGCGGGGATCACTCTTACCATCATATTTATCGTATTTGGGTATATTTGAATTCAGGGGAAAAGGTATCATGTTTAATCTCCTGTCAAAGGGGTAAGGACAAATTTCATCCAAGGAGTATCGTATGGTCATCCCTTGTTGCGTGTCTTGCATTTATCTTTGCAGCATTTGGATTTGTTGCGTAAGAGCGACCATAGGTGCATTTGTTCGTCAAGGGAAAGGTTCTTCCCTTTCATTATCCCTAGTTCAAGCATGGTTGTGTTTAGGTATGTTATGTTGTTCATGTATGTTATGCTGTTCAGGTATGTTTTCAGGGTCACGTGTTTCTTCTTCTCTCAGTTGTTCTTGATAAGCATAATTTTGAGATCTTGTCCTAAAGATTTGTTCATTGACCTTCCTTAAGTTTTCAGTATCGAAGTCTTCAGGAAGTCTAACTCCTTTGATTGTTAACATGAGCATCTATTTTTATTTGTCAGCTTCTATGAGTCTCTCCATAAGCTTTTGGAACGAGGGGTTTTCTTGACATTCTTGGAGAAGTTCCTCAGTGATCTCTATTTCTCCCAGATCAGTATAATCGAAAGGGTTTGATAATCTACGAACCATACTTCACTCTGCTTGCGGTTTGCTTTGCTTGTTTCGTTGAGAGTGAGTAGAAGCTTTCTATGACAAAAGGAACAAACTCTTCTTCTACTTGTTCAGGGGTTGGTGGTTCGGGTCGAGCTACGTTATAAGTGACAAAATTGTGGGAATAAAGTGGGATTAACTTTCCTCCACGATTCAAGCATTGGTCGAATACTTCTTTTTGAATGTAAGCTCTTCTTAAGAGTTCTTTGTCAAACTCATTTGATTTTCCTTGAAGATATAATCGCATATGGTGCAAGAATGCACGATGTGATTTAAATAGTTGGTGATTTATATAGAGAAACTTATTCCGTTTGGCAAGTTGTTTAGAACTAGGTTGTCTCTTCTTCAACTCAGTTTTGTGATGAAGACTTGTTCTTCTCAAAATATGAGGAGTGGTCATACACGAATGATCAATGATTTCCTTCGATGTTTCGATTGAGATACTTTGTTTGAAAAACTCAAGCTTACTTTATCAAGTAGAGGTTTAGATTTGCCCCCACGACAAAGTGTGTCAAATAATATGGATAAGGGTCTCCCAATATGGAAACTCGATTTGACAACTTAAGGTTTAAACTCAGTATGTTGTTTGTTTGATAGAATCCATTTAGATGGCGAACCTTTTGATCGATGTGATGATACTGCCCAATTTTGATTGGATGAAGTTTTACCACGAGCTAGTTTTAGATTCGACAAATTTGCTTTAAGGATGCTTGCTTGATTTTTGGATTATTTGCTCTGATGATTTGGTTTAAATTCTGACTGATGAGTTTGACAAAAGGTCCAAAAGGGTATTTAGGACTGATGATAAAATTTTCCAAAACTGCTTAGTTCACTCTCTTTTTTCTATGTTTTAACCATGCGCTAAAACAGAGACTAGACGCGCTAAGGTATGATCTAGATGCGCTACCTAAAGTTCCCTATGTGCTAAGCTGCCTATGCTATGTGCTAACTCAAAGTTTTGAAAATTGTTTTGACTGGGATGATTAAGCACTATTATGTCCTAAATAAGCACTAAAGTTTAGACTAAAAACTCTAAATTTTGCCCCCAATGCGCTAGGCTGATGCTCTAAAGTGCTAATATGGTATCCAAAAGCACTAGTGAAATATTTATCAGTATGGCAATTGTTATGTGCTAGCTTGATTGATAAAAGTGTTAAGATTTAGTTGGTACGCGCTAGAGAATGTTTCAGATGCGCTAAGAAGTTGCTTTTACGTGCTAAACTGCCATGATTGCTTTGTTTCTGACTTTTTTTGGAATTTTCAACACTTGTTTGTTTTTTATGGATGATTTTCTGAAAATATAACTTGAAAACACAACATGAAAGAGACAACCAATTTTTCCTATGCTAAACAAATAGTGTATGTTCTGCGAGGATGTGTTCAAATCCCCAATGTTTTCACAGGTTTGGATACAAAGAAGACAAATAAGCCAAACTCTTTATTCAAGGGTCATCAACAATACCATAGCCCACTAGTCTGGATACTTCATCAACTCAAATAGCCATGTCCCCCCCTAGGGGGTGCCCATTTTTTTTGCCTTTTACCAGAAATTAACCCAAAATGAATTGCTTCACAATTGGGTAGTTATCTTGGTAGATATATGGTGAGTAATCTTGGGGGTGGATTCTTCCCCACCCTTGCACTATGATATTGAAGATGTTTGGATACTGACTCATCTCAAGTTTTCTATTGTTAAGGTTCATAATCAGGCTTCATGTTCGGTCTTCAGTGATAAACTCCCTCAGGTGGCTTCCCAACCTTTAGAACAAAGGTTTTACACATCTTAAAGATATTGGGGGAAGGCTAATCGCTGAGAAAAACCGTTGAAGGGACTTTCGTCAACCTCCACTTTTGATTATAGTGGGTTGGAACACTTGGTGATAAAGTCATTTCCCACTTAGGTCATTCCCCTCTCACCAACCATTTAAATGGTGCTCTAAGAGCAACTCGGGAGGGCAGACCTGCTAAAGAATGTAAATGCTTGAAGTAAAAAAAATCTTAAGAGTGGTTTGGCTTTTTGGTCACCCAGTTAAGGGGAGAGCATATACCTTCCACTTTTGAGACAAAGTAAACAATGGTTCTTTTTATCTTTTTAAAGCAGTGATTTGCTAAAGTCTATTTGGAGATGTTGCTCCAAAAGGCATGGTGTTCATTTTAACTTTGAAATCAATGATTTTCTATCTAAGTAAAAGAAATCCTAGTCAACAAATGAAATTTTGATATTGGTCAACAAAATGTAAAGTCGATAGGGGAAAGTTTTCCCTCTTTTCCTTGCCTAAAAATTAAAGATGAAGTTCTTTTACCTTTGCAAAATAAAATGGATCCTTTTAGACACCAAAGAATGGTGAGGTTCATTTTAAACTTTGCAGAAAGTAAGCTTGTCTTGTTCCTTTTAGAGCTTCCAAAAATGAAGTGTGTTCTTTTTCTAACTTGCAAGAAAGCAAAAAGTGATTTTTGTTGTTCTTTTTACTTTACAAATAAAGAAATATGAATCTTCTTTTAAGCACCAAAAGGAAGTTTGATGTTCATTTTAAGCTTTCCAAAATGAGAATGTGAGGTTTATTTTAACTTTGCACAAAATAGGGAGAGTGAATTCTTTTTAACTAACTTCTTTTTGAAAGAAAGTAAATTAAAAGAAATTAAAAATTTCTAAACTAACTCCTTCCCTTGCATATAAGATTAAAACTGCACACAGTCAATGATCAAAAGTTAGTGTGGGCTTACACAAGCCTAAAATGAATTTTCCCGATTACAAACTTTTTCTTTTGCTCTGCTAACCCTATGCGCTAAGTTGTTGCACAACTGCGCTACAGAAAAGAGAAAATGTGTTACCAAAAAGACCCTATGCGCTAAGATGATCCTTGGATGCGCTAGACCGATGCTCTAATGTGTTGTGATTTTACAGTTGTTGGTAGAAATGTTGTGCGCTAGTATATCTACTCAACGCTCTAAGGATAGTGTCTGATGCGCTAAACAGTAAGCAAAACACGCTAACGGATGACTTCTATGCCCTAAAATAAGACTCAGACGCGCTAACTCAGCTTTTCTGCGTACCTGCAATATTAGTCTTGTATCAAAAATGATGTTATTTATGGGCTAATGACCCACAATAGGTGCCAAAAATGTGTGCAGGAAAAGTGGAGCAATGAAACGGAAATGTCGGTTTCTAGACAAGTCCACACGCCAATGGTACTCTTGGTGCAAGTTATGGAGCTATGTTGAATAACTCAACTTCCCAAGGGACGTTCCATTGTTCTCTATCTCACAGGATCCCTCAAGCCAATGCCTTTGCTCTCAGATCACTGAACAAAGTACTTAGGAATGATAACTATGAGAACGAGGGATATTGATCAACTTAATATGAATGCAATCCTAGTTGTGCATGATATTAAATATAGTATGAATTAAACTAGCATGGATATGATGATAAGATGAAAGATTAGTAAAATCTATCCTAACATGATATTCTAATCTAATATGATAATGCTATGATAATAGAAATGCTTCTAAAAATGCTTATTTGGATGATTTCTATTCAAATAGAGGCTAAATGCTTGATTTAAAATGATTATGTTAGATGCTCAGTAAAATGTCTATAAGTTTGATACTAAAAACTTGGATATGAAAATGGAGGAATAAGAGCTCTATTTATAGGAAAAACAGGGCAATGGATGGTCAAGATTGGATAATCTTAACAAGGATAAGATTTGAAAGTTATCAATCCATGTTTACAATTCTCACCAATGAAATGGTGACAATTGTCAACAAAAGACTGCTTGAGAGGATATGTAAGAAGAATTAAATGCTTGAGAAGACCTCATGGTTACCTTAGAAGGTAAGCGTTAAGGTTAGGCTAAGGTTATCCATTGGATAAAGCTTTTACCCAAAGGATAAGCTCTTGTGCAAGGGTTAAAGAGATAACCATGGTCAAAGCAATGAATGCTTGATGAGACCCTTAGGTTAAATGAGGGTTGAGTTGGAGAGAAAGTCTCCAATCATGCAAGAGGGTTGAGTTAACCATTAATGGTTTGGAAGACTTTCAAGGTTAACTTGTTGAAGACATAAAGTCTTTAATGGTTTTCAAAGACTTTGAGGGTTTGAGAAGTGACTTCCCTTTGCTTAGGGATGTGAAAATATTTAGGAGATGGGTTAGGCTAAATTAGAAGTGATTAGAAGAATCTAGAAGGGGGTTTAGAGAGGCAAGTGGGATATGTAGGATTTTGTAAGTGGATGGAGGGGAATTTTAATTAAAATAAATTACTTTATGTCAACAAAAATAGATGCAACTTGCATAAATACAAGTGGGGGGATTTAAATAAATAAATTAGATTTATTTACTTGCAATGAACAATTTAATTAAATGTAAATTTAATTAAAAAGGGAGAAAGGGGAATTAATTAAATAAATCTATTTATTTAATTAAAGGCTATGAAAGATCTAGGTGAATTTAATTAAATAAATTGAGTAATCCATTTAATTAAATAGATGAATGTGAATAATTTAATTAAATAGAGGAATGAGGTTAAAATGAATATTAAATATTCACTTAGGAAAGTGGTCATTTTTATACTTGTACAGGTACATTATGGATTATTGAAACCATGACATGCAAGAATACATCATGTAAAATGTTAAAAAATATGATTGATATCACAAATAGTGAAAGGAAATTTGCAGCCAACTTTATGACAATTTCCACTTAACCCATTATAGATCTTAATCAAATCAACACATAGAGTCCACATGCAAAGAATAGACAACATACCCATGAAAATGTGACACAAGATATATCTTGAGAAAACCCTCATGAGGGAAAAACCCAACCTCCAAAAGCATCATCCACCGTGTATTATTCAACAATGTGTCCATTACAATACAATTATGGAAAGCCTTTGAAAACCCAACCATAACAAACTATCAATAAGCACTCCATGTGAACAAGAATGTAACCACAAATCCCATGTCATGCTTCCAACATCCACAAATGCTAACCTGGCTAATTGACCAACCCAAACAACTACCCTTGTGGTTTCTTTTATAAACACAAGATCCCACAAAACCACCAAGTGGTATTACATCAAAACCATGTGCCCAAAACCATGTGACAATAAAATATAATATTTTCCTACCTACCCTTGACCCACATTTAATATTGAGTACTTCATCACAGTTACATTCCCCAATATTAAATAAATACAATATAATAATACCAATGTGTCAATACAACTCATCAAGTGGTTACAAGAATATTCCAAGGGAATCTCTACATGTTGTACGTCCATCTAGGTACAACAATACAATATGATATTACAATATAATTCCATGTCCACCTCACAAAATAATAAAATAATACAACAATAAAATATTATTATGCAAGGTGTACAACACCATTTTCCAACATTCTCCCACTTATATACATTGCATAAGGGCCAAGAAGTAATTTGTCACATGAATAAAAGGCTGATCTCTCCACGCACATATACCATCATGGAATCCAAGTGCTCCATGTGCTCCATCAAGATACCTGCAACAAGAAACAAAGTGACCACCATCTCAGAAATTAATGCTCCCACCCTCCATCATGTCACTGCTATTGGACATGAAAAATTTCATCCAATGAGAAAGCCACACAATCTGTCGCAACAAATGATAAGTCCTGCACCAACTGATATCCAAACACAAACACTAATCCAAAGGTATCCAATGTAAAGGTAGTTGTTTACATAGCTGAAATAACACCCACAACAAGTGCTAACACATCAACTATACATGCCTCCAAGGCATACAAACCAAGTGAATAACATCTCATCAACATATGCAACATGTAACTTGCAACCATAAGCCCCAAGTGCAATACTTGCCATGTATGTACACCAAGGAACTCCTACTGCATAGGTAATATCAAATCTGAAATGAATCCACTAATAACATATCATAGAAGTGTAACCATGTAGTATCAAGAACATCCACATCAATATGAACATCATGTAAACCGATAACCTGCAAGTACCACTCTCACACCATGTCTCCAACATTCTCCCATGTTCTCCACACCAAAAAAAAAAGAGATAAAGGAACCTCTATGGCGTCTCCCACATGACATATCATGAATACAAACTAATCAACACAACTCCAAACAACCTGAAACAAATGCAATGTGAATATAAACATCCAGGAAGATAACCGAAACAAAGAGAGAAACACTACAAATCAAATCATTTAGCATGTCCTTCTACACACACCTCTAAATGCTAACTATGTCAAGTATGACTTCCTCCATAAAAGCCTTAAAAGAGAATAACATAACAAACAACTAAACACCGTTCAATCCCTTGGACTAAACCAACATATATAACATGTAATCAACATGGATGCAAGCCTCTCATAACCAAGAAGATCAAACTAAATATCCATTCCCAATCCCAAGGGAATATGCCCAATGAAAACCATCCCCCAAACTAATATCAATGACTGCCACCATCATAATAATAATGCAAATGCAAATGCAAAAGGAGACAACCAATGCCAAAACATCTCTCAAATGGACCCTCCAAAACTAAAAAACTCCATGTAGCTCAAGATCCATATCAATGAAAGATAAACATAATATCATGCACCTGAAAGGAAACAATGTGCAATACCTCTCAAGTAGTAAACCATCGAGTAGACCAAGAGTGGGAATGAGAATTCTCATCCAAGATATCCAAGTCATCGTGACTCATCTAAGAACATTTTCCTCTCAAGTCCATACTATGTGAATGCTCCTCGGACTTCCTGCTAAAACCATCAACCATTCCAACACATATCTCTAATCACAAGAGAATATCAACATCACCTATGTCTCCAAGTATCCATTAGTACCTATAACCAATCACGCCAAACTCCAAATGTAACATAGCATCACCATGAAGTAATCAAGCAAATGATCATGTACCCAATACAAAGAGAACTATCAAGATCAATGTCAAAGCTCCAACTACGGAATCAGGAACATAAACACGACAACATGTTCTATCCATCTCAACCAAAGAGATAAGATGCTCCACATGAACATATCAAATAACCATATCATGCCAAAACTCAAAAAAAGTATCAAGAGTGCACCATGACATAATATCAAACATCCTATCAATCAAGGATAACATGTCAAATGAAAGCATAAACCACACCTCAACCAAGGACTCCTTGAGCCCTTAAGATGTAAACATTCTCAAATATCATGAAGATCACCATCTCCTACAAGTGTAACCACAAGTGTGAAAGACCCTTCTACAACAATAGAATCTAAGGTATCCTCCAAACATCTGCACACTAAGAAGACCATCCACCATCCAATGTTGAATACACATAACTGCTACAAGCTCCCATTGAACCGTGATACCGAGTTCTCCATAGAATCATGATAACCATCTCCTAAATGAAGATCATCCAGGTCTACACACATACAACTGAAATGCCAACAATATCAAATAAACCATGACCTCCAACTCAAGAAGATACAAAACCACCAACAAACAATCATGATCAAATCCTGCACTACCACATCACACTATCAAAAGATCCCACTGAAAGTGTATCCAAGCTATCCATGATAATATGATAAAATCATCCTCTAACAATGAGAATCAACCAAAATAATATAGTAATCAAGAAACTCAAAGCCGACATCATGAGCTCCCAAAAGCCAAATAACCATGATCCTCAAACAAGAAGATATACTGCCATAACCAATTAGGAATCCATATCAAATCATAATCAATAAAAGCACCTCAAAATCCAATCATGTCATGCCAAAGTCCCTAAATATAAGGAACATCCATGACACCATGATCACATCCATGAAATAAGCATCTAACTCAATGAGTCCAACCTATCAACATCACATAGTCAACCATGTAGGTCCCTCATCATGACCGTACCTAGTAACAACATCTCTCCTCCTCAGCATGAGAACAAAATCAGCAAACCATATGACTAAATCAAGCCACCAATCTAAATATTTATCAACAATGAAAGTTCTATGGGCATAGACAACCCATATCCAAGCCATAAATACAATCATGTAAGTATGGACTGCCTACAACACTACACAATTTGTAGACCCAACAATGCAACACACATACTCAAACCAAAACTGATAAGCATGTTAACATGAGAGGAATGAAGATATAACATCGAAGTTACAATGACATCAAATCAAAATCTCCAATATGTAACATGCCATAAACTCATACTGTCACCAAAGTCAAAAGAACCCATAAACAACTCATATCAAAATATCACTAAATAAATCATGTCAAACCTGCTCCAAATCTGAACCAATGTGTAGTGCTCTCCAATATATTTTCGTTGACTATTCGAAGTCCAAAATCCAACTCCATATGCTCAAGTTATGACCTCTCAAAGTCAAAAAAAGGTACCTATCACTTCCAGCTGACATTTCATTGCCCAAACAACAAAATCTGGAAAAATTGATGATAAAAATATGAAATTCGTTCAACCACCTTTCCAACAACTATAAGAAGTCGAAAAACTGACATCATATGCCCAAGTTATGCTCTGTGGAAGAAAACAACCAATTATGCTATAATTGCAAGTAGTGGTGTTGGATTTTGCCAAGATCAAGGGCACAATGAAAAGCATAAAAGAGACAATAGAATGACAAGAACAAACTGTATTCTCATCAATATACAAAATGATCAACTGGATTAACCAATACAATGAATAGAGGCCTGCTTATATAGGCAAGGCCATATGGATGTATGAGCACACAAATATGACATGTGGCTCAATGAGAAACAAGGGTAGGTAAGAAATACTAAGGGTAGGTAGGAGAAATAATATAATATTCCACAAGAGGTGGATGACCCACCGAATGTGGAGTGTAACAACAAAATAAGACCACAAAAGGTGGAATTTCTCCTACAAGCTCTATCCCTAAGTGCACACTTCCCTAAGTGTCTCAATTCCAAATTACGATGAGATGCATTATTTTAAGTTAACTTAAGTAAGTGTAATAATATCCAAAATGAATATTTATTTACACCAACACCCCCCTTAAGTGCAACTTAGGGGAATGAAGACTCAATTCAACAATGCAAGATGGGTCCCGGCTACTAGGCCATGATAGGTACCCATGTACAATATGCAAATGCAAACAAAACTATGCAATGCAATCTCTCACAAATGGAGAAAGGGAGAAAACCCAGAGGGAAAAAACTCCCCCCCAAAAGAGAGATGAATGTACAAAAGACTCTCAAAGAAGAAGGACAAAACCTCAAAGAGGAAAAAGTCCCCCCCATAAGAGAGGAAGGAGAAGTCAGCTGACTCCCCCTAATGACACATCCCGCACCCCCAAGAGAGCTCGCAACTGCTGGAACTTACTCTCGGTGAAAGGTTTGGTGAATATGTCAGCAACCTGCTCTGCTGTAGGACAATACTGCAAATCAATGACCTGCTCCTGAATGAGCTCTCGGATATAGTGCATATGAATCTCGATGTGTTTGGTCCGCTGGTGCTGGACCGGGTTCTTCGAGATGGCAATAGCACTCTGATTGTCGCAATGTAGGACTGTCGGCCGTGGAGTAGTGAAACCAAACTCTGTGAGAATCTGCTGGAGCCAAATGGTCTCAGTCGCTGTGTTAACAGTGCCTCAATACTCAGCCTCAGTCGAAGAGAGAGCAATAGCATGTTGCTTCTTGCTTTGCAAACAAATGGGGCCCGAACCAAGGTGAAAACTATAACCAGAAGTAGACTTACGATCAACTAGATCGCCAGCCCAATCGGAGTCTGTGTAACCAACCAAGCGAAGTCCTGTGCCTGCTGCATATTGAATCCCATAGTGATGTGTACCCTGGATGTAATGAAGGATGCGTTTGGCAGCTTTCCAATGAAGCTCATGTAGATCCTGCATGAAGTGGGAAACCATGCCAACTGCAAATGAAATATCAGGGCGTGTATGAGTCAAGTAGATGAGACTACCCACAAGCTGACGATACAAAGTGGCATCAATGAGTGGAGAAGAACACTGAGCCTCAAGCTTGACTCCTGAAAGAAAGGGAGTCGGGGCAGGCTTACAATCAGCCATATGAAAGCGTGCAAGTAGATCAAGAGCATACTTGGGCTGCGATAAAGTAATCCTGGAAGGTGATTGTGAAATCTCTATCCCGAGAAAGTAGTGCAAAAGACCCAAGTCAGTCATAGAAAATCTGTCATGCAAAGCAGATTTGACCCTGCTAATGATGGATGAAGTACTCCCTGTAATGATCAAGTCATCAACATAGAGCACAAGTATCAAGTGAGAGTCATCCTGTCGCAAAATGTAGACATTTGGATCGGAATGACACCTGGTGAAACCTGCGGAGAGAAGAAAGGAATCCATCTTGGCATACCAAGCCCTGGGGGCCTGCTTAAGGCCATAGAGAGATTTCCTTAGTCTGCAAACCAAGGAAGTATCCTGGATGAAACCCTGTGGCTGCTCCATATAAATCTCCTCATCAAGGTCACCATGAAGAAAGGCACTCTTCACATCCATCTGATGTACAACCCAACCATGAGTTGCAGCAATAGCAAGTGTCAAATGAATGGAGTTCATCTTGGCTACGGGTGCAAAGGTCTCAGTATAGTCAACACCTGCAACCTGTGAGAAACCTTTTGCAACAAGCTGAGCCTTATACTTATCCACACTACCATCCACTGCAAACTTGGTCCAATAGATCCACTTACATCGAACCATCTTTCTCCCCTTAGGGAGATGGACTAGATCCCATGTGTTGTTCCTCATCAAGGAACTATACTCTTCCTCCATAGCTTGGTCCCACTCAGGAACCCCTGATGCTTCTCTAAATGTCTGTGGATTGGAAGTGGTAGCAATGAATGCATGTGGAAGATCCTGATGTTGTGATCGAGTTCTCCGTGTATCCGAAGGATCCCCAACAAGAGAACCCGTGGACTCAAGTGTCTGTCGAGCCCAACGAGGTCTAGGTGGAGGTGGAGAATGAGGCTCCTCAACTGCAAGTGGACCCTACAGAGGTGTAACCCTGCGAGTCAGAGTTGAGGGAGTCTCATCATCTGAATCACTAACATCACTATCCACAATGGAGGAAGGTGGAGGAGGTAGAGAGGCTAAGCTAGGAGAGCTTTCCTCAAAGTGTACACTCCTCTCAATGAATACCTCATGTGTCTCTGGATCCATCAATCTGTATGCCTTAACACCCTTAGGATATCCAACAAATATGCAAGGCCGACTCTGTGGTTCCAATGCCTTGCATTTCTGTGGAGGTATGCGAGCCCATGCTGGACACCTAAAGACTCTGAAATGTCTCACAATTGGTTTCCTACCAGCCCAAGCTTCAAAAGGAGTAATACCTTGCAAAGCTTGGTGAGGAACCTGGTTTTGGATGTGTGTGGCACAACTGATAGCCTCTACCCAAAAAGCGAGATCAAGAGAACATGCATGTATCATACAGCTAGCCATTTCTTTGAGAGTTCAATTCTTGTGTTCTGCAACCCCGTTCTATTGTGTAGTGTATGCAACAGAATGCTGAAGATCAATCCCCTCAAATGTACAAAAATCCGCAAGTCTCTTGTTCACATATTCCCTGCCATTATCTATACAAAGAATCTTGACCACTTTCCCTGATTGCTTCTCCACATGAGTCTTGAAGTCCTGAAATCTGTCAAATACTTCACTCTTATGAATGAGAAAGTAGACCCAAGTGAAGCGGGAGTAGTCATCAATGAAGGTAAGAACATAACAGGCCTTACTAAATGAAGGTGCTGGAAATGGACCTGCTACATCACTGTGAACAAGTTGAGAACTTCCAAAGCTCTCCAAGTTTTCCCTTTATCAAACTTCTCTTCGGGATGCTTGCCCATGGAACAACCTGAACATACACCCTCTGAAAAACTGATTCGAGGTAGACCTGTGACCATGTCTTTAGTGCTTAGCTGCTGAAGATAGCGGTAGTTGAGGTGACCAAACCGCTCATGCCATAGCTTACTTTCTAAATTTGAATGAGTAAGCAAGGCCCTAGAAGGTGAACTTGGCACAAAGTGGGAGAATGAATAAAGCCTTGAGTTGTCATTGACTTGTCCCACTGATACCAAGGCATCATCATCAAGTTCTTTTACCACAACTGAATCTGGTGTAAACTCAACCTTTTTCCCATTCCCATAGTGAGTGATTTGGTAGATGGAAAGAAGGTTGGTAGATAAGTTAGGAACATAGAGAACATTCTCAAATGTTCCATCATCCATGTCAACTGAACCTTTCCCTTCAACCTCTACTTGTATGTCATCACCTATGTAAATGTGAGGTACCTTCGATGGCTCCAATGAAGAAAACCGCTCCTTTGTAGAACCCATGTGATATGAGGCACCTGAGTCAAGTATCCATTGTTGTGAAGAACCTGTTGTAGCCACAAATGCTTGCCCTTTTCCCTTAGACTGTGAGGAGGAGGAAGGAGTTGAATCCTTCTTTGTGTAGGCGGATGGCAAGTTGATGTTGTTTTTCTTGAGAAGATTGGTTAACTCATCAACTTGTTTTGCGTGGCATCGATGCTCATCATGACCATACTTTTTGCAATATGCACAAGTTGGTTTATCCTTCTTAGGTGGTGTCCCCTTCTTGGAAGAGGATGTAAAATCGCCTTGTGATGGAGAGGATGATTGTCCCTTTTCCTGGTGTGGTTTAGACTTAGATTGCTTCTTCTTCTTGTTGGAATCTTTGCCTTGACTTCCTTGATTTCCTTGATTTGCTACCAAAGCCTTGGACTTTGAAGACTTGAGAAACCCCATGTTCAACAACTTAGTTTGTTCCAATATCAACATTTATGTGAAAGCATCAAATGAAGGCATAACATAAGAACTCCCCACTGTCAAACGATGAGTTTGGAAGCTAGACACAAATGCTGCATATTCTGGTGCAAGCTTATCCAACAAGTTGAATATCAATTGAGCATCCTTTTTGTCAATTCCACAATCCTTTAGCTTTGCTCTTAGCTCATTTGCTTTGGTGACATAATCTTGGATTGTATCAAAATTCTTGGGATCTAAGTTGGTGAGCTCATTGTCAATCTGATAGCCTCTGATTTCATCAACTTGTCCATACAATTTCTGAAACATATCCCAAGCCTCCTTGATTGTTTTACACTTCTCAATGTGAAAAATGAGGTCATCTGATACATACTTGCGTAAGGTTCCAAGAGCCATGCAATTATTTGTGAGCCATTCTAATTGAGCATTTGGATCAGCCTTAGGATCAGGTGGTGCTGTTATTGTTCCATCTATGTAGTGTGTAAGACCCTTTTCCATTAGTTTACTCCATACTTTAATTTCCATGATGCATAATTATGTGGAGTTAATGGTGGAAACTTATAGGACTCATTGCAACAAGAATGGAAAGAGAACAAAGAGAGGCACAATCACACAAGACACCCCCCCCCAATTCACTCAATTAAAGAACCCCCCCCCCAAATGTGATGATTTTGGCACTTTATAAGTAGTGCGTATACAATGGGCCACTTGCAAAAAATGGCAAAGTGGACTTTTGATTTACAATTTTACAACTGCCTCAATAAGGCCAAAAGAGTCTCAAACTGATAATGCAAGAGATCTTACTAAGATCCAAGCAATTTACAAGTACCTAATAGGCCAAATAAGACCAATATCTGAAAGTACAATTTCCACTCAAAATCTTTGAAATCTGATCATAGATTCTGAAAGTAGACAAAAAAACAAGCACTTTAAAAAAAAACGGCACTTGAAAAGGAGGTCGTATGAGCTCAAACGAGGCCTTTGAAGTTGCAAAATTGAGGATTGGACAGGTACAGCTGAGAGAATCCAAAAATTCTGAAAAACTTGTTCACCAAAATTAGAAAATAACCACACCATTGCGAAGATCATGAAATTTTAGCCCATTTCAAAAAAAATTGCACCAAAAAAGGAGCAAAAATGAGTAAGATATGGCCTTTCAAAGTTGGACTGCAAAACTGAAAAGCTCAATGGAGAGGGGTCAAATTTTTTTCAAAAAGTGCTGATGTGGCACTGACATCAGCAAATCACTGTGTTAAATTTGACGGCCGTATGACCGTCACAAAAACTTCGCCTCCCTGCTGACTGGACGTTCGTACTGTACAGACGACTGATTGTACAGGTGACTGTGTAGACCGTACGGATGACGTGGCACTGTACGGATTCTTATGTGGCTCTGTGACTGGGCAGATCGTACGGTCGAGGTGGCGCGATGACCTGGCGTACGGATGAGTTGACTGGACAGGTCTGCGTGCCGAGATGATGTGTCAGTCTGCGTGTACGGGTGTACCTGTGGGCCAGTGGCCGCCTGCCACGTGGCGAGCGTGGGTTCCTTCGGTCTGTGGTCCTGCTGAGTCTGCGTGGCAGAGCCGTGAGCCGGCGGTGGCGTCGTGCAGAGGCGAGCGGGGCCAAAGCGGTGGACGGGGGAGCCGGAGCTGCCAGAGACGGTGGGTGGGGGAGCCGCCGAGGACCTGCGGGTGCCGTCGGCGGGAGATCTTGGCGCCGCGGCGACACGGCGTCCGGAACCTGCACGGGCGGTGATCTGCAAAACTTGCGGCACGCAGGGACAGAGTACGGGGGGGGGGGGGGGGGGGTTTGCGGACCCCTAAACTTTTGATTTTTTTTTTTGATTTTTTCAATTTTTTTTTCTGAAATTTTTTTTTTTTTGAAAAATATTTTTTTTTGTAAATTTTTTTCGAAATCCGTACGAAAATAGGCAAAATGGGGAAAAAAATTTTCTCACCAAAATAGGTCGACTTTATAGTCGAAATTTATGGAAATGGCCTCCCGGATTCAACGGTGATGTCCAAATTGCTGTATGATGCCCCCAAAAAATGAAGATCCCCAAATCCGAAAATAGAAGCCTTCCACGATGTCTCCAAAAACTGATCAACGAAGCCCCAATAGCTCTGATACCATGTTGGATTTTGCCAAGATCAAGGGCACAATGAAAAGCATAAAAGAGACAATAGAATGACAAGAACAAACTGTATTCTAATCAATATACAAAATGATCAACTGGATTAACCAATACAATGAATAGAGGCCTGCTTATATAGGAAAGGCCATATGGATGTATGAGCACACAAATATGACATGTGGCTCAATGAGAAACAAGGGTAGGTAAGAAATACTAAGGGTAGGTAGGAGAAATAATATAATATTCCACAAGAGGTGGATGACCCACCGAATGTGGAGTGAAACAACAAAATAAGACCACAAAAGGTGGAATTTCTCCTACAAGCTCTATCCCTAAGTGCACACTTCCCTAAGTGTCTCAATTCCAAATTACGATGAGATGCATTATCCTAAGTTAACTTAAGTAAGTGTAATAATATCCAAAATGAATATTTATTTACACCAACAAGTGGACTCCAAAAAACCAATATGCTATAATAAATCAATTTTCAATTTTTCCCAATATGCCAACAAATAATTTTTCAATTTTTTTAACTAGGTGGGGCCCACTGGTCGGGCCCACCCACATGGCATATAAAACAATATTTTCATGACATATAAAAATTATGAAATGGCATTGAAATAATACGAAAGTTTTTATTTAAAAAACTTTCTAAAAAACAAATTTTTAATTTATTAATTTTCAAATGTGAGAATTATGTTTATTTGTTTGTTAATTTTCTATTTAACACCCACAGTGGGGCGGCTGGGCCTACATCCCAGGGGGGCGGGTGGTCCCCACCACCCTCGACGGTGGCTCGGTCATCGACGAGCTAAGCCTTGTCGACCCGACACCACCGATAGAGGTGAGAGGGGCTCGATAGGCCCTGCCACTGCAGAGATTGTCAGGTTGATAGACCTGTTGTGGCAGTGTCTATCGTGCCTCTACGGAGGCACGGGGGACGGGGGGTTGGTTTCCCCGCCCCCCATTAACATCATTATTTTTTATTTTAATAAACTTTTCAAAAATGCCCCCTAATAATTTATTTATTTTTTTGGATTTTGTGGGAATTTTTTTTTTTTAAATTCAATGGATTTTTTAATATATTATTTTTTGAGACCAACTTGTAGGCAGTACGCTCGTACCGTCTAATTTTATTTTTCAAACCTGGGTCTTCGACACCGAAATAGGACAAATAATATATCATTTTTCATCTCCCAACCAACTTGAATCCATCCATGAGGTTCGTTTTGTCCAACGAGGCCATTCATGAAAACTCACCCCCAAAACCCTCATTCAAAGCATTTTGCAATGATGCCCTAGATTGACCAAATCCTTTCAACCCCAAATCTGCCAACAACCCATCATAACAGCAAACTCAAAAGCCTCAGATTTGCAATAAGAAACCTACAAAACCCTCATATTTTGTCTTGTCTTTCATTATTTCATGCATTCATGGATTCAACCTAGGGTTATAACACCATAAAACCATATAGCTCTGATACCACTTGAAAGGAAAATTGCAACCAACTTTATGACAATTTCCTCATAGCCCATTATAGACCTTTAATCAAATCAACACATAGAATCAACATGCAAAGAATAGACAACATACGCATGAAAATGTGACACAAGATATATCTTGGGAAAAATCTCATGAGGGAAAAACCCAGCCTCCAAAAGCATCATCCACCATGTATTATTCAACAATGCATCTATTACAATACAACTATGGAAAACCTTCAAGAACTCAGTCATAACAAGCCATCAACAAGCACTCTATGTGAACAAGTATGTAACCACACATCCCATGCCATGCTTCCAGCATCCACAAATGCTAACCTGGCTAACTAACCAACCCAAACAACCACCCTTGTGGTTGCTTTTATAAACACAAGCTCCCACAAAACCACTAAGTGGTATTATATCAAAACCATGTGACAATAAAATATAATATTTTTCTTACGTACCCTTGACCCACATTTAATATTGGACATTTCATCACAATTACATTCCCCAATATTAAATAAATACAATATAATAATACCAATGTGCCAATACAACTCATCAAGTGGTTACAAGAATATTCCAAGAGAATCTCTACATGTTGCACCCTCATCTAGATGCTCCTAGGTGCAACAATACAATATGATATTACAATATAATTCCATGTCCACCTCACAAAATAATAAAATAATACGCCAATAAAACATTATTATGCAAGGAGTACAACACCATTTTCCCAACAAATAATACTCTTTAGACAATCTAATTTCTAAATTTAATCCCTTTAAATTTATTTTATTTGGAAGATAGGATAAAATTAAAAGTAAAAATATTAATTAGTATAATTAATTTTTTGAAAGTAAAATAAAATAACCTTTAATTTATTAAATATTTATGTATCTTATTTGTATACTAATATTATAATTTTTAACAAATTTTAATAAAAACTCTAATTTTAACTTTAAAAGTAATAAAGATCTTATTTAAAGCAAGGAAGTTGGCCAAACCTTCAAAAAGTTTAAATATTTTAGAAAATACAAGTTGAATAACACATTCTATCTTGTCATTATGCATCCATTATGTTTGCTATTAGCCTTAAGATTTTGCAGAGCGCACATCATTTTATTTCATCTGAATTGCACTTTTATTGTAGCCAATGAAAACAAAAATCAACAATTCCATCTAAGTTTAGTGATATGTTATGTCTGCCATTGATACTATTTATTGTTTACATGAATTTATAAAATTAATAGCTTTACTAAACCTCTCATTTATTTACTACGTTTGTATGTACTAGTTTTTACAGATTGAATTCTTCTATTACCTATTCATTCATTATAATTAATGTAGTCTTCTAATTGCTAATTGTTTACTGAGTTACATTTTCAATTACTATTACAAATCTACACGACAAGTACTCGCCACTACATGACACTTGTTATAGGTTGACATCACTTTGAATAATTTTTTTCTTAGATTATCCAATTGTAATTGAATTGGAGTTGTCTTGCAAGCTACTTCAAATAAAATAAGATTCGCTTTATTTTAAAAAATTAAATAGTTAAATTTTTTTATTTTAGTTATATAGAGTGAGAAAGAAATTAACAAAATGTTTAGTGGATTTTATTTCAAATTAAAGTAAATTAAATTAAATTAAATATTAATACAAATAATTAAATTAAATTAAATAACTTAAAATAAATAAAATAAAACAATTAAAATAATTGAAATTAGATTTAATAAGTTAAATGAAAATAAATTAAATAGAGTTTGAAGACGTATTTCAATGGCTTGGCAACAATTTGATCTTTCTTTAATTTCTTTCATGCATAATAAATTAAAATGTAGTATTGTTAGTTTAATATTTAGTTTTATTTGAATATGGATTCAATATGCAATGCATGGTTGTAAGTCTATTCAGCCTATAATTATAATAAGACTTCTCAAATTAAATTTTATTTATTTATTTTAGTAATATATATTATTAAATTAAATTAAATTAAATGGCTTAAATGAAAATAAATTAAATAACTTAAATTAAATAAATTAAATGATATATATTTAAAAAAAAAGATTGAATGTTATATATGTGTGTGTGTGTGGGTGTGTGGAAAGTAAATGTTCACTTCAAAATTCAAATGTTTAATGCAACCATTGTAATTTGTTTATCACTTTATTGTTTAATAGTTTACTTAGTATGTCATTTTTTATAATTTTCATTTGTAATTCTATGATTCTTATACTTATTTACTATACATGTTTTTATAACTAAATTTTCAAGTATTATATGTATTTGTGCTCCTCAAACTTAGGCCCTTGGTCTTCCATTAGGAAACTCTATAAAACTATGCATTTTTTTCAAAAAAAATGAAAAAAATGGGGTTCATCAGATCAAAGGAAAAAAACAAAATGCCAGTTTGACCTAGCATGCCCTAACCACCAAGTGACATTTAATCACAATTTCTCATGTGTTATCAATGTTTTCTGGTTATGTGGTTTGTATAACATAAGTTGTGACACTCCTATGCCACCAAATATAGATAGAACAGATCAATAAGCTAAATCCAAACTACAACTCAATGATATCTACATGGTAGCTATTTGGTGGCAGCTTATACACTATATCCTAAAACAAGTATAGAAACTAATAGATCAATTGATGCACTTCATTCTATCTTGCTAGCTTCTCTTTATTTATTACATACCATACAATGGAAACCCTATATGGAATTATAGTGAATAATGAAACATATCACACTGTTAGCAACTTGTTTACCCTTTTGTGCATTGGGTTCTATTTATTTCTACCAAATTCTTGTCATATAATTGGTTGTTGTCCTTTCCCACGATTTAAGAAGAGCTCATTAAGACTAATCCACCCATTGCCTTGCAACAACCACACCCCTGAAACAACATCAACCCCTTCCAAGGGTACAACATCATTATCCGCCCTCCATTGCTATTACACCAACCCCCATCGACTAGACAATATGTCTAATTAAAAATTATTAAATTGATAAAATCTTTTCTTTAGTTTTATTAAAAATAGTGAAGTGGAGACAAACACCCATATAAGAAATACTCTAAACAATCTATTCAAGCAATTCACTTCAAACTCATTACTAACAAACTCTTTATTATTATTTACAAATATTAAATATTTTTCATAATTTGATATCTCTCGACATATCTTTACTTAGATTTTTTAAAATATAGGTATGCTAGTTATTATTATATTATCATATAATTCTATTTTTATTTTACATTCATTCTTGTCTTTCTCATTGAAAAATAAATACATTTTATTTAAGGACACTTTCAATCCCTTATATTTAAGAATATTATTCTTAATCTATTATTATACTACTATTTTAAAGATTATATGATATCAATCAATCAATGGTGGACATCTTATCAGAAGATTTGATCAGATGAATTGATTAAGATAATTACAAAGTTAATTGATTACATGATGGAGATAGGCAAAACTGATTGATCATTTAAACTCAAGTGAGTTGAGAGGTGGAAGTAAAGATAAAATAATATAAAATTAATTAAAAAAATAATAATAAATTGATTTGTTTATTTTTCATGTATTTAAGTGTCACAAACACATCAAATTAAATGCTTCTAGTTTTTATTGACAAGCATTCTTGCATCCATTTGTGAGATGCTAGAAGAACTGAATATGAACGAATGCAGCTTAATTTAAACTAATATGTTACGTAAAATGGTTTTATATCATTAAAAAAATTACAATGTAAGAGGACGATTAACTTAAAAGATCAATTACATACATTACATTTGTGTTAACAAAGATGAATGCAAGCAAATACAAAATATTCATGTTGTGCAAAATGTTTTTATAATACATTTTTTTTTTTACAACACATGAAAATGATTGACTTAAGAGATTGATTACCTACAATACATTTGTTGTTGGTTTTGAGATATTTTCTATAAATTTACACAATTCAAAAAACATACAAATTTTCATGTGGTTTAGTTGAAG
Source organism: Cryptomeria japonica (assembly GCF_030272615.1). NCBI lineage: Eukaryota > Viridiplantae > Streptophyta > Pinopsida > Cupressales > Cupressaceae > Cryptomeria > Cryptomeria japonica. The sequence goes on along the minus strand of NC_081414.1, from coordinate 220,280,418 downwards.
ATCACGTGCACCTATTCAAACTTTGTCTTGACCTATAAAATATTTTTGCCTTTTTGGTTCCTTGAAGTCGAACAAATGCTTCACTATAATAAAAAACAAGTCTATTGATTAACAAGCCTTTTGTAGTATATTTGAGCATATTGGCATCTACGATGACAATGATCCATGTGTTCGGAAACTTTGTAACATGTGTACAATGGGAAACCACCTTTGAGTAATAGTGTGGCAAAAAAAATAGGATTAATTTTATTAATTGTATTGTATTATCTTTGATAGTGACATTACGCGAATATGTCCATGCATCGATTTCAATCTTAAGTATGTTGTCTGGCAAGCTACATTCATCAAACATGATTATCTAGCCACAATGATATCACTGATCAATGAGAGCCAAAATGATCACCTCCTAACATGATATATTGGAATTTAAGAATGCCTATACATCTTGATTTTGCGCACTTGCAATTATCAACATTCTGCACAACCTTTCTATGTATTGTAGAACAAGGATCAGAGTTTTTCTTACTGGTTTTTTTTTTTCCGGGAGATCTTTGAATCAGTGTTATATAAATAAAATATATTAAGAGGCACTCCCACCTTTAAAAATATTTGAATTAGGGTACAGTAGTAAATTCTTCGACTTAAAGAATTTGAAGTTAGTGGCAATCTTTTCGATCACATTGAATGGTGGGTCCAACTAGCACGTGAAGGTCAGTTGTGTTCCCTTCAAAGGATTGATCCCGCCATGGCAAACAGTGTTGTCAACTCACAACGTGTTAGCATTGCAAAGAATTGGAACCACATTGAGCACTTTTTCAAGATGCACTGTCAACACGTCTTGTGTTAACAACATGGGGAGGTTGACTGAAAATGTCAGGAATCGTTAGGATTCCCCAATGCCTTGACACGTGTTTCAACAACATTCCCACTATAGGAAGATAGATTGATACCCCTCCGTTACGACGTGGCAGTCATGCATGTCATATGAAGGGCCCGAATCAAGGGAAGATGTGCATGCGCATCCTCATAGAGGTTTTATGGTAGTTTCAATGTGAGAGACCATGAGGACAGTGGCAAGCAGTTTTCCCCCTCAATAATGACCAAAAGCAAAGATGTTTTCCATGTCAATGATCTAGGGAAGATCCATGACTTAGAACTCTCCAACACAAAGGCAGTTAGCGACACCATCATGACTTCACCTCTACAAAGGTTGTTACAACCAAATGATGATGCCTTTTGTTAAAAGTAAAGACTATAAAAATAAGGAGGGCTATTGTATGAAGGATATCTGGCTGAATTCTTAATTCAAAGAACACATCTCATTTTTCTTTGATTTTTTGAGTAATGGATTCCAAGCTTCCATGAATACAGAGCTTTTAGGTGCTTTATGTCATCTCTGGAAGTTCTAAAAGGAAGGAAATAATCTAACCTTAGTTTTATGTTTGAATTGTAATTTGTATTGGAGCTTTAGTATTATTTTATGAATGATAAATTATGTTTTTGTTGTCTTTAGTGTTATTATGAGTAATTCTTTGTGCTTATAATGGATGTGTGGTTATTATTTAGTTCGCATTTCTTTGGTTCCTTTGTTTATTAAGTATGGATCATGTATTGTATCTACTCCTTCATATTTCATATCGATAGGTTCTAGATTATAACACCTTTACAGGAAATGTAGAGATGATTATCTCTAGAAATAATTGGGTTATCAATTCTACTTGGCCTTTATGCATACTCCCAATGCTAGGATTCAAATATTACACTGTATGTCTTTGTTACTTCACATGTCCTTTTCTCCTCTTAAAATGACAGTTTTATGGCATATGGTGCCTAATCTACAAGATAAGTAACTTCCCTAGCATGCTACTCAAAAAATGTTTGAAGTGTTTTAAAAGCTTTGAACTCATTAAAATTTTATTTTCATTCCTTTAAGGTTCTTTGGTTTGGATTTTAGTCACTCCATCCCTTTCCAAACCCCTCTTTAAAGAACAAAGAACCAACTTCTAAAATCTTGGAGGTCGTTCCACAAGTCGCACTAGGTTCCCGCACCTGTGATACTTCCCGATCGCCCTTTCTTAAGGTGAAAGCCTTATTGGGGATCAACATTAACAAAAACAATGATTTTAATTATTCTTTAAAAAGATGAGCAGTTATAAATAAGAATTTGGTTACCTTCTTTGTTAATGTTCTGTTATAAATGTCATTCGTCCTGAAAATTTGTAGAATATAAATAGGAAAATAATTAGATGCTTAGAATAGGTGTAATTTTTTTTGAAGAGAGTGTATAGTTTAAGTGAATAGGTAGAATACAAAATTGTAAATGAGGAAAAATTGAGCGATTTTAATCTTCATGTTGTATGTTACTTATAAAATTGGAGGAAAAACAAAAGGAAAGCTTGAAGGGTTGTTAAGTAAAAAATTCAACATGAAGTCAATGTTATTATAAGACAATATAATCTATAAGTAATGCAAACTAATATTAAATGACATTTTGAGTATTTTATTTATATTGTTATCATTATTGCAAAATGTTTTTGATAATGAATGAAGAGAATTACGTGAAGAAATTGATTGTACTGTATTCATTACTGGTTGGTAAGATGTGTTATTTGTAGCATACAGTCTTGATATCACCTCCTTGTAGATGAATTCAACATGTCTTGGAGTATATTTTTGCAAAAGAGAAATTTGTAAAACTGAAATGGGTGCTTCATGAATAATTGGGGCATGAGAGAGGAATCACTCAGAGTTTTAGACTTTTGATTGTTTTACAAATATAGTAGTTGCAATCGAGCTTCATCATTTTCCTTATAAAATTTTGTATGGATTGTTTTGCATTTTAGAGTATCACTTGAAGGCGAAAATTGGTTGAATGCGAAGGTCATTTAATGACTTGACTTTGGATATAGTTGTAAATGTTAGTCCTTGCCTTTCTATCTTTCCAATATCGAATCATTGTTTTTTGTAGTGTGAGACCTTGGGATTTTCGTATGGTAATAGCCCATGCCAGTGTCAATGGTATCTCCCTTTGACTGCATAGTGATACAATTATTATCAATATAATTTTTGTGTATTCTTGGTTCCATGGTGGCCCACTATTGTTATTAATCCTTGCTACAATGTACATTTGAACATCTAGTGGTTTACAACCTAGGTTGCATAAACAATATCAATAACGTCACCTAGAGCTCCATTTACAAGTCTTGCTTGTGTCCATATGTCAGTTGTGCACATGATGTGTTGGCCTCTACAAAGTCATACTTGTTTTTCATGTTGTTCATCATTAGATTTATTATCAATTTCACTCCTAGTGCTTGTAACAATACTTATTGTGATTGGACTATTAAGAAATTTCAACATTTTTTTGTTATGTAATTTGACTAAATAATTGGCAACGAATAGGTGCATAGAGTTGTCAAATTATTTATTTTCACTTCATGTAAGCTGTTTGTCTATGCATATCATCAAGACCTACCAATATTCTTGCATTTGATCTACATTTTGTATGTTATACAACATTTAATGTAATTGTGCTTGTGTTGTAGTTTCACCTTGTTGTCAAACCATTGTTTGTAAGGTGACAACTATCATGAATCAATGCAATATCTTGGTATTTGAATGTGATGTGTGTTTGCCCTCTCGGGTGAATAACTTAAAGCACATAGATAAAACATGTAATGCAGAATAATAATGCCATAGATATCAGATGTAATATAAGAGATGTTATTCCATTCATAATTGTCCTACACAAGTTACATTCGGAAGTATATAAAGATGCCGAGGGGGTGCGAGCACCAATCGTCGCACTGCAACTGCCACCCCTCGGTTGCCAACTAACCAACACAATTACAACTTAATTAACTAGTTTTATTTCCGTGTACAATATTGTTGCCAACATCATCCCCCCTAAAAGAAAAGTCGTCTCCAGGCGACTTACAACAAAATGGAGAATACATGGGGCTTACATAACCCAAAATCAGAAAAAAAAAAAGGGGGTGCAGAGGGCGTCCCTGATGAAGAATGCGTTGGTGGTGGTGTAGCAGCAGACGCCAAGCGCCCACAGAGCTCATACACTTGCTCCGTCCTCCTCTTTAGATCCTGTTCCGCTACCATCTGCTGCTCCATAGCAATCTTTACCATATAGGCTACCTCCAGCACCTCCTTATCCTTCTTGTCCACACTCTCCACTGCACTGACCAATCGAGTCTCCAACAACTCTCTAGATGTTGATGTAGTATAGTGGTGAGTATTCCCGCCTATCACGCGGGTGACTTGGGTTCGTTCCTCGACAACGATGCCAAATGTTTGCCCTCTCGGGTGAATAACTTAAAGTACATAGATAAAACACTTAATGCAGAATAATAATGCCATAGATATCAGATGTAATATAAGAGATGTTATTCTATTCATAATTGTCATACACAAGTTACATTCGGAAGTATATAAAGATGCCAAGGGGGTACGAGCGCCAACCGTCACACTGCAACTGCCACCCCTCGGTTGACAACTAACCAACACAATTACAACTTAATTAACTAGTTTCATTTCCATGTACAATATTGCCGCCAACAATGTGTAGATAAGCTTGTCCATCATAGGTGGTAGTTGTGAGAGGATACCAACCAGTATTATGGATACTCCATTGAAGCGTAGATATTGACTATGGGGAAAGAGCTCTCATAGTCTATTGTCTATTTTTAATAGTGGCTTTGGCCCTATGAAGCTCATCTCATCAATGAGGATGTATCTTATGTTCTTCAACTCTTGTTAAAATGCTATCAATGCTTGTCCATGCAACAACTACATCTATTTGAAAGGAATCCTAAGCGTTGAATTTATATTTGACGCATGTATGTTGAATGCAACAACTCTTTGAGGAGCTAGTGTGAGCAATTAGGTTTTTTTGTTGTGTTGTCTTACTTTCAAGTGCATTTCTTATGCAAGTGATTAGGTAGGATTTTTCGTGTACGTGTTGTTCCTTCAATGATCCTGTGCAATGTTTTAGTAGAGGGACATTCATTGTAGTTTTTAATTATCGTAAGTGCTATTCTTTGTTTTGTTGTTAATGTATAGCTTGGAATATGAAAGTTAGATGGCGTGTTTTCATCTCGGTTGCATGTTTTCTTCATGTTTATGAATTGTGTCACAATTTCATGTAAACATTGGAGTAATGCATTCTGATCCCATCTGTTGTTGTTATCAAACTTACACCTTCCAAGCATCTCAAGTTTGTTTAGGCTAACATTGGTTGAGGGCCCCATTTGTGAAAATAGTTCCCATTCATTCATGTTTACTATGTCCCTCATGTTCATGTTAACATCACTCTTTTCTTCTTCTTTTGAGTTTGCTTCTTTTTTGGCGATGCAATTGATGTATCATACATCATATTTAGTTGCATTCATTTCTCTTTCAATTTGTAGTTATTGAATCCTTAGTAAATCTGATGTTCATTTCTGTATGGTAAAAATATTGTGTAAGAGTAAATCGCTTCAATAGAAAGGTTCAAAGTGTTATGAGTCCTCCTTTGGGATGTTGTAGAACTTGAAGTAACTATTAACAATGGCTTTTACATTTCTTTCTTTCCATTTTCATCCTTTTTGACTTGCAGAATAGGAGAAAGATATTGCAGATTTGAGTAGTGTTATTGTCTCAAGCTCTGAAGGTTATCTAATGTAGGTGTGTAAGTAGCTAAATGGATCTGGTTTTCATCTGTTGTTCTTGTTATTTGGCAAAACACTTTTCATCCAACATTCAAAGATGCGAAAGGTCGATTGCGAACAAGGATCAATTTCTAAAGCATATGACATAATTCTTGAGCTAATATATAATGCTTTACCACAATCTTTGTCATGAATTTTTGACATGCTTTGAGAACTATATGACCTTGTTGCTTTTGATGCATACTTGGTAATGTATTTTAGAACAAGAGCTCATGAGATAGAAGGCTAGCAATATATGTTGGCTTTCTAAATCAAAAGCATTTATGGGTCGTGTATGTTTAGCCTATCATCATTTCTTGCATGTCCATATGTCTTCTTGCCAACATTATGTCATGATAAGGTAGAGGTAATATATTCTTTCCATGGAGCTTTGTATCAACACTCTAGGCTTTTCTTCTTCCTTCGTGAGAATGATTCCTCTTTGCATTTTGTGTGCCTTTGGACATAGTTGATTATCTCTTCTTAGTCATCAAAGAGATTTGTAGAAAATATCTTAGTTGTGTTTAGAAGGCATGGGTCATCAAGCGAAGATCAATATATTGTGTTGTTTCTACCAGATGCATCACGAGGGTTCTAAACACTTACATACATGTCAAATAATTTTATTACCATTCAACTTCTGCATTATTTTTCCAATCAAATTTGTCCATGTTTGGTACATTTTTGAGCCAAAGGAATCTATGTACATTTGAAGTTCCTCGTTGTTGCCATTCATATCTGTACCAGTAATCTTTTGCATCGAGGAGTCTCTCAATGACCTCCCAACAAAATATTGTGAATCATTGATGCAAGTATAAGGATGTGGAATCGTGATTGTTAATTATGTTATTTGAGTGATGCTTATTTGTTTGTATTTCAACTACCATGTTTGTGTTGCACTCAATGTGAAGAATAGAGTGGGAGATCCTGTTTGGTTGAACATGTTTTTTAGTTCAACACAACACTTGTTCTGATATGGTCTTGTGCCTCTCATGGAAGATCTAAAGTTAATGTGTTGTTCAACTAATTATGTGTTAGGAAGATCTTTTAGGTGTCATTGAAGGTTTTCAATAGTGGTTAGTATGTTTTCTTCTGCATTTATTTTAATGAACACCATTGCGAGACCTTGGTTATGATATCGCATCATAAGATTGAAGATAAAATATTGAAACCTCAGATGCCTTTCGAATTTTTGGTCATGAAATCCCATCAAGTGCAATACATTCTCATGCATTTGCACTTCCCTGATTCATGGTTATTTTGCAACACATTTCCTTTGGAAAAAGAGTGAGAAATGCCATATCAAGCAAGCCCTAAGTATTGTATTCATTGATTGAAGATGACTCTATCTTTGGATAGTTGATAATGTTGTTGTGTTGTCCTCAATTTCTAATACCTACTTGATAATTTGTAGTTCATGATGTATATTTGGAAATTTAGTCACAAATGATGTTGTGTGTGTTGTACTGTCATCATTTTTCTCTCCATTAGTGTCCATTTTGTTATTTGGTATCACCATTTTTTCATTAATTTCAGTGTTGTAAAGCATCTTCAAAAAAATTGTTCTTGCTTCAGGAATTTCCGCTAAGTATTCATTGCTTATGACAACGTCATTATAGTATAGATTGTATTTAACTTTGTATTGCAGTGCATCTCTAACATGACTTCTACTCACTTAATAGTTGTATAATATCCTTGTCTATGTAGTCTATGAACTATGAGCACATCTAATTCTTATATTTCTACATGGGAGTACCTTTGCAATGTTATTTATGCCTTGTGTGAAGCTAATCGTGTGACCTTTGTATTTTTATTGGCCCCCAAGAGTCTAGGTTACTTGTAATATTGGGTTTACTATGGCAATTAGCATTTCTTCCACTTGGGTCAGTCTTTTCAACACAAGTTGTTCTCTTGGGTCTATGTTGTTGAATGATGAGAATCAATGCATTCCTTTCTTGTTGAAACATCTTTTGCTTGAGTAACATTAGTATTTGATGAATATAGAAGCATACTTGGGTAACATTCTTTACATATAATGCATGTTTGTAGGTTGGACAATGAGTCTATTTTTTCTTGATATCTTTTTATGTTGTCATGAAGTTAGCATTGTTGTTGAATGGTGTTACATATTTTGTTTGTTATTAATTGGGGGCATGTTGATCTTGGCATGCTTGTTTCTCTAAGTTTCTAATGCACCTTCGTACATTTATTTTCTCTTTGTGATGAGCATGATAATCTTTGTTTGTTTTGCAATTTTGTAGCCTTTGGGCCTCTATTTGTTGGGGTAAGTTTGACTTTGCTCTATTTTTTTCATAAGCCTATGAGAAGATATTTCTTCTCTATGGTGAGCATGGTAATCTCAACTTTCTTATTCGACTTTTTATCTTATCGAGTTCTATCAATTTCTATCATTTGAGTAACAACGTGACTTTTCTCACTGCAAAAGGCCATCATTTGTATTTAGAAAGTGTTAGGCCAAAATACTAATAATCGTTAAAGTAAAGTATTAAAACAAATGCACATGACATTAGTATAATAAGAGTGGAAGATGCAATGTTTGAAGAAGTCAATTCTGCATATGTATACATGTAGACAACCATATACATATTGTTACGATTGGAATAATTGTTAGCATGTTTGTTCCCCATGGTCCAAATGGCCTTATAAAAAAGCGTTAGTTCTCCATGTCCAAGCTTTCATCATCCTTTACATCAAATCATATATTTCATGGGGGAAATGTTTCTTTGAAAAAGTCATATTTCATAATTAACGTTTTAGGTTTTGCTATTGAAGGTTGATTAATAAGTCTATAAATTTACAAGGCTGAGAGGGTTTGTTGCCAAGATCTAGGACACATAGCTGTGAAGATCCCTTCATTCTTGGAATAAGAAGAGTAGGTGGCGGTTTTGTGAAGCACCCACATTGCAAAGAAAGGTCAGTTTGTATGGCACGTCGCAGGAAAAATGGGTACATTGAAGAAGTCTTGCAAAAATAAAAGAGGCTTGTGGAGATTAAGGATAGTGAGCAGGCACTTTCTCTTTTTATTTCTCATTGTTCTTATAGTTATTCAATCATAATGAGCGTTGTCAAGCATTCTGATGTGAAGATCTCCCTCGCATTTGTTATTGAATCATTCGTAAGTTCTTTTATTCCTTGAAGCTATAGCCTTTGTACTAACCCTGCATGTTCAATGAAGCTATAGCCTTTGTACTAATCCTGCAAGGTTTTGTTTCAGTCATTTGTTGTTGCTAAAGACCAACAAAATTATGTGCATGACTATCATTTATTTGCTCGAGTCACCATTATCCTTATTAGTGTTAAGGGGAAAGTGTGTCTTAGTAAGTGCTATCAAGTGTCCAAAAACTCTTGTCAAAACCTCTGTTAAGTGACATGAGTATTATCAAGTTGTTGAGGTATCTGAAATCTGTGTTATATTTTCGTGATGAACAAACCCTCCCAATATTATGCACACCCCTCAGCCCTTTCAAAGTATGGTAATTTCAATAAAGTTTGTCATAGTGACAGGAGAGATTTCGTCGTTATCAATCCTTCCCCAAAGTGAGAACCTTTCAATTCCTATTATTGAGGCGAAAAATTGTGGGATATTTGGAAGTGTGTTTTGTGACTTCTCACTATAATTCATTGTTTTAAAGTTATGTGGATGCTAGCAATTGTCTGTACTTTCATGGCAATAATGGTTTCTATCACAACTAAATGGTGCGATGAGCATGCTTCAGTAGTAACGTTGGAGAACTATCACTTGCAAAATTTAGAATGATAGTTAGTGAGCCAAAACATAGAGAAGCTTTCCTAAAGGACAGTATTGTTACTATTAAAGCTAAGATGATAGTGAGGAAAAAAGCAAGATCTCTGGCTAAAGCAACAATGAAGAATGTTGTGTATTTTTGCTCAAGGAAGCATGACATCTCAACAACCTACCAAGCACAATCACATGCACAAAAAAATCATTTTAGAGGGCAAATACATATGAATAGCAATGAGATAATCATTTCTAGAGATCATGGATAACAGGGAGTATAAGTGAGCAATGTACTCTTCTAAGAGGTGACAGTGATATAAAGAGCAAACAAAGGTCATAAACAAAGGCAAAGAGAGTGATGGTGTAAAAAGGTTAATAACATAACGAACTCCTACAAAAAATGATTGTAATGAGTAATATCATGCATTGTTATTTCTTTTTATTATTTTTTCATTGTCTCATTACAAATGTGAAATTCCTTATGTAGAATAGTTTGATTGTGTTGAAAATAACGCATTACTAAAATGTTTCATGAGCAAGAAATAAAGAGACAGTCATTGAGCAGAAGATGTCTAAGTCTTTAAAATAATAGGGGTGGTTGTCTATAATTAGCACATGATAGTCAAAGTGGACTGAGATGAATGAGCAACAAAATGATAACAAGAAAGTTATAATCAGGTTTGGTGGGGACAGTTCAGAGACAATACATGATGAAGATTACAGGCAACGAAGGAATAAAGGCAGTGTATAGAGAAAAGCCAGTCATAAAGATAGTAGTAGCAAAGAACATCGCGCACAAGAAATGGTCAGTTGATAAAGAGAGAAGACATTATTGAGCCATTCATGTTGGGGATAATCATGAATGATTGTTAACGAGATTGAGTTTGCCAATCTTTTCATACAACTAGAATGCAGATTTACGACATTTCAAATGCACTTGTGACCCACCTTTTTAAGTTAGTATAAGAGGTTAAGGGTTTTGAAAAGAGATACTAAGTGATGATAACACAGTGAGGTGCAAAAGAAGTAGCCAGCAATCAATGGGTCTCGAAGGCCATCAAAATTGTGTAATGCCACTAAGTCACAAAAATAATAACAAGTCAAGATGGAAGCCAAAATAAGATGAAGAGACAAGTGTGAAGAAGTGGTAAATATATTTGCTACAAAAGAATGTGACAAAAGACATGTTATGAATGTAACAAGGGACAACAAATTCATGCCAATCACCATGAGACAAAGGATATAAAGAATAACATCAAAGAATTATTGAAAATCATTAAACATGAAGTTTTACACATGGTATTCAATAAGTCAATCACAGTACAAAGTTGAGAAAGGATTCATGACAAGCAAGGGTATGATACAACTCTATGAGGTCATAATGGTATGGTGATAACGCAACATATAAGAAGCCTTTGCAAGTACAAAAGACATGAAAAAAAAGAAGGTTGCCATCACCAAAATGATAGTCTCAACAATAGGTGCCATGATATGACAATGACAAGGACCAAGCAAAGAGGCAATCATTTTGACAAAACAAGTCAAGATGGCAGTCAAAACAAGATGAAGAGAAAAGTTTGAAGGAGTTGCAAATATATTTTGTACAAAATAATGTGACAAAAGACATGTTATCAATGTCACAAGAGACAACAAATCCATCCCAATCACCATGAGACAAAGGATATAAAGAATAACAACAACAAAATACTGAAAATCATTAAGCATGAATTTTTACACATGGTATTCAATAAGACAGTCATAGTAGAGAGTTGAGAAAGGATTCATGACAAGCAAGGGTATGATGCAACTATGATGTCATAGTGGTATGGTGATAAGACAACATATAAGAAGCCTTTGCAAGTACAAAAGACATGAAAAAAAGAAGGTTGTCACCACCAAAATGACAGTCTCAACCATAGGTGCCATGACATGACAATGACAAGGACCAAGCAAAGAAGCAATCATTTTGACAAAGAAAGTAAGAACTTGTCACAAGCATGAAAGAACAAGGGAAAAGGGGAGAATGGTCTAGTCCCTTATATAGTTATATGATGGCAGTCCACAAAATAGAGTCAAAGGCAGTCCTTAAGAGGAAAATTAGTTGTTTTAGGAGGACTATGATGAAAAATTGTCACACAATGAATGGAGTTTGAAATGTGAAGTGATGGTTGAATGGTATAGAGACCAAAGGGTAAAAGGAACATTGCCCTTACATAGTTACATGGTGTGTAAGGATTGAAGGCAAGTGCAAAGGGTAGAGTATAGAAAGAGTATGAAAAAGATAGAAGGTTGTCATGGTATAGTTTGGAAGACAATAAAAATGTTATGCCATGGTCATAAACTCAATACAGATGACAAAGAAGAAGAGTGACAATCAACAAGAAGTCATGCATAGTTCATAAGGACAATAGTCACTTTGAGATAGTCAAGCAATAAAGTTATGATAGAGTTAGGTGAAGGATAGTCACTTGAGAGAAATACTGATAAATTGGTCTCCGAAAACAATTATACTTCCTCTACTATGTCCTCAAGGAGTTCTTTTCCCTTGAAAACTCATGAAACACATGGCCTATTTTCATGTTGAGGCAGTTTCAAGGAGAGTTATGGTCAACTAAGATGAAGATAATGACTTTTTTTTAATAAGTCAAGTACACCTTTGACAACAATTACAAGTTTCCAAGTGTTGGGGACAATTAGAGAGCATATAGGAGCACTTTGACAAGTGGAATGAGGATATAGTGTAGTTTGAGTGAAGTTTGACCCAATTTGGAGGTGCCTATAACAACATTGTGGACAATAATACAGAGTAGTTGGAGGTAGTTAAGAGACATGTACAACAATTCACACCCTTTTTGCAAGCATCTAGGTGGTGAAGGAGAAGATTTAGGAGCACTTACAACATTCAAGGCAAAATAAAACTTTCCAATTCCAAGTGGAGGTTAGCTACCAAGTCAAGCAAGCACATGTCATTTAATAAACTGAATACTTGTCCTCCTTTTTTATCTAGCACAGGATAGGTTAAATAGTATTGTTGAATAGTTGTTTAGGGACTTGTTTACATTTTTACAAAAGATTGTAATAGAAACAAGTTCCTTCCAACAAAACTATTGTTTTGTAATTCAAGAAATCTGTTTGAGGACTGAAAAACAAGCATTGTAAAAACTCATATCTGAGCAATATCAATGCCTTTTTTTAGATTTGTACTATTGCAAGAGCACCTTTTCATCAATAAAATTTAGTTTCATTTCCTTTCAAAGTTTGTTCCTTGTGTTTATTATGGTAATTGATGCATATTTTCATGTGAATTTTATGAAATCATTGAACAAATGTTTCATTTGCAACCCCTTAGAACAACAAAACACATATATTCATGCAAGTTGCTAGTTGTGTTGTATGCAAAGTCAATCATTAGTTGTTTTCCTTTTAAGGACTTTGTAAAATCAATCCTTCTTACAAAATATTGACATATGGATGTATGTAATGCTTAAAGTTATGCAAATAGGTCACTCAAATAGTTGATAACTATGTGTCAAATCAATGATATAGGTATGAAATATCAAATTAAGTGCATCATCAACATAGATATAGGTTATTTTTAACAACTTCATTCCCTTTTCCCAACAAGTAGTTGTATAGGTGTTAGCTCCAAGGAACCAACCTACTCTAGAGGTCCATCTTAATTACAGGTTACCCACAACTTGGAGGTGTTCCCATGTATCAACAAGTGGTTAAGTTGAGAACTTAATCACGGGTGCAACTTTGTTGATAACAATAATCAAACTATGTTTACTAAAAAAGGGAAAATGCAAAATTTATAAACATATTTAGAAAGATGTTGTTTATGTCACACAAAATGCAAAAATTAACTAGTACAAAATTGGATATTTTTTTGAACCTCATCAAATATATATATATATATATATATATATATATATATATATATATATATATATATATATATATATATATATATATATATATATATATATATATATATATATATATATATATACCTAGTTATGTTTTTTAATTTTGAATCTCATTAAATTTATACATATATAATTTCATGAGTTGTGTAATAGTGAGGTCCATCCAACAAATGTAGAGATCAACAATGTTAGCAAAATGATGAACGTGGACCTCAACAAATTTTGAAAGGTTAGGCCTTCATTTTTATTTTTCAGAAAGGAATCACTTTTCATGTCAAATGGACTATCAGATCCTTAGAAGGAAATAAAGCCTAAAAAAATTCATCAAGTATTGCATCAAATCTAATGTTTCTTAATTTTTCTTAATGTATTATCTATCAAAGTCTCCCTATTGGTGCTCGTTTAGTCTTGTTTGAGGTTCTTAATCCTCATTTATTTTATGGGAATTTCAAGAATATCAATAATCCTTTTCTAGTTTTATTCTAGAGCTTAAGAATCTTAGCATTGGATAAATGATGATAGTCCCATTCAACCTACTCCATTTTCTTGGCATATAATAATATCTAATGTAGTATTTGTGGATAAGAATTCTTAGCATATTACAAAATGTTACAACCTAAATTGTTAATTTCTTCATATTTTGATGTTTAAAAATATGATTAAATGATATTTTTATATGTTTTTGATAAGGTAAAATAGATTTTGAAGGGCCCTCAAAACCCTTTACATCAAAATGTTGCCAAAAACCATAAGACAAAAGAGACCCGACAACCAACTATCAACAAAACAACAATGACCAAAATAGAGACATGAACCCAAACCAAATTATTGTAATTCATTTGAAATTCTAGCTGCTTCAAGATCCTTCAACATAAGGTGATCATGTAAATACATCACCTCTTGTATGATATAGACTGGTCAACTACTGGTTTAGACTCACTTGACCTATCCTGATTGATGGTCCTTGCGCCTTAACACCAACCATTTTACCTTGATCAAGAACTTTACCAGCAACATCTGCACCAACCCTATCTACGTGTGCACTAACCCAAAAATTTCACCTTTCTTTTCAAGTTCTCTCCAATCTTCATATATTGAACCTTGTTATTAAGCACAAAATTATCGACAACATTGTTCTAGACAACAATTTAGCTAATGTTCACCATAGTATCCAGATTCTTGTGAACCTTGATGATAGCATCCTCTAGCATAATAATTCTTTTATCACAATCAATTTTCATGACCTTCACATCTCTAGTCACATCTTTAAGTAAAGCCAACATTTTCATTCTATCATCCTTGCTCATCCCCCAATCAACCCATCTTTCCAAATGTCAACCCTCATATAAAGGGTCTGTAAGCTCTCTTTAATGATGAATTTTTGGCATGAACCAGTTAGACAGTTTGAACTGCCCCAAAGCACCATTCTTTGCAATGAACCAGTTAGACAGTTTGAACTGCCCCAAAGCACCATTCTTTGCAAGACCCTTGACATCCTTTCTATGTTCCAAGGAATTAAGATTTGGAAAGACCTCCTCAACACCCTAAAGATTCTCATTAACACTTAGAATATCCATGTCCATATTCTCAAAGTCTTTGTCAAGGACAACATCCTCAATTCTCAAAATCATACCTAATAGTTTCTTTCCTCTTATCCGCAAAACCTTTATTTCCCTTATTCACATCACATCTCTTGGATTTTTTACCCAATTTACTTTTCTTAGCTGCATGGGGCCTAATAGAACCCCCCTCCTCAATGGTATATTCTTTGCGTATCTCCTTCCCCTTCTCCTCGGCCCCAAGCTTAGCCTTTTTTACCAGGTTTGGGTTTCTAAGCAACAAAATAAACACACTCATTATCATTTTCAGTGGAGAATCTGTTAGACCAAAAACTATTAGGTTTGGGGCATTACTTAAAAATATTTAGAGGTTTAATCCTCCTTTTGTTTTGTATCAAACCATTCTTCCTCATCCTTTAACACCATGTCCTCAATATTAGCGAACATATTTGAGTAATGGACCTGGAAAAATTTGGTATACTATTTTTGAGGTTTTGACTAAGTGGGCTTAAGGGGAATGGAAATAGATTTGGTATACTCCACAATAAGCAAGATAAGACCCTCATGAAGGATAAGAGAATTAGATTTTTTCTTACCATCCTTGAGCCTAGTAGCCAAGGAAGACAAAAGATAAAAATGAAACGAAACCAACCGTTTATGAAGAAAATGGTTTAGTAAAATGAAATGGTGAACAAACAAATTGGTGAATTTCCATCTAAAGTGAAATACCTCGTAGTGACCTTAACTATCTCAGCTCAAAGGGGTTCTATAGTCCAACGATCATAGCCACCAGATTTAGTCCTATCCACCTTATCCTTTTTATTGTCTTTGAAAAACAAGGAAATGACATTGTCCAACGCTTTGTGGTCTTTAAAGATCTTTCTACCATCTACAAGGAGACCAACAATCTGTGCCATAAAGTCTTCATAAATAACATTTTCAATCTTGAAAATTAATAGAGTCTCATTCTTCCATCATTTGACAAAATCTTTGGTAGCCTGTGGAAGCCATGAGCTTGTCCATATAAGGAGTGACCTCCCATAGAAATTTTACCCAAAGCTTTGGATCTTTTCACCATTTTTTGTAGGATCTAGTCTCTACTCAGTTTTTGTCTCCACCCATTATCTTAGAGGGAGCACCTAACTTACAACACGGAAAATTAGCCACACTATGAATAGGGGAAAAATAAAAAATACACAAAGTGAAATAGAGGTTAAATAGGTAATGTAAAGATTTGCTCTTAGAAATACCCATAATATGCATGACTTCAATGGAAAAGTGACAAATGGGTCATTATCAAGCTCTAAGGTGATACCACCTTAGCAAGTGATGATTTCATGGTTTAAGATATTAATGACTTCAAAGAACAAGGGATCATTAGAACCCCATCCATGACTAGCCCCTAAGGACATACCAAGGTTTGCAAAGAAGTTTGCAGCTGAATTTACCTCATGATAGATATGAGAAATAACACACACATCAAAGGTGTTAATAATATTAATGAAATCTAGGATCACACCATGAATCTAGTCAAACTAGACTTTTGGGCATGCTTCAAACAATTTATAACATTGAGGGAATCACCCTCAAGCCAGACCTTTTGAAGCCTTTGGAATGAGATAAATTTAAAGAGATGTAGGATGCCTTTGCTTCAACAAAGTGGTTTATCTAGGTTCCTAGATGGAGTGCCACCACTAAAACAAACCCACCATTATGATATATCGACACCCCCCCACTTCTAACATGCCCTAGATTACCCTTGGATGCCCCATCAAAGTTAACCTTAATCCAATCCGTTGGAGGAGATCTCCAAACAATATTATCTCTCAGTTTCTTAGCATTCAAAATAGGATTGGAGATATTAAAAAGGGAAGTTCCACTTAGAAGCCACTTACTAATCATAATAAAACACCAAAGCCTTGGGAGCCATCAATTACACCTCTAAGAAAATTCTTCTTAATCAAAAAAGAAATTTTAAAAGAAAGATTTTGGGTAGAAAGACACCCAAAGCAACATGAGGCAAAATAAAGAGACAAAAGAAACAAAAGAAATGGATTCAAGGAAGGAGCACACCATTGAGACCAAACATTATGAATTGACTAAGGAAATAACCAAATGAGATTCCATAGGGAAATAATCTATGACCAAACTTCCAAAACATAGTCACACGAAACAAAAGATGGAAAGAGCTTTGAGAATCCTTCTAACAAAGAAAACATCTATTGGAAGTAAAACAATACTCTTACAGAGATTATCAATATTAATCACTTTATTCTGAGCCAACAATCGAAATAAAATTTTGATGTTAGGCATAAGCTTTGGGTTCCACGACTATGCCCAAAAAGGAAGCAAGTTGAGTAAATCAAGCTACTCGAGAAAATCACTAGAGAAATTGATCGAAATTGAAAACTTACCATTAGATAAATAATTCCAAACCATTTGATCATCCAAATAAGAGGAAGGGGTTTGAACATAAATCAAATTTGGTAAATCAAGAAGAACTGAATGAACACAAGATAAGTCTTTCCATTTACCACCAACAATACAATCAGCTATAAAACAACTAAGCCTCTTAATACAAGCTTCTTTAAAAGGAGAAGCCTAAGGGATATCCTTGAGAGGACAATTACCAAACCACCAATCATCCCAAAATAGAACGTCGTTACCATTTCTAAGGCACCATCTTAACCCCTCCAAGAACACAAATCAAGATTTTAAGATATAATTCTAGAGTACATAACCATATGAGGCACCAAGTTGATCAATAACAAAGTCTTGGGGAACATTATAATTACTAAGATATTTACTCAAGAAAATCTGGGACTTTTCATTATTGACAAGGAACAACCTCCAAACTTGCTTGGCTAACAGAGAAAAGTTAAATTCTTTAATTCTTCAAATTGTCAAACCCCCAAGCCTCTTGGGAAGGAAAACTTGATCCCACTTCATAAGATGCATTTTTTTCTTCTCTTTTGTGCCAGGCCATAAAAAAATTCCATTATCTTAAAATTTGCTAGGGATCTTAAAAATACTTATAGCATAGACATGAAGATTCTAAAGAGTCACCTTGATAACTTGAAGCTTGCCAGCTTGGCTCAGTAGCATCCCCTTCCACCTAGAAATATTGGATTAAAACTTACATCTAGAATCCTATCCCAAAGAGAGTCCAAAGAAATTTTGGAACATAAAGGAAAATCCAAAGTGGAGCTCAACCAAAGAACAATCCAAGATCCTAGAAATCCTCTGTTTCTTATGCTCAAGCATATTAAGAAAGATGATTAAACTCTTAGGGAAGTTGATTTTCTACCTCGAAGTAGCCTCATAAGACATTAGAATGACCCTTAACTATTTCTCCTCAGAAATTGAAGCCTCCCCCATGATGAAAATATCAACGACAAATTATTGGTGAGAGCAAATCTAATGAGAAAAAGCGAAGAGGCCCTTAAAGTCCCCCTCATAAACAACCTACCAAGAGTTTCCACCATAATAATAAACAGAAAGGGGGAAATAGGATCCCCTTGCCTCAATCCTTTGGAACAAGAATCTAGAGGGGGAGCCATTAGCAATAATAGAACATTTAGGAGTAGGGACCAACTACCAAACAATTTGAACCACTTTGTTGCCAAAACCAAAAGCCTTAAGAACCTTGAGAAGAAAGAACCAATTCACTCCATCATAGGCCTTCATGAGATTCTCAAATTAGCTAGGGAATCTTGGGCCCCTTACTATTCCAAGGGTCAAAACCTGACTCTTTATGCACTAAAATCTCAACCCCCCAACTAGAATTGTAGGGGGGCTATAATAGCAATTATAGTTGTTGCCATGTTACATATAGAATCACCTGGGGATAGGAGGGCCCCCTCACACCCACAATTTCTATAAAAGGGGGGGCATAGTTGGGTGTGTGGGAAGTATATTTCATCTTAATTAATTAAGAATTATAAGAAATCATCCCACCCACTCCCTTCCTTCTTGTCTTAAAAGCTTGACTATGTTCGACCAATGGCTAAGTGCTTCATTATTGTCCATTGGAGGTGGGGAGGAGTATTTAAAATTTATATGTTGATTATTGGGGGTAAGAGGATCGAATCATATCTATTGATGAATTCAAAAGGAACCCATCTCTTTTATTCATTGCGAGAGAGTGAATATTTTAATAGAGTCAAGAATCTGGCACCTAGTGACAAAACCATTATGTTACCCAAAGATGATGGAAGGAAAAACCTCCTTAACCTTAAGTACAAAGAATTTAGAAAAGGTATTACAAATAGAATTGCAAAGGTTGATGGGATGGAAGTCACCAAAATATTACTCTCTAGCTTTCTTTGGGACAAAGATAATGAAAGTGGTATTCAACTCCTTGAGAAAAAATTTGATCCCAAAAAGTTCCTTAGCAACATCTAAAATGTCCTTGGCAAATGTATCCCAAAAATATTGGAGGAAAAATATCAGGAAGCCATCAAGCCCATGCAATTTGTTCCCCTCAAAGAAGAAGACAGTTCTTCGAACAACCTCCACAAATGGAACACAAAAAAGGGCCTCACCAACATAGTCTAGTGAGAGTAGACAGAGAATAGGAATAAGAGGGTATCCAATATGGGGAAATGAGGGTCTAGTCAAGCTTAATCTGAATAAGGGCCTCACCAACATGCTTATTGGACTAGGTAAAAGACACTCCCTGCAGATCCAAATCAATCAACTCATAATCGTTTAGAAAATTAAGCAGGTCCAGATGACTATAATCAAAAGTCTAAGATCCACCCTTTTTCTCCTTCTCCTTCAAAGGAGTATTAAATCTCCCATAATCATCCATTTTTCATTTTGAAAGCAGTCTTTAAAAGATTAAAGAGAGTACCAAAGTATTTTTTTTATCTATTTTATTATTTAGGGCATAAATATTCAATATGATCCAAGCAATATCATCTCTTATATAGGAAAAAAGAGTAGCAAGAGGATTCAAATCAACATGTAATTCCAGGTTCCTGACATTTCTAGGGTTCCAAAAGGTAGTAATACCTCCAAAGGCCCCATAAAAATTACAATAATGAAAGCCACAATCTTTCAATAGGTGGAACTAAATCTTTTCCAATTTATCACTCTACATCTTGGTCTCTTGAAAAAGAAAATATCAGGTTTGTGATCTCTAACAAGGTTAGTTAAGAGATCATGTTTGTGAGATTTATTTTTCCCTCTCATATTCCAAGATATAATCTTCATTGTGATTTTTGAGGAGTTCTCTTCAAGCAAATCTTAAACAGGGTTTGTTGGGTTCCTTTTGCCATGTCCATTTTGCTTGCCTTTTCTCTACTTTGCTAGGACACGGGTCCACCTTGTCCTCTAAAGTCTGAGACATAATCTTATTTTTTCCTATTTCTAGCCATCATACCTTGGCTAGAAATAGGAAACAAAGGATTTCTCCTACACTTCAATTTGACCACTGCAAAACGAGGTTCCTCTAAAACAATCAAAGAACCAGAGACCAAGTTTTCTTGGAAATCAAACTAGGTAACACCAACCTCGGGGAAAACCTCAGTCATTTGATCTTTGTCACACTTTGTGGCATCAAAATCCTTATTTGATCCATTTATCTAACAACCTACCTCAAAAGGACCATGAGGTCTCAAATCTCATCACCACCAACACTCAGAAAAACCATTGTACATTCCCACCCTCAGTGGGGGATACCAGAGCTCTAACATTATTTTAAATTGAGGATCTTACGTAAAATTTGATAGAAAATTCCTATGACTAATTTCAACATGCTTTATGGCCAAAATTAACCATCTAAAGTAAAAAACAATAACTTATATTATTATTATTATTAGGATGCATCTTAAAATTCTCTCACTTGTTAAAGACATTGCAAGAGTAAATAGAATACCAACATTGTTAAATATTTGCTAGGGGTCAAGAGGTCCATAGTCTTAATACACCACCTGAAATACCTTGTGCTTATTGGATTTTTCAAAGAATTTGTAATATTATGAGAGTACCAATTGTTGACAAGGAAATCGGGTTAAGAAACTAATGAGAATGAATGTTAATCTAAGCTAATCACAAAACTTAAAGAAACATGTAAAATCAAACCTAATCTAACCAACAAAATTACCAAAACAAAGCATGATCAAAATATGAACCAAACCATCCATTCTCATGCTCGCTCAATAAAACTCTGTTTGTTCTCCTTTCTTCTCTAATATTGATGTGGCTCTCTAAATGCAAGGTGCATTAATGTAGATGAAATCAATTAATGTGATAATGAGATTACTAGAAGTGTGTTTATAAAAACCAAATTGATAGAGTAACAATGCTTAATAATTAATTCCTAGATGATTCAACAAAATAACGATGCTAAAACTAGATGATTTGAATGAAGAAAGAGGTCTCCTTTTATAAAAATATAAATTTCGATAGATGGCCAGGATTGAATTGATTTTTGGGTCATCGAATGGGCGTGATCAAGCACACAACAAAGATGCCATTTAGGAGATGGATGGAAACGAAAAAAGGCAAGGAGAAGATATCATGAATAATTAATAAATAAAATCATTAATTATCTCCTCATGAAGATCAAATTATCATGTTGGAGAGATTATGGACCTTTAATAATTAAAAATTATTAAATATCTCCATATGTGAGGATAAATAGAAGAATTAAAAATAAAAAAATCAATAATTATCCCCACATGAAAGGATAAATAGAGATAATTAATAAATAATATTTATTAAATATCTCTTCATAAAAAGGTAGATATTATAGTGATGCAAAGGCAAGAGAGTTAATTGCAAACTTTCAGATAAATGTATGATAAGGACCCAAACCCCACACTCCTAAGGTGTTTCAAGTGCATCAAATACCTCTAAGAGGCTCAAAACCTGCCTTTCATTAAGCCAAGTGGCTCCTCTGCCTCTACACCATTTAAACACTCCCAAGAAACATATATCTAAGGTTCTCAAGTCATCAAGTCTTACTTTATCAAGATAACCCAAGTACTTAGCTTGCAACTAGGCCTAAGCTCCTGCTAGCCTTGCAAACACTGTTTTAGGCAATTATCTCCCAAAAGTTGCAATACACCAGACAAATAAATCACTGATTAGGATACCCTTTTTAGCCAAAAATAACTTATCCAAATATTAGGTACTATTACTTTGGACCAACAATCACAAAAACTCACTGTCCTATGTACCCGGTAGGCTAATTAGGTCAAATTTGCAAAGGAAGTACTCACAAAACACATCTTCAGAAGGAACCCTTCCATACAGTCTTTGGTTATGATCCCAAACCAAGGATTTTCTAGGGTTTATGGCCAGGTTATGATTCTTTATACCCTAACTCCAAAACCCTCTCTAATTCACCCTTAAACCTAGGGCTTGCTCAAAAACCCATCAAAACTCACTTCCAGAATCAAATGAATGTTGATTCACCATGTACTCAATATATAATTACTATATCAAACACAAAAATATCCCCTCCTTAAGGCCAATATGCTACTTCTATAGTCGTGGCACCAAAACCATGCATTTTTAGTTAATCCTCCACAATGTACATCAAACTTTCACTCCTTCCTGTCATTAAAGTGTTAGTAACGTATGATACAATTTAGGGGTGATCCAATCCATAGGAAACAGAGTCTTACATCTATGGTTGGATCATTATTTCAAAAGGAAACCAAAAAAACAATAAACAAAAGACTGCAGACTTAGGAATGAACAATGCAATGTGTGATCCCATGGTTTATTGAACCTTTAGCGGACTACAAACATGTAAGGATGCACAAAAACCACCCTCACTTCATTAGAAAACCAATAGAAAAACTACTTTAGTGCAAAGAAAATGCGAAACCACAAATTTGTAGGAAAATAAATGAGTTTTATTATTGTTTGAGTTGCAGTCTGTATAACCCTGTACTCCCTTGTGCTCTCTCTCATACAAATGCCTTTTAGGGCTTTAAATAGGCCTCCAAAAACTGCCCCAACTGATCCATATAGTTATGTGTCATTACAAATGCTTAAACAAGCATATTTTATCATTTCCCACCAAAATGGCACTAGCCATTAATTTCAAATATTTGAATGAAAAATTCTTATTAAACAACCTATTATGAATTCTCTCAAAGATAATGACTCTTAAAGGATCAAATTTATTTATCCAATAGGTCTAAACACTTTTAAGACCATTGCCAATCTTATAACCCTGAAATCCTATATTTGGTCCTATGGTCCTTTTAGGCCCATTAGGACAATTAACCATTACATTAGGATCATTACAATGAAATGTCATAATTGGCTTTAGGATATCAAAATTGAGTCTATTAGACCCATACACCTCCTTTTCATGCTTCCATGGTATCCTCCAAGTTGTCTTCTTGTCAGGGGCTCCTGCACCATACTACCCCCCAATGAAAAATCTCTTGTCCCAAGAGAACAAATCTTTTGTGTTCAAATCTTGTAACTCTGGTGATGATTGTTTGGTACATGTTTGCACCTTGTTCAACTACTCAAATGGGACTCTCCTTCTTCTTCAACTTGCATCAATCTCAAAACAAGAATTATCACTCAAAAACTTATGTTTTGGTCCCCTCATGGGACTGTCTTTTTTCTACCCTTACTACCTTCTATCATCTGCTATTTGATCTGCTTTTTGGTGAACACCAATGTCACCATTACTGCCTCTCTTCTGCACTTCAATAGGACACAAAACCGATCCCACCAATATACCATCCATACTACTATTCCATGATATATCTATGCTTACTAACTTGCTGTCATCAACCACCATCTTTTGCTTCACATGAGGCTTATCTCCGACCTGCAAATTCAAATGCATTGGATCTCTAAAACATATGGCACTTTTTTCATTTGTGTCAACAAAATTCAAAGGATTCATAAAAAAAATTTGCCCATCTTTATGCACAAGGTATCTATTAGTGTAGCCATCATGCATTGTCTTTCTCCCATACTGCCAATGTCTTCCTAGGATTAAGTATGCACAAGTCATAGGTACCACATCACACAAAACCCTATCATGATATTCCCCAATTGAAAAACTGACATATTCTTGTTCCCTAATGAGGATATGTTGTTCTTTGCTGACCCAAGTAGCATAATAAGGACATCTATGCGGAAATTTTTTTAAATTAAGTTTATTGACCATCTCATAGGAAACCAAGTTATTATGTGAACCTAAATCTACAATCAACTTACAAATTTTTCCTTGACACAAACACCGAGTTCTGAAAATGGATACCTTAGGCTCTTCTTGTTGCTGCAACTTGTCTTTGTTAAGCATGAGGAATTCCCCTTCCAACACTGGACTTGCTTTCAATGGTTCATTTTCTTCTTTATTTTCTTCTTCTTGTATCAGGTTGACTCTCTTATCCCTGCCTTTGTCTGATTGTTCCCACTTAGGACATTTAAAGGAAGGATGCCCCACTTCATTACAATTGAAGCATTTGCCTTTGAAAGTGCCTCTACCTGCCCCAAATCTTCCACCTCCTTTGTATCCTCCTCTTGAATAAGAAGTTATCTCTTTTCCTTTCTCATTGTTGTGTCCTTGTTCCCAATTTGTTCTACCACCTCTTCCTCTTCCTCCTCTTCCACCATTCCCTTGTCTTTCTTGCTTCCTCTTCAACTTCTTTTCTACTCTAATGGCCAATTGAAAACATTCTCCCAGCATCCTAGGCATCTGCAAACCTATTTCATCTTCAAGGTTTAATCTTAACCCATTCAAGTACCTTGTTATCTTCTCTTCTTCATCCTCTAGACCCCCTCTGATTCTAATCTTATGAAATTGCTCAGTATAGGACATCACATCCATGTCCTTTTGCCTCAAATTTTGGCTCATCTTCTTCACATGAATTATATAATCAGATGGTAAAAACTGATCGTTAATCAAACCATTCATTCTATCCCATGTTGTGACCTTTTCCAATCCTCTAGCCATCCTCTCATTATGTATATCAGACCACCATGTCAAGGTTGTACCTCTCAACTTAGTTTTGGTAAACTTCACTTTCTTTTCTTCATCCATTTCCTCAAATTCAAAATAGTTGTCTAAGGCATCTAACCAACCTAAGACTTCTTCACTATCCATCCTCCCTTGATAAATAGGCAGGTCAATGTTATTCTTACCTCCACCTTGGAATCACTTTAGAAATCTCACCAATCTCTTCTCTTCAGGATCTTCTTCTCCCCTTCTAGGTTCTTCATGCCTTTCCCCTTCATCGTATGCTCCCACTTCTTCATTCATCTCCTCTCTTCTAGGTTCTCCCCTTTATTTCTCTAAGGCTTCAATCCTTGCTAGAAGTTGTAACCTATCTCTCCTTTTTTGTCTATCCTCCCTATCCTTTGCTGCTTCCAACTCACTCTTTTCCCTCTTCTCTCTTTCAAGGGCTTCTCTCAACTCCTCTATCTCCCTAGCCATTTGAATTTTAGGTGCCATGTTATCAAAACCTTCCCTCAAAGATCTACTCACTGCTCTAATACCAATATGATGTGGAGGCAAGAGGGTTAATTACAAACTTGCAGGTAAATGTATGATAAGGACCCAAACCCCACACTCCTAAGGTGTTTCAAGTGCATCAAATACCTCTAAGAGGCTCAAAACCCGCCTTTCATTAAGCCAAGTGGCTCCTCTGCCTCTACACCATTTAAACACTCCCAAACAACATGTATCTAAGGTACTGAAGTCATCAAGTCTTCCTTTATCAAGATAACCCAAGTACTTAGCCTGCAACTAGGCCTAGGCTCCTACTAGCCCTGCAAACACTGTTTTAGATGATTATCTCCCAAAAATTGCAATACACCAGACAAAAAAATCATAGATTAGGATACCCTTTTTAGCCAACAATAACTTTTCCAAATATTAGGTACTGTTACTTAGGATCAATAATCACAAAAACTCACTATCCTTTGTACCCGATAGGCCAATTAGGCCAAATTTGCAAAGGAAGTACTCACAAAAGACATCTCCAGAAGGAACCCTTTCATACAGTCTTTGGTTACAATCCCAAACCAAGGTTTTTCTAGGTTTTATGGCTAGGTTAAGCTTCTTTATAACCTAAATCCAAAACCCTCTCTAATTCACCCTTAAACCTAGGGCTTCCTAAAAAACCCATCAAAACTCACTTCTAGAATCAAATGAAGGATGATTCACCATGTCCTCAACATATAATTACTATATCAAACACAAAAATAGCCCCTCGTTAAGGCTGATCTTCTACTGCTATAGTTGTGGCACCAAAACCATGCATTTCGAGTTAATCCTCCATGGTGTACACCAAACTTTCACTCCTTCCTGTCATTAAAGTGTCAGGAACTTATGATACAAGTTAGGGGTGATCCAATCCATAGGAATCATAGTCTTACATCTGTGGTTGGATCATTATTTCAAAAGGAAACCAACAAAATAGTAAACAAAAGACTGCAGACTTAGGAATGAACAGTGTAATGTGTGATCCCATGGTTTATTGAGCCTTCAGCGGACTACAAACATGTAAGGATGTACATAAACCACCCTTACTTCATTACAAAACCAATAGCAAAACTACTTTAGTGCAAAGAAAACATGAAACCATAGATTTGCATGAAAATAAATGAGTTTTATTGTTGTTTGAGTTGCAGTTCGTACAACCTTGTACTCTCTTGTGCTCTCCCCCATACAAATTCCTTTCAGGCCTTTAAATAGGCCTCCAACAACTGCCCCAACCGATCCATATAGTTATATGTCATTACAAATGCTTAAACAAGCATATTTTATCATTTTCCACCAAAATGGCGCTAGCCGTTAATTTCAAATATTTGAATGAAAAACTCTTATTAAACAACCTATTATGACTTCTACCCAATTCTAATGACTCTTAAAGGATAAAATTACTTTATCCAATAGGTCTAAACACTTTTAATACCATTTCCAATCATATAACCCTGAAATCCTCTATTTGGTCCTATGGTCCTATTAGGCCCATTAGGACAATTAACCATTACATTTGCATCATTACAACAAAATGCCATAATTGGCTTTAGGATATCAAAATTGAGTCTATGAGACCCATACACCTCCTTTTCATGCTTCCATGGTGTCCTCCAAGTTGTCTTCTTGTCAGGGGCTCCTGCACCATATAGAGAATTAATAAATAAAATTTATTGATTATCTCCATTTTAAAGCAAGATAAACATGATCAATTATTAAATATAATTTATTAATTTATTATTCATATTTATGGGTTTGATAATTAAATAAAATTAATTAATTTAATTAATAGGCAAAAACGATAAATAAATAAATATTAAATCTATTTATTTACTTTTTAGAAGAAGGGCTTGCAGGAAAGGAGGATAAGTTGGGATGTGTGGATTCATGCTTGGAGACATGGATGATGCATTAAAGAGCTTGATGTGCTTTTAGAAGCTAGTTTTTGTTGGAAATTGACACTCAATTGGTTGGTTTCACTATGTTGTCATTGATGGCAACATGGTATTGTGTTTCGACTTCATGTTTTGGCTCTATGGTGTACCGACAGGCACTTCACAGATACTTCACTGACACCAGCACCAACAGGTCAGAGGGATTTCCTTGGTCACTGACAATGCAAGCCAACATGGTTTAGTAAAGGGTATCAGTATTGAAGGCCGACATATCTTGGATTTGGCATCGACAATTGATTTTATGCATTTATGTTATCTGGCCGACATTTAATTTGATATTGTAAATATCTTTGTAAGCTGACATAAGGCATGCAAAGTTGTATAGGGTATATAGGACAGTTTGATAGATAATTTATTTTTTATATATAGAGATAGAAGAGACATATGATATGAGATTATGGATATGTGAATGTAATATGATATGAAATATATTAGAGAGATCATGTATGTGAGGAAATTCTGGTAAAGGGTTTAGGGTTTCAGACCGGAACAAACAGAGCTTAAATCGGAATTGTATACTGGCATAGAAGATGCTATCTTAGAAGTTCACACTTACCTGGGTTTTAGTCTGGAGTTTCATGTATTCAGTGAGGCTCCTTTTGTGATTGAGCAGTGTGCTCTAGGCTGTAAGCCTTCCTGCAAGTGCAGGCTCCTCATATTTTGTAATATCTCTTCATATGGCCAGGGGATTGATATTGTGGGTCACAAATCCCACCATGGTTTTTCCTCTTTGAGGTTTTCCATGTATAAATTTGTGTTATGGTTCTTATTTATGTGATTGGCTTATTTATTTCTTTACTTCTTTCAATTTTGTATGTACTGGTATACCGGTTGGTTTATGCATATTTTAATAAGGCTAAAAATTATCATTCTGGTATAACATTGATTCGCCTTCCCCTCTTAGTGTTATTGGTTTTCAACAATTGGTATCAGAGCCTTGTGCCTCAGAGGAAGTTTAACAGCTTGAGGAAGATCTTGAAACTGGAATCCATAGATATGGCTTTGGAGAAACAAATTGAGATGGTACTTGAAGATTATGATGCTGAAAGATTGAAGAACTTAAAGCTACAAGATGAATTGAATTTTGCTAAGGAATTCATTCTTGTCCTACAAGAGAGGCTATCATCTATTCAAGCTAGGAGGAAGGAACTTTTGCAAAGTCAGGATGATGAAGAGAAAGATGCACTTAAGGAACAATGTCAGAAATTGAGTCAGGGAGATTGGAGATTCTAGTGGACTTGGATTTGAGCAAGGATAGAGTTTTGGTACTGCTAATGAGGATCAAAACCATAAGTCACCAGTAAGCCAATTTAATGCTTATAAATTCAATGGTAGATGTTTTGTTTGCAATAGATTTGGTCACATGGCTAGGCAATGTAGAAACAAAGCAAATTAGAACCCTGATTCTACTCCCAGTAAATGTTCTAAATGCAATAAGTTTGGTCATAAGACAAAAGAGTACATAATGAATGTTAAATGCTATGCATGTGGAAAATTTGGACATATGGCTAATCAGTGTAGGTCAAGCAATTTCACTGATTTTAGCAAAGCAATTCAAAAGAACAATGTTACATGTTATGCATGTAATAAGGTTGGACATATTGCTAAGTTTTGTAGAAGAAGAAATCCATCGTTTAGTAATGGAGGATCAAATGAGAAAGGAAAAGAGAAGGTTAGTGAAATTTGGAAAGATCATACTTAGAGATGGGTTAGGAAGACTGAAAAACAATCATCAGATGGGAATGTCCCGGTTACTTATCCGACAAAAGAGGCTGCTCCTGCACTGGCAAGGAGCTCATCTGATAACTGAGGCAGATGCCTTAGGGGTAGGAAAAATTCATGAAGATGTTGCATATGCCCCGGGAAGAGGTTCTGGAATATGTTCCATATATTGGAGATGATAATCCAGCGTGGATATGTTGTGAGTGAGATCCGATATCTTTCACCAGTAGTCATTTATGTCAATGGAAGATTAGGGTATTTCTCAAAGGTTAAAAGGTTGAATACACTTTATTGTTAATCACCATGCATTTAGAACAATTTCAGAGCGATTAAGAGTGACTAATTGCGATCAAGGCAGTTCAAAGTGACTAAGTGCGATCAAGGCAATTCAGAGCAATCAGATTTCTTCTTGAGCGATCTCACGACATTTGGAAGATTTTGTTGGAGGTATTCACTGAGAGCGATCAAAAGGTATTTATCTTTAAACATGGGAGCGGGATTATCATCTATTCCTTCGTTTGTTTCAAACCCAGCTGTAGTAGAGGTCAAGGACCACCCCAAGCCAATTTTCAAACGGTATCCACATGTGGCTACCTTGGAAGATTTGGTTGGAGCATTTTCTCGCGTTTTGGAGGGAGTTGTCTATGTAGAGGATGTTAGGGCGTATATTCACTATCACATCGAGGAATTGGGAACTTCAAAAATTAAGGACATGTATATGAGTGAGCTGATGAGAGAATCTGGAAAGATGAAACTGACATTCAAGCATATTGAAGACCTAGGGTTTACTGACATTTTGAATATTCCTGAATTTGAGGATAAGATAATCAGATACGTTCTGAGTAGAGCACATGGGAATTTATATGGCTAAACAAACCTTACAAAATCACCAAGGAAGCCATCCAGACAATCACTGGTTTACCATCGGTTGGACAACATCCAAACAAGAAGGTTTCAAATAATTTTGTGAGAAAGATCACTAGCGCAACATTTGACAAAAGATCCATGAAAGTGAGCACTATCACTGACACACACATCAAATTTGGTAGCATGATCATCGGGTATAAGATAACTCAGTCAAAAAGACTAAATTATGTTTCCAGTTAATGCATTTTGGCTGCATACAAAATGATGAGAGAATATAAAATTAGATCTATGTAGTTGGATGCTCGATGAGTTGTTGATAAATCTAGGGAAGATTAAGGGTGAAAAGAAGGGTACATTTCGGTATGGAAACTTGATAGTTTGCCTGATGTTAAATTTCATGAATGATATACCTAGTTCTGGTAAGAGGCAATGTGCTTTTGAAATCTCGGTAGGGAGACAATTGAAACAGTCAATTGTTGCTTTAGGAAGCCAAAGAGATGATAAGGTATGGGGGTATTTTAAAGCATTCCAAAAATCTATGAGGTCTAGGGTAAGGGTACTTGAGCATATTGTAGAAAAACATTCTACTAACATATACTTTATGGTAAAGAAGGATGAGAGACTCATGGAAGCAGTTAAGCCCCGAAATATTTGGATTGAAGAAATGGGCTATGAGGTGGATACACAGATTCTTGATGCCTATGCAAAAATGTTGATTGCTGCACCAATAGATGAGATAGAGAAGCCCTATGGTACTGCATGACAAAAAAATCAAGAGGTTGAAACATAGTTCAACCGGAAGAAAAGAGAGAAATGGGAAGGAAAAGCAAGCAAATTTGTGGAGAAGGTCTCAAAGGACATTAAAGCACTAATTGATGCTTTCTCGGAGAAAGGCAGAAAGAGAAAGGATCCTAAAGTTCATATTGATCCTGTTATTGTAGAATCAGAATATGAGGATGACACACCGTTAGCATTTAAGAGGGTTGTTAGGAAGAAAACAAAGGAAACAAAGGCAGAAGCTAAGAAACAACCAGTTAGGAAGGTTACAATCAAAATACTGACACAAAAAAAAGCACCTAAAGCTACACCTACAGCTGCATTTGGTACTGCAAAGAGGAAGAAGAATGATGACACTGATTCTGGTAAGGTTCCACCTAAAACTTGTGCATAATTAGTAGATGAAATCACTAAAGATGGCATGTTGAAGAATGTTCAATTTTACTATGATCACTTAGAGGAGGATGAACAAAGAGAGGTAGAGGAAGCAGTCCTATTATACTTGGATATTTATAAGAAAGCCTTAATAGAAATAGAAAATCAAATACCAACTGAATTATATAACATGTTAGATGCTAGAAGACTGTCGGCTATGCAAGAGGATAAACACATTAAAATTCAAGAGTTATTATCTATCTATGTTACTATTGCTCCTGATGAAATGGAGAAGACACTTGAGGCGGCAGAAAAAAAAGTTTTAAATAGTAAACATAGGTTAACTAGTCTGATGCTAGGAAGAGTAAGTCAAATAATAAAGGAGACTTAAAAAGCATGGGTCAAATTTCTTGAAGAAAATAGGGGATTCTTTACTTCACTGGAAACCAAGACAAACACTGTATTTACTTTGGTTGAAGGAAAAGGAAAGGGGATTATGGGTACTTCACCCACAGTTTTGAAAAATATTAAGATAGTGGAAATTGAGCCCTCGGTAAATACAAGTGTACAGAAAAATATTGAGATACCAATTAATACAAAGAGTGAACTAGCTAATATTGTATAGGATACTAATATTGAGGATAATAGTCCTCTGGATACAAATGTACAGATTGAGGTTATTGTTCCTACAAAGGAACTGATAGTTACACATATTGCACCAAGTGGAGAAGCCACCGGTGAAAATGAGGAGGCTATAAAAGACAAATCTTCAGAAGAGAAGGCATGGGAATCTGACAGAGAACCGGTTGTTGGTCCATCATTATTGTCAATTGAAACTTCACTGGTAGAAAAGAAAAACATCACAGAAATGAGTCCCACTGAACTGATGATGATGGTAGCACAAAAACTAATGAAGGAGGGATCCACAGATAAAGGGATTATAGATCAATCAATAATTGTTTCACACAGACTAGTCCTAGAGTGTAAGATTGAAAATGAAGCGAGACCATCTGACAATCTTAAGGTAATCACTGAGCATATCTCAAAGGACTTTCAATCCTTACCACAAATCTCAAACCGACAAGCACTAGAAAGGTTTACTCAGGCTAAGTGAGATGCATTTGATCAGGTAATTGAAACTGAGAAGAAAAAGATTGAGGAGAAGCTATTCTTGATAGAAAACTCTTTGAAACAATGTACAAATATATATAGGGTATGTTGTAACAATGAAATACTTACAACAAATATGGATAAAAGGATAAAAGAGGCTCAGGAGAAAATTGCAAGTATAGCTAACTCTTTTGATAGATTGTTTTCATTGACTACATCAATTGATGGTCAAGTTTTGATTTTGGAGAACCAAATTTATGCTCTTGAGAAGGAAAGAGACAAAATAATTAGAAGAGCCAGAAGTCTGAGAGGCTTGGTGAGTCCTTGGTTGGATTCACTCTGTGTACACAAGAAAGAATGTATGGATATGGTGGGAAAGCCCACACCGGAAAAGGTAAATGAAAAAGAGTCTTTTGCACATTTATTGAGTGGACTTGTATCTATTTCCAACACATTCAAAACCAGCTGGGATACTTATCTGGAGTTACTGGAGAAGGATTATCCAGAAATTTGTCAAGCTCTAGTAAGAAATTTTTGGGGACATTCACTATACAGTTCTTATTATTTGACATTCCTTTTTGAATTTTTGATGGCATTGATGTCAAAGGAGGAGTAGTATAGATGTGAAAAAGAATAAAAAGAGTTGCATACATTAGGGGGAGTTATGAAGTCATGGAGTTTTGGCGTATTTTGCATGTTCAGCTCAGGGAGAGCAGGGTAAGATGAAACCTTGACCATTTTTTTCACATGAGTGTTGCCATCAATGCCAAAGGGGGAGATTGTTGGCAATTGACACTCAATTGGTTGGTTTCACTATGTTGTTATTGACGGAAACATGGTAATGTGTTCCGACTTCATGTTTTTGCTCTATGGTGTACTGACAGGCACTTCACAGATACTTCACTGACACCGGCAGGTCAGAGGCATTTCCTTGGTCATTGACAATGCTGGCCGACATGGTTTAGTAAAGGGTATTGGTATTGAAGGTCAACATATCTTGGATCCGGCATCAACAATTGATTTTATGCATTTATGTTAGCTGGCCGACATGTAATTTGATATTGTAAATATCTTTGTAAGCCAACATAAGGCATGCAAAGTTGTATAGAGTGTAAAGGACAGTTTGATAGATCATTTTTTATATATAGAGAGAGATAGAAGAGACATATGATAGGAGATTATGGATATGTGAATGTAATATGATGTGAAATATATCAGAGAGATCATGCACATGAAAAAATTCATGTAAGGGTTATTCCGGTAAAGGGTTTAGGGTTTCAGACTAGAACAAACAGAGCTTAAACTGGAACTGTATACTGGCATAGAAGATGCTATCTTAGCAGTTCATACTTATCTGGATTATAGTCTGGAGTTTTATGTAGTCAGTGAGGCTCCTTTTGTGATTGAGCAGTGTGCTCTAGGCTGTAAGCCTTCCTACAAGTGCAGGCCCCTCATATTTTGTAATATCTCTTCATATGGCCAGTGTATTGATATTGTGGGTCACAAATCCTATCGTGGTTTTTCCTCTTTGAGGTTTTCCACGTATAAATCTGTGTTATGGTTCTCATTTATGTGATTGGATTATTTATTGCTTTACTTCTTTCAATTTTGTATGTACCGGTATACCGCTTGGTGTATGCATATTTTAATATGGCTAAAAATTATCATTCCTGTATAACATTGATTCACCCCCCCTCTCAGTGTTATTGGTTTCCAACAATTTTTTCCCTCACGAGGGTTTCCAATTATGAGTTCCATAAAACTCTTGTTATAAATGATACACTAATAATGTAAAGTATGTCAACAAACTCTTGTTATAAATAATACACTAATAATTTGAAATATGCCATAAAACTCTTATTAGCCCTTATTATAAATGATTCTCAACTAACTGATGTTATGTATGAAATTAATGTTTTCAAAAAATAAACATAGATATCTATGGTCAAACACGACTATTCTCTCACCCTATATTCTCTACATGGTGAATAAGATCTATAAGTACCTTTCAAGAGTTTTGAAAGATGTAGAAGTCAATATTGAAGGAGTCTCCTTTTGCATGATTATGAGATATTACAAATGATAATGAATTATCATTATCAAAGTATGTTGGGAACCATTTTTCAATATGAAAAGTAGGTTACCTAGGCCAATATTGTATAGATCATGGCTAAAGATGTAGAAGTCAACAATGAAGGAGTTTCCTTTTGTATAATTATGAAATATTAGAAATGGTCATGCATATCACTATCAAAGTATGTTGGGAACCATTTTTCTATATGGAATGTAGGCTACTTAGGCTAATATTATATAGATCATGGATAAATTTTTTTCCTATGCATGTTACAAAAGTACGTTCAATCAATAGGTGGTTGGTTGTAGATTATTTTAACTGGGCATTCTCAAGAACTTTCCCTGTTCATTTGGGTTGTCTTATTACTCCATTTCCTATTCCCCATTCATTATGTATCTTGTTATGGTACCCATCGCTTAATAAAATATCAAATCCTCATAGTAGGTCCTAGAGCGAATGACTTAAATCATACACATTGAGCTTTGACTTCTAGGCTTAAAAGTGTAAAACTCTCATCGTTGACTGATATTCTCTAGATTTAACATGTTGCTACTTGCGTGTGATTTAAGACTGACCATATAAGAATAGTACCATTATGAAGAATTGTATAATCTTAGATTATGTAGCTTAGTCTTTAAATTATCTTCTGTATTCAAGCTTGGAGATTTCTTTGTAGATATCTCTTTTATGTTAGTGTAGGCACCTTGGTAGTGCACAATAACTTGGGTGTGAAAGAATTAATCACTCATTTAAGAGTTTTAATCATTGAAAGCCCATTTTTTAATACTTAGAGATTGTTGGGCTGATTCTGATACCACCATCACGTCTAGAGAGTCCCAAAACACAGGCACAAACTTTTCATTTCATTAGAAGCAGACACCTCAAGCTCAAGAAAGTGAGATCCATTTTGATTCTTATTGCAACACAGAATATTTAGACAAATAAATGAAAGTAAAAAAGGAAAAAAAAATAGCAGAAGCCAAAAACGGGATTGTTGTAAGTCATTTGAGAAATTACTGGGTGGATCTCTTTTACCTATTGTCTTTTATTGGGCATTACATCATGGAATGTTTAGCTTACAAGGATATCCTGATCAATTATATTGAGACATTAAAATGAAACAGCCTGGGTCACTTGTTCGAAGAAGAGAAAATAATAAGGGTTGTAGATTTTCTGGTCAAGTTACACAGTAGAAGATCCAAGATGCAGAAAGAAAAAGGAAGTTTAGGTGTTGGGGTTTTGGATATACATGTTTCATCGTCGGATATTTTGTGGGTCCCATAGGCTGCTTGGCCTCGTGGATGTGATTAAAAATATTCGTTCTCAAACAACTGCCATTTTTTCTCTATTGGTAGTAGAAGACCCGTATTCAACGGCTTAAAGTGATGGGAGTCTATTGCACAACTAATGCTTGCATTGTAGGCATTTTTCATCCTATATATTCGTTATGTCACCATCAACACTCTTATTCTCCCAACTAATTAGGTCTTTTTCAAGATTCCTGGTCAAGATTCATAATAATTGGTCTGATATCTAAACGGGTTTGAAAATGTATTAATTTTGTGACTCTTGATCATTAAGGTTGTTTGGTCTTGTTTTTTATATTAAAAGCAACCAAAACAAGGGGGCTGACCTAGATACAAAACTAAAAAAGAGTGGCAAACCAACTGTCAGCAAAGCAACAACAAAATCACAACTCCCTAAAATTCCCTCTATCAAAAACTTTAATCATTTTATGCATATTCATCAGATATATAAAAGTCTTAATAAACGTTTGCCACATAGGGCAACAGATAGTTAAGTTCAAGCATAACTAGAAATTAAAACTATAAGCCGATAGGCCACTAGGGACGAACAAAAAACCAGAGATCCGAAACATAGAAGAAAATTATTTCTTTTTACCATGGATCCTCTTGGGGAGGAGCTTCCTAGCCCATTCCTTGGTGAGGAATTTGAAGAGGTCCCTGTAGTCTTCATCCTCCTTTCCTTTGCCTTTGATTGTGCTTTCCCACAGAAGACACAGAGTGGTCGTCGAGCAGTGCATAACATTCAAAGTAAACTTGGAGACGTCCCGCAGCTTGTTTTCAATGGCCTCCATTCTGTTGGTGATTTCCTGCAAGTTATCAAATATACCCTCCACTTTCTTACCCAATTTCGGTAGATTGTTGTCCTCTTCCTCCTTTATGCTACTCACTTCCTCCACCACCATCATCTTATTGAACTTGAGAGTAGGGGTCGAAGAATTGGTTTGTTGGTCTTGTTGTATTAATAAAATTCATTCATTTATTGACAATCTTGAGATTAGATTTGGATGGGTTTTGCTAATTTTCCAGAGAGGGTTTTTTGGTATTTTATACTTTAGATAGTACCTGTAGACGTATAAAAATGACCATATTCCTAAATGAATATTTTATGTTCATTTCTCTATTTAATTAAATCCAATTTAATTAAAATATCCGCATTCCTCTATTTAATTAAGTAAATTACTCAATTAA
Source organism: Cryptomeria japonica (assembly GCF_030272615.1). Lineage (NCBI taxonomy): Eukaryota > Viridiplantae > Streptophyta > Pinopsida > Cupressales > Cupressaceae > Cryptomeria > Cryptomeria japonica. The sequence continues at coordinate 220,243,625 of NC_081414.1, read as the reverse complement.
ATTCACTATACCATTTAATAGGATAAATCCATTTTATTCAATTAAAGCCCCTATCCACTTTTTAATTAAATTCAAATTTAATTAAAATAGTTATCCTAAATTAAATAAATATAATTTATTTAATTGCAACCAAATTGAATTAAATTCAATTAAAACCTATTTTCCCTCACCCACTTGCAAAATCCTACACCTCCCACTTGCATACATAACCCTCTTTCTAACCTCTTCTAGATTCTTCTAATCCTAATTAATTAACCCAAACCCATCCATTATCCCTTTCCCCTAAATTTGAGGAGGTCACTTCTCAAATTTGGAGTAAAGTCTTCAAAATGCATTAAAGCCTTTATCCATTGCCCCCAAATTTGGAAGGACTCTTACAAAGTTATCCCCAAAGTCTTCATAACCATTAATGGTTAACTCAAACCCTCTTACATGGTTAAAGAATTTCCATAAACTCAACCTCCATCTAACCCAAGGGTCTCATCAAGCATTTATTGCTTTGACCATGGTTATCCTTAAACCTTTGCACAAGAGTTTATCCTTTGGGTAAAAGCTTTATCCAATGGATAACCTTGACCTAACCTTAACCCTTAACCCCTAGGGTAACCGTGAGGTCTTCTCAAGCATTTAATGCTTCTTACACCTCCTCTCAACCAACCTTATCTTGACAATTGTCACCATTTCATTGGTGCCAATTGCAAACATGGATTCCCAACTTTCAAACTTGGCCCTTGATTAAACCTTTCAATCCTGGCCATCCATTGCCCTATTTTTGCTATAAATAGAGCTCTCATTCCTCCATTTTTAGGAGATCCAAGACTTTAGCATCTCACATATACTAAAATCCACTCAAGCTTTCATATTTTATATGCTCATCATTTAGCTTCTCTTTTAAATCAAGAATTAATCTAAATATGCTAATTTAGAGTATGTTCCTAATCATATAGTTTAAATCATGAACTAATATAGTATGCTAGGATAGTTTTGTTTACTAACCTTGTCATCTTATAGCTAGTTTATTGCATTTGTAGCATCATGCATAGCTTAGGATGCATCTCATATTAAAATCAACCAAAGCATCCCTCGTTCTTGCATTTGCCATCCCTAAACCATTTTGCTCAGTGATCTGAGAGCAAAAACATTGGTTTGAGGGACCGTGCAAGATAGAGAACCATGGAACCAACCTTGGGAAGCTGAGTTATACTTCGTGACTCCATAGCTTGCACCAAGAAGTCCTGTGGGTGTGTGAGCAAGGCTCCATAGAGCTCCGTTTTCCACATTTCGAGTTCTATCGTCCCGCTTTTCCCGCATACATTTCTGGCACCCACCGTGGGGCATTACCCCATTTATCAAATCGGTTTTGAAATATAACCACTTTTGCAGGTCTACGGAAAACGAGAATCAGCACATGGGAATCATTCCCTAGCGCATCTGGTCAACAGCCTAGCGCATCCAGTTCACTGTTCAGCGTGTTGGGTCCATCATCTAGCGCATCAAGTCCGTTTATTAGCGCATAAGAATATTAAATTTTTCTTGTAGGTCTCAGTGTGGGAGAAAAACAGAGCATCGCTTTCGGAACACAGAGTAGCGCACCAGAGAACAACGTAGCGCATCACCACTTTATTTTAGCGCATCACGGATATTTTGTAGCACGTACAGTTTGTTCTGTAGCACATCAAAAACAGACAGAAATCAAAATTTTAAAAATCTGTAACCGTGAGTAAAAAAAAATTAAAAAAATAGACTTGTTGAAGTCCACCAACCATCTAACATTTTCAACTTGTTTTCTTGCAGGATTCTAACAAATCTGTTGCAGATGGGAGCTTAAATTTTAAAAAATTTAAGATAGTTAGGATTTTCACTAACTAAGTTTAGTTAGTTTAAAATTTTAAACTTCTTCTATTCTTAAAAATTGAACTCACTTGTTTGCTTTGGGCTATAAAAAGAACCACTAAGTAGAACATTTCTTGCTTTCATAGGAGAAAACCTATTTTTGGGCTTTAAAAAGAATCAGACAAACATTTCTTTTTTGCAAAAATAGCTATAAAAAGAACCTCACTATCTTTTGGTGTATAAAAGGATTCATTTTCAATTTTTTTGCAAAGGAAAGAACCTCACCTAAAAGTTTTGTCGCAATCAACGAGGGAAGTTATTCCCCTTTTGTTTACCGATTTTTCTTTTGTTGACCAAATCGAACCTTTTGCTTTGTTGACTCGGTTATTTCCTTAGATTAAATAATCACTGATTTGGGGAAGTAAAATTAACACCATGCTTTTTTGGAGCAACATCTCCCAATAGAGGTTAGCAAATCATTTATCAGGATAAAAAGAAAAAATGTTTGCCTTGTCTTGAAAGTGGAAGGAATATGCTCTCCCCTTAACTGGGTGATCAAAAATCCAGACCACTCTTAAAAAGCTTTCTTTACTTCAAGCAGTAAATCCTTTAGCAGGCCTGCCTTCCTGAAGAGTTGGAATCAACTCTTAAAGCCATTTATGGCCGGTGTGAAGGGAACAACCTAAGTGGGAAACGACTTTGACGCCAAGTGTTCCAACCCACTATAATCAAAAGTGGAAAGTGACGAAAGTCCTTTTCAACAGTTGCGCACAGTGATTAGCCTTCCCCCAGTATCCTCGAGATATGTAAAGCCTTTGTTCTAAAGGTTGGGAAGCCTCCTAAGGGAGTTTATCACTGACGGCCGAACAGGAAGCCTGATTACAAACCATAGAAATAGAAACTTTGAACCAAGTCAGTAACCAGACATTTATAACATCATAGTGCAAGGGTGGGGAAGAATCCGCCCCCAAGATTACTCACCATATATCTCCCAAGATAACTACTCAATTGTGAAGCAATTCACTTTGAGTTAATTTCTGGCAAAAGGCAAAAAAACGGGCGCCCTCTAGGGGGTGACATGGCTGTTTGAGCTGACGGAGTATCGAGAATAGTGGGCTATGATGTTATTTATGACCTTTGAATAAAGAGTCTTTCTGAAGTGTATTTTTCATAGCCAAACCTGTTAAAACATTGAGGATTTGAACACATCCTCGCAGAACATACACTTTTTGTTAGATTAGGCAAAAATGGTTGTCTTCTTTATGCTGTGCTTGCATTTACTACTTCAGAAGATCATCCATCAAAGCTAAAAAACTCACAATCAAATCCAAAAATTACAAAGAAACCAACCAAAGGAAAAATCAGGGCAAATTAGTGCCTGGGAGCAACTCTTTAGCGCGTAGGGTATTTCTGTTAGCGCATCCAAGCATCAAGTTAGCGCGTCTGATCAAAATAGTAGCGTTTTATCCAAATTCCAAAACAGTGTTAAATAAATAGCGCATCGAGAAAATAGTCTAGCGCGTTGAAGCATCAGCTTAGCGCGTGAAAGCCAATTTTTAGCGCGTCACAAACCCATATTAGTGCATAGCCTTTCAAAACAGATAGAAAACAAAATTTTAATAGTCAAAACTTTAGCACGTGGTTGGGGGCAGCCTAGCGCGTGTGGTCCTTTATTTAGCGTGTGAAGTAAATTGGGTAGCGCATCTTGTCTCTGTTTTAGCACATGACCAAAACCAAAAAGACAGGGGGCAAAACAGTGAGGAATTTTGAAAATTTTGAAAACATCTTCAGAAGCCTCTTTTTATCAGCATCATTTTTCATCAAAGCGGAGTAGCGAAAATAAAACTTTAAAAGCTATTTCTTGAGCAAAGTTTGTGTCAAAACAAACGTTGTAAAAATCCGAAACTGGTTGCATGATAAAACATATCTATCCTATCAAAATCCGGAAACCTCATCACGAGTATCAAAAGAATCCTTTACCATCTCACGGATTTCATCTCAAAAACACTTGTTTAAATTTTTTTTAGGTTGTCAAATCAAGTTTCCATATCGAGAGACTTTTATCCATATCATTTGACACGCTTTGTCGTGAAGAGGCATCTAAACCTGAATTCACTTTGATAGAGTAAAACTTGAATTTTCAAAACAAGATCAACTAATCCAAAACAAATCGAAGGAAACCATTGATCACTTATGCATGACTAATCCCCATATTTTGAGAAGAAATAATCTTTATCGTAACATCACGTTGAAGAAAAAGCAACCTAGTTTTTCCAAATTCATCAAGAGAAACAAGTTTTTATACATCGATCGTCAACTCTTCAAATCTCATCGCGTATTCCTTCATCACGTCAAACATTATATCCAAAACAAATCCAACGAATTTGACAAAGAGCCTTTAAAGACTAGGGCATATTGTCAAAAATCCGCTTTTAATCAAATCATAAACCATGGAGGGAGGATCAATCTGACATTCTTTCCCGATGAGTGTATCACTTATAAGACACCCCAACTTGAACCACCAACCCCCAAGCAACATATCAAAGAGGATTTTGTCCCCTTCATCACCGAAAGTTTCTACTAAAATGCCTGTTACTCGCTCTAAACAAAACCAACAAAGCGAGGCACAAGCAGAGTCCAGTATGAATCGACGGTTGTTGAATCCTTTTGAAGGATCGCACCCAGAGGATACTGAAATTTCTGAAGAGCTTCTTCAAGAATGTCAAGAAAGCACTTCGTTCCAAAAGCTTGTAGAAAGGCTCATGGAAAATGACAAAGAAAAATATTTTCTCATGCTCACAAGTAAAGGAGTAAAACTCCCTGAAAACCTTGACACAGATGTGTTTAGAACGCGACCTCAGCATTACGAATATCAAGAATGACAACGGGAAAGGGAAGCACATGACCCTGAACAAGATATCCCTGATCAAAACATACCAGAACAACATACTCCAAGACAAAACATCCCGGATCAAAACATACCGAAGCAATATACACCAAGATAATACATTCCCGAGCAAAACATACCGTTCCATACACTGTTTCAACCCAGGATCAATACAAGGGAAGAACCTTTCCCTTAGCAAAACAATGCGCCTTTGGTTGCCCTTACTCAACAAATGCAAATGTTACAAAGACAAATGCAAGACATGCAACAAGGGACGACAGTGCGGTACTCATTAAACAAAATCTGTCCTTATCCTTTTGACAGAAGATTACAAATGATCCCTTTTGCTCCAAACTTAGACGTACCTAAATTTGACAAGTACAATGGGAAAAGCAATCCCCATGATCATGTCAGAGAATTTTGTACCATGAGTCTTGAGTTTTCTCATGATGACACCTATTTGATGAGGTTATTCCCAAGAAGCTTGGGAGGGCAAACAATTGAATGGTTATCCAAAATTACTCCGCTTGTCAGATCGTTTGATGAATTGGTTAACAACTTCATAACACAATACTCCTATAACATTCAACATGCTATAACCATGCTAGACGTCTGCAACACGAAACAAAAGAACAATGAAACATTCATGATATTCCTTCAACGCTGGCGACGTATGGTATCACGATATCCTCGAGATATTCCTGAAAAGGAGAAAATGGAAATCTTCATCGACAACTTGAATAGTGAGATGAGTTACAGGCTCAAACTCCAATGCATACCATCTTTCTCTAAATTGATTGAAAATGACATTCAAGTAGAAGAAGCATGTGTCAAAAAGAGAACGCTCAAATTCTTCAAAGAAGGAACAAATTTATCAAACTACAATAACCAAAACAACAACAACTTGGAAAAGTCTCGATTCTGGACTCAAAACAAAAATGAAGGCAACAATGAATCGCATAATCCAAAATCTAAGCAAACAGTGCTCGCATTATCCGGAAATCCTCATGCTACAAAAAATCCTAAGGGTGCTAATCCAAATGCTAACACATATGCACCAAACACCAGTCAAGGACAACTCAACACAAACAACACCAATGATACTCAAAACAAAACCACGAATCCAAGACCTAATAACAATTTGCGCGACAACGCTAATAATTTCCAAAAGCGTGTCTTCACACCACTAGGGCAATCACTAGAATCAGCATTCAGAAAACTTCTGGCAAACAAGATTCTCTCTTTACCTGCAATTAGCAACTATGAACCCCAAATCAAACCACCTTGGTGGAATGATTCACACTATTGTGATTTTCATCGTAACAAGGGTCATCGGACGAACGATTGCATGAGATTGAAAAACATTGTTCAAGACATGATTGATCGAGGTGACTTAATGGTAGATGGTCTCAAAACAAATGGTGACCACGGAGCCTTTAAAAATCCTCTTCCAAATTACAACAAAGATGGAGCTTCAACCTCGAACAATACATGTGGAGCTCGTATCAACCATATCTACAATAACACGATCAATCACATATCAGCTGAAGATCATCAGGTAAATTCCATCACCATCTGAGATCAGCATGATCATGAATCTGTCAATGTAACAACCCGAACTCATAAATATGTCTTGAAAGGACATACCGCACCTACAACTACTACAACAAAGATCCAATATGATTTGGTCAGCCAACTGTGTAAAACTCCAGCTCAGATATCTATACTAGAATTGCTGAAACTATCGCCGAAACACAAATACATATTGGAACAAGTGCTCTTGGAAACAAATGTACCTCAAGATCTGGATGTAGACAGATTTCAAGCCATGGTCGCCTATATGACAGGACCTCATAATCTCACCTTCTTAGAGCATGATAATACTTCCTTGAGTCATCCGCATAACACTCCTCTCCATATTGAAGTCATCGTTTATAAACATCAAGTAAAAAGAGTCTTAATAGATGGAGGAGTTGGACTTAATATATGTACTTTAAAGCTTATCCGTGCATTAGGCTTCTCAGAGGAATCTATTGATCCCCGTAAAAAGATTACCATAAAGGCTTATGATGATGAGGAAAGGTCATCTAAAGGAACCGTGATGTTACCCATTCAAGTTGGACCAGTGCAAAAAGATACTATGTGTCAGGTCTTAGATATAGATCTCACCTACAATATTTTGTTAGGTCGACCTTGGATACATGAAATGCAAGCAATGCCTTCTACGTATCACCAGTGTGTCAAATTTCCTTATAACGGACAAGAGATCTCCATATCTGCTGATCACAATCCATTTCAACATTGTTATGCAATGGGGGAAGTCCAGGATAGTTTGGATCCCCATAATAGGGAAAAGCAGAGATCCTCAACACCAGATCTATAGACAGCAAAGCTTAAATCATTATTTGGAGATTTCAAGCAGCAAATGCAAATCAAAGACCAAGGTATGGGAGAATACTCTTTGGAACCCCTGTGTTTGGCCAAATTACTGACATCACCCAGATCTCATGGATTGCCCACTCCGTCAACACATCAGGTCACTCAGCCCATCACCAAATTTGACGGTACCTTCATCCAATTAGGTACTCTAGCACATGAATCAGAAGAAAAAGACATTCTTAGCTGGTTATACAAAGATGAGGAAGAAGATAATAGAGCAGCTGCTCTGGATATAGTTCTACTGACACACCTATATGGAAAGGGCTACTTAATCATGTAGCAAATGGGATATGACGATAAAGGACCTATTGGAAAACGCAAAGAAGGAGTTACTGAACCCATAGATCTTCCTTCACAACCCAGTAGAGACAAAACAAGATTGGGTTGTAAACTCACTTTCCTATTAAGAAAGACGGCATGCATAACTACAAAACCTCAATGGAAAGCAAAGAAGAAGTACAATGAAGAATCCTGGCAGGAAGCACTATTTGAGTCAGCAGAAACAATCGGCAAGGCACGTGAACGTCAAGAACAGAAGTTACATCAGGAAAAACTTCTAAACCACAAGAAGGCCATATCTGTAGCAGTAGCTCATATTCAAACACCAATATCTCAAGAACTGTAATATCATCTCTTGATACCATTGTTCCTCCCCAAGGAGGCACAATCTATGAACAAATACAGAAAATAGAAGCAGGATCTAACACCGAATCAACAAAAACTATCAAAATGGTATCCATCATCAAAGATCTATTTTCACCATACAACATACCGGTTTACAACACTAATAGAATCTAGGATGATGCCTCAGAGACTGATTCCAATGAATATGAATGGGGTAGCTACTCAAATGCTACTACAGATATCACTGATAATAATAGCACCATACTCCTTTCTCAGGAAGAACACAACACAAACGATAGACCTCTTGAATTTGGACCACAAAATATCTATGATGCCAAGGAAAGCGAACAGATTCATTATGAACAAGTCTATACGAAGATAATACCATCGAAGACCTCGATGTAATCCTTGGCTTCTTTACCAAAACCAATCATGATGAAACCTCTGTCTTGACACTTACCGTAGCAAAACTTGATCCACCAAACAATTCCTTACTACTTGTCTTTCCTGACCTCATTGACTGGGATGAACCCGAAATACATGATATACCAATTTTCCCAGATGATGAATCTATTATCCACTACCTATGTACCGTTAACCCGAAAATAGGCTCTACCAGCAAACAAAGTAATGATGTCTGCAAACCAGGGAGTAAACCAGTCAATGGCAGCTCTAGATCACAAAAAAGTAAAAATAAAAGACGCATCTGAAGGTGAAAACCTTTTCAAGGAACCTAAAGATGGGAGACTTGACACTCTCCTAGAACACTTTCATGAGAAATCACCCATATTGATTGAGCCCACTCAATCAATCAACATTGGTACCACAAAAGCAGTCAAAAACATACATCTTGCAGAATCTCTGACAGAGGAGGAAAGATCGACATTTATCATTTTTTTAAAAGAAAAGGAAATTAACTTTGCTTGGTCATATGCCAATATGCCTGTAGTTGATCCACACTTAATCATGCATCACTTGTCCATCTCTCCAGGAGTTAAGCCAGTCAAACAAAAGCTATGAAAGATGAATCCACAAGTGGCACTCATGGTCAAAGCTGAACTAAAGAAATTATTAGATGTCAGATTCATCCGACCCATCGACTATGCAGAATGGATTTCCAACATAGTGCCAGTATCAAAACCAGATGACAATATCACAATCTGCACTGATTTCAGAGATGTCAACAAAGCCTGTCCAAAAGACGACTTTCCTTTACCCAGCATCGACATAATTGTAGACCTCACAGCGGGCCATGCAATGCTCTCACTAATGGATGGTTTCTCAGGCTATAATCAAATCAAAATAGCCCCGGAAGATCAAGACAAAACAACATTCACCTGTCCTTGGGGAACGTACTGTTGGAATGTTATGCCTTTTGGCTTAAAGAATGCAGGGGCTACCTATCAAAGAGCAATGACAACAATCTTTCATGACATGATGCACACATTCATGGAAGACTTTGTGGATGATTTACTAGCTAAATCCTTCACTAGAGCAGAACATCTCGGCATCCTAACAAAGATCTTTGATCGATTGGAGAAATTCCAAGTTCGGCTCAAACCTAAGAAGTGTGTCTTTGGGGTTACATCAGGAAAATTAGTGGGCTACATTGTCTCAGCTAAAGGCATTGAAGTGGATCTAGAAAAGGTACAAGCCATTATGGAGATGCCACCACCAAAGAATATCAATCAACTCAGATCTCTACAAGGACGACTTCAATCAATCAGGCGATTCATCACTCAATTAGCGGATAAAAGTCTACCATTCAATCATTTGCTCCATAAGAATGCACCTTTCAGATGGGAGACCAAGTGTGCAGAGTCTTTTTATCAAATCAAACAATATTTGATGAATCCACCAGTTCTAGTACCACCAGTCGCAGGAAAGCCCCTTATTCTATATATCTCAACAACAGATATATCACTGGGGGCACTATTAGCACAAGAAGATCAACAAGGAAAAGAATGAGCCATCTACTACATCAGTAGGACATTGAATGGCTATGAACTCAACTACACATTCATTGAGAAGGCTTGTCTAACAGTAGTCTTCGCATCTCAAAAGTTTTGAAATTATATGCTAGCACACACAATTAAGCTAGTAGCAAAAATTGATCCTCTCAAATATCTACTCAGCAAGGCAACTCTTACTGGATGATTGGCTAAACGGGTCATGATTTTCAGTGAATTCAACATCCAATACACAGAAAGAAGAGCCATCAAAGGACAAGCAATTGTAGATCAACTAGCTGAAGCACCGCTACCAGGAAAACAAACTATAGAGATTGAATTTCCGGACAGGGACGTTCTTGCTATTTCTACCATACAATGGACCCTATACTTTGATGGATCCTACACCCAACACGGTTCAGGTGCTGGCATTCTTTTCATCACTCCTGAAGGACACACTATACCAAGATCATATAGGCTTATGTTCCCATGCATGAATAATGTGGTTGAATATGAGGCATTGGTTATAGGCATCAAAATGGTCGTAGAATGGAAAATCACAGAGTTAATGGTCTATGGAGATTCACAACTAGTCGTCAATCAGATCAACAACGACTATCAAACAAAGGATGACAAGCTACTACCCTACAAACGAATGGTGGATGACTTCAAACAGTATTTTTTACACATCACCTTCGAGTAGATACCAAGGTTGAACAACAAAGCAGCCGATGCCATGGCTACTATCGCTTCATTACTACAAATTCTTGAGCAATAGAGTCATTATGAGTTCCTGGTAGAGCAACTGTTCTCCCTAGCCTATGACGACTCTGAATCCCATGTCGTCTATGCCTTAACTGGTTCGGGTTCTCCTTTATATGGACCAATATATGATTATCTAAAGAACAACATCTTACCCATTGACCAATCCCGTAACCAAAAACGTAATTTTATCTGACAAGCCGCTTGATATACCCTTACTGCTGATACTTTGTACCGTCGAGGTCTAAATGGTACTCTTCTTCGTTGCCTTGATTGAAATGAATCTGATTTCGCTTTACATGAGCTTCACGAAGGTATTTGTGGCACACATTCAAGTGGGACTACTCTTGCTAAAAAGCTTCTAAGGATGGGATACTACTAGCCTACAATGGAGAAAGATTCTTACCACTTCACCAAGAAGTGTCCTAAATGCCAGATCCATGGCAATCTGATACATGCGCCAACACAGGAACTACAACCATTTACAACATCCTGGTCCTTTTGTCAGTGGGGGCTAGACTTAGTTGGCAAAATTCATCCTTCATCTTCAAATGGACACAAGTTCATTATAACTGCAATAGAATACTTTACCAAGTGGATAGAAGCAGTCCCAATGACCACAGTAACTAGAAAGCAAATTGCGTCTTTTATCCTAAACTATCTAATTTGCAGATATGGTATTCCAAGTTCCATCATCACCGATAATGGACGCCCATTCAAAAACCAAGATGTTTGAGAACTATGTGAACAATTCAAAATACAACATCAGTTCTCTACACCATACTACCCCCAGGGGAATGGTCAAGCAGAAGCATCCAACAAAACAATACTGAAGATTCTCAAGAAAACAGTAAATGATGCAGGCAAAGATTGGCATATCCAACTCAATCCAGCACTTTGGGCATACAGAACCAACATCCGTACACCTATAGGAGCAACACCTTTCTCATTGGTCTATGGATCAGAAGCTATTTTACCATTGGAGGTAGAAATTCCGTCTCTCAGAGTCTCTCTAAAAGGCTTAATCCCAGATGAAGAGTATCGGGTCAACCGACTGCAAGAATTGGAACTATTAGATGAAAGACGTCAGCATGCTTACACTCATCTCAAAGCATATCAGTAACGCATGTGCAGAAGCTACAATCACAAGGTCATCCCTTGCAATTTCAAGGTTGGGGACCTAGTCCTCAAAGAAAATACAAGAAATCAACAAGATCGAGAAAAGAAAGGGAATTTTGAACCTAACTGGTTGGGTCCCTATGTCATCATATCAGTCTATGGATCAGGTGCCAATTAGCTCACAACCTCAGAAGAAGATGTGCTCGAAGAACCAACTAACATCATTCATATGAAGAAATACTACACTTGAGTAGTCTAATGCACGGAACGAGCAAAAACAAGCAAAAAAATCAAAAAAATAAAAAAAATCCAGAAAAAGCAAATAAAAAGGTACAATAAAAGCAATTGGTGAAAACCTGGTAACAGGCACTATTGTGAAAGGACAACTCCTCTATCTATATCCACGTCCTTATCTTCGCAGTAAAGCACTATCGGCCATCGCCCAACACTTAGCAAATATCCATTCAGGACATACTTAGCGTAGTCACTATCCTGGTCTATCCATATATATCCTCTTACCACATTCCACCATGGCTTGGAAATCACTGTACATATTCACATCAAGAGGCACACTCAGCTAGGGGCAATAAATCATCAAAAACTTGCAACGCATTCAAGACATCAAAACTATTTACAAAACTCAGAAACATCACATCCAACGACCAAAAACTACACTTCATCGCAAAACAAAACAAAGAATCATAGAAATACCAAGGATGGATGATTTTCTGAAGTACTAAATGTTGCATTATCGCATAAAATTTTGACTATTTTTGCATTTTGAACTTTTTAAATTATTGGATTCTCTGCATGCTCTCACCAAATGCTTCAAAGCTAGAGATCATGGGGAAACTCCAATATTTTCTTAGTCTTCTGTCTGGGAGGTGATCATTTGTACTGTGTAAATACTTGTCTCGAGACGTGATACATCGAGTATCACTGAAGACATGATGCCACTTTACGCATACAAATGGTTTAATCTTGTCTGTTTATACGCAATCCGCACTCTGGTCGTCCTTGTTCAATTATACCTTGACGCTTGTGCTATCTTGCAAAATCAAACATCATGTAAATTTTTCTCAGGTCATTATGGTTCAATTATACCATTATGCTTGTATAAATTTTCAACATATCCCAAACAAATCAATGCTCAATGATGATACTTATCTCGAAAGCAAATAACATATGGTTATATCAGGATGACAAATGCAGAATGAGGATGCTCCAAAAACATACGTGGCATATCATTTTAACATAGTGGCATATCATTTTAACATAGTAGTTGCATATCATTTTGCATATCATTATCATACATCTCATTTTCAAGATACATCTCACATCATTATCATTATCATACATCTCATTTTCAAGATACATCTCACAACATATCAAAACATACATCAGGCATCATATCATCTATCTAAGCATTACATCATCATAAAGTAAAGAAAGAGCACATAGAACATGCATCCATATAACACATCACATGGTCAAAGAAAATGGTGCCATATATATATATATATATATATATATATATATATATATATATATATATATATATATATATATATATATAATGATCAAAATGTACAAAATTTGTCATGTATGTGCCTAGTACAAGCAAAATAATGATCTAAAAATATAATAGAGACATCGTCTCTCAGGTATGACTATCTCCTGAGGGAGATGGTCTCGTAGCTGATGTCCTAGCTCCTGGATCTCCAGGAGGATCCTGTCTCAAAGGCCCCGTCACGCCTCTTGTCTCTGATTGTGTCCCAGTCTCTCGAGATCGACTCGATCTCGCTTGCGTGAAGCTCTATACTCTGCGCTCTCTGGGCATGACATCCTCATAATGGCGTCTATAATACTCCACCTCCCTCACTCTCGAGGACAAATCCCTCATGATATCCCTCATCGGGCCCCCTGCTGTCACTCTTTGAATGCTCGCGACCAACTCCTCTGCCAAACGACCACGCCGCTGCATCTCTATATCTCGCTCTAGTGTTAGCTGGGTAATCTGATGATGTTGCGCCAGTACCTGTGCCTGTAGCTGCTGAACTGTCAACTGCAGGGTCCTGATCTGTGCATCCTCCACATGCGTCGGGACTCGGACCCATAGGGGCACCTATGAGGGGGTACCCCTATCCCTCTGCCTGTCCTAGGTGCCGCGAGAGGTAACTCATCAGTCCTCCTCCTCTGTGTCGACCGCCTCCACTCATCTGCCCCTCCCACTACTGCCATCACCTCTCCCACTCTCCTCTCCTCCCCTGCTCCAATAGCCAACCCTCCTCTCCCCCTATCCATCACAGCTCGCCGAACTGCTCTCTCCACTCGACCTCCCTCATCCCTACCCCTGTCTCCTCTCCTCCCTAGATATCCTCTCTCCCGTTGTCCGCCTCCGCCTCCATCATCCCCATCATCGTCATCTCCCCCAACATCCTCCTCATCATCATCAAAGGTTGGCCGCATCTCCTCAAGATCCGATATCCTGGCAACAGCGCGCACTGCGAACAAACCTGCGAACTCATGGGTCATCCTTGCATCTAGTACCTCGGGAGCATAATCCCATATCTGAGCTGCTAAGCTCACGAACTCCTCTACGGCTGCTCCGCTGTCAATAGTGGGACCCCAATCAGATACATCTTGTCTGCGCCGCGCATACAAGCAGGTCCCCTGCAGTATACCCTGCTGCCGACCATACTGCCTCAGCACCCTGCCCACCTGGAATCTCTCTATCACAAAGGGCGTCCACCCTATCAGAAACTGGCTCATAAATACAAATGGCATCTCTAGCCCATCCTCTGCCCAGACCTCACAATTTGTATACGGTCGCCAAACGATCGTATCTATGTCATCCAGGACCCTCCTCCAATGCTCCAGTTTGCCCAGCTTACGCTAGACAACTAGACCCCTGTAACCATAAGCATATGCCCGCCCAGCAGGCCTGTCTCTATCTACCAGTGGTCTCGCTGCTGGAATGTGCTCCCAACACCATACCTGTAAAAGTGTCACGCCAGCCGACAAACTGCCGTAACCCAGATACACCACCTCATGCAGGTCCCTGTACAGGTGGGCTAACATGGCTAATCCCCAAGAAAACCTGAGGCCATGGGTCATCATCTCCTCTAGAACCAATCCCCAACCCATGGAGAATCCCTTTGACCTACGATCAGGACAAAGGAATCCACCGATAAACCCTGCTAGTGCTGACGGGAGGGGGGTATAATCTAAATCTAGGAACTCCTGCCATGGGATCTCAACCCACATACCATCTCATCATGAAAAATGCATCGTAGCACCTTGGTACCACCCTCCTCTGTCTGCTCATAGGGCAATAAATCACCTGCTACTGGAATCCGTAAGATCCTATAACAATCCTCTAGAGTGACTGTCATCTCGCTCGTAGCAAAGTGAAAGGTGTTCATGTCACTATGCCACCTCTCAGCAAGCGCTGTCAGTAGACCCCGGTTCATAGTGAACCGCGACATGTCTAGCAAGGATGATAGGCCACATCTGTCAATCACATCTAGGTTAGCCTGTGCCAACCGTGGTATCAGTGCCCAAGGTCTGGGAAACTGCTCCCGCGACTGCAACACTCTCAATCGCTCCTATCAAAATGCAAAGCAAGTCCAATATCAGTTTCCACATCCAAACAAAGATATCAAAAATCAAAATCACATCAAAAGCATGAAACAATTTGCTCATCCAATCAAGTTCCACATCATATCATATCAACTTGTAATACAACTCAAGTTTTCAAAAACCATATCAAAACTTGTAAAACAACTCAAGTCTCCACATCACATAAACTTGTAAAACAAATCAAATTTCCCACCCATATCAGCTTGTAAAACAACTCAAGTTTCCAACCCATATCAGCTTGTAACACAAATCAGGCTCCACACATTGAACTTGAAACACAGTGCAAAAACAAATCATGCTTCGATCAAAACAACACATTCATATCTATATCAATAACTTGAAACAAATCACAACTTAAATCAAGTTATATCAACGCTCATATTGGACACATTTTCAAAAACCATAATAAAAAAACCAAGCAAGTGACAAAAATCCATCCCCCAGGCAAAACTGACCTTTTTCCTATGTAATTTTCCACATTCAAAAATTACGAACTCTAGCAAAACCCGCTCCATGTGCTACAAAAACTTGGCTGTGCGCTAAAATGTACCCATGCGCTATGTTGTTTTCTCCACGCACTATTGTGTCTCCCCTATGCGCTAGACTAGCTCTACGCACTATTCTTTTCCCTCCATGCGTCACCCAACCTACCCTAGGTGCTAAAACTGACCTATGCGCTAACCTATCCCATGCTAGCGCTACCTTTTTGACCCTATGCGCTAGGTCTAACCTACACGCTAAATCCCCCTACCCATGCGACCTCCTGCATACCCTATGCACTAGGTCTAACCTATGCACTACCCTTTTAGCCTAACGCGCTACCCTATGTTCATCATGCGCTACTCTCAGATCATGCACTAGCCTAAAATTTGTATGCGCTACCCTAAAATTTATACCCTATGTGCTGCCTAATTTATCGCATGCGCTAAACTACGCCTTCTACACGCTAAACCGTTAAAATCGAATTTCAAAAATAAAAAAATGGACCAAAAACGATCAAATGAAAAATCAAAAAAGGGTCAAAAGCATTGACTTACTCGCGGTCCGTATGTGGTAGGTCTCTGATACCTCCGAACGCGCTCAAAACGATGCCTAGAATAAGGAATAAGCATTTTGACTTCTCTCCAAAATCTCTTTCTCAAAAGTCAACAAAGCACAAATGAAACAAATCAAAGCACTTTTTCCCTTTTATAGGAGAAAAATGAAATTAGGGTTAGGGCAATGAGCATGTAATTTGCTTGCGGTCTCCCTCATACCCTAAAATTCATCAATTATCGGGAGATGAATCAATTTAAACGTTTCACCTAGCCAAAATCATACACACCAAATGCACATTATCATATCAAATCAAATTTTTCAAAATATTGATTCATCTCCCGAGGGGGCATTATCACCATCATTTATCAAATCTGGGGCATCACACATCAAATCTGAGGCACGACATAAAAATCATAAACAACATTGATCATAAAATTGCAACGACACATCATTTTCTTTGAAATAACATGTGCACACACGTCACTTCAAAGAGGGGCAAAATGTAGACGTATAAAAATGACCATATTCCTAAATAAATATTTTATGTTCATTTCTCTATTTAATTAAATCCAATTTAATTAAAATATCCGCATTCCTCTATTTAATTAAGTAAATTACTCAATTAAATTCACTATACCATTTAATAGGATAAATCCATTTTATTCAATTAAAGCCCCTATCCACTTTTTAATTAAATTCAAATTTAATTAAAATAGTTATCCTAAATTAAATAAATATAATTTATTTAATTGCAACCAAATTGAATTAAA
Organism: Cryptomeria japonica; assembly: GCF_030272615.1. Classification (NCBI taxonomy): domain Eukaryota; kingdom Viridiplantae; phylum Streptophyta; class Pinopsida; order Cupressales; family Cupressaceae; genus Cryptomeria; species Cryptomeria japonica. The sequence continues at coordinate 220,226,562 of NC_081414.1, read as the reverse complement.
TTCAATTAAAACCTATTTTCCCTCACCCACTTGCAAAATCCTACACCTCCCACTTGCATACATAACCCTCTTTCTAACCTCTTTTAGATTCTTCTAATCCTAATTAATTAACCCAAACCCATCCATTATCCCTTTCCCCTAAATTTGAGGAGGTCACTTCTCAAATTTGGAGTAAAGTCTTCAAAATGCATTAAAGCCTTTATCCATTGCCCCCAAATTTGGAAGGACTCTTACAAAGTTATCCCCAAAGTCTTCATAACCATTAATGGTTAACTCAAACCCTCTTACATGGTTAAAGAATTTCCATAAACTCAACCTCCATCTAACCCAAGGGTCTCATCAAGCATTTATTGCTTTGACCATGGTTATCCTTAAACCTTTGCACAAGAGTTTATCCTTTGGGTAAAAGCTTTATCCAATGGATAACCTTGACCTAACCTTAACCCTTAACCCCTAGGGTAACCGTGAGGTCTTCTCAAGCATTTAATGCTTCTTACACCTCCTCTCAACCAACCTTATCTTGACAATTGTCACCATTTCATTGGTGCCAATTGCAAACATGGATTACCAACTTTCAAACTTGGCCCTTGATTAAACCTTTCAATCTTGGCCATCCATTGCCCTATTTTTGCTATAAATAGAGCTCTCATTCCTCCATTTTTAGGAGATCCAAGACTTTAGCATCTCACATATACTAAAATCCATTCAAGCTTTCATATTTTATATGCTCATCATTTAGCTTCTCTTTTAAATCGGGAATTAATCTAAATATGCTAATTTAGAGTATGTTCCTAATCATATAGTTTAAATCATGAACTAATATAGTATGCTAGGATAGGTTTGTTTACTAACCTTGTCATCTTATAGCTAGTTTATTGCATTTGTAGCATCATGCATAGCTTAGGATGCATCTCATATTAAAATCAACCAAAGCATCCCTCATTCTTGCATTTGCCATCCCTAAACCATTTTGCTCAGTGATCTGAGAGCAAAAACATTGGTTTGAGGGACCGTGCAAGATAGAGAACAATGGAACCAACCTTGGGAAGCTGAGTTATACTTCATGACTCCATAGCTTGCACCAAGAAGTCCTGTGGGTGTGTGAGCAAGGCTCCATAGAGCTTCGTTTTCCACATTTCGAGTTCTATCATCCCGCTTTTCCCGCATACAGTACCTATAATGCCACATATGTTTTAATAAGTTCATTAATATCATTATATGCCTCTGTCCATTTTGTACTCTTTTGTCATCACAATTATATTTCATAGTTGTTGTAGATGGCTATTTTTAAATATCATCTAATTCAATTGTCAAAGATAAAATCTCGACAATAAGATCTATTGATAATTATTTATCAATTTTTGGTAGGGATGAGATGTAAAAGGTGTTATTTGTTGTTTGACCATTGAAGTGTGTGATATTTAAGTAGAGTTGTCATACATCATTCATCAAGTCCTCCAACTCCTTTGTATAGATTTTCTTTTTGCACAACACTATATAGACTTTTGATTGTTACCATTCGATGACACATATTTTCGCTCTATTGTTTTAGTTACCAAGTTTTATTCTTCAACAATATGACTTAGCTCACATATATTATTTTTGTTGAATTTCATCACTTTACTCATTTTTCTCTTGGTTATTCACTTATTATATACAAGCTGGAGGCCAAAGCTAATATTATGGGGATAAATGATATGGAATATGGAATGTATTGAGCATAGTATTATATCCTATATTTTAGAATTCACTCTATGTAGATTATCCCTTATGAATTTGTAGAATAGTTTTTATGCCAAGACAATGGGCTATTAGTTGCAAATTAATTTAGGTGGAGAATATTTAGAAATTTCCCTATTTGTATTGTTTTCCATTTTTATTTTTCACATTGGAATTTCTAACAAAATATACATTATAATTCCTATTATGTAGAATAGTTGGTTGTCAGTTGTAAGCCTATTTAAAGGAATATCTTTCATTTAAAATTGGTTGTAATTATTTTCCAACTCAACTTGTAATTTTCTTTGTAGGGATTCATGGTTGCACTTGTTTGCATACACCCTAACTACTATGTAACTTGGATTTGAAAGAAATAATTGCTCATTCAAGACTTTAATCATTTATTTTTTAATAGATGTAGTTATCAATTTTTTTGCATTAAATAACACGCTTTAAGAATAATGAAAAGAAAGTAATCACACTACTAGACCTTGTGCAAGGTCTTGAATATGTGAACTCTTCACACATTAAAAAGAGACCTAGAGAAGATTTGTAGAATCATAAACGTTGAATAGAATTATATTTAGCCCACTCATAATGTATTACTATCTTGTGATAGTACTTTTAAGAGATGTCAATAGAGTAATTATGAGCTAACTAGAAAAAATTATATAAGTATCTGCCCTATGCAAGGATGTGGTTATAAAAAGGTCTCACACATCATTAGTAAATGACCACATGCTAGAGAAATAAGGTTAATGTGGGTGCAAAAGTAGAAGGGTTCTTAAATATTCAAGTGTATCCTATCAATACAAGTAAGAACAACAAGAATGGTAAATTGTTGGATGTGTATTTGGAATAAAACAACTATTATGTAAGGTCCATAAGATCACCAAGGTCAAGGTCCATGCTTTGATGGACAAAATATTCCACATGACTATTATGTAGTATTTAGCATAATTTTTTTAGAAGAATTAGATTGCCTAAATTTTATTGTGTACACTGTAACATGCATGACTAGCTGATTCATAATCGTTCTACCACAAATTTAATACAGTTCAAATCCATCTTTCTTTGCTAGTATTTTGGGCTACATACATTAGGATTTACAATATAAAAGATACATCAACATGCATATATCTTATTACTCTTTAGGAATATAGGAACCTATGACCAATAATTGTGACCTAAAGTTATGGGTTCATCGAATTTCACATGCCTTGCTAGGAATAAATCAAATGTGGTAGTCCAAAAGAAGATCCATCGTGATATTGCAAACTAGAAGAAACTCAAAATAATTGTAGTTCAAGAATCCTACACATAGCATTTAGCGTGCTCTAATATTCTTATAGGATGCTTTATTTAGAGATTAGTTTAAGACTATTGACACAATGTGTAGGATATTTGGTAACATACATGGGGATCCCAAAAAAATTTGATGAAGAGGAATTATGGATCAAGCCAATAGATTATACTGATAAATAATTCATTCTAAAGGTAATAAAATAGATAAAAAATATACCAAGGCTTATCGCAAGCAATATATACATAATATAGATACGTAAAGCAATGATGGGGATGAGGATGCTTAGTTGTATGAATTATAGATACATAAATCAAAAGGTGAGAGCTTGGTAGAAGATGTGAATTGAGATTTAAGGATGGTGCATACTATAACCAACTACACAAGACATTGCATTCATAATAGTAGTGTCAAAAATTACATACCCTTTGTAATTTGACCTACATATTTTGTAACCACTTTGGTGTCTATTCCCCTAGCACCTAAGTACGCTCATTTCAGCCCTTGCATTAGCCTTTTCCCTCTTAGGATGCTCAAGACCCCCCCTTTTCAACAGCTCCCCCTTGGCGTCAGTCTGGTTAGTTGTGTGTCTCCTTTGTCTCTTGTTGTTTTCTAGCATGATTCATTTAGACACTAGCACATTGTGTAAACATCTACGCATCGCACATACATCTTGAGAAATCTCAATGTTTGAATGTCAGTTCTAAGCACGCCTTTCCACTAGTCACTTGTACCTGTCAGTGGAAACAACCCCAAATATTTCAAACAACTCGACGACTCTGTTTTTCCCTCCTCTTCACTCTTTTAAATCCATATTGTATCTCCATTTTTGGGCTCTCTTGGTGATTCAACCTCTCTTATACTCTCTTACACTCTCTTGGTCTCTCTCTAGCTCCTCCATACAATCTCTCTGGTTCTCTTGTCTCTCACAAATTTCTCTTTATCTCTCTCACTTGCTATAACAGTCTCTAGTTTGTTACAACACTCTTAAACTCTCACAATAATCTTTTTCAACTCTCTTGGCTTTCTCAAGCCTCTTTGGTAATATCTTTCTACCTAACTATTTATCCTATCTTTGATTATCTTGGGATTCATCACATCCCTTATCCATCAAATCATTTATCATTTATCACTTATCATTTATCTTATCTTGCATTTATTTTATTTGTTTATATATCTATTTGGTTGTCTGTGGAGGTGGAAACACCAAAGCAGGAATTTGATTGGGGCAAGTCCCCAAGCAGCCCCAAACATTTTTCCTTTCTAGCTTGTGTGTAGGTTGCATTAGAGAAGATTTATCTAGCTAGAGGCTTCAATCGAGGATCGGTTGTAAGTTTCCTCTAACTTTACTTCACCTTCTTTTAACTGCTAATATTCTCTCTCTTTTATTTTATTTATCGTAGCATTGTTAATTTATTTATACTATTGCATTTGCATTTGTTGTACGATCTTTGTACTCTATATGTACATGATGATAGCACACCGCATTGGTGTCCCATCTTTCCACATTCATCCTAAAGATAGAGGCTTCATAGGATCGTTCAAAGGTCTTCTATGTGGTATGATCACCTAATTCTGTTGTTTGTATCCCCTGGCTCACCCTTAGTGTCGGTTTAAGTGAGGTAGCGATAGATAGTTTGTTCTCTGAGATTCATCATCTTAGAGGTAACAAATTCCCACCTCTACAATAATATGAAGTGAAGATGCACTTAAGATAAGCATAATTAAAGATTATATATATACATATGTATGTATGTATGTATGTATGTATGATGTGAGTCATAAAATTGTTGTGCAAGTATGAAGATTCATTTTCAATAGGCTACTACTAGATAAAAGGGTTGCAACCATATTGAGGGAATATGGACATTAAATTAAAGCTTATTGTGAAGTCAATAAAGAAGAGACCATACAAACTTTAATCTATCTCATGGTCAGAGCTAGAAAAAGGAAAAAATGTGTTTTTGGCTAGAGTCAATTTTGCAGTAGATGAGTTTGAATGGTTTTAGTAATGGTGAGAAATTAGAGTTTCTACCATAGAAGGTAGAAACCGCTAATTTGTGACTTAAAAGGCCATTACATTCAAAAGAGGATTCCAATCTAATAGATCTAGTCACAAACCAACAAGGATTAGGACTGAGAATTTTGTTTGGATTGGGGTTTTTTGATGATGTGAATTAATAAAGCCTCTTTTGTAAATTGAACTATTGAAATTAGGGTAAAAGTGTTGGAAATTGAAGTATAAATGTATAAACAATAAGAAAAAGTTGTTGGATTGAGCCACAAACTTGGATCTGAGCAATGTAAGCAGATTCGAACCTATTCCCCGAAAGAGCTCCTAAAATTTCATGACTATGGTGTCCATCACCTTGGTCCTCCAAACTTTTCGCACTCCAAAGGGGGATTGATTCATCACTGTAAACAATGCTTATTCTGAATATCGTAGCTCTGTACCTGTTTCCTACACACAGAAAGAAGGGGAAATAGGTTGGGAATAGAGATTTACCTAAGTCAAACCCCAGTTTTGGAATTAACAATGAAATAGAAATGAAAGATAATTCAATTGCAGTAATGGAAATGTTCTCCTTTTGAGGGAGATGTTGAATAATGACTGAAAACACAAATGATATACCTCCTCATGAATTTTTGTTTGTGTCCACATAGAATTAGGGTTTTATGAAGTCTTCAACAACATGGAACATGAATGTCAAGTCCAATGCTTGAAGGAAGACCAATTTCTTTCTCACTTAAACTTGAATGCTTGATTGCTTGAATTGATTGGCCAATATGATTGTCGGATATGTATGTGATATATGATCAAATGGAAGGGGAAAGCCTCCTTTTATACTTTCCAGTCGAAAAATATATTAATTTTTCAACATGAGCCGACATGAGCCTAGATTTCCTGCTCAATTTTTGAAATGGCCAAGGGGCCCAAAGTTCGGTCCTAATTGGGAGGACCAAGGCACCACGTTGTGGTCCTATTGGGGACCAAGACACCATGTCTTGGTCCTACCCAATTTTGGGGCTAGGACAAGGGTTTTGAATGCTGCATGAGGTCAATATGAAGTCAAATTTGCATGATATGAGTAGAATCAGATCCTCATCAAGCCCAGGGGCACAAAATCTAAGGTGAGGAGTGAAACATAGTCAAAATTGTAAGGGAGTATAATTTAGGATGATACATTTATTCCCCACTTTAGTCTGAGTATGAGTTAAGAATACTATCGATAAAGTATAAAGGTTCATACTGAAAGGCTTTCATCAAGATACTAGGGATGCAAGATGCACCATGCCCCTAATGGACTTTAGGTATCTTATGAATTCAAGATCAAGATAAAAGGGACATCATAGGAAAGAGAAAGATAATGATGACTACAAACCCAGTAAGGTTCACTTACTATGAGTCATGAAAATAAAAATACTAAAATTACAAAGAAAAAGACAAAGTTTTCAAAGTAATTTGAGTATTGAGATGTGCAAAAGAGAGAAACATTGAGTGGAGTGTATGCCCCCACGTTGGAGCAATTGCGTACACCTTATCAGGATCAATTGCTTTAAGGTAGTATACATTCATCCAAAAGAGAAGCACATTATCACAATGACATGCCCCCAAGAAGGAAACAAATCAAAGGATAATGATCACAAAACACAAAAGGGTTCTACTTAACTTTGGGGTTAGTATTCTTTTATGATAAATAATGTATATCATGTATATATTTGTACTGGATTTTCCCCATACCCCAAACAAAGTAGAACCACTATGGAAGAAGGGCACATGTCTCTTTTAAGTCAATATGGGAGAGACCAAAAGAGATCTCAATGCTTTGCATCATCCTCAAATAGACATCACTAGGGAAAACAAATAGAAGAATTGAGAAACAAATTAGAAGAAGGTTACAAACAAGTGAGCGAGAGAGAGAGAGAGAGAGAGAGAGAGAGAGAGAGAGAGAGAGAGAGAGAGAGAGAGAGAGAGAGAGAGAGAGAACAATGAGGCTAATCAAGGATTTTGGGAAAGTGGACAATATGCAAGAGGAGCAACATTGAGCATAGGTAGATGGAGCTATCACAGGTTCCAAACAAGGACCATTCTCTAATGATGGATTAATTTGTCTATTACTAAAAGCTATGATTAATGCTTGTGAATTTTTTTTAGATAAATCATTGTCAACATTAACATATTCATATTCATCACTTGAATAAACATTATTAGTATGAACATCATTCTCATCCATCTCTTCATCAAGATTAATAAAAATAAGATCTTTGATTAGAATATAACATGAACCATCATTTTTATTAAGAATTTTATGTCTTGGAGATTTAGGTTGAACTTCCTCCCTAAGGTTAGGCAAAGGCTTAAAAAATGAGACCATGTCAACATTTGGAGTCTTCAGGGAGGAAACATTTTGAGAAGCAAGTTCACAAGCTCTAGTATGACATCTCCATCAGTGTTCTCTCACACAACAATTTATTTTAGTTTTGGCTAAAGGTTTTGCAGTTTTGGGATCAACAAGCATAGGCTTCTTCTCTTCCTTTAAAGAAAGATACAAAGGAGAAGGGTTTTTTGGGTTGAAATATGGGAGATGTCAGCCGATTTCCTTTGTAAGATGTAGGAGAAGGAACCAGAACATTTAAAGGAGGAGTAGAAGGTGTAGGATGAAGATTGGGCCCATCATGAGGAGGAGGAATAGGTTGATTATGAAGAAGAGTAATGAGATTGGGATCTCTAGGCTTGCTAAAGGATATGTTCATCTCATTATTCCATCTTTGATAAGATTTAAAAAGAGAATCACTTCAAGGCTTAAGAGGTTCAAAGTGTTTAGACCAAAAGTAATCAATGTTAACATCTCCTTGCCTAATCATGGGTTGATACATGCTACATGATTAATTGCTATGATTTTCTCATCAAGAGGGAATTTCAAGCACTTATGAATAGTAAAAAAGATCACTTTAATGGAAAAGAGCCAAGGATGTCCCAACTTCACATGAAATTGTTCCGATGTAGGAATAATAGAAAAAATAACATCTAAAGTTTTATTACCAACCTCAATGGGAAGGGAAATGGAACCAATAGACATACAAGAGAAACCATCAAATATCTTAATTATCACATTAGATTTATCATATCTCACTTGATGAAATTGTAATATATAAAAATATTCTTCAGTTATCACATTCACCATGCATGTGGGATCAATGAGCAATGGCATGCCTCATGAAAGCATGTTTTTGATCCTTGCAGTGATGTATAATGGGCCCTCAGGTGCTTCAATAGTCTTACTAAGATCAAAGGTAATGCATAGGTCCTTAGGAGGTGTAGGTTTATCAATAAGATTCACCATATTATAAGACTCAAGACCAAGATCTTTAGGAGAAAAGGCAAGATGCTCAGACTCAATCACATTAGTAGAATGAGAAGGAAAAGGATTGATAAAGATTTAGAGATTTAGATTTGGAGGGGCTATGGTTTTGTTTCCATTGTCATTCACACCAACTACATATACGACATTGTTATCAATAAGGTCTTGGATCTTACTTTTTAGGGAATACAAATTTTCAGGGTCATGATCGAGGTGTGACCGGGTTGACGATGATATTGGCAAAAGGCTTTGGCATCATGATGAGGTGGCAAAGGTTTGGTTGTGTCAGTCAGTTTGATGTGAGGAAGTTTCAACACATTCTTATGAAACAATTGTGTCATAATGCTATGCAAAGATTCAGAAAGAGGAGTAATTTTTTTTCTAAAATACTTTAATAAAAGAGGCACACCTATTGTTGCAGTGGCTACCTGGGTATTGTTGTTGTCATTGAACTTGATGTATCCTTTTTTAAGTTTCAACTTCGTAAAAGGTTGTTGAGTGCTTTAATTCTTATCAATCAGAGCCATTAAAGGAGATGATTCAAATTGACTCACTTGAAGCTGATAGTTATGAAGTACTGCAAACAATTGCGTAAAGGAAGTAAACACGGAAAATAGAAGCTTATCCCTATTGTCTTTTTGAGAATTAGAAATGAAAATTCTTGAACATCTTGATTAGGCATAGGATAAGAAATTTGAGAATACAAATGCTTATATCTACCAATAAAATCAATCACTTTTTCTTTAATACCTTGCTTAGAATGCATTAAATTAGTCAAAGTAATCTTAGGAGCAATATTATTGTGAAATTGTTGAATGAAAGAATTAGCCAATTGTTGAAATGATGTAATAGAATAAGGAGGTAAAGAATAATACCATTGCAAATCTTTATCTCTTAATGTTCTAGTAAACAATTTAGCCAAAAATCTTTGATCATAGGCAAAATCACTACAGAAAGTTTGAAATGTTTTCACGTGAGTTATAGGATCATATTTTCCACTATAAAGATCCAATTGAGGGACTTCCACATGTTTACGGTGGACAACACGGACAATATCATTAGCTAATGGGCTCACTACATCAAATGTGGGCACATTATACTTTGGCTGGTTCATGGAAGCTATTTGTTATTGCAAGGATGACACAGTTTGGGATAGGGTATTAATGGTTGCTTCAGTGGATGAGTTGAAATTAGACATATTTGATTGGGATGGAGGAGTAACATTATTAAATGAAGGAGGAGATTGAGAATAAGGAGGTGGGACACTATGATAGGTAGGTATGGGAGATGATTGGGTAACAAATGGAAGACTCCCGGAAGGAGGGATGAAAGAGTTTTGATTATTAATGTTGCCCCCTTGACTAACATGTGTAGGAATAGCATTTTGTGTGGAAGTAGCCATGACATTGGATGTAAAAGTAGGCACACTAGGTGATGAAGAAGAATCCTTGGTCTATGAGCAATTTTGCATCAACCAAAAATATTTCCTTTCAGTTTAGTTCTTGTTCAGTTCAGTGTGCAGTTTTCTTGTGCTTATCAGTAGGTGTTGGTAGTTGCTTGATTTTCATTGCAGATCCTATTTTTAGTCTCCAAGCTGGTTCATGTGCTTCATTTTGTATTTTCGGTCCATTTGGATTCTTTTCCAGGTAATTATCACTTCCGGTTGACTATTTTTTGGTTTAGGGACAGTTCTTGTGCTTACCAGTTGGTTTTCCTTCATTTTTAGAGTGGTTTATTGGCGTGTGGATCTATTTGGGGTCTTCTCTGATGTTCTCTAGCATCTGGCTGACCTTCCTGCTGATCCACACTTCTTGGTTGATATTTTTTGGAAGAATTTCTTTCATTCTTAGGTTCGACCTAGTTACACATTTCATTTTCCTACATTGGTAAATGTAATCTTTTATGGCCGACCCAAATATGTTTTGGAGGGTATATATAGGATATTATGCAATCATTTGTGGGACAGAGGAAGTAGAAATCAGAATAAGGATTTAGATTCATGATTGGTGATCCGGTTGGATTGTATCTGGCTTGTAGACTACATGTAACCGATTGACTATCAGATGTTCTATAATGATTGTATGATGATAATCGGTTGGTTGCTAGAGGTTCTAAGACAATAATATGATCTGTTTCTATAATCTTTCTATGTTTTCTTGTTGCTTTCATTGTGTTACTCTTGCTGCATAAGTCGGTCAATTCTCTTTAGAGGGTTTTACCGGTTATGGTTGCATCAATTGGTATCAGAGCCGATTATGAACCGATTGGTGGAAGAGTTGTTTGCAAAACTTAAGACATTCCTTTGGGTGGATAGATCACCAATTGGAGGCAAGTTGCGCATGTGTTCAATACATCACCGAGGAGAGGCAAATGAAACCAATAGTCAGATTGCTGGGTTGAGGCATTTCACCGGAGTGGAAGAGGAGATGTTGCCTAGAAGGACAAACCCTTGAAGGGTAGAACAAATGATGGAGAACTTCAAGAATGAGGTGAGGGACGAAATCCAGAATGCATTGCCTGGTTTGTAGAGGAACCCTAAATCTGAGGATGAGTATGAAGAAGGCGATGAAGAGATTGAAGCAGAAGAGGCTGAAGGACCAAAAGGCAGGAGAGAGGAAAGATTCCTAAGAGCAGTGGTGCAAGCGAGTAAAGTTCATAAAGTGGAAGTTTCAAACTTTTTCGGAACGCTGAACCTAGACGATCTGATTGATTGGATCAGAGAGTTGGAGGATTATTTTGAGTATGAGGATGTCAAGGACTCGCAGAGAGTCCAATTGGCACAAACTAAGTTAAAAGGGCATGTTGCCTTATGGTGGAAAGAATTGCAGAAAGATAGAGTGGAGAATGGTGAAATGAAGATCACCCAATGGAGACAGATGGTTGCAAGATTGAAGGCCAAGTTCATACCGGGAGAATATGAGTTGGAATTGTTCAAAAAGTTGCAGAACCTGAAACAGAGAAACATGACTATGAAAAAGTACACTGAGGAATTCTACAAGATGATGATTAGCTCTGGACATAGAAAGATGGTTAGACAAAAGGTGGCGAGGTACATAAATGGACTTGCATTTAACATTCGGGATGAGATGAGTATGTTGAGGGTTTCCATAGTTGCAAAAGCTTACCAGTATGCTTTGAAGGCTGAGGAGAAGATGAGAAGAAGACAGCCGAATAACCGTAGAGGGAAGGAGAGATTCAAGGGGTAGATGAGTACAGAGAAGAAGAATGTTGAAGAAGAATCAAAACCTAAGTGGAGTAAAGAACCAGAACATAAAACACAGAGGAAAAGCAATGGTAGTACCGACAGAGAATTTCCCTACAAAATTTTCAAGTGTGGAGAAACCAGACATAGATTTTATGAATGTAAGCAAGGAATGGAAAGATGTTGTGTGGCAAATGAGGAATCGGAAGGAGAAGTTACCGGAATTGACTGTACACCGGAGCAAGGAGAATCCCTTATGTTCAGAAGAGTCATGATGGAGCAGAGCAGTGAGGATACCAGATTTACTCAGAGAAAGAATATTTTCTGGAGTGTGTGCAAATCAGGCGGTAAGTGTGGCAATGTTATTGTGGGTAGTGGAAGTACTGATAGTTTGGTATCTGAAGAGATGGTAGTGAATCTTGAGTTGAATAGGCTTGAGCATCCTTGTCCTTACAAGGTAATTTGGTGACAAGATGATCAAAAGATAGAAGTAAAGGAACAATGTTTGGTGAATTTTAATATTGGACATTTTAGGGATGAGGTCTTGTGTGATGTTGTATCTATGAGTGCTTATCATGTCTTGTTAGGAAGACCTTGGCAGTTTGATAGAGGAGCTATTTCTAACTGTAGAAGAAACCTAATCACTATTGAGAAGAATGGGCAGAAGTTCACATTTACTTCTTTAAAGAAGAAAGAGAGGGGGGTGAAGAATCTGAGTCTTGAGAAAGATTGCAGTACTAAGAAACCGGTTGCAGAGGTTATACTGGAAGGTGGCATGAGTTTGCAGAAGGATATGATAGATAAGCCTAATGAACAGATAGAACTGGATGACATAAAGCTTATGATGACAAACCAGATGAAGTCACGTGTCAGAAACAAATCATTGTTGTAGAAGAAAGAGAGTAGTATGAAGAGACAATGTGCATATCTGAAGCAAGGGAAGAGAAACAAAGGGAGTCAGGGGTTAGATAATTTCGTTGAGATCCCCGAGGAACTAAAAAATAGGTTTTCAGATAAGGAAGATGTTTGGATCATAAATGAGCATGGGGTCTTTATCCAAAATCCTTCTATACGTTCATAAGTAGCCTCTCATGGAACATCTCTTTCTACTTGGGGTGTTTGATGTAGGAGCATCCCCAGTCTATGATCAATCTTGCATCAACCAAAAATATTTCCTTTCAATTTAGTTCTTGTTAGTCCATGAAGAAATAGAGGAATTGAATTGCAATTTTGAAAAGGGTCAAACCTAATGGATAGGGACACCTTGGAAAATGTTTAGAAATCTGAATTTGAATGAAATTGATTGAAATTTGCACAAAATCCACTTAATTTTGAAAATTAGGGTTTTATAACCTAACCACTTAATTTTGAAATTTGAATTTTGGGAAAAAGGAGGGAAATTGAAAATTTGAATCGTAGGAATGAAGACAAATCTGAGAACAATCAGAAATCTGAAAATTAAATGAAAATCTAATTATTTTTTGTACAAGTTCAAGATGATTTTTTAAAATTAGGGTTTTGACAAGTAACCTCTTAATTTTATAAATTTTATTTGCAAATTGAACAATACAATGAGGAAATTGAATTTGACAAGCAACACAATTTTCAGATCTAAGATAACCACAAACAATTTTTTCAAATTACAAGCTCAATGTTAATTTTAAAAACTAGGGTTATTAATGATTTAACAACTAAGTTTGCAGAAAATTTAAACTTGCAAATAAAAAATATGCAATTTTGTTCAAAGGAAAGCATGCAAGATGTCAGGTTCACCAAAATGTAATGTGGGAAAATGGTGGATGATGGATCAAGAGGAAAACTACCCTTTCCCTCAAAGAGAGATGAGAGTTTCACTATTAATTACCCTTCAAACACTTTTCACCAAATTACATTTGGAAGAGGAGAGGAGAATTCACTAGATTCAACCCTCCACAAAAGAAGATTGAATTCTAAATGAAATGGGAATAATAAGTTGATCCCCTCTTCCTAATTTGAAATGGAAAGGAATTGACTGAACTATGTAATACAAAAGTGACAAAGAACTGATTATAACTTAAGATCAGGATATGGGATAAAGCTGTGCACCTGGTTCTTGCAGTAATATGTCGAGACAAAGTTGCCCTATGAATTTGAGGAAAAGTTGCCTGGATCGTGGTGAGAATGTACACGGTCCTCCAAAAAATCTGTGAAACGAAAAGGGTTTTTCCACCTCTGCAAATGGAGCATGAATACAAAAGTACAACTGCGCACCTGCAACCTACACACAAAAAAGAGAGGAAAATGGGTTGGGATTGGGAGTTTGCGTTTAGGTCAAACCCCAATTTTGGAATTAACAAAGTAATGAAAGAAAGTACTTGCAAGTAGATGTAAATGAAAGACTGAAATGTAAATCACCTCAAGAGACGTTGTGAAAGAAATGTTGATAGAAATGCTTATGTGGAATTGAATGTTGTAATCAATCTCCTCTTCAATGGTTGAATCCTTGACTTGAATGCAACACCTAGCCTTGAAGGGAGACTTGAGAATACTCAATGCTGGAAAAGAATGCTTGAACGCTTGATCGCTTATCCAACTTGACAAACTCCAATCTTATCCAACTTCATCTTATGTAACTTTTGCTTTTTTATCTATGCAAATGAGAGGATGAATGCCCCTTAAATACATGTTAGTGGATTTGATTTTCGTCACGGGCTGACATCGGGGGAGTTTCCCGCCCAATGCACGACCAACAATACAACCCTAGGAAGGGTCCTGCCCCAAAATAGGGTAGGGACAAGGGTGTCACACCCCTATTCTGAGAGGACAATAATGCCACGCCCCTGTCCTAGGGGGGACAGAGGCGCAACGCTCCTATCCTACCCATTTCTCCATGGTAGAGTGCGGATAGGGTGATACAGAGGCCAAGAAAGAAGTTGCTTCTGAGGGGTGAGCAATCTCTAGTCTCCGATCAAGCTAGAGGATTCGATCTCGCGTGCATGAGGACCTTAATGCAGTCAAAAATTGCTAGGGTCACAATTTTATGACACTACATTTAGCCCCCACTTTAGCGAGAGTATAAACATACGCCAATACTATTGGTAAAGTACAAGGAAACAAGATTGAAATAATTTTACCAGGTTAAGGAGGCAAGATGCGCCAAGCCCCCAATGGACTTAGGATCTTATGAATTCGATTGACAAAGTAAAATGGAAGATTGAGAAGGGAAGAACCATGACTACAAGTAGCAAAGTTCCCTTCACTATGAGTCATGAAGGCAAGGATACCAAAGATTACAAAGAAAAACAAAGTTCACTAAGTAATTCTAAGTATTAAGAAGGAAAATATGAGTGGAGTGTATGTCCCCATGATAAAACGATCGCGCACACCTTATTGGGAGAAATTGCTTTAAGGTAGGATACACCCAAGAGGGAGAGAAGACATGGATCACGTTCTCACAAGGATTTAGTCCCCAATCGAGGAATAAACCCAAGGATAATGAACACAAAACATGAGGTAGTGTCGCTTTCCTTAGGGTCAATATGTTGTATGATAACTCATGTATATCATGTATGTATATGCATTCAATAATCATCATTCCCCAAAGAAGGACACTACCTTAGAAGAAAGTGTAAGGAAGCTAAGTAGCGGAAACAACTTCCTACACTAACCTTGAGAGGAGGGTAATGCAAAACTTTTTCAGATCATTACAACATTTATAGAAAATAGAAATAGATATAATAGCATTCATACCACAACACAGTGATTTATGTGGGGAAAACCCTTTCAGGAGAAAAACCCCACCTTCCAAAAGCAGCTCAATATTTTATTCAGCAATCAAAAACAGATTACAACATACTTGCAGAGCAAGCTCTTCACAGGAGTACCATTAATCAGAGATTCAGAGGCAATTCAATAGCCATAAGACTCTTACACACAACCTCTATCTCACACACCTCATAAATAGGAGATACAATACAAGAAACCGTCAAACGGTATTACAAAACCATGGGCTAAAACCACCCAATAAGGTGTAGCCGACCTTATCTCCCTTCTAGACGCCCTATGACATGTTAAAGCACACATCAACACGTGTCACTCCCTTTTTACAGCTCATTTATGTATTCGATACAAATTATTTTTCCTATTTCAGGAGTACAAACTTCCGGAGGCCATAACTTGAGAACCGGGTGTCTGATTGACGAACCGTTTGAAGCGCCGGAAAGCTCGCGAAGTGCTCTATCACCTCGTAACCCGCTTCACCGGTTAAGGCCACTTTTCAGGGCATTTCGGAGCCTCTAAAGTCCCCAAAATTAAGTTTAAACATTTTATTGCACCCCTCCAAGACGAAAACATTAATATCTTCAAAACTAGCTGTGACCTTGCGACGCAACTTTACCAGAATGCTTATCTAGCCAACCAGAAGCTTCAGGGAGAGTTTCACACCATTTTGTGCTCAAACGAAAACTTACTATAAATAGTAACCTCACATAAATGCAAGGTTGAGACACCATTTTTCCAAACAAATCTCCCACTTGTCGAACACCTTGCAGGAGCGGAAGGGAATGTCAACACAATGAATCAATTGCTAGGGGCCATAAGGCCCATAGACTCTGAACACCATCTGAACTTCTCTATGCTCATAGCCTTAGTTAAAGCATCTACAAAATTCATCAAAGTTTCCACCTTAACCAGCTTCACCCTACCATCTTCGACCATATCTCTAACAAAATGATACTGAACATCAATATGTTTGGTCCGGGCATGAAATGTCGGGTTCTTAGCTAGGCTAATTGCACTCTGACTGTCACAGTAAACTGTCACTGTACCTTGTTTTATTCCAATATCCGAACATAGTCTCTTAAGCCAAATGGCCTCTTTACAAGTATGAGTAGCTCCCATATACTCTGCTTCAGTAGTGGATAAAGCAACCACAGCCTGTCGCTCACTCATCCAACTAATTGCACCACCAAACAAAGTAAACACATAAGCACTAGTGGATCTTCTGCTATCAATATCACCTGCCCAATCTGAATCCACATAACCATGGATATCAAGGGAAGTCATGTCTCCAACTCAATTACCATGATAACACAAAAAATACTCTGAAGTACCCTTCAAATATCTGAAGACTCTTTTGACTGCATCCCAATGAACTCTACCAGGATTAGACATATATCTAGAAAGTACTCCCACTGCTTGGGCAATATCTGGTCTAGTACAGACCATAGCATACATCAAGCTTCCAACTACACTCTGGTAAGGCACTCTGCTCATGTCTTCCATCTCCAATGGGGATGTAGGACAATCTGAAATAGATAGTTTCATTCCAACTGTAAAAGGAACACTCAATGGTCTACAATTCTGAATGTTGAACCTCTGTAACACTGAATTCACATACTTACTCTGGCCTAGCCATAGCTTTCTGTTCACCCTATCTCTTCTAATTTCCATCCCAAGAATGTGCTTTGCTGCACCAAGATCTTTCATTTCAAATTTAGCAGCGAGCTAAGACTTCAGTTCTGAAATCATACCTTTCCCTTTACCAATGAATAACATATCATCAACATACAATGCAATGAATAAGAAATGATCACCATAAGATTTATAATAAACACAGTGATCTGATTTAGAACGTTCAAATCCCAAACTCAACACATATGTATCAAATTTCTGGTACCACATCCTAGGACTTTGTTTGAGGCCATACAAAGATTTCTTCAATTTACAGACCAAATTACTTTTGCCTTTCACTACATAGTGCTCCGGCTGTGTCATATAAATATCTTCCTCCAAATCACCATGAAGGAAAGCAGTTTTCACATCCATTTGCTCAACCTCTAAATCATAAGCAGTAGCAATAGAAAGCAAAAATCTAATGGACGTCATTTTTGCAATAGGAGAAAATATCTCACCGTAATCAACACCCTCAACCTGAGAGTAGCCTTTTGCAACTAACCTTGCTTTATACTTTTCAATGCTTCCATCTGAACCAATCTTTTTCTTGAACACCCATTTACAACCAACAGGTTTTCGTCCTTCAGGCAATGGTACAAGATTCCATGTATCATTCTTTTTCAAAGCTGCCATTTCTTCCTCCATAGCAATCTTCCAGGATTCTGCATCATTCATACCTAATGCCTCTTCTACAGATTTCGGTTCATCCACACTAGTATTCAGAGCAAAAATACATCTCCAATCATCAGGTGAATACCTTTCAGGCGGTTGTCTATGTCTTGTAGACCTTCGAACAAGCTGAGTTGGAGGTTCTTCCTCCTCTTCTGAAGATTCAGAGCTAGACGAGCTCTCCTCAAATTCTTGCCTATCTAGGGGTCTCGATTCAACTCTTTCAGGTGTAGAAGGAAGTTGAATCACATCTTCTTTTTTAGTCTGTTCTGGCTGCAATGTAACAGAAGGAGACTTAATTTCTCTAAAAATAACACTTCTACTATGAATTACCTTTTGTGCAACAGGGTCCCAAAGCTTGTATCCTTTCACACCATAACTATACCCGATGAAGATACATTTCACAGCCTTGTTCTCCAACTTTGTTCGCTTCTCCTTTGGCACATGTGCATATGCCTCGCAACCAAAAACTCTAAGATGTCTCAATGAAGGCTTGTGACCTGACCATGCTTCCATAGGCGTTTTATCAATAAGAGCTGATGTAGGAGACCTGTTAATCAGGTAGCAAGTAGTGGCAACAGCTTCAGCCCAAAACTTTTGTTCGAGACCAGCACCACTCAACATACTCCTAGCCTTCTCCATCAGTGTCCTATTCATTCTTTCTGCAACTCCATTCTGCTGTGGAGAATATGGAGTTGTCTTCTGCCTGTTAATTCCACAGTCTTTACAGAATCTATCAAAATCATTAGAGCAAAACTCACCGCCATTATCAGTTCTCAAACATTTTATTTTCTTTCCAGTTTGCAACTCAACCATTGCTTTAAATTCTTTAAAATGACTAAAAACTTCAGATTTACTCTTTAGAAAATAAACCCATGTCTTTCTACTAAAATCATCAATAAATGAAACATAATATGTGGATTTTCCAATCGAAGAAACATCTACTGGACCAAACACATCAGAATGAATAAGATCCAAAACACCACAAGTTTTATGAGAACTCGAGTAAAACTGAACGCGGTTTTGTTTTCCATAAATGCAATGCTCACAGAAATCAAAATCAAGATTACAGTCATTCAAACCTTCAACAAGATTTTTATTTTTCAAGGTCCTTAGACCCTTTTCTCCAATGTGGCCAAGTCTCTGGTGCCATAACATAGTCTTCTCTGCAGGTAACTTTGCTTCAGACGAAAGAGCACCCTTAGGTACCCAAAAACCATTTCCATCTGCTGAAGGTGAAACCTTCAAATCTTCCAGTGAAGTATCCCCATATTTACTTTTTACAGAAGTGCTATTACACTCAACAGTGTATGCTTCAAGCTTATACAAAGTGCCAAACCTGACACCTCTAGCAACTACCATAGCACCCTTAATCATCTTACATCCTGCTTCAGAAAAGACTACCTGCACACCCACATCTATCAGTTTACTCACAGATAACAGGTTTCGTTTTAATCCAGGGATATGCAACACACCATTAATTCTTTTTATTCTACCATCAGAAAACCTGATTCTAACTTTACCTCGACCAACAATGTCTAGATGTGAATCATCACCCAAGTACACCTTACCTCCATTAAATCCTTCATATTCAGAAAACCAATCTCTATTGGAAGTCATATGAAAAGATGCACCTGAGTCAATTAGCCAGGCATCATTACTTGCATGAGTCGCCAAAGCCGCAATAAATGCATCGCCATCTTCCCTGTCGGACTCAGAATCAGAATCGAACTTTTTCTTTTTCTTCTTCTTCTTTTCTTCTTTGCAGTCCTTACGGATGTGACCCGGTTTACGGCAATTCCAGCAAATGACTTTGGACTTTCCAGGAGATTTCGATCTCCCTTTGGATTTAGACTTGTCGCGCTTCTCATTCTTCTTGCCTTTCTCCCTAGGTCTTCCACGAACGGTTAGGGATTCCTTTGAACTGATGGATACCTTCCTTCGCATCTCTTCACCAAGTAGGGCACCCACCACGTCTTCAGATTTCAAAACAACAGAAGTACTACCGATAGCCATAACAAGAGAATCCCACGAATCAGGCAAAGAACAAAGCAAGATCTGACATTTCTCCTCCTCATCCATCTTAACACCGACGGATACTAATTGAGCCACCAACATATTGAATGCTTCCAGGTGGTCTGCAATTCGTCCACCCTCTTCCATCTTCAAGGAATACAATTTCTTTCTTAAGAAAATTTGATTTAATAAAGATTTCACTTGATACATCTCACCAAGCTTAGTCCATAGCTTCTTTGCAAAGTTTTCTTCATGGACATTGATTAGAACAGAGTCTACCAGGCACAGTCTGATTAGACCCTTGGCTTTCCGGTCCATAACATCATACTGAGCTGCCGTAGTAGAATCTGAGGGCCTTTGGACATTCGCATCAACAACATCCTAAAGATCTCGATCTATTAGCAGATCTTCCATCTTCAGCTTCCACATCTCAAAATTACTTCCATTAAATTTCTCCACCTCTATTCTCCCTGACGAACTCGCCATCTGAATATTCCTGCAACAAGATCAAAAAGTGTCTTCTGCACAAGCTCCCACTCAAATCTGGATTAGTTCAAAAAACCCAACTGCCCACAATTGAAACCAAAGGTGATCAGGCTCTGATACCACTTGTAAGGAAGCTAAGTAGCGGAAACAACTTCCTACACTAACCTTGAGAGGAGGGTAATGCAAAACTTTTTCAGATCATTACAACAGTTACAGAAAATAGAAATAGATATAATAGCATTCATACCACAACACAGTGATTTACGTGGGGAAAACCCTTTCGGGAGAAAAACCCCACCTTCCAAAAGCAACTCAATATTTTATTCAGCAATCAAAAACAGATTACAACATACTTGCAGAGCAAGCTCTTCACAGGAGTACCATTAATCAGAGATTCAGAGGCAATTCAATAGCCATAAGACTCTTACACACAACCTCTATCTCACACACCTCATAAATAGGAGATACAATACAAGAAACCGTCAAATGGTATTACAAAACCATGGGCTAAAACCACCCAATAAGGTGTAGCCGACCTTATCTCCCTTCTAGATGCCCTATGACATGTTAAAGCACACATCAACATGTGTCGCTCCCTTTTTACAGCTCATGTATGTATTCGATACAAATTATTTTTCCTATTTCAGGAGTACAAACTTCCGGAGGCCATAACTTGAGAACCGGGTGTCTGATTGACGAACCGTTTGAAGCGCCGGAAAGCTCGCGAAGTGCTCTATCACCTCGTAACCCGCTTCGCCGGTTACAGCCACTTTTTAGGGCATTTCAGAGCCTCTAAAGTCCCCAAAATTAAGTTTAAACATTTTATTGCACCCCTCCAAGATGAAAACATTAATATCTTCAAAACTAGCTGTGACCTTGCGACGCAACTTTACCGGAATGCTTATCTAGCCAACCAGAAGCTTCAGGGAGAGTTTCGCACCATTTCGTGCTCAAACAAAAACTTACTATAAATAGTAACCTCGCATAAATGCAAGGTTGAGACACCATTTTTCCCAACAGAAAGGGAAGAGAGGATGTCTTTTGAGTCAACATGAAAGAGATCAAGAAAAGATTTCAATGCTTCACATCATCCCCAAGTAGACATTAAGGGAACAATAGAAGAATAGGGATACACATAGAAGAATGGTCACAAAAGAGTAAGAAAGGAGAGAGAGAGAGAGAGAGAGAGAGAGAGAGAGAGAAGATCTACAATGCTAATATTGCTAATCTAGCACGAAATCTGCCTCTCGATCTTGTTGATCACTATTTCGGGAAGGAAAGCAACATGCTAGAGGAGCGACATCGAGCACAATAGATGGAGCTATCACAAGATCCAAACAAGGACTATGCTCATGTTGTAAGTCACTTTGTTCGATTCTAGGAGCTAGGATTAGGGTTTGTGAAAACTCATCCGATAAATGCTTATCCACGTCAACATACTCATACTCACTATCATAAGCATTAGGAGTTGTATTTCCATTATGAATAACATTTTCACACATTTCTTCATCAAATTTTAGAGAAAGAGGGGCAAGAACAAGAAGAGGAGTAAAACCATTACATGTTTTGTGCAACTTATGATTTGGAGATGTTGGTTGAACATCTTGCTTAGGAGAAAAGGGAATCATGTCAACTGTCAAAGTCTGAGGAGATTTAGGATTTTGAGGGATAGCTTCACGAGCTCAAACACGACATCTTCATCGGTGCTCTCTCACACAACTATTCCATCGAGTCTTAGTGGAAGGATGACAAGGAGGAGGAACACTTGAAAAGGTAGGAATATTTCTCTCCTTGATAGTGGAAGGTTTAGGTTGAGGTCTTTTTGGTTGAACAATAGTAGTAGCAAGCCTCTTCTCTCGATAAGAGGAAGGAGGTGGAACTGCACCATAGAAAGGAGGAATATTAGGTGTAGGAAGGAGACCAGGTCCACCATGAGGAGGAGGTATAGGTCTAACCTTAGGAGGAATATTGTTGTTCTCCTTAAGAGAAGGTAAAGTCACATCCATAGGAATGGGTTGACGATCTTCCTTAGGATGAAGATTAGTTCTATCCGTGAGGGGAAGAACCTCATATTGAAGAATAATAGGAATGCCAAGTGTTAAGGATCCAGATTGACTTAAGGATAAGATCATATCTTTCTTCCATTTTTTATAAGATTGAAAAAGAGCATCTCTCCTTGATGGAAGAGATTGAAATTGTTTAGGCCAAAAGAGATCAATAGGAACACTGGGGATTCTTTCTGATGGACAAAATAAACTATGGTTCATGGTTATGATTTGTCCATTGTGAGGACATTTCAGACCTTTAGGGATTGGAGAAGCAATATCCTTCATGGAAGATAGCCAAGGATAGCCCAACTTCATACGGAATTGCTTAGAAGATAGTATGATAACAAAGTCAACATCCATGGATTTAGTACAAACCTCAACAGGAAGGGTGATAGAACCATTGGTAGGACAAGATAAGCCATCAAATAGCTTCACAACCACATTAGAAGCATCGTATATTGGTTTATGCAATCGTAAAGTGAAAAGATACTCTTCAGTTATGATATTAACCATGCAAGAGGGATCAACAAGGGCACCATGGCAAGGGATATCCTTAACCTTCGTAACTATGTATAAAGGGCCATCAGGTCATCTAATGGTCTCACTAGGGTCAAATTTAATACAAGGATCCTTAGGCATATCTTGTGTTTCTACCATATTAACCAAGTTTGGAGCCATAGAGGTCAATTCTTGAAAAGAGGAAGAATTAGGCACAATCTCAATAACATTAGAGGTATGAGAAGGCAAGGGATTAGTGAAAATAGTAATATTTTGATTAGGAGGAGCTACTAATGTATTCCCTTTATCATTCACACCTACCATAGATATAGTATTATTATCAATAAAGTCTTGAATCTTATTCTTTAATGCAAAACATTTTTCAGTATCATGATCAGGTCGACGATGAAATTGATAGAAGGAATTGTTATCAAAATAAGGGGATGCAAGTTTTGAAGGATCAATTTGTTTTATAGAAGGAAGTTTGATAACATTTATGTGCAACAACTGAGACATAATACTATGTAAAGATTCATTCAAGGGAGTAAACTATCTTTCTCTTTGGAAAAAAATAGAAATAGAAGGCACACCTGTTGTAGCATTCACATTGTTGTTATTAATTGTATCATTAAACTTGATGAAGCTTTTTGTTTGTTTGAAATTCACAAACGGTTGTTGAACACTCTCCCCCTTATCACTCAGAGCCATAGGAGTAGATTTCTCCATTTGACTCACAACTAGTTGATAATTGTGGAGTGTTGCGCACAACTGCAGAAATGAAGTAAACTCAGACAAAAGAAGCTTTTCACTAATATCTTTTTGTAAATTAGAAACGAAAATTCTTTGAATATCATTATTAGGTGCATGAAAAGAAATCTGAGCACACAAATGCTTATATCTACCAATGAAATCAGTCACTTTTTCTTTAACATCTTGTTTACAATACATTAAATCAGTCAAAGTGTTTTAGGACCAATGTTGTTTTAAAATTGTTGGATGAAAGGATTTGCCAGTTGTTGAAAGGAAGTGATAGAATAAGAAAGCAAAGAGAAATACTATTGTAGAGCCTTATCTCTTAGTGTTGTTGTAAACAATTTTGCAAGCAATCTTTGATCATAAGCAAAATCAGTACACAAGGTTTGAAATGTTTTGACATGTGTAAGAGGATCACCTTTTCCATTATAGAGTTCTAATTGAGGGATCTCAACATGTTTAGGTGGAATGACTCTAACAATAACAAGAGAAAGTGGGTTTGCAACATCAAAGGTGGGCACACTAAACTTGGATTGATTCATAGAAGCAATTTGTTGTTGTAAGGAAGACATGGTTTGAGCAAGATTGTTAATTGTTGCTTCGGTAGAAGAATTGATGTTAGACATAGGTGATTGAGAAGGGGGTGGGATGTTATTGAAAGAGGGCATGGACTGAGAATAAGGTGGTGGGACATTATGATAAGTAGGCATAGGTGATGATTGGGTAGGAAATTGGACACTTAAAGGAGGGATAAAGTTGTTGAAGGAATTACCTCTTGTGTCACACTGATTGGTTGATGAATAATAAGAACACTCATGGAAGACATAGGTAAAGATGGCAGATTAAATGAAGAAGAGGGATTGCCCCCATGACCAATGGTTGTAGGAATGACATTTCGAGTTGATGTAGGCATGATATTGGAGGTAAAAGTAGGAATACTAGTCGTAAGAGTAGTCAAAGGAATTGAAGGAGAGACTTGTGTTGAAGGTTGTGAATAACCTAGGGTTTCGACAGAACACTTGATAAGCATGACATTAGAATTAACAATATGTGCAATGCCATGCAATATATCAATTCCATTCTTATCACTTTGAATCATGTGTTTAATGCCTTCAATTAATGGAAGAGCTTCACTATTAGGGTATTATTGGGACATCCATTGTTGAAAGTTATCAAATTGATTGTCCAATGTGGAAAGTTGATCTATAGAGACCCTAGTTAAAGATTCTTCTTCATCATGGGTTTCATCAATGGGGTGAATAGGCACATGATGAATAACCTAGGGTTTCGCAAGAACACTTGATAGGCATGACATTAGAATCAACAATATGTGCAATGCCATGCAATATATCAATTCCATTCTTATCACTTTTAATCATGCATTTAACGCCTTCAATTAATGGAAGAGCTTCACTATTAAGGTATTCTTGGGACATCGATTGTTGAAAGCTATCAAATTGATTGTCCAATGGGGAAATTTGATCTATAGAGACCCTAGTTAAAGCTTCTTCTTCATCATGGGTTACATCAATGGGGTGAATAGGCACATGATTAGGATGGGAAGAATTAGCATGATCCTCATTAAAGAAGTTGCCCAAATTAGGCTCCATCTCCTTGGTAATTAAACCTTGGGAAGACTTAATTCTAATGCTTCATCTAACGAGGATAGGATAGGTAGGACTAATAGTGGTAAAACTCATGCACTAGAGGGAAAATATAAATTTTGAATTTTGGAACAAAGCTTACAAAATTGATTAATGCAAAATTTAAGACAATACTGATTAAACAATTTGAACTTTGTTGGAAGAAAAGGATGACACAATTTCCAAAAATGAAAGGAAATTGGAATTTTAAAATTAGGGCCAAGGGGATACCACTTAATTTTAAAATCAGAATTTTAAAATCAGGGAGACTATAATTAACCTCTTAATTTAAAATTTTTTCTTGAAATTGGAAATGTTGAATTTTAGAGGTATTTTCGATTCTAGAGGGATAAAAAATCAACAAAATCAGCCAATCTTCTGGATTTAGGCTATTAAATACAGTCATAATAGTCTCTTGAAATTTCGAGAAAAAAGCCGAGGACCGTGGCAGGAACGCACATGGTCCGATCAACTTTTTAAAAAAATTTCAGGCATGAATATTACGATGATTTCAAAGCTAACCCCCCAAAATTGGAGAACTTTAAGATTTATAGATTGCCGAAATGAAGGTTCAAATGTAAAAATAGGACCTTATTAGGGTTTTGAAGAAAACAAGGAATTGAATTGCAATTTTGAAAAGGGTCAAACCTAATGGATAGGGACACCTTAGAAAATGTTTAGAAATCGGAATTTGAATGAAATTGATTGAAATTTGCACAAAATCCACTTAATTTTGAAAATTAGGGTTTTATGACCTAACCACTTAATTTTGAAATTTGAATTTTGGGGAAAGGGGGGGGGGGAATTGAAAATTTGAATCCTAGGAATGAAGACAAATATGAGAACAATCAGAAATCTGAAAATTAAATGGAAATCCAATTTTTTGCACAAGTTCAAGATGATTTTTAAAAATTAGGGTTTTAACGAGTAACCTCTTAATTTTGTAAATTTTAGTTGCAAATTGAACAAGACAATGAGGAAATTGAATTTGACTAGCAAAACAATTTTCAGATCTAAGATAACCACAAGCAATTTTTGCAAATTACAAGTTCAATCTTAATTTTAAAAACTAGGGTTTTTAATGATTTAACAACTAAGTTTGCAAAAAATTTAAACTTGCAAATGAAAAATATGCAATTTTGTTCAAAGGAAAGCATGTAAGATGTCGGGTTCACCAAAATGTAATGTGGGAAAATGGTGGATGACGGATCAAGAGGAAAACTACCATTTCCCTCAAAGAGAGATGAGAGTTTCACTATTGATTACCCTTCAAACACTTTTCACCAAATTACATTTGGAAAAGGAGAGGAGAATTCACTAGATTCAACCCTCCACATAAGAAGATTGAATTCTGAATGAAATGGGAATGATAAGTTGATCCCCTCTTCCTTATTTGAAATGGAAAGGAATTGACTGAACTATGTAGTACAAAAGTGACAAAGAACTGATTATAATTTAAGATCGGGATATGGGATGAAGATGTGCACCTGGATCTGGTAGTAATATGTCGAGACAAAGTTGTCTTGCGAATTTGAGGAAAAGTTGCCTAGATTGTGGCGAGAATGTACACAGTCCTCCAAAACATCCGTGAAACGAAAAGGGTTTTTCTACCTCTGCAAATGGAGCTCGAATATGAAAGTACAGCTGCGCACCTGCAATCTGCACACATAAAAGAGAGGAAAATGGGTTAGAATTGGGGGTTTGCCTTTAGATCAAACCCTAGTTTTGGAATTAACCAAGTAATGAAAGAAAGTACTTGCAAGTAGATGTAAATGAAAGACTGAATTGTAAATCACCTTAAGAGAGGTTTGATAGAAATGTTGATAGAAATACTTATGTGGAATTGAATGTTGTAATCAATCTCCTCTTTAATGGTTGAATCCTTGACTTGAATGCAACACCAAGCCTTGAAGGGAGACTTGAGAATGCTCAATGCAAGAAAAGAATGCTTTAACACTTGATAACTTATGCAAATTGACAAAATCCAATCTTATCCAACTTCACCTTATGAAACTTCCCCTTTTTTATCTATGCAAATGAGAGGATGAATGCCCCTTAAATACATGTTAGTGGATTTGATTTTTTCACGGGCCGACATCGGGGGAGTTTCCTACCCAATGCACAACCATCAATGCAACCCTAGGAAGGGTCTTGCCCCAAAATAGGGTAGGGACAGGGGCTCCACGCCCCTGTTCTAAGAGGACAATGGCACCACGCCCCTATCCTACCCCTTTCCCCAGGGTAGAGTGCGGATAGGGTGATGTAGAGGCCAAGAAAGAAGCTGTTTCTGAGGGTGAGAAATCTTTGGTCTCCGATCAGGCTAGAGGATTCGATCTCGCATGCGTGAGGACCCTAATGCAGTCAAAAATTTCTAGGATCGCAATTTTATGACACTACACAATTGTTAAAGATTTTCAAATTCATTGTCAATATTCTCCAATTTATCAACAAACACCCTACGTAGTGATTCACCTCATCATGAGAATCATGTAAAGAAAGGGGATAAATGACATCATTTGTTGGAATAGAAGAACCACACACATTCTCATTAAACAAGTTATCTAAATTAGGCTTCATATCCTTAGTAATTAAAGTTTGGGAAGCCTTAATTTATAACTTCTTCTCATGGGAATATTATAGGTAGGACCAATGGTAGTAAAACTCATGCACAAAGGAGGGAAATTTGAATTTGAATTTGAAAAGTATGATTAAGTAATACAAAATTTTGTGAAAATGATTGATTATCCAATTAATTAAGAAAATTGATTTGTCAAAGAGAAATGCATTCATAAAAATCAAATATTGAAATTAAATTGAAGATTTATGCAACCCACATGGTAAATTTTATTATTATAAATTAGGGTTTTTGTAAACACTAAATTTATGTAAATTAATTTGAAAATGAGATCAAGGACAATTTTTTGTATTTTTAAATTAAATGAATAATCAGATCTAAAATGATAAATCCAAATTAGACAACCCACAAGCTCAAGTTTAGAATTAAAAATTAAGGTTTTTGTGAATTTAACCTCTAAATTTTTAAAATTCCATGAAAATTTAAACTTGAAAATGTAAATTTGAATTTGATATTGCATAAAAACTCAGATCTAAGAACATAAATAAGATTGAAGGTATAAGGAGTCAGGTTCACAAAAAATGTAATGGTGAAAAATTAGGGTTTCCACCATAGAAGGAGGAAACCTCTAAATTGTGACTTAAGACCATTACATTCAAAAGAGGGTTCCAATCCAATAGATCTAGTCACAAACCAACAAGAATTAAGATAGAAAATTCTAACTAGATCATGGGTTTTTGATAATGTGAGTTAATAAATCCTCTTTTGTAAATTGAATTGATCAAATTAGGGTAAAAGTGCTAGAAATTGAAGTAGAAATGCATAAACAGTAAGCCACCGTTGTCAGATTGAGCCACAAACTTGTATCTGAACAATATAAGCAGATTCAAACCTATTCCTTGAAAGAGCTCCTAAATTGTCGAGACCGTGGTGCCCGTCGCCTTGGCTTCGTACCTATTTCCTACACACTAAAAGAATGGGAAATAGGTTGGGAATAGGGATTTTCCTAAGTCAAACCCCAGTTTTGGAATTAACCATGAAATAGAAATGAAATATAATTGAATTGTTGTAAGGAAATGTTCTCCTTTTGAGGGAGATGATGAATAATGACTGAAAACACAAATGATATACCTTCTTGTGAAGTTTTGTTCATCTCCACACAAAATTAGGGTTTTATGAAGTCTTCAATAACATGGAACATGAATGTCAACTCCAATGAATCTTCACCGTATTGCTACTCCAATGCTTGAACGCAGACTGATTGCTTTCTCACTTAAACTTGAATGCTTGATCGCTTGAATTGATTGACCAATATGATTGCCAGATATGTATGTGATATATGATCAAATGGAAGGGGAAAGCCTTGTTTTATACTTTTCAGCTGAAAAACATATTAATTTTTTGAGCCAACACAGGGTTACACGGGATTGGATTTCCTGCTCAATTTTTGAAATGACTAAGGGACCCAAAGTCTGGTCCTAATTGGAAGGTTCAAGGCACCACGTTATGGTTCTATTGGGGGCCAAGGATCCACACCTTGGTCCTACCTAATTTTGGGGCTAGGACAAGGGTTTTGAATGATGTATGAGGTCAATATGAAGTTAAATTTGCATGATATGACTAGAATCAAGTCCTCATCAAGCCTAGGGGTGACCTAAACATGGTCAAAATTGTAAGGAAGTACAATTTAGGATGCTACAATTTTATCCAATATTATTCTCCACCAAAAATAATAGGAAAATCATGATTCATGTAGAATGTAAAGTGTTGAATAAAGAATGCACAATAAAATTGTTTCTTATTCATCTCATAGAGAATATTTTGGAAGGAGTAGCAAGTCGGAAAGTTTATATTTTTAGAGATGGGTTCATAGGTTATTGTCATAATTAAATTACAAATGGTGATAAAGCCAAGATAACATTCATAATAGAATGGGGGATATTTTCTATAATATGATGTTTTTTGGCCTTAAAATATCTATTGTGTGTAGCATGTTGCAATGTGTGGAATAGTTGTACACCTTATGTTTGAAGATGCAAGTTATTGATCACTACTCTTAACTTAAATATGTGTACTTAATAATGAAAATATGGGATGATAGTAGACCTAATGAATGTTGTGGTTTCATAATTTGGAGGTGCCTAAAATTTCATAGAAAGTTCTCATATTCTTGGGGCATATTGGAGACTACTAGAAGTTCATTAAAAATATATGTGTATATCTATACAGCTAGAAGAACAATTTGGAGTGACATAATTTCACTTTTGATCTACTAAAGGAGAAATTGATTATAATGGTAAACTATATTTCTAAATATGAATAATCCAGTACATGCTCATGTTGATGCTTTAGGCATCACAATTAGGTTAGTCCTTGTGCAACTAGGAAATGTTCAAGTTGACCACTTGATCTACTTTACTAGTTTGAAGTTCATAATATTTGAGGTAGTTACATCACAAATAAGTGACAAAAATTGAAAATTGTTTGTGTACTCTAAATGTTTATACAATACTTTTTGGTTAGGCCAATTATTTTCTAGAACGATCATCAAGTGCTCAAGTCTTAGTGAACAAACCATTTTTCAATGGGTGCATTGTAGATGTATTATTTTGGTGTATTATTATAGTGTGTCTTGTTTGTAATAGTGAATTTTCACCTATTTTTTAAAACTTACTTATAATAGTACATTTCTCACCTAGGTAGTTAATAATTACATGTATCATCATATATTCAAGATACTCAAGTGTCACCATTGCCTTAAGATCAGTTCTTGATTGATGATAATTATTCATTGCATCTATCCAATCAAGGGCCACCTATACCTTTAAAGGAAGTTGGATAAAAATCCAAAATTAATCTTAGAGGTTGAGATGTGTAAATATAAAAGATAGAATTTTAAATGTACAACCATAACAAATCATATGCCCCAAGAAAATCTTTTCAAGAAAAAACCCAAACTCTAAATCTTGAACTAATTGTATCATTAACAACACAAAGTGGGTTACGGTACAAATCTAGGATCAAGCCTCCATATAAGATTTTACCAACATATAAATATGGACATATTTTGATAACATACCAATAGCTATAAAATCAAATTATTAAACCTCCATCTCAAGCACCAAATAAATAGGAGAAACAATGCATGTGACCATCAAATGATAATTAGTAATCCATGAGCTAAACTACCTAAAATATGGCACTTGAATTTCTAATCAAAATATAATTCCCAAATCCAAATATGAGCTCACGTGAAAGAAAAAAATATTATTTACATCAATCAATACATCGTACTATCATCATTATTCACTCACCAACTAGGGCACTCCATCAATGCTCTCTTATGTCCATTCAAATATCCCTTGTCACATGTCATAAAATGAATCATAAGTTATTCAACATGAGTATATAGATCATACAACTCTTATATTTTTTGGATACTCTTAACTTGATGAGGTGGAAGGCCTAACTTATAGAATCCACAACTTTTGATCTACGAACCTAATTGAGCCTATTATTTTAAATTGAAGATCTTAGGTAAAATTTGACAAAAAATACTATGGCTAATTTCAACATGTTTTATGGCCAAAATTAACCATCTAAAGCCAAAAATGATTATTTTTGTTATTATTATTAAGACACATCCTAACATTCTCTCACTTGTTAAACACTTTGCAAGACCAAATATGAAGCAGTCACTGGTAAGGAGGGACCTCAAAGAGATCAATCCAGACCGGTCAGCAAGAGTAAACACAACGAAAAATACTCAGATATGATAGAGGCAATGTAGAACAAGTTATTTTATTCCATGAAATCCGATTACATCCAATCGGTAACAACCGGGTTACAACATACTGGCTTACAGGCCTAGTAGAATAGGTCCTAACCGGAACCTTGAATCGAAAGATTTATCTTCTATGCACAGTCTAGCTATTTGATTCTCTCTTCATTAAATTCTAAAGCATAATTATATATATATATATATATATATATATATATATATATATATATATATATATATATATATATATATATATAACAAGACCTAACGTGAAAATAACAAGGCCGACCTCCGCCAAGAGATTCCTCCGAAAAATCCAAAGGATGAAACGCAGATCGTGGGAAAAGGTCGGCCACATGCCAAGGAACATCAAGATCAACACAGAAGGATCCTCAAGATTTAGAATGGGTTCTGGTAGATCACCAAAATAGGTCTCAGGCAACGGGTAACAAAGGAACAATCGGTAACAAGAAACTGTCATGGAAACTGGTAGCAATATCTTGTCGAAAAGTGATCCAAATGTGATGCAGTTTGAAAGCAAGCAATATGATCAAGTCTTCAAGTAGAATCCAACTCCACAGAATCTGGTGAGCTAAAACTAGGACACACAAAAAGGAAAACTGAAACTGCAAACATAAAAAAAAATAGAAAGGAAAATATTTTTGGTTGATGCAAGATTGCTGTGAATTGGGGATGCTCCTGCATCAAACATTTGGGGTTAATGAAAAACTGAGCCTCTCACTTTGCTAGGGTCAGAGGAAAACCAAGGCAGTCTACCTCTACTTAAGAAATCCAAGATGAATCTTGAACTGGTCTATCCTTCCACTTCACAAGATATTTCTTATACTGAATGCTCCGGGTACTACGCCCAATCCTACTATCCAAAATCTCTTCAATCTGATTCGGTTCCTTCTGGGGCAATTGTTTCTCCAAGTCTGCAATACTATCCTTACTGCATTCTGGTTTATGGTACTCATGAAGATCTGCAATGTTGAATATAAGTGAAATACTTAGACTATCTGGTAGCTCCACTTCATATGCATTTCCAGAACTGAATGTCCTCAAAATCTTACAGGGTCCAAACTTCTTCATCTGCAACTTATTATAAGTTCCAACCGAGAATCTCTCTTTTCTTAGATATACCATCACTTCATCGCCAACTTCAAATTCCTTATGTTTCTTTTTCTCATCTTCCTTCTCCTTATATTTGTTGTTCATGTCTTCCAAATGTTGTTTAACCTAAATATGCAATGCTTCCATGTGATCAACAAAATCTTCTGCTTCTAAACTCTTCTGGTCTTCACTGCTAATGTCTCAAAATTCTGTGATACCTTTAGGGTACACTCTGGTAACAATCTCAAAAGGTGTTTTTCCGGTACTTCTATTCACTAAATTGTTTTAGGCAAACTCTACTTGTGTAAGGATTAAATCCCAACTTCTAGTTTTATCTCCCACTAAACATCTCAACAAATTTCCCAAACTCCAGTTAACAACTTCTGTCTGTCCATTAATCCGTGGATGAAAAGTAGAACTGAACTTCAAATCTATCTTCATCTTCTTCCAAAGTGTTCTCCAAAAATATCTAACAAACTTAGTGTCTCTGTCTGAAACTATGCTCTTAGGTAATCCATGCAATCTCACCACTTCCTTGAAAAATAGGTCTACTAGATGTAATGCATCTCATGTCTTCTTACAAGGTATGAAATGAGCCATCTTCAAAAATCTATCCATTACCACAAACATAGAATCATTCCCTCTTGGTGTCTTAGGCAATCCAAGTACAAAATCCATGCTTATGTCCTCCCAAGGTCTTATAGGTACTATCAAAGGTTTATACAATCCCACTTTCTGACTACTACCTTTTTCAACTTGACAAACTCTACAACTCTACACATATCTCTTAACATCTTTATGAATATGGGGCCAAAAGTACAACTCACTCACCAATGCAATTGTTTTGTCAATGCCAAAATTTCCAACTAGTCCTGCACTATGTTTCTCCTTTATCAGGTTCTCTCTCATGGAACTCTTAGGTATGCACAACTGAACTCCCCTAAATAACATCCCATCCTGAATGAAGTAAACCAACCATTTTCTTCTATCTACCATAACCGGTTCTCTACATGCTTTCCAAGGTTCTGCAAAATCTGGGTCTTTATCATACAATGTCTTCAAGTCTTCAAAG
Source organism: Cryptomeria japonica (assembly GCF_030272615.1). Lineage (NCBI taxonomy): Eukaryota > Viridiplantae > Streptophyta > Pinopsida > Cupressales > Cupressaceae > Cryptomeria > Cryptomeria japonica. The sequence continues at coordinate 220,192,888 of NC_081414.1, read as the reverse complement.
CCTAATACTGTCACTCTCATCTCTGTCAGCAAATTCCTTCTCCTACTCAATGAATCAACAACTTTGTTAGATTTTCAACTTCTATGCTTCAACACAAAGGTGTAACTCTGCAAGAATTCTACCCGTTTCATATGTCTTTGATTCAACTTACTCTAATTGCTCAAATATTTCAAAGCTTGATGATATGTATATAACACAAACTCCTTAGGCAACAAGTAGTGTCTCCATTTCTTCAAGACTTGAACTATGACATAAAATTCTTGATTATACATTGAATATCTCTTCCGGGCATCATTCAATTTCTCACTGAAATAGGCTACTGCTCTCCCTTCTTGACACAAGACTGCTCCTATTGTTGTTCCACTTGCATCACAATCCACTTGAAATACTTTATTGAAATTTGGTAAAGCTAACATAGGCTGCTCAGTCACTTTCTTTTTCAACAATTCAAAAATTTTGTTTTCTCCGGTGGTCCACTTGAATTCCTTCTGATCTCCTCTCATGGTCTCAATCATAGGGTTACAAACTGAACTAGAATTTCTGATAAATATCCGGTAAAAACTAGCCAATCCATGAAATGATCTTACCTAGCCAATGCTTTTCAGTGTAGGCCACTCAACAATGGCTTTCACTTTCTTAGGGTCCATCTTCAAACCATCCTTAGATATCACAAAGCTCAAATAGACTAACTCATCCTTCATGAAAGTACACTTCTTGATATTGATCATCAACTTTTGTTCTCTCAACCTCTGCAAAACTTGTCTTAACTACAACAAATGCTCCTCTTTTGTCTTATTGAAAATCATAATGTCATCTAAATACACAATAACAAACTTACCCAATAATTTCTTCAATACCTCATTCATCAACCTCATGAAAGTATTCGGTGTATTAGTCAATCCAAAAGGCATCACTAATCATTCATATAATCTTTCATTTGTCTTAAATGCTATCTTTCACTAATCACCTTCTTTGATCCTGATATGATGATATCCACTCTTCAAATCTATCTTTGTAAAGTATTTTTCTCCACTAAAACAATCCATTATGTCATCCATCCTAGGCAAAGGAAACTGAAATTTCATCGTGATCTTGTTTATTGCTCTCGAATCAGTACACATTGTCCACTCTCCATTTTATTAGGTGCTAATACTATTGGTACTGCACAACGGCTCAGACTCTCCCTGATCAAACCTTTCTTCAACATCTCCTTCACTTGTCTATTCAGTTCTTCATTCTCTGTCGGTGTCAACCGGTGTGCAGTTTTGTTAGGCAAATTAGCTCTGGGAATCAAGTCCATGCAATGACTAATACTTCTAATAGGTGGAAATCCATTGGGCACATTATTTGAAATGATGTCCTCATATGTCAACAAATCTCTTATCTCTTTCGGGTGTTCTCCTTCCAGTTCTGGTCTCTTAGTCTTCTTACGAATTAAGGCTAAACACACATTCTCATGTCTCAGTCCATCCATGAATTTCCTTCCATCTATTTAACATATTTTAGCATTCGTACAAACTTCAATCTTCAAAGGTTCCCCCAAAGGTAACAAGGTTTTCTTCATCCCATTGGCCACAATAGTGTATGTATTCTTCCTTCCATCATGTATTGCCTGTCTATCGAACTTCCAAGGTCTACCTAACAAAAGATGACAAATATCCATAGGCATAATATCACACAAAACTTCATCATGATAATTCCCAATTTTTAATTTCACCAAACATTGTTCACTTACTAACAACTTATGTTCATCCTGATCCATGCTATCTGGTAAGGCTTAGGGTGCTTTAGTCTCTCCAATTTCAACTTATTCACCGTCTCCTCTGAAACAAGATTATCTGAACTACCACTATCATTAACAACTTTACAACACTTACCGAATACCTTACATTTGGTCTTGAACAAATTCTTCCTCTATAGGGCTCTTCATCTCCTTTGATATGACACAAATCTCTCCTCATCATCAACAATTCTCCATCTTCTACTATATTGTATGATCTGATGGGGTTTTCTTCCACCATTGTTTCTCTTCCGGTAGCCTCTTTCTTCTTACATTTGAATGCACAGTGTGCTTCTCCTCCACACTTAAAGAAGGTTCCTCTGAATTTCCTCTTGTCTTTTCTTCCAAATTTCTCATTTCGGTAACCATCTAGTTTCGATATGAATTACCTTCTTTTCTCACTTCCTTGTCCTATTTCTGATCCGTACCGGTTCCTCTTCCACCTGTATATCCTCTTCCTCCTTGAAATATTCCTTTGGTAAACCTTCCACCTCTACCTCTCTGTCTCTGATCATGTCTTTTTCTCAATTTCTCTTTAGCCTTTAGGGCATACTAGTAAGCCTCTTCAACACTCTCCAATTTGATCATACTGAGTTCATATTGAATAGACATCCACAACCCATTCAAATATCTTGCAATTTATTCAACTTCATCATCAACATGTTCGGATCTGATGTTCAACTTGTAAAATGCGTCGGTGTACTCCTTCACACTAGATTCCTTCTGTCTTAGATTCTGCAACTTCCGGAATAAATCCACTTGATAATTCACTTGCACAAACTTTGATTTCAACTTAGCAATCATCTGATCCCATGTCTTAATCTTTTCTTTATCTTTTCTCTATCTATCAACTTGCAAATGCTCCCACCAAAGAGATGCATGACCTTTCAACCGGGTACAGGCATATTTCACCTTCCTCTCTTTTGCAGTGTTTTCAAAATTGAAATACTTCTCCATCTCCGAGATCCAATCCATCAATTCATCTGAACCTAACTTCCCATCATATTTTGTTGGGGTAAAATGAGGTTTAGTGTTCACCCTACTTAAAACCCTTAAAAACCTTTCTTCATCTGGATCAACCGCTGGTAGGTTTACTTGTTCTATCGGGGATTCTTCTCCTTCATCTTCACTTACATCTTCAATATGTCAGCCTCTTCTCTGGGTTGTCTCCATGACTTCTAATCGGGCTGCTATTCCTCACAACATCTCCATCATAGTAGGGTCTACATTCCCATGCGCTCTACCATTCCTAGTTCCTCTCCGTGCCATCGATTCATGCTATACAATTGCAGGTCGGATCCGCAATCCGCCACCCTACAACAAGAAATTCAGGACACACTACCTCCGGAATGAAACTTCTCTCTCATACCACTTGAAGAAGTCAATGGTAAGGAGGGACCTTAAAGAGATCAATCCAGACTGGTTAGCAAGAGTAAACACAACGAAAACACTCAGATATGATGGAGGCAATGTAGAACAAATTATTTTATTGCATGAAATCTGATTACATCCAACCGGTAACAACCGGGTAAAAAACATACCGACTTATAGGCCTAGTAGAATAGGTCACAACCAAGACCTTGAATCAAAAGATCTATCTTTAATGAATAGTCTAGCTAATTGATTATCTCTTCGTTACATTCTAATGAATAATTATAAATATATATATATCGATCCAAAGGATCCAGTCGGCCCAAAAGGGATCAAAACCTGAAGAACAAGACCTAACGTGAAAATAAAAAGGTCAGCCTCCGCCAAGAGATTCCTCCGGAAAATCCAAAGGATGAAATGTATATCACGAGAAAAGGTTGGCCACACACCAAGGAACATCAAGATCAATGCCCAAGGCCCCACAAGCTTCGGAATGGGTTCTAGTAGATCACCAAAATAGGTCTCAGGCAACCGGTAACAAAGGAACAACCGGTAACAAGAAACTGTCATGGAAACCGATAGCAATATCTTGTCGGAAAGTGATCCAAATGCGATGCGGTCTGAAAGCAATAATGTAAAGACGTTAATCTAGGATCTAACCCTAAACTACTCTTTATTCATAAATAAACTTAAAATTTCAATCTCTAAGCATATTTTATACAAGATATAAGCAAACATCGAATATATCATAATAATGCACATGAATAATACAATATCCAATACTAAGAAGTTCTTATTTCCTACTTAGGCTTCTGAATTGCCTTAAGAATATACAAGAAGATGCATCCGTCGATCTTTAGTCTGAGTCGCTTCCTTCTATCTTTTGTTGAACACAGATGAGAACAAGAATCAGACGCTTTTTTCGCCCAACCTTGAAGCTTACGCTTCCCCGAAATTCTTGATCAATCAAGAATACCCGACCCTGCACGAATTGGTTTAACCAAAGAATTCGAAAGCAAGAGGGAATCTCGTGCATGCCTAGATAATATATGCATTTTCATTTTTCCTACTTCATTCTAAGAAACAAGCATTCGCTATCATACTAGGATGTGGTAGAGAGTATAAATAAGGAATTTCCATCTTTTTCTACCGATAATTCAAACAATAACTCGGCCGAGTATATGCCATGCACAACAAAATAATAGTTGGAAAAAGCAACTATTCTCCCTAAAACATCCACATTCGGCACCCATCCCGAAAGGTAACTTTTCTAACTCAAGCTTAACCCTAGCTTGATTCCCTCAAACACAAATTCTATTGAGAATACAATCTTTCTTCTAAAACAAAAATAGAGATATCATTTTTGCTTACTAATCATGACTTGTCTAATATATCTATCAAAGACAATCTTTCATATTTTGGAAAACGATAAACTTTTATAAGAAATAACCTTAAAATCAATCTTTCATCTAAAATAAAGTACATACAAAAGAAGGTGTTATACATGTATGAAATTAATCTCATATATAACCTAAAGTACGCAAACACATTCTTAAAATAGAATTAGAACTAATTATTTTTATGCAAAATACGATATTAACAACATCTTTTCTCCAAATTCTTTTCTTCTATTCCACAATGGTTTACAAAGCATTTCAAATAAGATAATAATAATTGCTACCCATTTGGACGAACATACCTATTATCTAAACTTCCATTTCTACACATTTTATACCAAATATAACAAATAAAATAAAACATAAACAAAGGATTCTAACCTCTTGGAAACTTAGAGTGGATTGTAAGATTTTGACCTTGTCGTTCTTCGTCAAATGATTCCATGCCTTGATCGCAAGTCTCTCTCTCTCTCTCTCTCTCCAACTATTCTTATCTCTATCCAACTATTCTAACCTTCCCTTCAAGAAATTATCGCTCTTCTAATCTCGTGTGAGAAAGAATGCCCAATGTGTGTGTTTATATGTCTATTTATTCTAATCTTTAGCTATGTTTGCTGCTATCCTTTGGGTCTTATTTACTGTTCCACTATTTCTATTGTCATGTGGTTGTAACTATAATCTCCACGCTTGTTTTGTGGCAAGCTCGAGTCTTTTATTGTTAAAAACCTCCAACCGTTTCAGTTGGAGCTTGATTACTGCATCAGTCGAACATGGAATTTGTTGACTTCTCAGCTTATCCACCGAAGAATCACATTGCATGCCAAGTCACCCACAAAGGGGTCATGGGAGTGTTTAAGTCTCCATTGTGCTCTGGCCTACGTAATTGCTTTGACAACGGCTACCGTGGGTGGAGGGAGTCTGCTAACAAACCAACCAAAGCGGCTCTTCCTTCTGCCTCAAACGGTCAACTACCTTAACCCGCCACCTTTTACTATTAATATGTTTAATATTTTATATATATATATATATATATATATATATATATATATATATAAAATGACTTTTCATTAATATTAAACATTAAACTTTGTTTAATAAATTCTTTGATAAACCCCCCCTTTTTTTTAATAAAATATATAAATCGGATTTTCATTACATAATTTAATTTCAAAAATACATATACAATATTTACATACATGTTTACAAGTACATAATCAAATTATTATTAGAATTCACACACGCACACACGCACACGCACACACACACACGCGCGCGCACACACACACACACACATATAATGCGTATATATTTTTAATCTCAAATGATTACGTATGTATAGACAAAATTCTTGACGAAGTCAAATTTCACGATAATTGGATAATGATATATGTATATGATTGAATAAATTTCTCATATATATATTATACTATTATTCAATTTACAAAGGTAAACTCATAAGTACAATTATCATACATTTATACATATCTAAAAAGAACATTAAACCTAGGGTCAATATTCATTTTTTTTGAATCGCTAATACATTTTATCTCTGTTAACAGTAAAGCATAATATTTCACAATTAATCACACAACTTAGATTTAATTCAAACACTACTCACATCATGCAATTAATGCACATGTATAAACATTTAAATCAATCTACTTCTCATTCCAAATTCATCATTTCAATTTGAACAAACACTCAAATAAGGTCATTTAAATCATCCATATTTTCAAGATGCAAATTATAAATCCTAATGTGGTGTGTGAGAGATTCCCTTTTTCATCAAAGTCATTTAGTTAAAAGCAATTCTACCTGATTCACTTTCTCGCATTCGACCTCCTTCACCTCATCCTGCATTACTTGCACTCAAAAATTTATCAGTATTGACAAACCCAAAAGAATATTAAATCTCGAATTTCATATCAATTGCAGGAGTAAAAAGCATACTACATTTCCTCATACTAGATTATGAATGATCTAATCTATTTTAAATTTCAAAATCACATTACATCTTTAAATTGCACATTATTAAATAAAACGATTCGTGACAAATAAAGATGATCAAGTCTTCAAGTAGAATCCAACTCCACAGGATCCGGTGAGCCAAAACTAGGACACACAGAAACGAAAACTGAAACTGCAAACAAAAAACAAAACATAAAGGAAAATGTTTTTGGTTGATGCAAGATTATTGTGAACCGGGGATGCTCCTGTATCAAAATAGAATGCCAACATTGTTAAGTATTTGCTAAAGGTCAAGAGGCCCATAGTCTTACTTCACCACCTAAAATAACGTGTGCTTATTGGATCTATCAAAGAATTTGCAATATTTTGAAAGTACCAACATTCTCTAGTATCATCCTCCCATCTTCCACCATATCATGAAAAAAGGATGCTATAAATCAATGTGCTTCATCCATATGTAAAAGTTCATGTTGTTTGTGAAGCTAACAAATCTCTAATCGTTGTTATAAAATATAATTGCTCTCCAATGTAACTCAACATCTAAACATATACTTAAATATAGATAGACTCTTTACAATCATGAGTATTTATCATGTGTTATGTAGCTATAATGGATAAAGTGGTTATAATTTGTCACATTTTCATCCAGTTGATTGCATTATGAATTAAGATAAAGACAACCACTAGTAGACCTTAAACTTATTGCAAGAATAACATTGACCCTTAAATGATTAAGATTTGATTTGAATTCTATATTTACTAGCCACTTGAGCAACATTTACCATTGAAAGTTGATGAGTACTTGGTTTGGGTAGGAGGAGTTCTTCTAAAACTATTCTTGTTCTAGACCTAAGTGAAACCTTGTTGATCATAATTATTGTTCATCAATTCATTCTTGACCTTTTCCTTCCCTTTATCCTCTTTGCTTGGAACTTTATAACTTTCACCTTTATCAAAACCAAATCTGCCCTTGTCTTTGTTATGTTTCTAGGCACCCAACATCACATCAAATACCTCACTACTGCCTTGAAGCTTCAGTCCTTTTAGAATCTTCTCTTTTGCATCGTTCGATTCCTTCTTCAACATAGTCACTTACTTTCTAGGTTTGGTACATTCTTCATTCTTGTCACTTAGCTTTGTTTCTAGATCATTTGTAGTCTTTCTTGTTTCATCAAGTAAATTTATTAGATAGGTAATCTTTTCTATCACTTTCATTCAGATCTTCCAGAGCATATCTCAGTTCTCCTTCCATATCAACAACAAATTCAATATTTCACTCATTCAGATCCATATTGTCTTCCTCAAATAGAGTGTTCAAATCCTAGACCTACCTTAGTGGTTAAATTATTTCTTTAGGAAACTTGCTTCGATACCAATTGTTGAACACTACTGGATGCTGAGAGGGGGGGTGAATCAACATATACAAAAGCTCAAACTAAAATTACCTAGTTACTTATCATTTATCTATATGCTATGTATGAAATTAAACAAGTGAAGCCACAAAATCAGCCGCACAATAATACCAAGATTTTTACGTGGAAAACCCTAACAAGAAAAACCATGGTGAGAACTTTCTCACTATATGAATAATTGAGTTGCAATGTTTGGGCCAGGGGCCAAAGAGCTTACTACCCTTGAGATGAATTGGAAAGATAAGGTGCACAACCCTAGGGCATGATACAAAAGACTTGCAATAACTGAAGAGTGCTTCTTTAGGGAAAGATACAATATTCCATTTGTAGAAACAACAATGAGATTGAACTGTAGAGAACCACATAAATTGTAATGCTGATTTTAGCTCACAATTCAAAACAAATCTAAAATTGTCTTCATCTCTACTTTGTAGCACTTTCGATCCACTATACTAATTCACATATATTTTGCAAAACACGTGTACAAATTCTATATATTTCTTCAAAATGATTTTGTCCATTATATATCAAATGCAACCTCAATAGCACCAATTAGGTTGGGCTTATTAGGTGTAATGTGTGAATACATAACTATTGACCAGAACAAACTCCAATGCAAATTTGGAAGAGAGAAAGAGTCATGTGAGGCTACACATCAAGTAAGAACACCTTCCAGTCTACCCTAGATCATTGCTTATAGGTCCACACAATTATACAAACTAAAACATTATAGGTTAGGCACAAAGAGAAGATAATATTGTCAAAGCTCATCACCACAATTTTACACAATCTTTAATGTAGACTAATAAGAATACTTGAAGATGCCCAAGATAGCATCAACAAATGTTACTAACATTGAATAACTAAACCACACTATCAAAATACTAGTAGATATAGGAATGCAACACATTCTTGTATGCTGACACCGACATAATCACGTGTATCTATCCATCAATTATGGATCCAATAAACCAGTTCCATAGCTCCGAAAAATTCAAGATACATCTTTATAAGCCTTTTGGAGCCATCACAAATAGATTCTATACATCCGCAAGACCATACTGAATTCATACTATAACTATACAAAACCTAACCACATTTGGACTAACTAGTTCGACATCAATGACAACATAAAATTATATTTGCAATAAAGAGTACATTTGCTATTAAAGAGATTCTTTTCCCATGTTTTTATCCATACAATCAAATGCCCCTCAATATTTATGTAAATTATAATTTAGAGCCTAGGTCTTCCTAAATAATCTAAGAGACATCTTATTATCCATACCTCATGTTTGAAGAGGTTTCATAGGCATCATATTATAGTCTACCTACGTTTCTTAAAATAGATTAGCAAGGCTCTATTTTCCTCAAGCATGAGGCCATTTTTCACCATTTGCTTTGTACAATGAGACCATCACAATAATTTTAGTTTTAGTGGCAATAGTAATAACCAAAAGGTGCCACATGGGGGGTTGGCGTCGAGAGATATAGGTCTAGTTGGTAGTCCACACCCTATCATTCCATATCTCTATATGCTATCTCCCCCCACACTCTACTAGTTTGAAAAATAATTTCCTAGTTTAATCCTTAATTTTTGAAGAATGAAAGCATGTTAGGACCCTCATATTATAACTTAGTACTGATTTAAGTATTGTAATATTCATAATAAGCTAATTAGTTTATATTACAATATGCAAATTTATCTTGACATTGGTTATATTAAGTAAGTCGGTTTTTTTTTCTAAGGGCTTTATATTAATGTTTTAATAAATAAATAACATCTTAGAATTATATTTAATAATAGAGCTTTTCTATCGAGGACGTGTCCCCTTGAAGAGGCTTGCAATTCTTATGATCAATATAAGTAAATGTGTATCTATTTTATGAGCATTGTGTTCTCTAAGCATGTTATTATCCTATTTGATGACATTGTGTAGGTGAAGCTTCTAACACTATAGTGCATAGGTGTCCAAAGTTCCCAATGCATTCACATTATGATAAATAAATTTAAGGTTGAGGGATGCCTCGACCTATTACATCAAATGAGAGTCATGGAAGAAGTTTACACAATTGATTAGGAAAGTAGGTCCACGTTCTACTCCTAATGCCACATCATTATCAAAAGTACTATAGGTCCCTACTAGAAGCAACTTGCCTGTGCATAATAATATAAACACATTAGTTCATCTAATGATCTACTAATGCATGTCAAGAATATCCATTAGTTGGACCTTCCAAGGAGAAGATGATGCACACTAAACACTACGCATCATACTTGAATCCTTCACAATAATGATGCTTATATCATGAGACTATGGTAATGGAAGCACAACGTGATGTTGCAAAGGTGCATGGGGAACCAAAAGAGAAAATCGATGCGGGATATGCCAAATGTGCTTTTTAAGTCAAGGTGTATTGTCCAATATGAAAATGTCAATATGGATGCTCATATAATGTGAAATAATAATGACTCAACAACAAAAATGCATGATAAATATAAACCTAAATTTTTTTTAGACACTATTAATGTGAAGTATACTAGATAAAACTTATGTTAACCCTTGTTATAAATTATCTATTAATAATGTCAAATATGCCATTAAACTAATGTCAATATGGATGCTCATATAATGTGAAATAATAATGACTCAACAACAAAAATGCATGATAAATATAAACCTAAATTTTTTTTAGACACTATTAATGTGAAGTATACTAGATAAAACTTATGTTAACCCTTGTTATAAATTATCTATTAATAATGTCAAATATGCCATTAAACTCTTGTTTGTACAGTTGTTATAAATGATTATAGCTAAATGATATCATATTTGATAATGATCACAAAAGAAACATAGATAACTATGGTCAAATATAATTGTATCCACACCACATATTTTCTACATGGTGAATAAGATCTATAAATACCCTTTGAGAGTTTTGAAAGATGTAGAATTAAAGGATATCCCTTTTGTATGATTACGAGATATTATAAATGGTCATGCATATGATTATCCAAGTGTGCTGGGAACACACTTTCTAATATGGAATGTAGGGTACTTAGGCCAATATTAAATAGATCATGGCTAAAATATCACCCTATGTATGTTATATAAGTACACTTAAGTCAATAGGTGGTTGGTTGTAGGTTATTTTAAGTGAGAATTATGATAGACTTCCCTATTCATTTGGGTTGTCTTATTATTCCATTTCCTATTCTCCATTCATTGTGTCATTTGTTACAATATTCATTGCTTAAACAAATATCAAATCCTCATAGTAGGTACCAGAGCAGATGGCTTGAACCACACACAACTTTGATTTCTAGGCTTAAAAGTGTTACACACTCATAGTTGACTGACATTCTCTAGACTTAATATGTTGCTTATTATGTGTGAGTTAAGACTGGCCGTATCGTTATGAGAAATTGTATAATCTTGAATTGTGTAGCTTAATCTTAAGTTTTCTTCTGTATTCAAACTTGTAAATTTCTTTGTAGATATCTCTTTTATGTTTGTGTAGACACCTTGCCAGTGCAAAATAGCTTGGTTCTGAAAGAATTAATTGCTCATTTAAGAGTTTTAATGATTGAAAGCCCATTTTCTAATGCTCAGAGATTTTTAGGCTGATTCTGATACCACCGTCACGTCCAGAGAGTCCCAAAACACAGGCATATACTTTTCATTCCATTAGAAGCAGACGCCTCAAGCCCCAGATATTGAAACCTATTTGATTCTTATTGCAACACAAAATATTTAGATAAATAAATGAAAGCAAAAAAGGAAAAAGAAACAGCAGAAGCCAAAAAGGGGATTGTTGTAAGTGATCCTGAGAAATTACTGGGCGGATCTGTTTTACCTATTATCTCACACAACTGTCATTTTTTCTCTGTTGGTAGAAGAAGACCCGTAATCATCGGCTTAAAGCGATGCGCATCTATTGCACAACCAATGCTTGCAATGTAGGCGTTTTTCATCCTATATTTTCGTTACGTCACTCTCAACACTCTTATTCTCCCAACTAAGTGTTTTTCAAGATTTTTGGTCAAGATTCATAATAGCCTGGTCTGATATCGAAAGATTTTGAAAATTTATTAATTTTGTGATTCTTGATCATTTAGACTCTGTGGTCTGGTTGTAGACATTTTATACTTTAGATAGTACATATTTTGTCACATTGTGTCGATAAGTTCATTAATATCATTATCTAATTGTAGTTTCACTTGTGCATTTTCTATTCTTTTGTCGTCACAATTATATTTCATAGTTGTTGTATATGGTTATTTTTAAATATCATCTAATTCAATGGTCAAATATAAAATCTGGATAATAAGATCTATTTATAATTATTTATCATTTTTTGGTAGGGATGAGATGTAAAAGACGTTATATTTTGTTTGACCATTGAAGTGTGTGATATTTAAATAGAGTTGTCATACATCATTTATCAAGTCCTCCAACTCCTTCCTTGAATAGATTTTCTTGTCACATAACATTCTATAGGCTTTTGATTGTTACCTTCTTGATTTTGAGACTTTTTGGTGCCATATATTTTTGCTTTTTTGTTTTATTTACTAACCAATTTTTATTCTTCAACAAGACGACTTAGGTCAAATATGTCATTCTTATTGCATGTCATCACTTTACTCATTTTTCTCTTGGTTATTCACTTATTATATTCAAGTTGGAGGCCAAAGCTAATATCATGGGGATATACGGTATGGAATATGTAAGGTATTCAACATAGTTTTATATCCTATAATTTAGAATCCACTCAAAGTATGTTATCCCTTATAAATTTGTAGAATAAATTTTTATGCCATTATAGTGGGTGGTTAGTTGGATATTAATTTAGGTGGAGATTCTTGTGAAATTTCCCTATTTGTATTGCACGTTTCGTTATTGTTTCTCATATCAAAATATCCAACAAGAGATACATTAGAATTCCTATTTTGTAGAATAGTTGGTTGTCACTTGTAAGCTTATTTAGGGGAAAGGACCCATTAGTTGAGCGCGTTCCAATTCTTACGATAGAAGTTGTTGATTTAACACCCCATACTTGCTGATTTAATGTCCAACCTTTGTATAACTTTGCACCAATAGTTGTATGATAAGTACCAATAATTGAATGAAATATACCATTTGTTGTGAAAAGTAACCAATCATGTGATGCCACATCAGTTGCACAAGTATTGGGGCCCTTTTACTCTCACTTTTTTTTTGGGTTGTTTTGGACACCTTGGCAAAAACCATGCTGATGTGGTATCATATCTGATGATGTGGCCCTGAAACCTTAGTTATAAGCAGGGGACTTGCCAAGTAAGCTAATGTAAAAAAATCAGAGTGATTTAAAATTTCCATGTAGGATTTTGAGAAGCGCGAAGTTAGGGTGCACAACTATTGGGTCTTTTCCCCTAAAGGAATATCATTCACTTCAAATGGTTGTAATTCTTTTCCAACTCAGCTTGTAATTTTCTTTGTAAGGATCACGGCCACACTTGTATGCATACACCCTAACTATTATGTTGTATGGGCTTAAAGAATTGAATGATCATTCAAGAGTTTGATCCTTTATTTATATTTGGTGCAAACATCCATTTCAAGCATTAAATAGAAAGCTTTAAGAATGATGACAAGAGAGTTATCATTCCACTCGACCTTGTGCATTGTCTTGAATATACCAAGTTCTCACACATTAAAGAGAGATCTAGAGTTGATTTATAGGATCAAAAGGTTCAAAATGATTATATAAAGCACACTCGTAATGTATTACTAGCTTGTGATAGTGTGTTTAAATCTTATTTCAGGTGTAGTTTAAGAGATGCCAATAGAGTAATTATGGGCTAACTAGCAAGAGTTATATAAGTATGTGCCCTGTGTATGGATGTACTTATAAAAAGGTCTCACACATCATTAGGAAAGGACTATATGCTAGCACAATGAGTTCCATGTGGGTGTAATTTAAGTAGAAAATTTCTAAAATATTCAAGTGTTTCTCATAGATAACACTAAGAATAATGTAAGAATAGTAAATTGTCGGATGTGTATCTAGAATAAAACAATTAGTATGCAAGGTCTATAACATCACCAAGGTCAAGGTCATGCTTTGATGGAGAAAATAGTCAACACATGATTATTATGTAGTAATGGCATAAACGTTTCTAAATAATTGGATTGCCTAAATTCTATTGTGTGCACTTTAAAATGCATGACTACCTCTTAGCATGTGATGCACAGCCCTTCTACAAAAAAATGAATAGATTTCAAACCTATCTTCCTTTGCTAGTAGTTTAGGTCATAGACATTAGGATTTACATTACACAAATGATAAATTAGGTCATGCATATATACCTTTCTACTTGTAAGGGAATATGGGAACCTATGACTAAGAATTGTAACCTAAAATGTTATGGGTTCATCAAATTGCACATACCTTGCTAGGAATCAAACAAAGGTGGCAGTCCACAATAAGATGCATCAAGATATTTCAAACTTGAAGAAACTCAAAATAAACTATCAATAAAAATTTTAGTTGAAGGATCCTCTACATATAGCATTTAGAGCACTCTAATATGCTTATAGATTGCTTTATTAAGAGATAAGATTAAGACTGTTGACATTGTGTCTAAGATATTTGGTAACTTATATATGTGATTCCATAATTTTTTTTATGAGGAGAAATTGTGGACCAAGCCACCAAATTATACTGATAAAATAATTTATTGTAAAGATAATGAAATAGGTAAAATAGTATTGAGGCTTATATGACATACATAATATAGATATATAAAGCAACGATGGGGATGATGAGGTTTAGTTGTATGAATTATAGATACATAAATCAAAAGGTGAGAGGTTGGTAGAAGATGGTATTTGACATTTAAGGATGGTGCATACTATAACCAACAACTCAATACATTTCATTTAAATTTGGGAATGAAGATGCACTAAAGATAACCATAATTAAAGATTAGTAAAAAATAAAATTTGATGTGTCATAGAATTATTGTGCAAGGATGAAGATTCATTTCCAAGAAGGCTACTAATAGATAAAAGGGTCTCCTCCAATATTGGACATTAAATTCAAGTACATTTGTGAAATCAATAAAGAAGAGACCATACGAACTTAAATCCAATATCATGGTAAAAGATAAAAAAGAAAAGAGTCTATTTGATGACATGTTATTTATGGGTAAGAATAAGGTGACAATCAGGGAGCTCAAGAATTAGCTTTTTGTTACATGGGAAATGAAGGACTTCCGGCCTACTAAATATATACTTGGGATGAATATCGTTAAGGATTGAGTACATAGAAATATTTTGTTAGGTTGAGGTATATTGATACCATTTTGCAAGGGCTTAATATGCAAGATTGTAAGCTAGTAAATATTGTATTTTCATTTGGTACTAAGTTGAGTTTAGACACGTGTCCTAATTTTGATGATGACTTTGAAGAGATGTTTAAGGTCACTTATCCTAGTTTGGTTAGTAATTTGATGTATGTAATGGTTTGCCTTAGACTAGATATAGCACTTGAGCAGTGGAAATTTTAAGTATGTTTATGTCTAACTAGAAGAGAGCATTGAACTTATGTTAAAAGGGTGTTTATATATTTGCAATGAACTTTTTATTGCTATTTGGCTTATCATGATACTAATAATGTGGTGAAGTCATTAGACCTAAAGGGTTTTTTTGATGCAGATTGTGCAAGTGACTTGGATAGTTGAAGGTCCACTAGTGGCTATATTTTTACTTTATTTGGAGGTGCAATGAGTTGGATGAATAAAAGACATCCTACAATTATGTTTTGCACCATTGAAGTAGTGTATATGGTTGTTGTAATGGTGAAAATATTACTAGTGTTTCCACGAAAAGAAGGGAGAAGACCATTAACATGGTTGGGATTAGGGGTTTACCTTAGGTGAAACCCCATATTTGGAATTAACCATGAAATAGAAATGAAATGCAATTGAATTGTTGTAATGAAATGCTTAATAAAGTCTGAAACACAAATGAAATACCTTTCAATGGAGATTTGTTTGTCTCCATAAGGAACTAGGGTTTCATGAAGTCTTCATAAACATAGAACATGAATGTCAACTCCAATGCTTGAATCTTGACCTTACTTCTGTTCTAATGCTTAAAAAAAGATTGATTGCATGATCATTTGAATTTGAATGCTTGATTGCTTGAATTGATTGCACGAATATCTTAGGTGGTTATCAAACTAAGAGGGGTAGACCTCCTTTTATACATGCTTGTCGAAAAATAACTTTTCTTATATAAGTCGACATGCTATCTAGGTTCCTTCCCAAATGATATTACTATTAAGGGGGCCCAAAATGGGCCCTGATTGTGAGGACTAGAGTGCTAGCGCCCTGGTCTTGACCAATCAGGGACCAAGAAATGGGGGACAAAAAGTGTGCATGTTGAAAAAGATGAACTTATTACATGGTGTGAGCAGAATCAGGGCTCCGATCAAACCTCAGGACACAAATGCCAAGGTGAGGGCCCAGATGAGGACAAAATTGTAAGGTAGTACAATTTAGGATTCTACAATTACTATACATATCTATAAGGAGGCAACATGATTGCAGAGACTTGGTAAATGTATTGGTTTTAATTGTAGTATTGTGAGGATCAAATGTAATAGTAAGAGTGACATATATTTGGCCAAAATTTTTATATATCATGCTCATAATCAACATGTTGATTTGCAATATCACTTTGTGTGAGAAATGGTTTATAATGGTAAGGTCTTGATTGCATAAGCTGATATTTGGAATAATATTGCACATTCTCTTTTTAAGCTAATGACAAAAGATAAGTTATCTTGGTGCAGTAAGGCCATGGGCCTTGATCGTTGTACTTAATTATTATTTTATATGTTATGGATGTAATTGCAATGTATAATTTCAAGTGGAAGAAGATTAGGATTAGGTGACATTAAACTTGCAATCCTAAATCATTTTCATGTGTATTCATGTTCCTTGGAACTAGTTGGATGCCTAGGGACATGAGATGCTAAAACATTTCATATTTGTTATCATATACTAAAATTGTAATTGCATTTTTAAAGGTGGACATACTTTCATTGATAATCACAAAGCAAATTGGAGAGTATTTGGTTTTGGCATCCAATTTCTTGGTAGGGACCACCTAGAATTGCATGATGACATATGTTATTTGTATGATACATAGAGTTGGGTGTACATGTTTGCATGTTCTAGGTTTGAGTTGTCGAAGTCCTCAAAGAGTAACAAAGCACCCAAGATTGATAATTTTTTGTTGGCTATGGGGTAGGCTCCCTTGTGAATGTCATGTGATGTTTGATTAACATTTAGTATGTTTATAGGATGTCCACAAAGGGATGAATGAGATTTACAGGTGCCTTTTACTTGTTATTTTAGGATTCACAGTGGTTTTCCCTCTCACAAATCTCTATAAATTGGAGTCTTGAGATATTAGTTTCATATTGAGTTGTTAATAACTGGGTGTTGTTGGATTGCTCAGAGAATTGCAACAAAGAATATTATTGTAAACATCTCTTTGAAGATTAATAATATTATTGCCCTCTTTCTTGTGTGAAGTTTTTTCTTAAAAGGGTTTCTCCACATAAATTTGGTGGCATCTATGATATTGTTGATTTCATACTTTTATGTTGAATTTGCAATCATATTAATCTATTTGGGTAATCTTGAATAATCATAATATTTTAAATTTACATCATTTTGTAAGAGTTATTATTGCAATATTTGTACCTTTATTTTCAAGAAAACCAACACAAAAATGTTGGATTTTCAAACAAGTATTGAATAAAAATTTGTAGAGATCTATTGTACAACTACAAAAATGATCTAACAAAAATGTGAATCATTTAACAATTTGTCAAAGTTTCGTTATCTCATACCCAATCACCATCACATTGGATCACTAAGCATAGTCTATAACAAAGAATAATCTTCTCTCATGTAAAGCTAAGGTAATTGAAGGTCTCCCTTATCAATTTAAAAAAATATATTTATATATAGTTATTATCTTAACTTTTCTAAGGCTATTCACTTACGATTGCCTCTAAGCCTATGTAGGCAAACATTTTACCATATAAATATGTCCGCCTTCATGGTATTTATTATATAGCTCAACTAGGTCAATTATTTAATTGACAACGCGATTAAGATTAAAAACATCTATAATCAATTATTTATTGATAAAAAATAATATTGTGAGCTATATAAAGTCTTAACCTCTATAGGTTTGGGCTCATATTATTTACATATGTAACCCAATAGATCATTGTAGAAAAATCACTTTAAAACTATTAAGTTTACCAACTTGAACTTCCATGATTTGTTTATAGGACTAGATTGAAAAGACTTGTTGAAAAAAATACTCAAACAAATCCCTTTTATTGTGGGAACCTCAAATTCTTTCATGAATACTACTGCAAATGACTTGTCAAAACCTCTTTTCCCAATGATTTCTTGAACTTGTTAACTAGACCTTGTGAATTGATCAAATGGACCTTGTGAATATTTCCGTTTTGAAAGACTTAAACATTGTGAAATTAAACTAAGACCTCCTCACCTTTGATTATGATCCAAATATAAATCATGAAGGAAAATAGTATCTTCATAGAAAGACTTTACTATTCAAATTAAAATCTTTAAACCAATTCAAATGAGTTTTCATTAAATTTAAAGAAAGCAAAGAAAATTTATCCAACCAACAATACTTGCAAACTCTTACATCATATCGATCACATAAAAAACTAACTTAAAAAAAACCAAAAAAATGATAACTAAAAGCTCATTAATAAATTTCACATGTGCTGATAGCTGCTCACTTTACCTCCAATATTTGGAATTTTCGGACTTTAATTGGGGGAGTTGTGCAATTTTATTGGTACCCATAGCACACGACTATTGGGACATTTGTGTATAAGTATTAGCCATTTTTGAGATGCTTGTAGTGCATGCTTATTGGGACATCTTTAAGTAGATATCGGACGACATTTTGAAATGACCACTTACTGACCCTTGCACATATAACATGTCCCACAATATGCATCGCTACAACCCATTAGCCAGAACAATAACTATAACCAATTAAGTTGCATACGAAAACAACCAAAAAAAATTGTCGAAATCCAATGTACCATTCAAAATCTATAGATACACGATTAACTATAATAACTACTGATTAGCTTTCCCTATATTATAAATAATTCCTAAATGAACATACTATAGTGAGAGAAAAGACCCTTACAAACAACTTGACAAAATATACTAATCGGAGAAAAAACATGCTTTTTATGGTGTCGAGCTAGGGCAATTGGGGGTCGCTCACTATAATATTGTGCATTAATGACTTCTCTTTCACACGTCCTTCACCTAATAAAAAGCCTCCTTTTAACACAAACCATTTATCTTACTTTAAAATCAAATCAACCATGACATTATATACAGTAAGTGGTTGTTTAGTTTTAGTTTTTTATTGTCGCAATGTGCTTTAAGTACCACCGCATATTACACATCATACTTTTGAAGCAAAAGGAATTAATGACTTGCATAGGATGAGAGGCAAGTGGTCAAAGAGCTTTACATTTTGAAACTATGTGCCATCCTAGGAGACCATAGCATCTAGAAAAGTACTTACTAATGTGAGAAATTTTTATGATGCAATAAGAAAAAGCCATGGCAACCTTGGAAATACTCAAAGCATAAGCGTGTCATTGCCTTGGGAGAAAAGAGGCAACACTAGGGACTTGCTTCAAGATGGCATGCAACAAATAAGACACAAGGGAAATATTTATATGTGGCCAAAAGTGCATGTGCACATTAGGAAAAGACAACTTATGATTACAATGGGTATTGCATTTATCTCAACAACTATCACATATTTGGTGAGAACGTTTTGAGGCTTATTGTGTGCTTGCCAATGTGAAAGGAGACTAATGGAATCAAATGCTACAATATAGCATACATTTGTACTTCATGGGGAACACATGGCCACAAGTAAGATGCAAGAGCTCAAAAGCAACTTCCAAACAAGCGGTTTAGTGACATGTAGACAACAAACAAATCATGGGGGACCTAGTAATCACTATCAAACAAATAGTAATATCACATGTTGGCAAAGCAAGGTGAACAACAAAGAACATTAATACCATGTACAAGTAGGGAATAATTGGGGGAGATAACTCACTTATGGGAAGGGAGAGTGGTGTGGTCGGTCAAGCAACAGAGTGACAAACATGAGCTCATAGCTAAAAGGAGAGAGATCACATTAAATAAGTTAATGAGATGACTTAACAATAAAGCAAAAAGGAGACATGAAAAAAACCTTTGGGAAAAACTTAAAAAACATAACAAGGACTCAACATTTAAAAATAAAAAAAATAAAAAAAATCATCATGAATAGAGGGATCTAAAAGCTAGAAAACAAATGCCCAACATGATGAAAGCATGTATGGATAGTCAAATGCAATCACTAAAAATCTAACTTGCAAGTCTACAAACAAATATTATTACTACTGCTCTAGGCATAGAGTGAATGTTTTAACTAGTGCAACTCATTTGATATTTGATCCATTGAAGACTGTCATGCAAATTATTGCTCTCACACATTCGATTCTTTAATAAACATAGTTATGTTTTTCTATTTAACAAACATAATGTTATGTAATTAGATAATATTTTTAATATTTAATAAGAGTTAGTCAGTGAGGCAAATTTTTAGTTGCATTATCTTTCAAGTTACTTTAGAACATCAAGTGATGCAAATCTAATTTGTAAATAATGAAGTATATCTGTAAATTAAAGGAAGGGTTAATCTAAGTTTCTTGATGCTTCTGGATTAGATTGTGTGCATTTTTTTATCATCAACGTTTCAAATCACACTTTGTGATTCATCTTCATCTCCTTATTACTCTTTTGTCATCCCGATGATGAATCAGAGAGTGTGATTCAGAATGTTGATGATAAAAAATGCACACAATCTAATCCAGAAACATCAAGAAACTTATAGCATGGATTGTGGAAATATGATGGCTTTAAGGGTTAATCTATTAAGGATTTGCTTACAAGTTAATGTCATCATAATAGATTGTAATATCTCAATAAGGGCTTTGAATTTATTTACTATCTCTCACTTATTATGTTTGTTGGCATTGATTGCAATCACATTAGATTAATGTACAAGAGGTAGTCAATGCATCATTAACTTCTTTATGACAACATTTTCTTATTACACATGGGATATTATTGATTTGTGATGGATAGCTAAACATGTTTATTTACGAGTTCCCTTATTATTTGAGATTGTGTATGTATAACTAATTTTCTTGTTGACTTGCAAGTGTCGTATCCTAGTTTTAATCATTTATTATAAATCTATATTTTTAACAATTAATTAACTAATTAAGGTGTGCTTATTCAATATTTTAAATGATGTATTGAGAGTGATGGCATCATGTTTTGCATGATACTATAATTCTTTGATATTTTGTCTCTTCATAATTTCTTCATTTAATTTTATAGTTAGTTGTACATAATCTATACGCTTGTTTGTAGTTATAAAATAGTTGATGTTTTTGAGAAATAATATTCAATTGATATCTTATTTATTTCATGATTATGATTTTTTATATTAAAATGATCACTATATGTTTGAATTGAAGTACATGTAAGTTAGATTTTTTCCTCTCATATGTTAACAAAGAGTTTCATTTGGGAGAGAAAGGTAGATAGTGACAACAAGGTTTTTGAACCATGTTATTCAAGAATTCATACATATGTATAAATTTCTAATCTAATTGTATTTAATTTTATGAAGATGCATTGCATGCATGTAGGGGTATAATTGAGTGTCATCACAAGTTAATGTATGAAGTATTTGTTATCTTCGTATAGTTGTATTACGTGACAATTAGATTTAAGTTTATTTTTGCATGCTTGGTTGGATATAATTATAATCAACTCTTATTGGATTGAGCTTGTAGAGTTTCACGGAGAATATAATTTAACTTTTATAATGTTTTAAATGTTTTGAAATAGTTTTTATTTAAGATAATATTTTAAAATAATCCCAAGGGATTTTACTCTTACTTGAACGAAGAGGAAATGGTGAAGGTCATGAGATTGATTTCAATTGGTATCTTTGGCATTTTTGTCACATAGTAAGCATGGTTGAAGTGGAGTTACAATGAGAAATTTATACCATCAATATTCCTTTATAGTGAGAGGGTGATGAAATTATAAAAGGGCATTTTTTTTATTGGAAATAAACATGGTAGGTGTTGGAAAGGCACCATTATTTTGGGCCATGACATTTTATTTGGAGGCATATTTGGGGCTAGAAATTTGATTTTGTGTGTATTGCACTAGAAAATAAAAGAAGTGTGATTAGAACTATAAAAAAAGAGAGAATGGTATGTGGTTAGCTTTATTTTAACACGTGTTGAATAACTTTTTGTAGGCAAAAACTAGAAAAATATAATTACATTTTGGGTATGCATTTGCACATTGTTAAAGGGGTTATTTTTGAGTTTATGAATGTATACAAATACAAATACATGAATATATATTATACTTATTAATGATTATACATATGCATATGCACACACATGCATGGTTTATATACTTCATTTTTTATTGTTTTGGGTCTATCAAATGAGGTTATGGCGTGGTTATTTCAATCAAGACTACTTACACAATACCTCTAACCTATGTTTGCAAATGGATTTCATTGTTATATGTTTTATATACACATGTATACATGTAGATAAATTCCAATTGTAAGGGATGTATATACCCCATTCCATCGCTCTCTTGTGGAGTAGGGCCATGTGTTTGGTTTTATATATGCTTATTGTATTTTCTTAAACATGTTGAGACCATATTTAGATAAGATATTTTATCCAAAAAAAATGTATATCTTATGTAATCTATTACAAACCCTCACTCCATTGGATAAATATTCAACCAACTCATAACACAATACCACAACCTTTATGACATTTTATCAAATAGTTCACATGACTTATTGAGGCATTCATTCCAATGATTTCTTACTATATAAAATATATAATCATTAAAAATCATGAAACCACACTTCTTTGGGATATTTTATCAAATGATTCATATGCCTCAAGTCCAAGCATTTGATCGAATGAATGTTAATGCATATATTTTGCAAATATTGCTTAACTCAAGGCTATTTTTCTTTGAGGAATCATATTAAATAGTTTATGCACTTTATATATGCGTTTACCATGGCCTATGTGTTCATTATTTTTATTATTGTATCACTTTATTAGCATTAAATATGTTGTTTCTATTGTGTAGAGAATATATCATATTTTATACTTACTAGATATGTACATTTGAGATAAATAAAAGGATATATGTACCAATTGTCCCTATTTTGGTATAGTGAATAAATGCATGATGCATTGTAATTATTCATTGCAATAACTATTAATCCTTATAGTTATTCAATAATATAAATTTCATAAGGATCAAGGTGTCATTTATCTCAAAATCCTATACAATATTCATGTGTCTTGGTATTCTTGAAAAGTGTCCTTGGATGCCTAGAGTGGGATTGATTTTTTTATAATATTGGTATTAGTTTTTATATGCATTCATAAAGGAGTTCGAGTTGTTAGTGGTGGTTAGAAAGCTATATTTAATAAATTTCTAAACTTGGCTATGAAAATTGAGTATCACAAAGCATCTTAAATATTGTCAGTTTGTCCCATATGAATTAGACCATGATTTTGGATGCATATCTTAGGATTCATGTCATTATGGAGGAGACACAATTCAAAGATGACATCTATTATTAGCATGGGGATTATTTTCACTAGTTATAGCTCATTAGGAGTTATATTTACTATTCTCAAAAGAGCCTCTCAATTGTGGATGTGGAATTTTTTGTATTTAACTATGTTTTAATGGTATATTATTTTGAGAAATTATTTGAGTCATTTCTCTCCCATTTCTCATATTTGAGATTGTTTACATATTACCATGGCCTATGTGTTCATTAAAACTCTCTCATCTATCATCTGTGTTCATTATAGGTACACAAATGTTGTCAGGGTGAATAGAGTGTTAGCGTGGATGTATCTCATATTTGAAGATTAATACATATTTCTCCTCTTTCTCACGACAATTTCTTTCTCAAAATGCTTTCTCCATGTAAATCTTATATTAGCATTGTTTGTTGATTTATTTACCATTGATTGATTTATGCAATCACATGATTTGATCTTATGGTAATCTTGGATCAAATAAATAAATTTTATATTTTCGTACGCTTGTAAAATTTATTCTAATATTAGTTTCATCTTATTTCACAATGTTTGTCATTAGAGCTAACAATTATACTTAAAAATTGAGTCTTTGGTTGAGATGTTGTTCATGCTTCATCATCTTGACAAGTGATGTTTGGTTTAGAGTATGTTTGTGATTATGTCGTGATTTACTCTTGATTACTGATTTAGAGTTTTTGCATGATACATTTGCCTTGAGACCATGATATGTTCACTTGGAGCAATGTGATCTCCTAGGAGGAGATGGTTAGATCATGATGTCATGTTTATGTTCTCAATTCCATGGTTGGAGCTTTGACATTGATCTTGGTTGATTATCTTTATATTGAATACATGATCGTTTGCTTGAATACTTCATGATGAATCTATTCTACATTTGGAGTTTGGCATGGATTGATCAGTTACAGGTGCTCATGGATACATGGACACTTAGGTGAGGTTGAAATCCTCTCATGATTAGATACACGTGTTAAGATATTTGGTGGTTTCAACATGAAGACTAATGAGATTTCACCTGGTATGGACTTGAGAGGAGATTGTTCCTAAATGAGTCAAGGTGTGTTGGATATCTTGATGACCATTCTCATTCCCCACTCTTGGTCTACTCAACAGTTTACTACTTGAGAGGTATTTCCCATTGTTCCTTTCAGGTGCATTAAGTTTTATGTTTATCTTTCATAGATATGGATCTTGGTCTATGGATAGATGGATAGTTCTAGAGGATTCATTTTGAGAGATGTTTGGCATTGGTTATCTCCTTATAAATATAGTTTGAAAGTACGACAGTATTTATGAGGATATTAGGAGATGGTTTATAGGGCTTATTTACTTTGTTGGAAATGGTTATTATGAGTTTGATTTCCTTATTATGAGAGGCCTACATCCATTTTGGCATTGCACTTGATACATATGTTTCTTTGATCTATATGATTGAACAATTTTGGTGTTGTTATGACTTTTCATTTGGGGTGTTTGGAGGAGATCATACTTGACACAACATTGCTTATTTGAGGTGTTAGCAGAAGTACATGTTATGGTTTACAAGTTTTTTCTCTCCATTCTATGGATATTTTCATGAGATTCATGATTATATGATTTGTGAGAGAGTATGTAGCTATTTGGGTTGTAATTTGGATCATTGTGATAATTCTTGGTAATTCATGTTTTGATTACTTATCATTCCTTAATATGAACATTGCTTGGTAGACTTTATATGCTTTGAGCTTATTTCCAAATTTGATATTACCCATGTAGCAGGAGTTCCTGGATATGCATGTTCTTCATTGACAAGTTTGATAGAAGTAGATTGATTATGATTCATAGGTTGATAAATGGTTGGCATGAGTTTACTAGTGTTGTTTATACCTAGGAAGTATGGATGGTTGGATGTATTGGCATGTGTTGTGAATGTCATTTGCGATCATGTGGGTTTTTGTCTTATGCCAATAAGTTGGAGCCTTTGTTATCACATTGGATTCAATGCTCATGTTCTTGGATTGGTGCATCTTCACCTTGGCTTGTTCAATCTCTCTCATAGGTGGCATGTTGGAGGATGAGAGGATTTATTGCTTGAGATGGTGGTCACTTTGAGTTTGTTGTAGCTATCTTGATGGAGCACAAGAGCATGTTGGATATTCACATGGTTCCATGTATGGCTATGATTATGTATTTCATTGATTGACCCTTACACAATGTTTACAATAAGTGGGAGAATGTTATGATAAGGTGTTGTACACCTTGCATAATGTTTATTTTATTTTTGTGTGTGGTTTACATTGGAGGACCTAGATGGACGTGCATCACTCGTAGTTAGCTTTCTTGGGGCAAATTTATGTGTTGTATTGTAACATTGGGAATATATTTAATGTAGGTCTCACATTGGAAAATGTATTTAACTTAATATTGGGAAAATATTAATAAAGTGAAGAGTTAGTACCTATTATTAAATGTGGGGGCAATCATTTTGTGAACTTATGGTTTTGAGTCACATGGTTTTACTTTACCACTAGTTGTTTTTTGTGTGAACTTGATTCTATATGAGCAAGCATATGTTTAGTGGTTTAGGTTGGCTAGGTAAGTGGGTTGTCACTATTGAGTCTTCCCGAGGAGTGAATATGTAAAGCATGGAATGGGATGTGTGGATTCATGCTTATAGACATGGATGATGCATTAAAGGGCTTGATGTTTCATAAGTATTCGTTGAAAATTTGTAAGTGCTTCATATTACTTTATTGCTAAATAATATGATGGAGTATGGATGCTTTTTCCCAAGGTATATGTTGTGTTGTCTTGTTGCCCATCTATTTAATCTATGCATAATGGTTATTACGTAAGCTTGTGTGTATGTTTTTGTCACAAGGGTTATGTAGGAAATGGATTAAATGGAATTGGGTTTGAAGCATTATTTTCTAACATTTATAATCTTGTACTAATTTAAGCATTGTAACAGGCATAGTATAACTACTTACTTTTATGCAAACTTATCCCATGTTAGCTATATTTGGTAATTCAATTTTTCTTATGGTTTTATATTGGTGTGTTGATAAAGAAAATATCATCTTAGAATTATATTTTATAATAGAGCTTTTCTATTAAGGAGATTTCCCCCTTGAAGAGGCTCGCAATTCTTATTATCAATATAAGCATATGTGATATATTTTATGAACAATATTATCTCCGAGCATGTTATTATCCAATTTGATGATAATTTGTAGGTGAAGATTCTAACACTACATTGCATAGGTGTCCAAAGTTCCCAATGCATTGACATTGTGATAAATAACATAAGGTTGAGGATTACCTTGACCTATTGCATGAAATGGGAGTCATGGAAGAAGCCTACACAATTGATTAGGAAAATAGGTCCACTTCATCATCAAAACTAATATAGGTCCCTACTGGGAGTGACTTTCCCATGTGTAATAATATAAA
Source organism: Cryptomeria japonica (assembly GCF_030272615.1). Classification (NCBI taxonomy): domain Eukaryota; kingdom Viridiplantae; phylum Streptophyta; class Pinopsida; order Cupressales; family Cupressaceae; genus Cryptomeria; species Cryptomeria japonica. Next base: position 220,165,688 of record NC_081414.1, on the reverse strand, counting down.
CAAGTTAATTCATCTAATATTACTCATGCATGTTAAGAATATTAGTTAGTTGGACCTTCCAAGGAGAAGATGATGCACACTTAACACTATGCATAATACAAGAAACCTTCACAATAATGATGATTACATTATGAGGCTACAATAATGGAAGCACAACAAAGCATTGCAAAGTTATTTGAGGAATGAAAAGAGGAACTAAATGTGGGATATGCCATTCAATGCCTTTTAAGTCATTAAGATGTAGTGTCCAATATGAACATTTTAATATGAATGCTCATGTCATGTGAAATAAAAATGAACCAACAACAAAAATGCATGATGATTCTAAGCCTGAAAAAATATTAGACACTAATAGTGTGAAGCATGTCATAAAACTCTTGTTATAATGTTTAGTATGTCAAAAAACACTTGTTATAAATGGGATACTAATAATTCTAAAAATGTCATAAAACTCTTGTTAACTCTTGTTATAAATGATTCTCAACTAAATGATGTTACTTTTGAAATTAATGTGTTCACAAAGAAACATAGATAACTAGGGTCAAACACAATTGTGCTCTCACTAGATATTCTCTACATGGCGAATAAGATAGATATAAATACCTTTCAAGAGTTCTGAAAGATGTAGAAGTCAACCTTAAAGGAATTTCCTTTTGTATTATTATGAGATATTAGAAATGATCATGCATATCACTATCAAAGTATGTTGGGAACCATTTTTCATTATGGAATGTATGTTACTTAGGCTAATATCATATAGATCATGGCTAAAGATGTAGAAATCAACATTGAAGGAGTTTCCTTTTGTATGATTACGAAATATTAGAAATGGTCATGCATATCACAATGAAGTATGTTGGGAACCACTTTTCAAAATGGAATACAGGTTATTTAGGTTAACATTATAGAGATCACGGCTAAAAATTTGCCCTACGCATGTTACAAAAGTACACCCAGTCAATAGGTGGTTGGTTGTAGATTATTTTAACTGAGTATTCTCAAAGATTTTCCGTGTTCATTTGGTTTGTCTTATTACTCCATTTCCTATTCCCCATTCATTGTGTAGCTTGTTATGAAACCCATCGCTTAAACAAATATCAAATCTTCATAGTGGGTCCTAGAGCGAATGACTTAAACAATACACATTAAGCTTTGACTTCTAGACTTAATATGCTGCTGCTTGTGTGTGATGTAAGACTGACCACATCAGAATAATACCGTTATGAAGAATTGTATAATCTTAAACTATGTAGCTTATTCTTTTAAGTTCTCTTCTGTATTCAAGCTTGAAGATTTCTATCTAGGTATCTCTCTTATGTTCGTGTAGACACCTTAGCAGTGCAAAATAGCTTGGGTATGAAAGAATGAAAAGCCCATTTGAGAGTTTTAATCATTGAAAGCCCATTTTTTAATGCTTAGAGATTGTTGGGCTGATTCTATACCACCATCACGTCCAGAGGGTCCCAAAACACAGGCACAGACTTTTCATTTTATTAGAAGCAGACGCCTCAAGCCCAAGAAAGTGAGACCCATTTTGATTCTTATTGCAACACAAAATATTTAGACAAATAAATGAAAGCAAAATTACTGGGTGGATCTGTTTTACCTATTATCTCACACAACTGTCATTTTTTCTCTATTGATAGAAGAAGACCCGTAATCATCGGCCTAAAGCGATGGGCATCTATTGCACAACTAATGCTTGCACTGTAGGCGTTTTTCATCCTATATTTTCGTTACGTCACTGTCAACACTCTTATTCTCCCAACTAAGTTTTCCAAGAAATAATAGTTGATTTGATATAAAGAGGAATTTGAAAATGCGTTAATTTTGTGACTCTTGATTATTAAAATTGTTTGGTCTTATTTGCGAAAGAGATTTTTTTGGTATTTTATATTTTGGATGGTACTTATAATGCCACATATGTTTCAATAAGTTCATTAATATCACTATCTGTTCTTCTGTCCATTTTCTACTCTTTTGTCATCACAGTTATATTCCATAGTTGTTGTATATAGCTATTTTTAACTATCATCTAATTCAATGGTCAAAGATAAAATCTTGACAATAAAATCTATTGATAATTATTTATCAATTTCTGTTAGGGATGAGATGTAAAGTTTTATGTGTTGTTTGACCAGTGTGATGTTTAAGTAAATTTGTCATACATCATTCATCAAGTGGTCCAACTCCTTTCCTTGTATAGATTTTCTTGTTGCACAACATTGTATAGACTTTTGATTGTTACCTTCTTGATAATGTGGCTCTTTGGTGACATATATTTTTGCTTCATTGTTTTAGTTACTAGCCAATTTTTATTCATCAACAAGATGACTTGGGTGAAATATACTATTCCCGTTGCATGTCATCACTTTACTCATTTTTCTCTTGGTTATTCACTTATATTCAAATTGGAGGCCAAAGCTAATATTATGGAGAGAAAACGATATGAAATATGCAAGGTATTCAACATAGTATTATATTCTATAGTTTAGAATTCACTCAATGTATGTTATCCCTTATAAATTTGTAGAATGGTTTTTTATGCCATGTCAGTGCGTGGTTAGTTGTAGATTAATATAGCTGGAGATTCTTGTGAAATTTTCCTATTTGTATTGCACATTTCATTGTTGTTTCTCATACCGAAATTTCCAACAAGAAATACATTATAATTCCTAGTGTGTGGAATAGTTGGTTGTCACTTGTAGGCCTATATAAAGGAATATATTTTATTTCAAATGGTTGTAATTCTTTTCCAACACAACTTGTAATGTTCTTTGTGGGGATTCATGGCCACACTTGTATGCATACAACCTGAGTACTATGTAGTTTTGATTTAAAGAATTGATTGTGCATTCAAGAGTTTGATGCTTTATTTTATAATTGGTGCAAATGTCCATTTTAATTGTTAAATAGAAATATTTAAGAATGATGACAAGAAAGTCATCATACCACTAGACTTTGTGCATTGTCTTGAATATACAAAGTTTTCACACATTAAAGAGAGATCTAGAATAGATTTATAGGATTACAAAGGTTCAAAAGGATTGTATTAAGCCCATTCATAATGTATTACTAGTTTGTGATAGTGTGTTGAAATCTTATTTCAAATGTTGTTTACGAGATGTCAATAGAGTGATAGTGAGATAACTAGGAAAAGTTATATATAAGTATTTTCCCTGTGCAAGGATGTACTTATAAAAAGGCATCACAAATCATTAGGAAAGGACATCACGCTAGCACAATGAGGTCCATGTGGGTGTAATTTAAGTAGAAAGGTTCTAAAATAGTCAAGTTTACATCCCATAGCTAACACTAAGAACAACAAGAATAGTAATTTGTCGAATGTGCATCTAGCATAAAAGAAATATTATGTAGGGTCCACAAGATTACCAAGGTCAAGGTCGTACTTTGATTGAGAAAATAGTCCACATGATCATATGTAGAAACAACATAAACATTTCTAGAATAATTGGATCACCCAAATTCCACTATGTACACTTTAACATGCATGACTACCTAGGCTAGCATTTGATGCATAGCCCTACTACCACAAATTGAATAGATTTCAAACCCATCTTCCTTTGCTAGTAGTTTAGGTCATAAAAATTAGGATTTATGGTACACAAATGATACATCACCATTCATATAACTTGCTACTTGTGAGGGAATATGAGAACCTATGACTCAAAATTGTGACCTAAAACATCATGTGTTCATCAAATTGTACATACCTTAAGCTAGGAATCAAACAAATGTAATAGTCAGCTAGAAGACAAACCAAGATGTATTCAAACTTGAAGAAACTCAAAATAAACTATCAGTAAACATTTTAGTTGAAGGATCCTATATGTAGTATTTAGAGTGCTCTAATGCATGCTTATATGTTGCTTTATTAAGAGATAAAATTAAGATAATTGATACAATGCTTAAGATATTCAGTGACATATATGGGATTCCATAACTTTTTTATGAAGAGAAGTAGTGGACCAAGCCACCAAATAATACTAAGAAAATAATCCATTCTAAAGGTAATGAAATGGGTAAAATTATATTAAGGCTTATGACAAGCAATATATACATAATATAGATACATAAAGCAACAATGAAGATGAGGAGACTTCTAGTTGTATAAATTATAGATACATAAATTAAAAGGTGATAGGTTGGTAGAAGATTATATTTGGCATTTGAGAATGGTGCATAATATAACCAACCACTCAATACATTCCATTCAAAATTGGGAGTTAAGATGCACTAAAGATAACCATAATTAAAGATTATTAGAAAAGAAAAAAGAAAAAAATATGTGAATTATAGAATCATTGTGCTAAGTATGAAGATTCATTTCCAAGAGGCTACTAATAGATAAAAGGATTGAATCCATTTTTAGAGAATATTGACATTAAATTCAAGTCTACTGATGAAATCAATAAAGAATAAACTCGAAGATCATGGTAAAAGTTAAAAATAAATAAAAACTATGCTTTTAGCTAGAGTCATTTTTGTGGTAGACGGGTTTGAATGGTTTAATCACTAGTACATTCGGAGCTAATTTCCGACGGTCGATTGTCGGATTTGCGACTAATTTTCGTCAGGGTGCCGACAAAAGTAGCCATCGAAAACTCGTCATTGGATTTGTCGACGATGCCCTAACCGTCAGAAATACGACAATCCCATGGACTTTGCTGACGGTGAGCATGATCGCTCTTCCGATCAAAAAAGTCGTCGGACATGCAACATTCCCGTCGGATGCTTCAATAGATTTCGTCGCAAAATCGACGACAATTTGGAACTTCGCATAGACGGTGATGTTGTTTGTCTGACACTTGTGTCGTCGGTCCATTCGGAGGCATTGACGATTGTCCAACTACAAAGTGTTGTCGGATGTTTGTGTGGTTTGAGTCGAAAGTGCGACAACTCCAGAACATTTCACCAACGAGAATGTTGTATGTCCGTCGATTTCATCATCGGTGGAAAGCTTGGTATTCGTCGTAATTCTGATGATGATAATATTTTTATCAAAAATAAATTATTATTATCCAGTCATTGATATGTACAGCGAATGATATTCTATACCCACCACCTACCAGTAGGGGGCATAGGTTTGAGGCTAATATGAGGTGGATTGTTTCAAGCTAATATGATCAGGCATACCATGGTTGAGATGGTCCAACTCCCTAGTCTCACTCTAGGACTAAGCTCATGCCATATCTAAATGAAAGACATCTCAAATACATCATCGGTGGAAAGTTGCAAAATGCCATTTTCATACATAAGAAAGACATACACAATTTGGCACAATCACCAAGAGAACGGTAAAAAGAATGTTTGAGATCATTGTCCTAATTATGGTGTGGTCACGAAGAGATCACCGCAAATTTGTTAACTTTTCCTTCATTTAAACCAAGTAAACTGGTTTAAATGACGGAAAGGTTGACAAATTTACATAAAGGTTTACTTGGTTTAAATGAAGGAAAGGTTGACAAATTTACAGTGATCTCTTCGTGACCACACCACAATTAGGACAATGATCTGAAACACACTTTTTACCGTTCTCTTGGTGATTGTGCCCAATTGTGTATGTCTTGCTTATGTATGAAAATGGCATTTTGCAGCTTTCCACCGACGATGTATTTGAGATGTCTTTCATTTAGATATGGCATGAGCTTAGTCCTAGAGTAAGACTAGGGAGTTGGACCACCTCAACCATGGTGCGCCTGCATATGTATATAATTTTGTGTATTCATTAAAGATTTTCATTTAATTTTGAGCATTTTGGTTAGCAAATCAGGGGTGCACTTTACATTCTTGTTGTTATCCAATTCACTTACTTTAGCTCTATTTCTTTCTTCAGATTTGGGGTCTAGAGCTCCTCCCTAAGCAGAGATTGTTGGTTTTGTCTCCCCTACTTTGGCTGGAGAGTTTCTTGCTATCTCTGGTAGTTTGCCCTCAAAGTTCAACTTCTCTATTGGTTGGACTGCTATTTTCCCTACCTTCTTCTCCAAGTGCTCCTCCTCTTGTTTCCAAGATTTTTCCTTTGCCTTCTACTCAACGACCCTTGGTTGTGCCTTCATGCCCTCTTAATGTCTTCACTGGGTTCCTGTTTCCTTCAAATGATGGCTTCTCTATGTTATGCAATATCCATCTTGGATCTTGCAACATCAAATTCTGGCATGGTTGATGTTGATGCGAGTGATTGGACAATTGTTTTTTATCACATTTTTTCTTTAAGTAAGAAGATACTTCTCAAGCAGTTTGGTGTTGTCAAAAGATAAATAAGTTGTCAAGAAAGGTGAGGGCTAAAAAGAATCTTTAGATTAATGTTTTTGACTGTGTTGGTTATTGTTGATGTGGTTTTTCATTGATTTTCTTCAATTATTCTTCACCAATAGCCTATTTATAATAACTTTATCTATTTGGAAGTGGGTCCTCTCTAGAACCGACAACCAATCTATCAAAAGAAAATACATATTGGAACATGCCATCACAAAAATATGTCATTTTTATATGTAAAACTAGAATGTTCAGGTTTTCTTGAAAACAATCAAATTGAAATTCTCAGATTGGTCTTACAAGTATTAGGGTTCTTACCTAGCAGGATGCTCCTCACAAGGACGATTGTATGTTGTCCAGACTGGCTCGTCTTGCAAAAGCCTCAGGATCTGCGATAAAAGTCAAAGAAACAATAATAATATCCTCTAGTTCATATAAGAAATGATTTATAGTGAGTGTCCTTGAGATAAAAGAGCATTTACATTAATGTAGTTGTTTGTGTTGAGGGTAAATCAATGATAGATTCCTCTTGGGAGGATAATCATATCCCCCTTCTTAACCCATCTTCATATCCATCGATCCTCTTTATCCCTTACATCAAAAGAGCCTATAACAAAAGAAACATAAAACTCAAGCGTCAGTATATGTCATTGACAACTCCTGTTTTATGAATTCTTTCAAATTTGTCTTCTCTAAAGTGAGCTTGCTAATAGGCTATTGCTATATACTAAGAATTAAATTGCTGAAATTCCATGACTTCGACCATAAAGACACATAGACTGGGTTCAAGTAATGTATACGAGAATTAAAGGACAATGGAAACTTTTCCATTGTCTGTAATAGATAGCAAGAAGGAAAGACTGTTATCTATGTAACATCTGTTTGACAATTTTGGATTCATAACTTTACGTATAAACATATACAACCATGGTATATTGCAAAATGACATAAAAAATCCATTTCATGTAATCAATAATTTTGTACAAAGGGGAGGATGCTAATCATGTCACCCTAACTATTCACAAACAGGTATTGAAGGAATGCTGACAATAAATATGATAAAATAATGCTTGGTTTAGAGGATATAGCTAATTCACCCCTCAATTTAAAAGAAATATTAGGTAAAATTTAGTACTTCTTTTAAGTTGATCACATTATGATGTAGCACATTAATCAATACTACAACACTGCCACTGGAAAAAGGCAACAATCTATCAAAAAGAAATAGTGATAAATGATAGGGATATAAACTGTGCTGAAATGGTTTTGTAATATTTGGCTCTTTTAATATAAATCCAACTTTTATTTAGCAAAAAAATATATTGATGAGTAAAATGGTTAAAAAAATAGAGTTTTTTCTGTATATTGAACATGGAAGATTCAATTATGGTGTTTTGAGATGGATAATTGGAATCCCACTATTTTCCCTAGATTGTTTTAACCAAAATTTTGGACATGATTCCATTTAGTTTGCACTCCATGGTTCACAAGTTATTAGGATTAATGGTTATGTTTCCATGGTGTTTGGATCCAAGCAAAACAAGTTCAATGAATCAATAAATGTAGTTTACTCGATACAAAATGCTTGTATATAGATATGGTATACGACATACATGGTGCATGGCAGATCACAAGTTCTTTGATGATTGATTGACAAGAAATGGCAGATCTACTAACAAGTTTCTTCTTGTTCTTAAAGGTCCACAAGTTTACTATTTGCAAATTACGTTTCATAGTCACGGGTTGATGGATCACACAGATCATTAATTATTGATTATTTCAAGTTGTTCATGGTTTATTGTCATCTAGTTTCTTACCTAATTTTGCATTGTTTTCTACTTTATTTCCTAGCATTCATCTGCACTTGAGTCATTCCTGTGTTGCTTCAGATATGTTGTTCATGATTTATCCTCAGCTTCCATGGTTAGTACCGATTTTGCATTTGACTCAACATAATTCCTAGTTGTGTATTGTACTTCACACATCACACAAAAATTGTTATTTTAGGAATTAGGATACGATATAGTATTTTACAATCCTAATATCTAGGTCATTAAACTTTCACATATTGATGTATCATAACTAGTTATTTTATAATTCGATGTGTGCTTAATGTACCTAGTTTATGGAGTGATTACATGTTTGTTTGATTGGAGAAAATTAACCAGTCCAATTTGTAGGCTAGGGTTGTTATATTGTTGGTAATAGGGTTTGGTACATACATTGAATTAGAAACATCTTTTATTGATTAATATAGATTCTAAAGATATTCTTTTATGAATTCTGGTGTCTTATTTAAAAAATCATACCAAGATGTATGTATTGGAGCCAGTGTTCCACAAGGACATTTCCTCCCCCAAAACTGTTTGTTTTTTAAATGGGGACACCTTCAGAATATAGGGACTTGGATGGGACATCCCCCTACCGCCCCAGTGCAATTCAATGCCATCATCTTTGAGATATCTCTAGGAGATCCTTGAGATGTTTGAGGGACTCCCAAGAGCCTCCTGACCATCTCAAGGACATCCAAGCATCTTCAATGGCCAAACAGCCCATAAGTGATTTAAAAAAAATTAGAACTTTTTTTCAAACTCCATGCCCAAGGTCAAACCGTCACAACCTATGGGCCCCACCCAAACCCCACCAACTTTATAAAACTGTCTCCTATTTTTGTTTCAACTCACAAAAACAAAGAGCAAGAAGTTGACAACTATGAATGTGAGAGTGAGAGTTGCAGGTGCCAGGTGAAAAAGTGAGAGTGCAAAGCAAGAGGATTGAGGAGAAGTAAGAAGAGAAGTGATGCCAAGTTGCCAATTTGTAATGGTCTACTCTTGTTTTGAAACCAATTTCTTTTGCACCTTTTCAACTATGCTTCTTGACAAACAGTTTACTTGAATGCTCTACTACTAATTTTCAGTTTGTCTTTCTTGATTTTGTGAATGCCAATGTTTGTTTGCTGATACTTTTGAGATGGCATTTTGGCAAACAACATGCATGCACTGAGAGGGTTTCAATTTGGAATTGATAGTGCAAATATCACTTTATAATAATCAAGATTTGCATTTACTGAAATGATTTTAATCAACTAAAGAGCAATATTCATGAATTACAACTAATAAAAAAACTTACAAGGATGAGGCATATTCATAACTTTTGCAGTCCCACCTTAGATTTCAACACTAGAAGCAACTCATATTGTTCGTGTATAGACAAGACAATATGGGAGTTCATTATACCCATCAACTTGTGGTGTTGTTGTTCGTGTTGGCTCTATTGGACCCTGCAATTAAGATTCAATATACATTATTCAATAAGATTAACTATGCAACATAATGAAATATTGAAAAGTGTGTTATCTTGTTGAGCTTCGCTTGGTTTCGAGAATAGTTTAATATTCTCTACTTAACAGGGCCAACCACGTGTAGGTGGAATCTCATTTGGCCCTTCCCCCCCCTAACATCACTCTAAATTCCCCGTTAACATCTTATAACATTCATTCATTCATTCTTTCTACCATTAATAAAATATAACATTCATTCATTAATATCACATAACGTTCATTAACACATAACATTGATTAACATTAATTAACACGCAACATTCATCAATATTAATTAACACATATCATCCATAACCATTAATTAGCACATAATTACATTCACTAATACATAAAAATCAATCATTATCAAATAAGTTAGATTACAATCATTTCTTTTTTTGTTTTTTCTTTGAAGCTATGAAAAGACTAAGTGGAACATCAGTTTCTTCATCATTTCCCCCCTCTGCAGATGTTCTGCCAACTGCTTGTGATCTCGATGTATGCCTAGTCCTATACTGAGGATGAGGACACTGAAGCGAAGGGGGGGTCCTCTGCAATAACAAAGAAATGGGTTAAATTCAAAAAAAAAATTATTATTGTTACAAGTATTTCATTAATTTAGAGAACATAATTGTTGTGCTCTTTACCTAATGGGGCCACATCATTTTGTGTAGCCTCAACCTCAACATGCTGAACACCCTCTAGATCATTTGGAGTTGAAATACTAAAGGTTACATTAATGTTGAACACCAATTGCAATTATATTTGTTTAAAGCAATAAAAGTGGTCCTCTTTACCTGAGTGGGGAACATCACGTTCCTGATGTTGTGTACCCAGATCATGCTCCACTTGCTCACCACCAACTACATGCTCTAAAATATTAACAAAAAAGGTTACATTAATTACTACTCTAATTACAAATTAAGATGTTTAATTGTATTAATAAATAAATAAATAAATTTGAATAGCAAATGAATACCTCCACTACTGAGATGCACATCCGGACCTTCATGTGCAGGTGGTGTTTCACGATTAGCAGGCTGCATTCCAATGACATGCACATTGTTATCATTGCTTTCTTATTTAAAACAAATATAGTCACTTTATGTTGGAACTCAACATCAATTAGATTATTGGTAAAGTATTCAATTTGAAACAATTTCCATTTAGCATATTTACCTATGTGACGGATGCACTTGAATGTTGTGTATGCCCACTCAATTCTCATAGCTGACCAACCACGACTGAATAGCCTTGCTGGTAGGCAATTCTCTTGTCATCTTCTGTGGGTGCTCTATTGAATTTAGAGCTTTGCATTTTTGCTTGGTACCGTGAATTTTGCTTGCATTGTTTGATTAAAAAAAAAAATGTTTGCAATTTATTAATATTTTGATGCAATATTTCGTTTACATGAGATACTTACAATTCGTGTAGAAAGTTTCATGTAACCACTAGAGCCGAGTTTGTGTTGCCCATGCTTTTCTTGCCTTCCCTTGGTTGCCTTTGACGTGTCACTCAGTCTATAAAAAGTTTGAAATATGTTAGATTATATAAATATAAAGAGTAATTAATTAGTACATAATTACATTCTTAATAGTATCTCGTTCCTTCTTCTAGCATCTAGTGGTGTATTTCGTTTTTTCCTTTCAATTCTCTCCTTGGCATCCAAAATCAGGTCCTTCCACTCCCTCTCTGGAATCATGGGGGGACGCTCGTACTTTAGGTTCCTCTCTAAATGGGTCCTGTATTGGTCCCTCACATACTTTAGATATGTGCCAGCTTTTTCAAGGAGCTTGGTTTTGTCAAAGGTGTCATTTCCAAACCACTCAACCACTTGGTTTGTCAATTCATCTTTTAACCTTTTTTCCTGGTCATTCCACCTTTTAAAGCAAAAACAAACATGTTAGATTCAGAAATGAACCGAAGCTACATTTATTATACTTCAAGAAATGGATCAAAGGAAAACTATTCTAGCAATGATATGAAATCAAAATAGTGGATTAGGGTTAGTTCACATATGATGTACCACCTTTTACGTATGGTGGGCCCAAATATCTGCAATGCAATGTCACTAAGATGTTTATAGAAAATATCATTGCCTACAAAAAAATCATGAGATTATTAGTCCAAAATGAGTGATCATAAAGTAAATTATAATTAGAGTATATATAATAATAATTTTAAAGTACCTGGAACCTTTTGTATCTTTAAAGGAATCATTTCTTCGTCGCTCACCACCAATGTGGCCTACAACGTTCCCGTACTAGCAATATGAGAAGATCCAGGAAATGACGGTATGTTATCAACAATAGCCGTCTTTGGCACATCCTCCTGCAAAAAATGAATCCACTATGAAATGGCATTAGAATTCAAGAAATAAACACATGACAAAAGATAGAACAAAAGAAGGATCTACCAAACAGTGGGCGGGCCAATATGACGTGCAGTAGAGGATGTCTGCATGCTACGTGTTGTCAACATTGCAATCGATAATACAGGTGAGGGTAACCTCTGATGAGGCGGCGACAACATTTGCACAGTAACATTGACAACACCTAAAGAATAATACATTAAATATATGAAAAGTGCAAGAATTGTAAACGAGGATGAACCTTTATTTTGAAAATTGACAGTATCAAGTATGATGTGTTTTGGGTACTCAGAGTGATAAGCCAAGCAAGTGATAATACAAGAAAATTGTCATCACCTGAAGATCCTACAACACCCTGATCGTGGGAACGACTTTCATGAGGGCGGATAAATTGCTGTAAAAACAATACGTACATATTTTAGTTAATGATGTAAAAGAGAATAAAATATAAACCATTATTGAACTTTTGTTATAATTAAAGCTTTCATTACTGCTTACTTGCAAGTTTTCTGTTGTCTGAAGCAATAATTCCACCCTCTCTCGTATCTCATCAGTAATAGGATGAACGGCTGCCAAAGCAACAATCTCTTTTCTAATTTTTATAAGAGGCATTTTAAAGAATTTCATAAGGTGTGTGGAATCTTCAGGGTCATCATCGCTTAACCCTAATGATTCCACATCCCTAGAAATGTGCTCAGGTACAACAACTCCCTTTCCCTTTCCCCAAACATCCGTCTGTGTCAAGAATATCATTAACAATTACAAAATTAGTATAAATCACTAAAAAAAAGAACATAATAATGTAATAGTTTGCTTCTATCTAATTTGTACAATTACAATGAGGTTTACCTGCTCGGTAGAAGTGTCGCAAGCTACATCCCTGTCTGTGATATGTGATGGATCCATGTTGTCCTGTGACAAAGAAAAAAATATAAAAAATGTTAGTGGAATTAAACCAATAGACTTAGCAAAAAAACTTCATAATATAATGGTATATTGGATTCATTAATTGGAGGTTGGTTAATTTAAATGGTATATGGTATGTACCACCCCCATGATATTAACTTTGTTTGTATCTATACGATTCAAACTGTAATTGATTAGAAGCTCTTCGCCTGCACTTATTGATTTTATCACACATACAAATACACGATTTCCCTCGCGCGCCTCAAATATGCAACTGGGTTGTTTATTAGTTGACCCAGGTTGCGTACTATTTATAAAACTTGCAATATTCCTTGTTGCTTTTGGCCGACCATCAATGTATACAGCCACTCGTTTACTTTGATCATTATCTTTCTGTTGTATATAATTTGCTGACAGTGCATACCTACGCATACTTTTTTATATTTAACAATTTACATCCAATTATTGTAATTGTAACAAGGTCCAACAAATTCCATCAATTCAAAAACTCTATTGTAACAGACCTTTATTCCGTCCATGGAAAATAAGCCTAAACCATGTAACGACGAAGGTGCTATGCGATATATCCTATCGTTAACACAAAAATCGGTGTTTATTGGAGGAAGTTCCTTGGGAACCCATTGTTTCTGTAGATGTGTGTACCTCAGTGGCACCTCAATGTCGCCTTTGGTCTCATCATCATAAGAACATGACCCCCATTGAGCAAGGAAAAATTTCATGTGTTTATTGAATTTTCTTCTAATCTTTTGACCTCTTATTGATCTCCCTATTGTAGACCTAATACATGTGTCACTTTCATTTTCTATTCCTACATTTTCCTCACTCGACGAAGACAGATCTAACAAATACCTATTTGGGGGTACCTGCACTCCATGAAATGAGAGAGTTAATTGGTAATGAGAGAGAAATTTTGCAAATGAGGGTAATGTTGATGAAGAAGTCAGCCCTAAAGTTGATTTTGGGATTAAAATTGGAATAAGTCCAACTGGAGCCTCAAGTGTTGATAATTGTATTAGATTTTCTGCTAATGTCGAAGTTTGAAAAACTGAGGAAGTTTGTTTTCCAAGTAATTTTACAAAAATAAACTGTTTCTATAGGGTGTATTGACTAGTTATACCTGTCCATCCATGAGACCGTGCAAGATCCTCATAAAAGGGGTTTAGGGTCTTGTACAATGTAATTCAATTATCTTATGTTAGCTAAAAATTATATAGTACACAACATGAACAACACGAACTTTGTAGACAAAAAGAGTATTAAATAATAAAAAGATGTTGTCATCAAAATCATTGTAAATTTCTTAATTCCTTACCTTTACTTTATGTAGACTATGCAAGATCCTCAACTAAATGGTTGACGATGTCTGTAGTCAACGACCTGTTCCCACCAAGGGTGATAGCATCACACAGGGACTATACCTGAAATCAACACCATCAATTGAGCATCATAAGCATTACTACATTTGTAATTTGATAAACAATAAATACATACGTATCATAAGCATCAAAAGCATCACATGATGTGTCATCATATATGTTATTGAGTATCACAATTAGCATCACATATGTGTCATCATAAACATGTAATCCATCACATATGTATCATAAATCACCATCCATCACATAGGTAATAAACAATCCACATTCTATAAATAAACACAAAGTTCAAAAAATGTCACATGCATCATCATAAACATGTGATCCATCACATATGTATTTTAAATCAACATCCATCACATAGCTAATAAACAATCCAATTTCCATAAATAAACACAGTTTAAAAAATGTCACATAAATAGTCACTCTCCCTATGTCCATCTCCATATTAAAAGGTGCATCATGAATTAATCATGTAATGGCATTAGAATTCAAAACATAATGAATTAATTATGTAAAAAAAATTCTATCAAGAAGTCAATATTAAATAGATAATATACTAATCGCATACCTCATACATTTCATTCTTCATCATCATGAACATCAAGGTCATCTCATCATCATCATCATCATCATCATCATCATCATCATCTTCTTCTTCTTCTTCTTCTTCTTCTTCTTCTTCTTCTTCTTCTTCTTCTTCTTCTTCATTGAGAAACTGTCGATCATGATCATCATCCACTTCATCTTCTACCTCTTCGGTATCTTCTTCGGTATCTTCTTCTTCCATCACATTATACTTTATCGGCCTTCCTCTTGGATCATGTCTAACAACAAATGACCAACCCGGTTTATGTGGAACCTCTAAGTAAAATACTTTCTCACATTGGCTTGGAAGAACATAGGGCTCATCCCCAACTAGTTCAAATGACCTTGTATTTAGCATTATAAAACCATTATCATGTTCAATAACAGTTCTATCAGGATCATTTTTATTCAATCGTAGCCTGTACCATTTGACGACGAACAAAACTAATTTGAAGGAATTAAAGTCACACTCAAGTATATCATCCAAAATGCCATAGTATCAATTTTGAGACTGTTGAGGATGTATGTCATTTCTCGATGAAATATTTGTCACCTCAAAGACTGCAATGATGCCAAAATCACAAGTTTTCTTCGTGTCATCCAACTTTTTTATGCGAAATTTATGACCATTGCAGCACATAGCGTTGTGGTGTTTGACCTGCGATATGTCAAACATGTAAAATTTATTGCATTGTGAGTTGATAAACATATGGGTGATTAATAAATTTATATTTACCTGTTTATCTCTTAAACCATATGCTAAATCAATTTCCCTTTGTGTAACATTGGAATCTCCATTACGATGAGCTTCTTTAACCAATGAAGCCACACCTTCCCATGTTAACATGCGTCCAGAATGTTGACAACATTCAATCCATACCGTCATGAAATCAAGATTGTTTGCAATATATAAATGTAGTGCATCCCACTCTCGACCAACTGTACAAAAAAAAATAGACGTCTTACAATCAATTTATTTTGAAGATTAAGAATTAATTAACTACAATAACATCTTATAATTACCTCTCACTTTCCTCGATCTACCTTTCCCCGTTAAGTACTCCCCTTCGAATTTGTTAATGGTGTTGGGATCCCAAATGCGATCCACGTGGATCTTTGTTGCAAACTTAGGAAGATATTTAGAAATGTACACCATAGTCTGGTATACCATATATCCCTCCACCATAGAACCCTTAGGATGTGCTCTTTGTCGAACCAAAGCCTTCAAAAATTTCAAGTGCCTCTCAACCATCCACATTGACCTAGTGTGTACAGGTCCACACAATTCAATCTCCTCAACTTGGTGTATGAGGTAGTGTTCTTATGCATTGAAAAAAGATGGAGGTAGACACTTTTGCATTTCACACATTAAATGAAGAATTTTTCTCTTCCAATATTTTATATCGTCTTTATGGATTTCTTTACATGACAACCACCTACAATATATTCAAGACGCTAAAAAAATATTACATAACAAGTAAAACAAACATCAAATATAATATCTATACAACGAACTAAACAAATATCACTACTTACCTCATGTATTTTCCAAGATCATATATGACTTGCTTGACATTATTGTCGAAGTCATCTAGGAGAGATAGAGGTAGAATGTACTGCAACAATTATAAAATTATCTTTTCATTTTTTTGTAACATAATACAATGAAAAGTACACGTACGCGCAATACTTAAATACATACTAAAAACACAAGAACATGAATTACCTTAATGAAGGTATGTCAATCATGCATTTTCATCCTT
Source organism: Cryptomeria japonica (assembly GCF_030272615.1). Lineage (NCBI taxonomy): Eukaryota > Viridiplantae > Streptophyta > Pinopsida > Cupressales > Cupressaceae > Cryptomeria > Cryptomeria japonica. The sequence continues at coordinate 220,149,068 of NC_081414.1, read as the reverse complement.
GACCCAAATTCATTTTTCTTTGATATGAGATTGTTTATGTTCGCAGCAAATCCTATGAGAAATCAATTTTTTCGTATGACTTCTTTTATAGCATTGCTTTGTTGGTCCGTTAATAACCAAGGAAGCTCACTTATATTAATCTGGTCTCCATGGCTATTTGATTGAATGACATTTATCATTGCATGATTGGAATCCTGAATGTCACTACATATTTTGACAATTTTTTCTTTGTCATGCCTTCCATCCAATATTTTCCATACTGTCTTTGTTATATTCTTTCCAATATACATACTATCAAATAAATGAACAATTTGTAACTGCTCATAGTAGGGCAACCTACTAAATTGTCGGGGATAACTTTTTAGTCCCTTAGGAAGGTGGTCATTTATGCCATCATGACCTTCATGATCATCAATCACATCATCAGTAAACAAAACAAAATAGAAAAGATGTTTTATGACAAACCAATAGATGGAATGGCATTACCTTGACGATTAATTCTATTATATTCCAACTTCCACAGGTGAGGTGTCATTCTTCGTGGCTTTGATGTATTCTCTTTTTTCCCATTGAAAATATGTTTTTCAGTATTTCGATACTTATGATTTTTGTGGAGAAAGTGCCTATACTCATCAAACACCTACTTTCCTCAACTTTTTAAATGATGAGATTTCATCTTTGGACCACAAATAGGAAATGCAAATTTTCCCTTTGTTTGAAGACCTACAAGATAATTTATAATTGGATTAAATATAACAATTTTTTGAATTATAATGTTCATGCACAACTTAAACACTATAACATACCACAAAAATGCATTAGCCTTGGGGCATCGTGTATTGTCCATAGAAGCATTGCATGGAATTGAAATTGTCTTTGTCCTATTGTTCTAGAGACGTCATACATAGTGACACCATTCCATAACTCCAACAACTCGTCGATAAGAGGCTCGATGTATACATTCATATCTTTAACTTGGTACTTACCTAATCGAATGAACAAAAACATTACATAATTATTATGACCATTTTACTGCAATATTTATAATTAAATTTAGACGACTATATTTAAATGATAAAATACCTGGAACAATCATTGCCAACATTATGTGCTCCCTCTTTATTGACATCCATGGAGGAATGTTATTGTTGATAACAAAAATAGGCCACACTGAGTAAACAGATCTCATCTCTCCAAATGGATTGACACCATCCGCTGCCAATGAAAGCCTGAGATTACGAGGTTCTTCTTTAAAGTGTGGCCACTTTTCCTCTATGTCCATAAATGTTGAACCATCCGCAGATATTCGAATAATGTCATCTCGACTTCTATTGCATGCATGGTAATCCATAAATTGTGCCAAGCTACTGCACTTGAATAATCATTGCATACGTGGAATAATGGGAATATAGTGAAGAACCTTGCGAGGAACCCTTTTTGTTATTTGATCTGTTCGATATCTACTGATATAAAATGCAGGGCATTCAGTTCAAAATTTATGTTGTTTGTGATATATAATATGATCATTGGGACAAGAATCTATTGCTTGATACTCCATTCCAATATCTTTCATAATGACAGATAATTCTCGGTATGAGCGAGGTAGAATATTTGATGGTGGTAACAAAAACTCACCTATCAATCTACAACCAAAAAATATAATTTGTTAATAAAAAGAATATTAATGGTACAACATGATTCACAATTTATTATGACATATATGACATACCTTAACATACATGACATTGTTATGTTGGATAAACCATTCATAACCTTCAAGTTCACCAACAACAATACAACAGAGAGAAGAGTTGCCTGCGAGCCTTCGTAAAGGGCCTCAGATGCCTTCTCAAGTAGAGGGACATCATGAACAACATCAAGGTCATCTTCATCATCATGATAAGTTGTGTGAGTACTAAATGAGTCATGGATCAATGTATTTGTACCATCATCTTCAATTGTGTTTTTTGGCTCATGATCGTCATCTTCCTTGGGATCATTATCTTCAGCTTCGATATTCACACCTCCATGTTCGTCCACTTCGAAAACCATATTCTCCGGGTTGTGTTGATCCATACCATGTGCTCCGGGGTGCTCGACCTATATAAAATTGATAAACATAAATAAACCGTGATCATGATCTCATCATCACGTGATTTATTATGTATATAAATTGTTAAAACGATATAATGAAAAACTTACCAATGGATGATAATCATGTCCACCTTCAATGTGACCATGCAGCCTACAATGTTTCTTCACTATTTTGATTAGAAACCTTCTAGTCTTTAACCCCTTACAAATTTTGCACGGACAATAACATTTTCCATCACCTTTTCTTTTCAAGTTAGACCACAATCTAGCAATTGTCTCCTTATATTGTTGTTTGTTGATATTGTCTGACATGGTCTTTCTTCACACCCAAGAAAATCGGGCTATAGAACTAGTTATATAGAAGTTGAAATGTTAGTTATGAAATCACGTTTCAGTATAATATACCGAATCAAATTACTTGAAAATAGAAATTATCATCATTGAGCCAAAACCATTTAACTCTTATTTTTCATCTCAAAACATATCTAATGGCTTTGTGGTATGCAATCCTTGTATAAGATATTAAGTTGACTGATGTCTAATTGGGGTAATCCATAAGTGTCTAATGTGAATTCAATATCCTAAACATTGGAGAGACCTTATTTGACTTGCCTAATCAATGTGGTTGTTGTCCTAATATGAAATACTGAGTTCTACCCTTGCCTCTGCATCAAACTTCTCACATCATGTTTCTTCAACAAAACACACTAATATGAATTGAGCCAACACCATGAGGATAGGGTCAAGTATCAATATGGAAACCAATCACAATACATGAAGACGGGGTTCACACATAAGTGTTGGCTCTCAACAATGCCACACTTCCAAAATTGTCAGTCTCGAGACTTGTCCTATTAGGTGAGCACTCATTGATGGTCACAAGGCCAAATCAATGTATGTAGGCTTCGAACTCCTAACTCTAGGCTAGGAGGACCCTACAAAAGGTCTATGAACACTCACTTGGTATTACAATAGAAAGAGCCTTCCTCTAGAACTTTGTTTGTAACGCACACATCAATATTGGTAATAATTGTTATGATGGATGGTCTATTAGGACGGTAAATAAAATGCTTATTCTTTTTCGACCCTTTGAAACTACAACAAGGTATTTGTGGTGCAGGTGCACCAAGGAAAACAAATTCAAATTTGAAGACCTTTGAGACCAAGGAGGAGTGTCCAACATGAAACAAACTCAATAAAATCAATTATGAGATCATAAATCCAATAATGGCTTTTGAAACTAAAAAATTGCAAAAGTTGTCAAATTGTCTTGAAAGTTGTAAAATGTTGTCAAATGTTGGATATTGGGTCAAAACACCCAAAAATAGATTTAGGAGGGTTTAGATTCATCAAATATGCCAATAAGGATGAAAATCCAATAATTGTAGGTTTTATTCAAAAAGTTGTCAAGCATTTGCAAAAAATGTAAAATTCAAATTTTCAAGTTCCAACGATTTGGAAGAATTAGGAGGGAAAAGCAAGTTTTAATTGTTTTAGTGTTAAATAAAATTTTTAACCAACCATATGGTGGTTGAAAAAACTTTGAGAGGCTATTTAAAGCCATAGACATGCTTTGTAAGGCAGATTGAATGCCAAGGAGTACAGACTGTTGTAGAAACTCAATGAAAATTCAAAATTTTGGAGTAATTTCTCATATTTTCTATTCTTTGTGAAGGTTTACTTTAAATTTGTTCATGCCATAATATTTTAAAGAACTTTTATCAACATTCCACACCTCTATGGATGATTTGAGTTCATTATTCATTTTGAAATTCTGTTATAGGGCTGACTGTCATAACTTTTTGAGTATTTTCCTTTGGTAGCTTTGACAAAATTCAATCATGGGGTCATTCCATGAATGTTGAACCCTATTTATCATGGGATGAATATTTTATAACATGTATAATACATTCTAACAACTAAAATATGCAATTGAGGGGTTTAGTGCAGGTGATCACCATTTGAAGGAGTGAGAAGCCTAGTGAAGAGGCTCGGAAGGGTGAAGGTTGGAGAGATCTACCTACATGAGGGGTAGTTTTTATGATTTGGAAATTGGTAAAACACCTATCTAAGGTGAATCAATAACCAATTTGATCCAGGAGTGAGTAGACGTGGGAGATTGGAGAAACCCTAGATTTTAGGGCTTTTTGATGAAAATTTGGGGCTTTTGGGGTTAGAGGCCTCACAAACTGAATTTGATTGTGGATTCCTTCATAATTTGATATTTAGAAATATTTTTAAGGTTAGAAGTACCCTCAAGTAATATTTCTTGTAGTTGCTTTGTTAATCCACCGTTCTAGTTGCTTGAAAATGAAGGACAGTCTAAAAACATCATATACTTTCCAAAACAACTTGCTAAATGCTTTGATTATGTTATAGAAAAGCCAAAAGGGTATCCAAAAATATATTTTATTTGTCTTGTGTCTTGGAATTTTGTAGAGTTATCATTAAATTTATCTCGATGTAGGGCTAATAGGGGCTCTAGGGCTAGTAGGAGGAAATTGAGGTTTGGGTATTTGGGTATTGAAGAGAAAGCCAAAAATAGTTTGAAACTTTAATAATAGATCTAATTACACCTTCTAAACCATCATTTTCATTTGGGAAGGTCTTGTTTCATAATTGGCCCATTTGAACCATTTGGGGTGTTTGTAGGCTTAAGGGGATCTATCATTTCCTACCTCGTATTTCCCTTATATTTTACAAAGTCATCTATACCTGTTTTGGAATTGTATTATACTACCATACCTCTACCAATTCTACATCAATTTGACTATGACAATCAAATACCCTTAGGACAGTCATAGAAATTTAATCTATTTCATTTTGTTTTGATCGACAAACCCTTCCGAAGGTTTCATAGGGTCCCCTCACCCCTCTCTCTATAATCAACCACTTCAAAATACCAATCGCTTGGTCTTTCGACCAAATTCTTCCCTGATATGATACATAGCATGAAAAAATGCACATAAAACCCCAATTTTATTAAGAAAAACTCTTGGATGACATGAAAAAGGCCTATTTATTCCCATCCAAGTGTGTTACAACCTCAAACCACCATAAACTAACTTTCCAACCATATTTTTAAGAAGTTTCTACAAGAAATGCAAAAGTTGTCATGGCAGTATGACAACTTTTTTCCCAATGGACCTCAAACTTTCACAATTAGGTCTCTATTTGTTGTTAGAATGTGATCTATGACTAAGTATTAGAGGATATTACTAACTTGGGTATCATGCTTTTATGTGTCTCTGACATGACTCCTAGTAACTATATAAGGATCTTACTAGTCCTAGATCTATGCCTTGTCTTTTTGATATGGTTCCTAGTGAGAATATATGAATCTTACTAGTTATAAATGTCATAACTTTGTGTTTTGCATGCTCCATGTGTGTCACCAATGTTACTCATATTACTCACTTAATACTTCCCTTTTATCTCAATATTGTAGATTGACAATATCATAAGTCTTGGGAGCTACCACCTTTCCAAACTTGTAGACATCTTGACTCTTCAATATCTTGGTGAAAGAATATTTGGTTTCTCCATATTTTCGATCCAAAGAGTAAATGAGCATAATTTCATACTCTTGCTAAGAGGGGGCTAAATATTGCATCAGAAGTTGTATCTCTTTAAAAATATACACTAAGTTTGGACTCAATTAAGTGGTTGTGCCTTATTTATGCCTAATTGTACTTAGGTTTGACAATGTTTCCATATATTTTGTTCATTCCCTTATTCATGATGTTCCTCATGGCTCATTTTTATAGGACTAGGGTCTTGGGAACCCTTATTCATGGAAATTGGACCTAAAATTTGAAAGATGAATGGTGGATTCGTAAATAGTAGGAATTTCCTCTCCAAATTTGGACTTTTGTAAAAGTTCAATTTGAAAAGGTGCAAGGACCATCCATATAAGATCCATCTTGAAAATTAAATGATAACACCATCCATGCATATTAAATGATATAGTCAAGTAATAAAGAAGGAAAACCATTTCCTGAAGTTGTCAAACGATTTTAAAGATGCACAACAGTTCACTAAATGCAATTCACTAAAAAAGAAAATAAAGTATGCTACAAGATGGTGGGTAAGATGCAAGGAACGAAGTTAAATAGACAAAGAAAAACCATGAATATTACCAAGTCAAAAGGAGTAGCTATGACCTCTTAGGTGTTTTTTCACTTGCATAAATTAGACTTCTTAAGGATAGAAACACGAGTAGATAGTAGTATGAAGTCTTTTTGACGATTTTTGAAGTAGTTGAAGGAATGGCTTATTTTAGTTATATCTAACCCAAGACAATTTCAACTCAAAGTAAGGAATAAAACCATATGTCCTATAAGTTTGGGAAGCTAATTGAGTAGTTGGATAAGGTAGAGCATGACTATAGGGTAGTCTTGAGATTAGAACATGTACCAAGTATCTAGGAGCTTACAAAGCCAATTCAACCATATTTCAAGTGAAAAAGCAACAAAAGGAGTAAAAGCTTTGAATACACCTCAAAAACCACTCCAACGGCCAAGTAGGTGGAAATAGTCTTTTCCAACATTTTTTCTTCTTCATAGATGCAACCCTATATTCTCTTTATTATTTGAAACAAGAAATACATTGTTTGCGGTTCCATTATTACCCAGTCCAGTATCGATCTGATCTTGATACTTTCATAAAAGAAGTGACTATCCTAAGTACTTGATACTGTCACAAAAACTGAGTGTTGCATCAGTGAATCTTCCTTTGACCTTTGGGTGGTTGGGAGGGTAAAGACCCATGGTGGTATATGTTTAGTGGTTCTTGTAAGAGTATCCAAAAGTACATTGGTTTTTGGATATCTAGTACATTTTGTGAGTTGAGTACCAGGGGGATTAGAAGATCCAGTTGAAGGAGGATTTATGTGAATAAGGGTTGAGGGTGTTGGTGGTGATTGAATGTTTGAGAGTTGGATTGTGACTTAGACATGTTTATTTGTCCTATTTGAGTGTGATTCAATGGTTGGGTGAGGGTTGGTGAGTATGGGTGTGTTTTGGGGTATTGAATCATTTTGAGTAACTTGTGGCCTTGTGAGGGGTCTTGTGAGTAAGTGAAGGGTTGACACCTAATTGAATAGGTGAGTTGGGAGAAATATCTCCCTTGTTGGTTGAGTTAATTGGATTCTCTGCATCAACATACCTTTTCGCTATCAATCCATTCAAACTTCCACCCAAAGATTCAATCTTGTCAAAGTTCAAAATAAATTTTCTTGTTGTCCTTACTATCTTGCATCAACTTTCATATCACTAGGTAGTCTTTTGCTTAGAACTATCATCTTTCATGGTAGGATACCATCCCAGTCCCTTGAGTTAAGTTAGCTTACCTTTAGAATTTATCATTTCCTAATCAAGTTGTTCAAGTGGAAAATGTCACTAATCAAGTTGAAATGTCAATTTCTCAATCTGCCTAAGGTAAAAGGTTAAAATAAATTGCAAAGGATAGAACAAGGCTATGCGAAAATGAATCATCAGTATTAACTAAATCCACATTATCAACAAAATCTAGAAATAACCTTGTATGTAAATAATTTATCATGACAAAATTGCCAATTCTAACATGAAAATGAGACCAAGGAAAGCTCTAGAACAACTACTACTATTCATTCACATGTTCCTTATTAACCTCAATCACCACGAAAGATGCACAAATTGATTATAACAAAGAAGATGTTTCATAAATGTAAATATTAATTTAGGACTAAGGAAAATGAAAGAAATAAACGAATACCAAGCAATAAAAAAAAACTACCAATACTGTTGCAAACTATGAACTTCATTTCCATTAATTCTTCAAAATATACTAGCAAAGCACAAGTATTCAATCTACAGCCTATTGCTAAATGTCTTTTGAAAGTAAACACACTAATGAGTGTTACTAAACTTGGAACTTAAATAATCAATTATTAGACCCTCAAAATGAATTTTAAAATTACATTTATAGGGAAACTTTTTCCTCAAAATTAGAGATTAAATTCCACCCAAAACCTTATCAAACTAAGAGGTACAATCAACACAAGATAATAGCCTATAACTGAATTAAGAACTATAAGTTGACTCATGAAAATGAAATATAAGTCAGAAGGAACTTAGAATATGGAGTCAAAGAAGCATGGAGAACAAGAAAAAGAGGATCTATCTAGGCCCCCACCCCCAAGATGACTCCTCCAAAAATTTTAAACTTAGGTGCACAAGCAACAAGATGAATAACAAAGGCCAAAGTAGGTTGTAACTACCATGAACCTGTCCATCCAAAGTGATGAGAATCTAGATATTCCTAAGTGGCTACAGTTCAACTTTGAACGGATAAAGAAGAGAGTATTGAAGAAAGTAAGTTTGCAAAAGATGATTGTTGAGGTTGAGGCCGCAAGGAAACCAAAGAAGGCAATGGCTTTGTATGCCACCTAAAACTATGCAAAAGGAGAGATAGTTGCCAATACCCTAAAATAGAGAAGATCTAGTAAAAACTGCCAATACCCTAAACTAGGGTAACCCGAGACAATAAGAAAATGGTTCGGGGGTCATATAGACTAGCTTTATACTGTATGTTAATTACAAAGTGATAAGTTGTGTGGTTGGAGATTTTCAGTCCACCCCTTCTAGGTTAGGATTGTGCTGAACCGAACACAATTGTATCTCCCTAGGGCTTCCAGGTCAGGTGTGTTAGGTTGGCTAGCAAGAGAAAGAAAGGCTTGCTCGAACAACACTGAATGAAGGTTGCAAATCACTTGAATAATATTCATTCCCATTGTTTTCTTGTGCATTGGTTTGATCTCCATCGATTCAGTAGCCAGAGGCAGACACCGCCCTATATATTAGCTCGTATAATAGTGATCAATCAACATGTATACGAGAGGAAGGGATTGTTGTGACAAAATTGAACGATCACTCCTCAATCACAATTCTATGGTTTTACGAGGAGTGGATTCCTACAGGGTATTACACATTCAGGGAACCACACCTTTGACTAGGAGCCATCTGGCCTGAGATTGGATAATCAATATGAATACGAGATTGACCAATTTGCATTAAAAACTAGGGCAATTAACCACCACATGTCTCATTTCCTAACATATTTTGCATAAAAAAGGAATCTCTCATACTCCAAGAGTTGCTTCCATAATCGGTCAATATCCCACAAGAATGCAGACATAGCTAGCATGTATAAAAGCAAGCAAAAGTTGTAGAATCTCTTGAATGGTATATTTTTTGCAACATGAAATTAAGGTGAAGAATCTACCTCCTACGTGGGATTGCAAGCAATGCACAAATGCCTTCGACGCGGGTTTGATGTTGTTAGGGGTTGAAGTCGCCATGAACGCCTAGTGGGATTGCAATGCACAAATGAATTGCCCTCTTTTTTTTTTTAAGTAATGGCTATTGTTGTCGGAATTACGACGAACTCGAGCACTTTTTTGAAAAAAAGAAAATTTTCATTGCTAATGCCTTCTTCGTCGAAACCAAATGGCAAATTGCCGTCAGAATTACGATGAATTCAAGCATTTTTTCAAAAAAAAATCAAATTTGGTCACAATATACCTTCTCCGTCGGAAACCTCATTTGGAAATCTAGTCCAAATGTATTAGTGAATCCAATACCATTCTCTATCAAGAACAATGGGGGAATCAAGATTCATGTAGAACATAATGTGTTGATAAAGCAGGCACAATAAACCTATTTCCTATTCATTTCATGGAAATTTTTTTGGAAGGGGCAACAAGTTGGAAAGCGTGTATTTTTAAAGATGGGTTCTTATGTTACCACCATACTTAAATTATAGATGGATTAGCTTTGCTATAATATGATATCATTTGGCCTTAAAAACCTTTTATATTCTTGCAGGTAATAATAAGTGCATTTAAAGATTTCATCCATGATTTCCTAGAAAAGTACATCTAGATGATTATATAGAGCATAATAAGGTGGTGCAACATGATGCAATGTATGTAATGGTTACACCTAATGTTTGAAGGATGAAAGTAATCTATCATTTCTCTTAATTCAAGTATATGCACTTATATAATGCAAATATGGGATGCTAGTAGACCAAACTAATTTTTTGGTTGCATAATTTGGAGGTGTCTAAAATGCTAGGCAAAGTTATCACACTCTTGCTACATATTGAGAAATATTGTATAAGTTCATTAAAAAAATATTTACATAGATAATATGTACATATATCTATGTAATTATAAAAACTATTTAGAGAGGCATAAACTTACTTTTGATCTATTAAAGGAGAAAATGATGATAATGTTAATAATATATTTCTAAATTTGAATAATCCATCACATGTTCATGTTGATTCTTTAGGTGCCACAATTAGGATAGTCCTTTGGCAACAAAGAAATTGTTAGGTTGACCACTTAATCTACTTTTCTAATTATAATTTTATCAAATTTGAGTGCAATTTCATCATAACTAAGTGAGAAGAATAGAAAATAGTTCGTCCACTCCAAATGTTTATACAATAATTTTTGGTCAAGCGATTTATTTACTAAAAAGATCATTAAGTGTTAAAATACTTGGTTAATAAGCTAATTCTATGTGGATAGCTATATAGATGGATTATGTTGGTGTGTCTTATTTTTAATAACATATTTGGACCCATTTTATTAAGTTTACTCAGGTTAATATATTCCTCGCCTAGGTAGATAAGAATCATGTGCCATCCTTGATTTGAGATACTCAAGTGTTATCATTACCTCAACAATTCTTGATTGGTGGTAATTAGGTGTTGTTTATATATATTGAAGGGCCACCTATATCTTTAAAGGAAATAAAGTTAGATATCACTTAAAAAAATAATCCAAGAGGAATGATATGTGTAAATAGAAATAATATAGAGTTTTAAATGTAGAAACATAACAAATCATATGCCCTGAGAAAACCCTTTCAATAAAAAAACCAACCTCAAAATCTTGAACCAATTATATCCTCAACAACACAAAGAGGGTTAGAGTACAAATCTAGGATCAACCCTTCATACGAGATTATATCAGCATACAAATATGGAGATATTTTGATATTATATAATAATAGATCTACAAAACTAAATTATCAAACCTCCATTTCAAGAACCCAATAAATAAGATACATAATAAATGCAAGTTCCATCAAATGGTAATCGATAGACTATGAGCTAAAACTACCCAAAATTTATCACCTGAATCCCTAGTCAATATATAATGCCCAAATTCCAATATGATTTTACAAACAAGAATGAAATATTCTTTACATCAATCACAAGCCATCATAATATCATAATTATCCACTCACTGACTTGGTTACTCTATTTAGGCTCTATTATCTACATTCAAACATGCATTGATGTGTTTTAAAATGCATCGTGAGTTGATAAATCTGTATATATAGCTCTTACAACTCTCTTATATGTCATAGGTGCTCTTACCTTTATGGTGCAGAAGGCCTAACTTATAGAGTCCATAACATTTGATCTAGGAACATAATTAAGCCTATATTTTTAAATTGAAGATCTTACTTAGAATTTGATAGGATATTCTCGTAGCTAATTTCAACATGTTGTAGGGCAAAAATTAACCATCCAAATCTAAAATGATATTTTTTATTATTAGTATTAGGATGCATCCTAAAATTGTCTCACTTGTTAAACACTTTGCAAGAGAAAATAAAATGCCAACATTATCAAATATTTGTCAAGGTTCAAGAGGCTGCCAACATACTTACTACACCACCTAAACTACCTTGTACTTATTGTCTTTGTTAAATAATTTGTAATATTATGAGAGAAACAACTTTCTCTAGCATCATTCTCCATCATATCATAAAATAAAATATAGTATACATTAATGTGCTTAATCTACATGTAAAATTTCAAGTTCTTTATGAAGTTAGCAACACTTGAATTGTTGTACAATAAACTCTAACTAGTCAATGCAACCCAACATCTAAATACACATTTAAATCCAAATAAAATCTTTAAAATTATGAGTATTTATCATGTGATCTACATATATAATGGATAAAGTAACTATAATTTGTCACGTTTTTATCTATCTCATTGCATCATGAATCAAGATAAAGACACCACTAGTAGATCTTCTTCTATCAAAATCTCTTCTATAATATAAATCAGAATAACCCTAAATATCAAATGAACATTAAAAATATCCCAAGGTATTACCTCTATAATAATAAAAAAAACTTTAAAGTACCATGTAGATGTCTCAAGACCCTATTCTTCGAAGTATCATGTAGATGTCTCAAAACCCTATTCTTTGAAGTACCATGTAGATGTCTCAAGATCCTATATTCACTACTACATAGTAATCCCATCCATGTCTAAAGACTATTCACTATTTGCACAATGTTTAGATTTTTTTAGTGTAGAATATAGCATTGACAAGGCTTCCAACTATACTCATATATGGTATAACACTCATATCATATCTCTCTCTCGATATCAAAGGGCATTACTCAAATATAAGTTTTCTTCTCATAGAAATAGAACTAGTCACTAGGTTTTTGTTAGCCATATTAAATAACTAAAAATAAAGTCCAACACACTTCTTATCATTTAACTAAAGTCTTGTGTTATCTCTATTTTACCTAAATACAAAATCCCGAGATAAGTTTAATAACTCCTAAATCATTTATTGTAGAATTGATGAAACTTTAGATTTCATGTCCTTCATCATAATACTTTTGTCATTACCAATAAATAATAAAATATATGCTTTTCTACTCTACAAAATTATACATGTAAAATTTACCTAGTTTAGATTCAATTATGTTGTGGTCAAAGTTCTATCTATTTATGTGTGGAACCTTGACAGTTTAAGCCCATCGTATACAATGAATTTATAATCATGAATGTCCTTAAAATAAGAGTGAATTAACTCCTATATTCTTTAAATAGAAGGAAAATTTTAATCATATAGCTTAAATCCCTACAAGAGTTTTAATATTTCTTATGGTGTGAATGCCTTGTAAATAATTTACTAGAGTAAAGTTGGAAGAATTAATGATGGGAGAGCCAATGTTGGAATCATAATAAAAAATTAAAAAATTATAATAGTAGGTTGTTTTATATAACTTAGTCCTTTTTCTCCAGCCATTGGTGAGCTTGAATTGTACTCGATATTCACTCCTCCCTATTAGTGACATTTCATGCTTTAGATAATATAGTAGTCTAGGCCTATGATATTTCCTTCTTTTTGTGGTACCTATACTATTAGGGTCTACCTCTTGGTAAATGGCTTGTTCATTTGGGGAACTTTCAATTTATATGCCTTGCTTCTCATAGAATCAAGATTTTTAATAACTCTTTATAGACTTGTCCTTAGGCCTTGACCTCTTGGTGATGGAGTCACAACCATTTTTCTGTCCATCATCTTAATTTTTTATAATAGAAAGTTGTTATTTTTAGGGATACAATGCCTCCATTAGCTTACATTATTAGACTTTATAATTTCTTTATACTTTCTATCCTTTTTTGAATCTAGAAGTGAGGAATCATGTGCAAAGGATCTAAAAAAAGATTATCCAACCATGCAGTAAAATAAATTAATACACAACAACACAAACAAAACCCAATGAAAAAATGAAACAATAATATAAGATTTATTTATTTTCATTCATTAATGAATTACAACTTTCTATCATGGGCTTCCAACATGATATGGCTCAATTATATGATTACAAATATGCAAATTATATAATTTGAATAATATTATAATACAACATTCAAATTGGACTTGCAAATTAAATATTCTTACTTGACTATGTATTCAAATGATTGTAACATTTATAGAGCATCCTCAATCCGTACAAATGGTCTCCATTAGTTGCAAGGGATCACAAAGCTCAATACCTTATGAAATGTGTTATCAACCAAATATGTAAATGAATCTAATAAGAATGAATATGATAATTATGAATTAGTGGATGATTTTCTTCTTATCATAAGGCCATCTAGGTCTAATGTACCTTTAAATGTGATTCTTTATTGTCACGAGCTTCACAAAGGTTTCACAACCTATAAAAAGTGAAATATAACATTGAAGTATAAAGGAAAAACATGTGTTCCCAATTATAATATAGAAATTTGCAAGTGTGGTAATATGCAATAGGATAATAATGTCTAGTACTTAGTAATTAGAGTATAAAAAACATATATACAAATAAAAGACAAGTTAAAGAAAATATTTTTAGGTGATTTAAATTTCCCTTACACCTTAGAATGCTCTTGCAATAGACACTTGGCACGGGGGCTTCACTTAATGAATTTGCGTTATAGCATGTGCGTTCATGGCATACTAAAGAATCCCCCTATTTTCAAAAAATATTGCCCTAAACTCCTTTTTTGTCACCCCCTCCCAATACATAAGCTAAATTAAAAGCCACCCTATTTTCACTAAATATTGCTTTTTTCATAGCCTAATTTAAAACCCCCTATTTTCATCAACAAACCATAAATTGTACCCTCATTTTTGGGATATTAAACTTCCCAATATGAATGCACGTGATATAATATTGCCTAGCCAGTAAAGCCCCCTTGGTACTTGAGGTTGTTTGAAAAACAATTCCCCAACTTTTGTGCAGTTAGTGGGAAACTAAAATGACCGGTGCCTTAGCCTTAGAAATCTAAGATGAATATTCTTTAATTTTTCCTTCCCACTTCATTAATATGCCTCATATTTTCCATTTTGGGTATTTATCCCAACTCCAGGCTTGTATAAAACCTCCTCAATCTCCTTTTCCAATTATAGTATTTGATTCTCTCATTGTATCTTGCAACACTATACCTTGACTCTCCTTCCTAGTATTAGTATAGATTTGAAATTTTGAATACTAGTGATACACCTTAAACTTATAGTAACTCCACTTCATATGCATTTCTTTCAATTGAAACCTTTTTATAATTCTATAAGGACCAAAATTATTTATTTTTAATTTTTTTTATATGTCAACTAAAAATGTGTCTTAAGTTGTACTCGCCTACAATTTTTTCCTCACTTAGCCCTCACTTTGGTGTTCCATCCTCCAAGGCTTGATTGCAATACTAATTCTACTCACATAAATCATTTACCTTATATTTTCATTGATTTTCCAGCTTAGCCCCCAGTTTGGAGTCTTGATTTGCAAGAACAAGACGTACCACGCTCTGGTCCCAAATTAGGACCAAAATGTACCATGCGTTGGTCCTAAATCGGGACCAAGGCGTATATGCCTTGGGCCTCTTAATTAGGCCCCAAATTGGCCCCCTTTAAGGGTCACCTTTGATGAGTGAGAAATCAAGCCTCGTGCCAGCCTATTGCAGAAATTCAATTGGATTTTCGACAAGCAAGTATAAAAGGAGGTCTACCCCTCTCATTTTAGACCAAATGAACTTCATTCAAAATCTCAATTACACTCTAGTGAATTCAAGTGAGCAAGCAATCACTCTTCTATAAAGCATTGGAGCATAAGTGAAGTCAAGATTCAAGCATTGGAGATGATATTCATGTTCTATGTTTTATGAAGACAACCTACATGAAACCTTGATTCCTTTATGGAGACAAACAAAACTTCATTAAGGTATATCATTAGTGTTTTGATCATTTTTAGCCTTTCCCTCAAAGGGAAAGCATTTTATTGTAGTCTTTCATTTACATTTAAATTAATTCAATTTCATGGTTAATTCCAAAACTAGAATTTGACCTAAGGCAAACCCCCATCCCCAACATATTTCCCTTTTTTATTATGTGTAGGAACAAGTATATAGCTATAATCAGGAGTATCAACAAAATTCACATAGATGAATAGGTTCAACTTTCAATGACAAAAAATTTAGAGGACTATGGTGAATTGATACTACTTGGTCTTGAAAAATCAGCCCAAACTACTAGGAATAGATTTGAAACATATTCTTTTGCTTAGATCTAGGCTTTGTACGACATCTATAGCTTACTGGTTTTGTTAGATTTCTTCAATAGTTTAATATCTTGCCCTAATATTCAACAATTCAATTCAAGGAGGAGAAATTCCTACCAAAAAGAACTAGGAATCTGATCAAAATCTTAGTCTTTCAAGGCTAGATCTATTAGATTCCTCTCCTCCTTAATATAATTGGTTAATTAGGTCATTTAGTGGTTTTATTATTTTAATTTAACCATAACACTAATTTCCCACCATTACAACATCATACATGAAACCTTCACAATAATGATGATAATATTAAGAGGCTACAATAATGGAAGCACAACAAGACATTGCAAAGTTATGCGAGGAATCAAAAGAGGAACTAGATGTGGGATGTGCCAGTTAATGTCTTTTAAGTCATGGAGGTGTATTGTCCAATTTTAAAATGTTCATATGAATGCTCATGTAATGTGAAACAATAGTGACCTAACAACATAAATATATGATAATTTGAAGCCTAAAAAAATATTAGATAGTAATAATGTGAAGTATGTCATTAAACTCTTGTTATGCCGAGAGGCATCTACAATGACATACAAATATCCATAAACAAAAAAATGGTTTTGAATAAATTTGACGTGTAGATGACAGGTAAATTCATGCATGTTTTAGTTTCTCTATAAGTATTATTTTATTACTCTAAATAAAATAGAATCATTGCCACTTGTCTCTAAGTATATGAGATTGTGACATTTTTAATGAGAGTGAAAGAGTGCAACATCATTCAAGTCCATGTCCTTCTTGACAACTAATAAATATGCAAGACAATTATGTGATATCTCTCGCCATTATTTTACGTATATATATTTTAGAATATAAGTATTCTAATTATAAATGATACACTAATAATGTAAAGAATGCGAAAAACTCTCGTTGTAAATGATACACTAATAATTTAAAATATGCCATAAAACTCTTGTTAACCCTTGTTATAAATGATTCTCAACTAAAAGCCATTATATTTAAAATTAATGTATTCATAAAATAAACATAGATAGCCATGGTCAAACACAATTGTGCTCTCACCATATATTCTCTACATGGTGAATAAGATCTATAAATACCTTTCAAATTTTTTGAAAGATGTAGAAGTCAACATTAAAGGAGTTTCCTATTGTATTATTATGAAATATTAGAAATGGTCATGCATATCACTATCAAAGAATGTTGGGAAGGTCATTTTTCATTATGGAATGTAGGTTATTTAGGCTAATATTATATAGATCATGGTTAAAAATTCAGCTGTACACATTGTAGATTATTTTAACTAGTAATTCTTATGGACTTTCCCTATTCATTTATGTTGTCTTATTACTGCATTTCCCATTCCCCATTCATTGTGTAGCTTGTTAGAGGACCCGTCGCTTAAACCAATATCAAATCTTTATAGTAGGTGTCAAAGTGGATGGGTTAAATCACACACACTTAGCTTTGATTTCTAGACTTATAAGTGTTAAACACTCATAATTGACTGACATTCTCTAGACTTAATATGTTTCTTAATGTGTGTGATTTAAGACTGGTCCTATAGTACCTTATGAAGAATTGTATAATCTTAGAATACATAGCTTAGTCTTAAGTTCTCTTTTGTATTCAAACGTGTAGATATCTCTTTTATGTTCGTGTAGACACCTTAGCAGTGCAAAATGACTGAAGCTATTCTGGCTCCAAAACAGATCTTTCGTTCAGCATGTTAGCGACAGGTTAGTCAATCACAACCGTTTATTGCAAAATCAACGGTGTAAAACGCGCGACTAACACGCATGTTAGTCAATCCGTACTGCCATTTTGAAGCCAGAATAGATGCGTCCGTGCAAAAATAGCTTGGTTCTGAAATAATTAATTGCTCATTTAAGAGTTTTAATCATTCATAGCCTAATTTTTTTATGGTCAGAATTTGTTGGACTGATTCTGATACCACCATCACGTCCAGAGAGTCCCAAAACACAGGCATAAACTTTTCATTTCATTAGAAGAGGACGCCTCAAGCCCGACAAAGTGAGACCCATTTTGATTCTTATTGCAACACAAAATATTTAGACAAATAAATGAAAGCAAAATTACTGGGTGGATCTGTTTTACCTATTATCTCACACAACTGTCATTTTTTCTCTATTGATAGAAGGAGACCCGTATTCATCGGCTTAAAGCGATGTGCATTTATTGCACAACTAATACGTGCACTGTAGGCATTTTTCATCCTATATTTTCGTTACGTCAATGTCAACACTCTTAATTCTCTCAATTAAATCTTTTTCAATATTATTGGTCAAGATTATAATAGTTGGTCCCACATCGAAAGGAGTTTGAAAATGTGTTAATTTTGTGACTCTTAATTATTTAGACTGTATGGTCTCGTTGCATCCTTAAAATTCATTCATTCATTTATTGACAATTTTGGGACTAGATTTGGATGGGTTTGTTAATTTGCAAGAGAGGTTCTCGTTCGTATTTTATAGTTTAGATAATACCTATAATGCCACATCTATGTCTATAAGTTCATTAATATCATTATTTGATTGTACCTCCTCTATGCATTTCTACTCTTTTGTCATCATAATTATATTTCATAGTTGTTGTATATGGCTATTTTTAAATATCATCCAATTCAATGGTCAAAGACATAATTTGGACAATAAAATCCATTGATAATTATTTATCAATTTTTGGTAGGGATGAGATGTACAAGTGTTATTTGTTGTTTGACCATTGAAATGTGCGATATTTAAATAGAGATGTCATACATCATTCATCAAGTCCTCCAACTCCTTTGTATAGTTTTTCTTGTCACACGACATTATATAGACTTTTCATTGTTACTTTCTTGATTATGTTTCTCTTTGATGAAATGTATTTTTGCTTTGTTGTTTTAGTTACTAACCACGTTTTATACTTCAACAAGATGAGTTAGGTCACATATATTACTCTTGTTGCATTTCATCACTTTACTCATTTTTCTCTTGGGTATTCACTTATTATATTCAAGTTGGAGGCCGAAGCTAATATTATGGGGAGAAATGATATGAAATGTGCAAGGTATTCAACATATTTTTATATCCTATAGTTTAGAATTCACTCAATGTATGTTATCCCTTATAAATTTGCAGAATAATTTTTTATGCCATGACAGTGGGTGGTTACTTGTAGATTAATTTAAGTGGAGATTCTTGTGAGTTTCCCTATTTGTATTACACATACCATTATTGTTTCTCATATCAGAATTTCCAACAAGAGATACATTATAATTACTATTGTGTAGAACAGTTGGTTGTCACTCGTAAACCTATTTAAAGGAACATATTTCATTTCAAATAGCCTTTAAAAAAAATACGTGATTTGTTTCTTCATCATCTAGGTTTTGTAGATCTCACTCAACACTTTATGCATCTCATCTTCATCACCCTCATCATTATTTATAGGGTTTAGACCTTTTTCTGTCCCCTTCCATAATATCCAATTGGAATCTCATCACCCTTATCATTTTAAATATTTCCGTCCTTCTTTGAACAATACCTAAACTCTATGTGGAGTCATTTGTTCGAGATTTGATGCAAACAATATCAAGTTGATAATTAGTCTACAATCACTCCTTACAACTTCATAATAGTCAATGCTATGTTGTTAATGTTCTTGTAGATTGCCTCAATTTTGGTGATTTGTTTTCAAGAAAAATCTTGCTCTCTTTTTCTCTTCTTAGGATTCTAAACTTATGCTTTGATATCACTTGATGTGGTCATATATGAAGGATTATCCAACCATGCAACAAAATAAAACAATACATAACTAGAGAATAATATTTTAATGAAATAAGAAAATACCAATATGACCTTTATTTATTCTTAGTCATGAACAAATGACAACCTACAAGAATGGGCTTCCAACATGCTAGAAATCAACCATTTGATTACAAATATGCAAATTTATAGAATTCAAATAGCATTACAATACAATTCTCAAACTTGACCTCTAGCTTGACTTTTCCAACTTAACCACCTTCAAATGATTGCGAGTCATGTTTATATGGTAGCCTCAAGCTTTAGGAATGATTTTAGTTAGCTACAAGGTGGTAAAAAGTTTGACCTCTTATTAAACATGCAGTCCACCAAATGTGTGAGTGAATCTCCTAGAATGATTATGGTAATGATGTATCGGTAGATCTCATGTAGTTCATACCATGAGGTCTCCTAGGTTCAATGCACTTTGAAATTTGTTCTTTGTTGCCACAAGCTTTTAGATGTAGCAAACCATGAAGTGAATGCTTGCTTGTTATGCTTAGTAGATGGCTATGGATTGAATTAGGCCTTTGTAGTGATCCAAATCTTTTGAGAATTGAATATGAAATTGAAGGACCAAGGAATAACATGTGTTCCCAATTACTAAAAATATGCAAGTGTAGTAATATGTGGTAAGATTTGCGATGACTAGGAATGATTGAAATGTAAATGAAAGCATACAAACAAAATAAACAAGTGAAATAAATTATTTTTGGGTGATACAAGATTGTTCTTACACTTTGGGTTGTTGATGCACCAAAAAGCTTATAAATAGAGCCATTCCTTTAATGACGATATTGGTTGTATACTTTCTCACTAACTAATAAAATGAATGTGGTTTCTTCTATTCATTTACAAAACCAGGCACAAATGAAAAATGTGGCTTTGGACTGCATTATGAGTTTGATTCCTCTTGATGGTATCGATCAAATCGCATCTCCTCTTGTCACCCGACATAGTTGTAATTGCTCCCATAGTTGTGGCTATTTATTATTTTTACATTGTAACATATATGTTTGCTTCCTCTTGCGTGAAGACATCTAGCTCTAGGCAAGTCATGGCAATGCACTCACCTCTTACCATAAATCTATAGATGCGAATTCATTACTAACAATGAATCCCCTACTTGACTAAGGTGTCTTGGTCTCCTAACAATGCATGATCCTATGATTAATTATGATGGTTAAATGAATGATCATTTTCAATGATCCTCTTCCACCTCCTCCTCATACAACGAGATACACTTAAATATTTGATTTCAAATTTTGTTAATCTTATTTTCTCAACCATTATACTAACTAAACATCTTATTATTATAAATTATTATAGAGACCTTATATATACCCTTGTACTTTGTTTCCAATAAAATAAAAATTTTCATTCTTTTTTCCTACTCTACTTGTAATACAATTTAGATAAATCGTAAATGATAGTCAACTAAAATAGCTAGTGGATAAGCATTGTGTGGGTCCTTGAAGTCAGATTCATTACTCAAGGAGATGAATGGGTGAAATTTAAAAAATGTTTGAAATGGACATCTCATTTGTCCACATATAGATCAATACGAATCCCAATGGAAAATAAGTTCAAATGTAGCAATCAAGATGAAACCAAAAGTAAATTACTTTTTTTTTTGGCAGGAGTACAAAATACGAAGATTGAAGACTTTTTCATTATATTATATTCTTTTCTTTGTCTCCTATATTTTAGTGGAGTACACATCATTTTTGACAGAGATTTTAAAGTTGGATCAAATGCTTTTTATAATAATTTATTATTTAGTAATCTGTAACTTCTCACCCAGGTTTTCTCTTTAATGGGAGTCACTCTTCTTCATTCACATTTCCCTTTTTAAAACCATTTAAAGTTCAGAGGTTTTTATAGTAGTTTTTGATTGTTTTTATAGTTTATTGTTATTAGCAATCTGTTGGTATTGCAAGTACAAATTAAAGATGTATTAATAATAGATTTTTTAATTGTACGTTGAAAATTTGATCCTTTATGAATTCAAATCTATTAAAAAAATTAAGTAAAAACAATAGATATTATATAAAATTAATATTTCTCTTTTATTAAATATCAAAAAATAAATATATATTATATAATAGAATAAGAAATATATAATTCCCCAATTAAATTACAATCTTTTAACCATATCAATTAACTATATTAATTATTTTATTGTTTTGTGAGTGGAAAAATGGAAGTGTCCACTATTCTTTAAATAGACAAGTGTGCTAAGCTAATAGAATCAAAACTATATGGTACTTGGAAAAATAGTATCCACTCACTATAATTAGTTTCGGTTTTCAAGTAACCAAAGTAGATTGAAATACACATAGATGGGTTCTTTAAATTGGATTATTATTATAATAATATTTTAAAATAAGTCATTGAAAGTAGGATAAAATATATACTCATCTGGTGCTTTGGATAAGATTGAATTTTTTTTTTTTGGGTTATGGTAATAATAATTTATTAAGATAATATATAATTTTAAGCTAAAAAGATAAATTTTACATGTTTGTGGGTTGAGTTAGTTGGAAATTTAAGTTTTATTTACTTATGGGAAAATTAATTATTAAATTATTTAATTAATTAAAAAATTAATTGTAAATCATATTTTTAAAATATAAAAAGTTTAAGTATATTAAAATAGATTTAAAATATTAAAATTTATTCAAAGTAATATTTTTGATATGCATGATATTTTTGTTTATGTATATTTGTATTATTAAAATTAAAAAAATTAAAGATTTAGATAAATATGAAAATATCATAAATTTAAAATATAATATTTTAATTTTTATTCATTAAATATAAAATAATAAAAAACAAATTTATTTGTATAAATAAAAAATTAAGATATTATATTCTTAAAGATATATTTTCATAATATATCAAGTTATGATATTCAAAGATAAATAATAGATGGTCGTCGTAGTTCCAAAGATTCTTTAGTTTGGTGGATGTTATTAAAATCATTCATTCAACTCAATATCTCATATTTCATGACTAGTAGTTCATATAACCCATTTCTTATAAGAATGAATATTATCTATAATTTTCATAAAAATATATTTGTTAAAAAACTATCCCTATAAGAAATATTCATTTTACTTTCTTGTAAACCACTAAAATCATGATATATAAATAAATAAATTTGACTCCAAAACTAAACAATTTAAATCCTCAATTGATAGAAAAAAATTCCATTTATAAATAACTGCGAATAACCCAATTCATTACAGTCCTCTGCAAATAACCGATTTCATTAGTGTCCTCTGCAAACTGAACCCAACCACATTCAGCTAAAGTGAAACAGCGAGTTCGATTAAAAAATTTCAAAACGTAAAGTAAAATGTAAAACTTAATTGACTTGACTGCGATTTTATTAATCCAGCGGATTAACTGATACATAGAACTTTCCCAGAAATAGCGCAAACATCAATTTTAACCTGTCAAACATAGAACCTTCCTAGTAATGGCGCGTAATCTTTTTCACGCTTGTAAAACATTCAATCTGAACACACACAACTCTGCTTTGACCGATTAAAAAAAGAAGAGAAAAACATTAAATTATTCTTCCGGCGACGTCTGATTTGAGCAAGTTGCTATAGAACTGGCCTATCAGTAGAGAGTAGTGTGGAAATCAAACTTGACATGATCAAAACTATTAGGTCAGCCACGTTCTTTCAGAAATAGAGACACCCAGGTCAAAAAGAGGTGACATTGGTCCAGCCACACAAACTCCAAAATCAATACCAGAAAAAAGGTTTGTAAATTCATCCGTCCTGGTATATTGGCATTTCCACAGAGGTCAACGGCTTTCTAGTGCAGAACAATCATGCCATTCATGATGTTCCTTATGTGAAGAGAGGATCCAGGTGAAGCCGAAGAGAGTGGTCTGGTTAACAGGTTGTGGGTGTTTCTGTGATTCAATTCCACAGCAACCATGAATTATTCGTCAAGCAGCTGTTTATCCAATCCTAGTGGAATGGCAGTAGGGGAGGGCTCGTCTTGTGCCACTTCACCATACGAGATCTGCACACCTGAGGTCAAAGCTTTGCACATCCTCAGCCAAAATTTTCAAACTCTTATTTCTCCAAACAACCAAGCTGATTTCAGTGATGCCCAGATTATGGTCGGGGATGAAGTTGTTCCCGTTCACCGCTGTATATTGGGTGTCCGAAGCCCCTTCTTCAGAAACCTTTTCTCCAAAAAGACAACACCAACAAGGTCTAGTAGTACTACTGACAGCAGTACTAGTACTAGTACAGGGGAGGGGTTGAAGTATGAGTTGAAGGAGCTGTTGAGTGAATGGAATGTTGGGTACGAAGCATTTATGATAGTGCTGGGGTACTTATATAGTGGCAAACTGGTAGAGCCTCAAGCTGGGGTGTGTACTTGTGTTGATCCTATATGCCCACATGATGTCTGTCGACCTGCCATTGATTTTGCAGTGGAGTTGCTCTATTCTGCTTATGTTTTCCAGATCCCTGAACTGGTTTCTCTCTCCCAGGTAGATTAGTCACTAGTCCATTAGTTTTTCAATATATTTACTTTGAAGTTCACTAGGGTCGTGTCTATGATCGTGAACAAATTTTGATTTTTAGACATGAAGATTCATTATGTTTATGCATTGTTAAGAGCCTATATTTGTGGTTGATTGATTACATATAGCGTAGTATAACTCTACTTTTATGCAGTTGAACAGTTCGAGATGATTATTAGTAACTAATAGCACCTTGCTTGTCATAAATCATACCCCCTGCGGTCAACTATTTATCTTGATCATATGGGAAATCATACCTCCAGCTCTTTTCATTATCTTCCCTGCCTTTGAAAGGTTTTTAATCTCCTGATTCAGAAGAGTCTAATCTTGTAAATTTCATGACACCATCTTCAGTGATTCATGTGTTGTTGGAATAAGGTAAACCCACCCATTTGACCAAATATGTCTTATAATTATCGGCTCTTGTGGCAGCAATTTTAGTATCCACCATCTTTTCAATTTGTTCTCTTTTTTTTCTATGGCAATGTACTGGTCAAGTCTCTCAACACATTTTCATCAGGAACTTGTTCAGAAACAGCATGGTAGGGGCAAAGATCTACAACATTGAAAACAGAACTGATATCCAAATTTGCAGTCAAATCTAACAAAGAGGCATGCTCACTAATTTTCTTTAGTATTTTGCATGGTCCCACTTTTCTGGGTTTCAATTTGTTATATGTGCCTTGAGCTTTTTATTTTTATTTTTATTTTTATGCAAATATATCAAAACTTGCTCACCCTCATATACTTTCTCCTTCCGATGCAAATCAGCATTCCTTTTATATTGCTCATTGGTTAATTGCAGCTTGTGCCTCACTTGTTGTACTTCTTGTATATGCCTTGCAAAGTCCTCAGCATCTTGACTAACCCATTTCCCATTTCCCATTTCGAAGATCAATAAGATCAATAACTCTCTTAGGATTGTTCCCTTAAACATGGAAGGGAGACTTACCAGTAGACCTATTGATGCTTGGGCTAAAAGCAAACTCGACCTGTGCCAAAATCAAGTCCCACTACCTTGGATTCATCAACTAAGCATCAAAGCAAATTACCTAAAGTCTTGTTTACAACCTTGTCTTGCCCATTTGTTTGAGGGTGATAGGCTGAACTATACTCCACAAAGTCATCCAAAAGCGACTCAAAAACTTTGTATCCCAATCACTAGTAATAGTTTGGGCAATCTATATGCAAGTGGACAATTTATTTAAAAAACAAATCAGCAACCTTACTTGCATCTGGTCTTTTTGCATGCCATCTTTTGGAATGATCGACAACAACAAAAATAGATTCATTTTCTTGTTGAGTACAAGGTAAGCCCAACACAAAATCTATAGAGATGTCAACCCACGGTCCCTCAGGAACGAATAAAGGTTTGTATAAACCTGTGTTTTGCTGCCCTCCTTTAGAAACCTGACAAAATCTACATGTAGAAACAAATTTATTCTCTCCCTTACTTAATTGAGGCCAAAAAAATTCTCACTTACGAAGCTGTAAGTTTTGTCCCTTCGAAAGCGTCCCCCTCCCCCCCTCCCCCCCTCCAGCCATTTGAATGCATTTCTCGAATCAGTTTTTCCCTCTTAGATCCTGGGGGATACAAAGTTGGAGTCCTTTAAATTAAAATCCACTTACCAACAAGTAATTTTCAAACAATTTACTCCTTGCATTAGCAGGACTTTGAGAGCAGGAATAACTTCGCTGAAATAAGGATTAGCTGCATATTCCCCTTCCTTTCCTCAAACCCAACAATCTCATTGGTCATTAAGACGAGCTGGTGGTATCTTCTACTTAAAGCATCAGCCACTACATTAGTTTTACTACTCAAATGTTGAAAAACAAATGTATAATTCTGTAAGAAGGAGACCCATTTGGCATGTTTATGTGTCAATTTGGCTTGAGAGTTGATATATCTTATTGCTTGATTGTTTTTCAACAAAATGAATTCTTTGTGCAACAAGTAGTGCCTCCACTATTTCAGTGTTTGGAGTCTTGGATGATACCGTATCATTTTTTATCGTAAATACCATACCTCTTCTTGGTTTCATTTAGCTTCTCACTAAAGTAGGCAATTGGCTTGCCCTCTTGACCCAACACACCCCCAACGGCTACTGCAGAAGCATCACTCTCAATTGTTAATTCTTTCACAAATTCTGGTAAGGCAAGTATAGGGACTTTGGTCACCTTTTAAGTTGTTCAATCACTTCAAAACATCTTTCAGCTCCTTGAGTCCAAGAAAAATACTTTCCTTTATTACAATTAGTCAAGGGAGCACTTATTCCACCAAAATTTCTAACAAACCTCTTATTGAAGTTTACTAACCCATGAGAAAATCCTTATTTTTGTAATACTTTGAGGGATAGGCCGTTCAAGTATAGCCTTAACCTCATTGGGATACATGCTTACTCCTTCTGCTGAAATCACATTTCCAAGGAAAACTAACTTGTGTCTATAAAACTCACTTTTTTCAAGATATATTAACAATCTCTCTCTAAGAGTATCAAAAACACTTTGAATGTGTCAGATGTTCTTCCATGCTCTTGCTGAAAATTAGAATATCATCAAAATAGATTATAACAAACTTCCCAATGTAGGATCTAAATACTTGGTTCATGGTGTGCATAAAAGTGGTAGGGGCATTAGACATTCCAAAAGGCATCACCAACCATTCATATAGCTCATCCTTGGCCTTGAATGCTTTCTTCTGTTCATCCCATTCTTAGATTCAAGTTTGATGGTAGCCACTTCTCAAATCAACATTGGAAAATTTTTTAGCACCTGCCAAACAATCTAACATGTCATCCATTTTGGGAAGGGGGTACCGATACTTTACCTTGATTTTGTTGTGGGCTTTAAAGTTACACACATTCTCCATTTGCCTCGCTTTTTAGGTGAAAATAAAGCAGGTGTGGCACAAGGGCTCATGCTCTCCCTTATGAACCCTTTTTCTAACAATTTACAAATCTGCCTTCTCATTTCTTCATTTTCTTTTAGAGAATATCAATATATAGCTTGATTAGGAAGCTTGGACCCTGGTACTAAGTCAATATGGTGTGTAATACCTCGCGAAGGAGGTAAACTATTTGACAGCTCAGTTGGAGTTGTATCACAATATTTTTTCAACAACTTTTGCATCTTTGGAGGAGGTTGGATCTTAATAGGATTCCTTGCCTCTTTTGGATAATAAATAACAAGTTGATCCCTTGATCTCATTGCAAAATTTCTTATAGCTAGTTGAAATAAGAGACAAGATTGACATTTCGAATTATTCCTCTTTTTTCAATGGTTTTATGAGTGTTTTCTTTCCTTTATGCTGAATCTCATAAGTATTCTCCCAACCCTTATGGGTTACATTTCGGTCATACTACCAAGGCCTGCCCAACAACAAATGGCATGCATCCATTGATACTACCTCACAGAGCACTTCATCCACATTAGGGCCAATTTTGAATGCTACAAGGCATGATTTATCCACAAGCACACTATGATCTTTTTTTAAACAAGAAATCTTGTAGGGGTTAAATTTTGGAACACAAGAAAGTTGTAATTTGTTAACCATATTTGTACTCACTAGATTATTAGTAGATCCACAATCTATGATCACCTTATGTACCTGGTCCTTACATTTGCTCTTCCAATCAGCTTCAGCAGTTTGCTTGTCTCCACATATTAAGGTTCTTCTCAACATTAGGTTTTCTTTGGACTCAGCTTCAGCTTCTTCAGACCAAAGTTTTCCTTCTTCTTGGGCTACCATCACCTTTTTGGGATTTTGAGGGCAATCTATAGCCTTGTGGGATTCATCACAAATAAAATGCTTCAAGGGTTTCTGCTCCTTTGATTTGTCCATATCCTCTTCCTCTAAAAGCTTCCCCTTCCTTGAAAATATGGCTTTAACACTTTCATCTGGGTCTTCTTCTTTAGTAGGCTTGGAGGAACTACCTCTTCCTTTGTTTTGGTAGTTATCACCTCTCTTACTCTTAAATTTGTCCTTTTGGTTTAGCTTCTCCTCTTCCCTTAATGCATATTCATAAGCTTTATCCATCGTAGGCACTTTCAGCAATGCGAGCTCATCCTGAAGTTGAAACTATAGTCCATTCACATACCAAGGAGCAACTTGTCCTTCACTCTTTTGTATATCTGTTAAAATTTGAAGCCTGATGAACTATTTAGTATAACCTGTATTGACTGATCTTTTGCTCAAAATTTGAAAAACTTTAAGAAAAATTTGTTGGTAATTAGAGGGCAAAAATTGAGTTCTCAAATATTTTAGCATGTTAGGCTGAAGCCTAATCTTATCTTTCCCTTGTCTCCTTCTCAAAATCTACACATTCTCCCACCAGAGGGCTGCATGCAATTTCAACATGGATGTGCCGATTTTCACTCTTTTTGGATCACCCTCATCAATATCCTCCATTCCAAAGTACTACTCTAATTCTTGGACCCAATCTAGAAATGCATCTGGGTTGAGCTCACCTTTAAATTCAGGAATATCAACCTTTATCTTAGAACTTTGGCTTTTAAGGGTTCGATAAGCCTCTCCATAGGGTCTAATGCATTAGCAACATTCCTACGGAGGTCAGCATTCCTCCTATCCCTTCCTCCCCAATTCACATGGACTCCACTCTGGGCTATTGTTGACTTCTTTGATACCAAAACTGATGCAGAGAGTACCTCTACACTCCTTTTCATCTCGTCTCTCAGTAAAACTGTTCAATTATTTACATTCATAAAATCCATGAAAGATCCTGCTTCTGAAAATAAAATGGTCATAGATGTTCTATCCATCACAAGACAACAAATAACTTTAACTAAATGAAGCATAGCTCAGATTTGCTGCATCAGAAATACATAAATAAAAAACAATAGAGAAATAGAAAACAAAGTAATGTCCATTCTTTTGATTCCAAAAAAAAAAAAGGTTTACAATCCCAAGCTTTAGCACAACGCTCTCCATCCAAAATAAAAAACATTCCCTCCAAAAACTGCCAACAGCCCCACAAAAAGGAAAGAACCAGCCAAAAATTAGAAGTGTCCAAATCCGACAGTTACAAACCAAACAAAAGTAAGAACAACAAAAAATAAAGGAAGATTGATGGGTAGTGGATCCATCCATTTAATCGATTGTTACTTTAGTACAGTTTATAGGGGAACTGGCATATGATGGAAAAATAAGTACCTGCTTGTGAAGGACTGGCAGACATTAGAAACTGTTGCTTTGCAGGATTTTGTTGGAAGAACAATCCACACCATAGCGCACAGAAGGCTCTATAGGTTTGTGTTTAATATTAGAACATCTCATCATGTTCATGGGAGGTCCTACGTTTGAGTTGTAAGTGGTCCAAGAAAAATAACAAATTTTAGATGGCATAGTAAGCCAAAATGATGATGTCAGAAGCATTGAATGCAAGAGTATTGATAGTTGTAAAAAGCCTAGACAAAACTCCTTGGCAGTTGAAATGTTTATCTATTCTTCTTAGGGATGGCATGCGAAAAAAGTTATAATTTAGAGTAGCAGGTTACTAATAGTATGCAACACTAGATGTGAGATTGTGGTTGATTCCAGGTTTTGAGAATTTATAACCATACAAGTAGGAAAGTGAATCACATTTTCAGTTGATTTGAGATGCACTAGAAGAAAGAGATGCGGCCCCTTACAAAGTCATAAATAGCCTGCTCTTTTCCTCTCAGTTGATGATACATAATATATGGAATCGATTCCTTAGAACAACAAGAAAATGGTAGAACGAGAGAAATCATGGGTATTTAAGCTGATGAGTGACTTGACACTGGCAAGTGGGAATTTGAAATCATGTCAAGATGAGGTAAACTCTAGTATGTATGAAAATAAGTTCCAAGGTGGAACTGCCAATCAATATCAATTTGTTGAATGAATGGAATGGTGGATAGCAGAGATTTGTACATACAAAGAAGAAAAGTAACTTGGGAAAAGCATTGAGGTCCATGCTAATCAAGGCCTATCATTCATTAGTGATTTTGATTACAACATAGAAGTTAAGATTTCTATTGAATTAATTTGTTCCAAATACAGGTTTAAAAGAAAGTGGAAGAAGAGAGAATCCATTCAATGTTTATGTTGAAGCTTTGTGGGATATTCCTAGTGTATTCCCCTTAAGACTTGGGTATATGATAGCATACCCATGATAGTTGGGTTAAGAAAGAAAGAAAGAAAGAAAATAAATAGTGTCCACAAATGACCAAAAATAAATACATGGGACTGGAATGTACATCAGATGCAATAGCAAAGGACTAGAGCCAAAAGGAGGCCCTAAACATAAAGCAAGCACACATGGGGGCTAACCTAAAAATGAGCATTACCCTCAAGCAAGTGCAACTATAAAAAGACTAATGTGGGGAAGACCTTGAAAGGTATTAAATAGAAGAAGACCATCCATGCAGGGAATCAAGACCCTCAAGTGTCAGCATTCCATTTCCAATACATGTTGGAAAAGCCAATAAAAATTTCATTGATTTTAGTGGGAGTACCAATGCAGTGTTTGAGAATGTTCACTGGGGAGAGTCCACAAAAAGTTAAGGGAGCTAGGATGGACAATCCTGGATAACATTTGAAACCGAAGAACTGTTGGTAGTGGTAAAAAACTGGTAATCTAATCCTTCCTCTGTGAAATACACCATGGAAGGGAGGTGAGGGAGGGTAGCCAATGTTGAGACAAGATAGATCCACAACCACTAGAGTGAGAACCGGGGTGGTGAGGAGCCTTAGTCGTAGAGGGAAGAGCAATGCCTCACCAATCTATACCTGTCCATTCATGAAGCAGTAGTGCCTAAAGCGTGCTTGACACCTCTTATAACAGGTTGAAAGAAAGAAGTAATCAATTTGCTAGAATTGGGATCACTACTGAGAGACCTATGCTCAAACCTAGAGATCTCACAAAGAAAAAGGGCCAAGCACCTCTGATCAGGGTAGTGGAAGAAAGTGGGAAGAGAGCCACCAATAAAGAATAATACCTTCCATAGATTTCATAGGAGACTAGAAACAAGAAAATGAAATGCTCCTGAAGAGAATAGAGACAGCATAATCTCTAACTCTGCAAAATATGGTGATTAGTCTCAACACAAAGCTGATAGGACCATACCCACAACTAGGGAAGAGGAATACTCAAACTTAGAAATCAATGAAAAGCTTTTGGAGAAGATATGACACGTTTTGTGAGTGTAACATATAAAAGAACAAGCGATTACATGTTTAAATAACCACTGTTTGTCTTCTTATCCAATTATTGTTTCCAGCTACTTTTGGTGAATATATGGCTATATAATTCAATTTACTCAACCCTGAAAGGATAAGAGTTTTCCTACACAGCAATAAAGAATGAAATAAAAAATGTTTGTATTTGGGTTTAAATGTGCCAATTCTGCAATGCTGTAATATCATTTTTAAAATAATAAACTTCCCAAAGAAGAAATATCGGTGTATATACCATTTAAAGGTAAGCGTGCACGTGGTTGTCTTCTATCTTTTAACTACTCAAAAATGCTGAATTAATCTTAAGAATTATTAGAAAGACCTTCCCAAAATTGTCATGGTTTTTTATTAACATTGGTTATGTGGACAACTGAATCATATCCTTCCTTCTTACTGTGCTTGAACAAATTCTATTGGAGAACATCATTAAAAAACATGATCAACTCAGAAGGCGTCAGTGACTGAGTATTCATGTACTTGCTGTCATAGATGGATTGAAGATCATAGACATTTGTGACAACACATATTTATTGAGTGGCTCCTTAAAAGTCAAAAGATGCTATTTTCAAGATAAAAAGATTCCAGCAAATTGTTGTTTAGGTGTTTTCAGATTGCAGTGATATTTGTTATCTATGTTACACATGATTTTGCCAGTCTTCTTGATATATGTATTGGGCAAGTTTTGTTCAATTGGAGGAATCCATATCTGTAATTAGTAATTACCACATTTGGCTAACATAACAAGGTTCAATCAATAACAGTGTTGAGTACGAATTACTCATTGATTCTTATTCAGAAATACATCTGATGTAATGCTACTTTTTTCATGTACATTCACCTTGAGATCTCATAACATCCTTAAAATCAAATGATATACAAGACACGAGATCCAACATCAAGTAAAAAGCACAAATATAACAGAATTGCTATTCATTTGCTCTCAGTTAATTGCTCCAATGGGATACATTTGCTTTTTTCGTAAAGTAGAAAATAAAAACTAAAAAATCATGTCAAAAGTTTTGCATCTCAGAATGCTTTGATGTTTCTTTCTTTCTGCCAGACTACCCTCCCTAACCCTCTTTCACGAGCCAACTGGCATTGCTCTTATATATTGTTTCTTGAGAGGCTGTATATTCTAGTTGATTTTTTTTCTGTATTCACATGCCTTAATTTTATACTTTTCTGAGCTTTTTGTATAATCAGAGCATCTCCATGGTCTTTGTGGATCTCTGGTTTCTTATTGTTTTCTGTATATGCACAAAGGATCATATATGAAAGTTTGAGGGAACAGTGTTTCTGACTTAAAGTTCATTTTTAAGTGAGATTTTTCATCTCTCCATCCTTTGATAGTTTTGAAGCAGTTGAATAATGAAATGAATCCTTCGATGTGATGAGATGTAATCTCATAGGATAGATATTTTGCTTATCTTGTTTCTGGTATTGCACAAGAGATATATTGTTTGTACATGTATTCCTAATTAGGACAATCTGACGTTGCCTTTACTTGGTGCAGCGGCATCTCCTAGAGATTGTGGAGAATGCTTATCCAGAGGACGTCATCCCAATACTGGCAGTAGCAAATAAATGTCAGAATGGAAATGATCCATTGTTGACAAAGTGCCTTGAGCTAGTGGCGAGATCTGATATTGATCATACAGCTTTTGAGAAGGAGCTCCCTCCACAGGTAGTTGTTCAACTTGGTGAGCAACGGTCACAATTGGGTTTGGAAATAAGAGATACAATCTCTCTGCATTACAAAAATGTCAGGAGAATACAGAGAGCACTTGACTCTGATGATGTCGAGTTGGTGAGAATGCTGTTGACTGAGGGCCCAGTTACTCTTGATGATGCTTATGCTCTGCATTATGCAGCGGCATATTGTGATTCAAAGATTACAAGAGAGCTGTTGGAGCTTGGAAATTCTGATGTTAATCTTATAAATGCCAGAGGATACTCAGTGCTTCATATAGCTGCAATGCGCAAAGAACCTGCCATACTCGTGTCACTTTTAACAAAAGGAGCTGATCCTTCTGAAGTAACAAAAGATGGAAGAAATGCTCTTCAGATCTTGAGGAGACTTACTAGAGCTATCGATTACAATAGCTCAACAGCAACAGGCAAGAAGACTCCAAACGACAGGCTATGCATTGAGATACTTGAACAGGCAGAGAGAAGGGAACCACTCTTGGGAGATGCATCTCATTCTCTTGCCCTGGCAGGAGATGATTTACGCATGAGATTGCTTTACCTGGAAAATAGAGGTGAGCTTTGAGTTATTAGTTTTTCACTTGCAACAAGATGATCAAATTTTGTTTCTAGTTATGATTGCATATTTGGCAATCATCTATTCCATACTGCATTCACATGATACAGAATATTATTATATTTTTAATTAGCATATGCCATGCTCTACTCATCTGAGTAATGAGTAATAGTTGCTAACTATAACCGACTTGTCATCTGCTTTTGTGGCATTAACAGCTTGGTGAGATGGATTTCCTTAAGGCTTATCAAAGATACTTGTATATGTAAATTTTATTTATATTGATTGATTTAAAAATAATTATTTTGCCTACCATCCTTTGTAGCCTCGTGACTTTAATGAACTCTAAGGTCTGGGCCAATTGAGAAGATACTAAAACAAAACGAGTAACTAGGGCCATACGTAAGTCTATGAGAATTTCATCTCTGGGGCACAGGAGGCCTTTGCAAAAAATTCATCCCGAATCTTGTCATTGTGATGTAGGCAAGCAATCTCGCATCACCAAAAACTATAGAATTAATATGACTCAGACGATTTTCTGTGTTGGGAGCAGATGAGTCATGGAAGTGAAGTGATTTTTCTCGCTGACTTTGGTAGCAGCAGGAAACTCCCAGTTACACTTGTAGTTACAACAGCCTTACAGAATACCCACCTGTCACATAATTCTAACAGCTTGTTGAAGCTGGCAGAAATGATTCATTATGACAGTTGGCAATATCTTTTGTCCTATTCTTATATTATGCTTCCAGTGTGTCATCACGGGTCACATGTTTTATTGGTTGCATTTTATTTGTGTAGGCTTTTCATAAAACAATTGGCATTCATAAATGGCCCATCAAGATTTCATTGGGAGTTTAAAACACTTGCAGATTGGGAAGTTGAATACTTATTAATCTATTTTTTAATAGCCCATCAATAAGCCAGGACCGTTTTGGCAAATGATTGATTGGAGTTTGATGATTGTAAATGCTCATCCAATCATTCATTGGAAACAACATAAACAAGAGGAACCCATGTTGAAGAAATAAGTGATGATGAAGGAGCAGAAGATCAAAAGATTGAAGTAAAAGAGCTGATCGATGAACCTAAGAGTAGATTTTTAAAAGCTATTGTGTGCTGGTTTGTAAGCTAAATTTGGAAGCTTAAGCCATGAGGAGCATACAGATTGGATCATTGATATAGAAAATTACTGACTATGATTCTATGGAGGGACGTTTGCCTGTATCATGTGTGGTTTGTGGATTGTGTATAAATAGGACAAAGGATAGGTAAATAGAAAATCAAATCTTGGTATAGGATGGTTGCAAAGTTGATGGCCAAGTTCTTGCCTTTAGATTATCAGATAAATTTCAAGAAATTTAAAATCTGATAAAAAAGGAGATGAATGTGAAAGATCACATGGAAGAATTCTACAAGCTCACCATTCAGGTTGGTTATGTGGAGGATGAATGTTAATGGTTTCTATATTTCTATTCAAGATGAATTTGGTGTGATGAGATTGAGACAATGGAAGAAACCTATCAATGTGCTTTAAAGTAGAAGAGTAGTTGTCTAGGAGACAACAAAATTCTTCTAGAGGGAGAGGACTGTTCTCTAGAGGAAGAAGACAAGAAAATAACAGCATACACAAGAAAGAGAAGCAATCATTCTCTAAATAGCCATTCTTGACAAAACCTGAGAGGAAGTGGGAATTTCAATTTTTCAAAAGGACTACTATAGCAGAGGATTCATGGAAACATCTTATAGGTCATACACAAGAAAGAGAAGCAATCATTCTCTAAATAGCCATTCTTGACAAAACCTGAGAGGAAGTGGGAATTTCAATTTTTCAAAAGGACTACTATGGCAGAGGATTCATGGAAACATCTTATAGGTGTGGAGAAGTGGATCATAGAGCATTTGAATGCCCACAAGTGTAGCGTAATGGTATTAAATGAAATGAGGCTAGGAATCATATTGCCCAAGTAGATGAAGAGAGTGTTACTTCACCCAACCATGGAAGAACTAGAGCATGGAGAAGCTCTCATGTTGAGGGGAGAACTGTTGAAACTCGCCAAGAAAGAGAATGAGCTGATTTAAAGAGTCTTTTCAGAATCATATGCCAATCTAGAGGCAATTAGTATGAACATTTGGTGGAGAGATGGTAGAGAAGCTTGGGTTAAAGAAGATTGATTACTCAAATCTTGGTAATTGAACAACATATTATGAATTTTGAAATTGGTTCCTATAAGGATAAGATTATATATGATATTATGTCAATGGATTTTTATCATGTCTTGTTAGAAACCCTTGGCAGATTGATAAAGAAGCTATACATGATGAAAGAAAGTTTGAATTGATCCCATTGAAGAAAAAAGGAGAAGTGGACAACAGTCATAAGGTTTGTTTGGTCTAAGGAAAACAATTTCTAAGAGTGGCAAAGAATGAAAAAGTTTGTTTTCTTTCATTTCCAAAAGCCATGGATATTGGGATTGTGGGTAGAGTGGATGAAATTCATTTAGGTGAAGTGTTTGTTGGAGGAATATGCTGAAGTTATTTCTAAGGTTAATTCTTAGATCAATCTTACTGAATAAGGCAGCATACAGGGAAACACCTATGGATAGTAAGGTGAGAAGGCAAGTCCAAGAGTTGTTGGACAAGGGTTTGATTAGAGAGAGTTTGAGTTCATGAGTGATTTCAACCCTATTAGCACCCAAGAAGAATGGATAATGGCATATGTGCATGAGTTTACGAACCATCAACAATATAATCATCAAATATAGATTTCCATTGCTACATATGGATGACTTGACGGATTCCTTGAGTGGAGCTAAGCGCTTCACAAATATATTTGAAGAGTGGATATTATCATATCTGGATTAGAGAAGAGGATAGGTGGAAAACTACATTCAAGACAAAGGATGGGTTGTATGAGTGACTCATTATGCCATTTAGAGTGACAAATTCACCAATCATGTTCATGAGGCTGATGAATGATGTGCTGAAACCATTTCTTGGTAAGTGTGCAACAAATTATTTGGGTGATATCTTGATATTTAGTAAAAGTAAATAGGAACACTTGATGGATCAAGGTTATTTTTTCAAAGATTGAGGGAAGGGAAGTTGCTGGTCAACTTAAAAAGATTCATCTTTATGAAGGAAAAGTTGATTGGATTTGAGAAAGTGACTGAATATGGAATGGCCATTACCAAGAAATATGTTAGAGGCAAAAGTTTCCATGGTTTGGCAAGTTTCTATCATGGAAAACAATGAAGGGTGGTAGGAAATAACTTATTTGGACAGTTGTAGAGAAGATCTTTCAACTTTAAATCTATGTTACCCCGAGTTTTCAGGACGGGGATGGCAGGGGATGACGGAATGCGTTTCCGGGATGGCAAATTTTTTTTGCCAAATTTGGGGACGGCTATATAAAATATAAGGAAAATTTAAAAAATATTGGAAAATTCTAAATGTTCATATGAAAACATAAATAAAGCATGCATATATACATTATTTTCATATGAAAACATGGATATAGCATGTGCATGATACTATGAAAACATTTTAGAATGTAAATTCTGAACATACAACATTGTCAATACTCGATATGCAATTATGCATTCATAATTCAAAATTTCAATTCATTCACATTGTCAATATGCATATCATAATAGATATTAAAGAAATAACATACAAAATGTCAAAATGCCCAAAGGCTACACTGTTTCATTGTCAATTACGATATGAAAATCAAAATAGTACTAATGAATTAATATTCTTTTATTTTGATTTCCTATTTATAATTTATTATTTATTAATTTTAAATTTTAAATGTTTAACAATTAATTTAACAATTTAATATTTTCTATTTATAGTATGAATTAATTTTAAATGTGTGATATGAATTAAATTTTAATAAATTTAAAATTTCATTAATGTTGCCTTTTAATTTTTTTAATAACAATTTGAATTAATAGGGGCCCATATTAGAAAATTAAAAAAAAATTGACAATACGACATTTTTGATTTTTTTAATATTTTTTAATAGTCTTAGATGTGGGGGACGTCTCGCCATCCTCGGGATGGATTGGGGACGTCCCAGCCGTCCCCGGGACGTACAGACGTCCCCCACAACTAGGGCAGACGTCCCCTCTAAATTCTTGGGAATTTGGGGATGGGGGGAAACGTCCTTTGGCCGTCCCCAAGTCCCCAAAACGTCCCTGGGACTGGAATGGGGGTTTTCAAGCCGGGGACGTGTCCCGAGGTTACATAGCTTTAAATAAAAAACTTTGCTAAGTCGCCCTTGTATGGGGAAAAGTACAGATTTGAGGTCTGAATACACTTTTTTCCCATTAGGTATGGGTATGGGTTCATATATACATATACATTATAAATTTACAAATTATAAGAACAATAATACTTATAATTTCCAATGAATGGGATATTTAAATACCTCGTGATTTGTAAAAAGGAAAATACTCATAAATTCACAATATGATAATTTGGTGATCTAAAATGTCAATACAAAATGAAAATTATGATCAATATTTAATAGTTTTCATGTTCTTCTTCATCAAGAACATCAAAGGTGGCATTTAATTCAATTTCATATGAACAACAATCAATGGAAATGTCACTTCCACCAGCCATATCATATGCAAAAGTTGCTTCATTTATAGAGACTTTGGCAAGTTGTGCAACTATAGTTTCTAAGTTGGCACACTTAGGAGTTAGATCCCAATTCCTTGTGACACCCTTTTTGTAATTAGGGCTCTTATGTGACAAGAGATGCAAGTTGGAGCGTGCAAAGACCAAATCTTTTGCTTTTTTTGCACCCAATTGATTGTGGTTGTAACAGAGTCAATAAAGGAATTTGTACTCCTATTCTGCTCAGCTGAAGAATCACTTGCAACCTATTGAATTTACATGAAACATTTGCAATTACAAAACAAAATTTATAATATATAGTAGTCGAAGAAAAGTAAGAAAGTTAAAAAATTAAAAGATGCATACATGAGAATTTCTTTTGTTCCACGGTTCGTCTCAAGTACCTTGAGTTTCCTGTGGCTCATTCATGACTGCCCTAACCCCAGATCCGGCCTCAAATCAAACCCCATACGTGTATAGGGGGCCTTGTCATACTTTGCAACATAGAGAAAAAGGCAAGAGAACAGCCACTTCTAACATTACCAAACTTCAACAAAGTGTTTCAAGTTGATTGTGATGCTAGTGGGACAGCAATTGGTGGAGTTTTGAGTCAAGAAGGTAAACTTATTACCTACTTAGTTAGAAGTTGAATGAAACGAGGAAGACGTATTTAGTTTACAACCAAGAGTTTTATATAATTGTTCATGCATTGAAGAAGTGGAGGCACTTTTTCTATCCAAGGAGTTTGTTTTATTCATGGACCATCAAGCATTATGTATGGTTTATAAACAGCCAAAGTAAGTCAAGTCAAAAGCATTTGAAATGGGTTGGGTTTCTTCACTGTTGGTCATTTTCCATAAAGCATAGGAGTTGAAGATTGCATAGGGTTGTTAATGCTTTCATTAGAAGGTGCCTTTTGTTTCATAAAATGGTAGTAGAGGTCATTGATTGACTCCATACTAGAGTTATATGAGGGATGATTTTGGAAGCTTGGGTAGTGTGCAAGAGCCCAATTAACATGGATAGGTCTCTGAGGCTGGATTACTTTAAATAAGAAGGTTTGCTGCAAAGCACGATGATTGTGCATACTTTATGGTTCAATGAGGTAGAATTTGGTGAGAGAAACATAGTGAAGGTGTAGCTGGACACTTTGTGGTGGACAAAAGTTGGGTACAATTGTGTGAGAGTTATGATTGCTCAATATTAGTGTGGACATGAAGAATGTTGTGTAAAGTTATAGAGTTTGCCAATATGGCAACGAAACGAGTCAAAATACAAGTTTGTAATAGACATTTCCCATGTTCGAAAGACCATGGGAAGATGTATGGATTTTGATCTTGGCTACCAAGAATCCAAAGAGGCAATGCCTCTATATTTATTGTTTTAGATAGATTTTAAATATGGCAGACTTTATAGCTTGCAAGAAATTAAGTGTTGCCGTTCATGTTGCTACTTTGATCTTTGGGGAGATGGTAAGATTGCATGTTTTGCTGAAGAGCATTTTCTCCTAGAGGTATATAAATCTCTGGGCTATTTTTGGTATACTTTGTGGAGTAATTTAGGCACTAGATTGATTTTCAGTTCAGCCTACAATACACAAATGGATGGGCAAAATGAGATTGTCAATAGAAGTCTTAGAAACATGTTGACATACTTAGTTGGGAAAAAGTCGATAATGTGGGATACTGTTTTTGCGCATGTTGAGTTTGCATGCAAAAATTTAGTTACTAAAAGTACAATGAAGAGTCATTTTCAAGTTATGTTTGAATACAGCTCTAAAGGAGTAGATGAGTTGAGGAGTAGAATGATTTGGGAAGTAATAAGTGTTCTCTAGAGGGTTTTGTTGAATATATGCATGAGTTACACAAGCAAGTGAAGGAGAATCAGGAGAAGAGAACGATAAAATACAAGCAGCATGTTAATCTTAAGAAAAGAAAACAACAATTTGAAGTTGGAGAATTGGTCTCAGCTCATTTGAGGAAGGAAAGGTTTCTAAAAGGAACTTATAACAAGTTAGAATGGAAAAAGATCGGACCTTGTAAAGTCTTGAAGACGTTTGCAACAAAGGTCTACGAGATAGACCTCCCAAATGTAGATATCTTGCCAATTTTTAATATTGTTGATTTCTATCCTTATTATGAGGACAAGCAACAAGAGAAACAAGTACAGGCTCAAGTTCATTAATGGAGGATTGGGTTATGTCAGTTGCTTGAGAAGGTAATTGATGAGGTAGAAGTTGTGTATGCCTTCTGAACAATCAACGAGACAAGAGGGAAGGACTACAAAGAGTATTTGCTGAAATGAAAGAACAAAAAAATTGAAGAAGCAGGTGAATGCATCGGAAGTTGTTAAGCTTAGAATCTTAGCTCAAGATTCCACATAATTTTCATGAGTAGGAGCTTATGGTTCATTTCACTTACCAACTATGTTTGATTCAGGAGCATCTAGGTTGACAAGCAATCTTGCATCACCAAAAAATATAAAATAAATATAGCTAATAAGATTTTGGGTTTTTGAGAGCAGATTAGTCATGGAAGTCAAGGGACCATTCCAACTGACTATGGCAATAACAGAAATCACCCATGCACACTTGTAATCTACCTGTTATTGACCTACGGCACACTTACAGTCAGTCAACCTATGGCACACTTAAGGTCAGTTTAAAGTCTTAGAGAATACCTGTAGACAATTTTAGCATGCTAGTAACAGCCTGTTGAAGCTAGCAGAGATGACTCATGCTGACACCTGGTGATATCGTGTCCTGGTCATTTTATTTGATGCTTTCAGTCTGTTAGCACAAGCTGCAAGTTTTCTTGGTTGCATTCTATCCTGAAGGCATTTTATGAAACACATGCATAAAATCTCCATCAAGATTTTATTGCTAGTTTCAAACATCTGCAGATTGGGAAGTTGAATGCTTGCCGATCTTGTTTATATTGGCCCATCAAGAAGGCAAAACTATTATGGCAGAAGCCTGATCGGAGTTTAATGATTGAAACTTTTATCCAATCATCCATGTGATATTTAGGGCCAATAAGACGAAGACAAACCTCTATGAGAGTTTGGGGCATGTAGAAAAACGTGGGCAGGCTGTTTTGGACAAAAAATTTGCCCTAATCAAGACAGATCAGGAATGTTCAGGCAAGAAAGAGGAAAAACAAGAAGGGGCATGTGTGAGAAAAAAAGACAGCAGTCTGTCTTGATGAAGAGAGGGGAAATCAGGTGAAGAAAGAGATCAACCAGATTTATCATCCATACTGGGCAACAAAGAATCTTTTGTCTTATTTTTCTGTGTCGTATAATGAGTTTATATTCTTTTGGGCATATTGTAAGCCTTTGACAGGCAGATGTTTCATAATTTTAATGCAGTAAAACATTGTCTTTTCTTTTGTTTGGTGGATGCATACATTTGTAAGTTTGAGGCTGCTAGGTTTAGGCAGTTGTTCAGTTGACCCCTCTGCCTAGGCTGCATCATTGGGTAAAATTGATGCAATGAGTAAACAATCTGTATTTTTTCTGGAAGACATTGCCATGGAGAGCCTTTGGTGGTTCAAGAAATTATCCAGCAATTTTTACTTATTTTTTTTCCCAATTGAAGATAGAATAGTAACAGGCATCATGTTTTCTAAATTATGAACTGCGTTTCTTTGCAAATTCACTATTTCCCTTCTTTTGATCATTCAGATTTGCTGCTTGTGCTCAGTGGTAAGCATATTAATTGACTTCTGCATGTAATGTTTGAAGTCAAACAGACATCTATTAGATGGTCTGGTTAATAAATTCTAGCTTGCATTTGGCCTCAAATTTAGATTGATTTAGAGTTGACTCATCCACAAAATGCCAAAGGATCAGCATTCAAAAAAATACAGAGTCAGTCCTAAAATCTAAGAGCTCAATAGTAACTCTTGTTGTGGTTATGTAGGGACTATAAAGATTGACCAAAGCAACACAAGCGATTCCAATTAATGTCTCTCCTTTGTAATGGAAACCCAATTTTTTCTGTCCTTGTTGTAAATATTGACAGAATGCCAAGAAAAGAAAAATGAATATTACCATCCCTACTCTCACAATGCTTGATTACCACAAGAAATGTACCTGTCCATGTTGAGATGCATGTGTGTGGGGTGCTAACTACTAGCATTTTGCTAATAACTAGAGCAACATAAACACATTTTGTAAAGATTCACTTCTGGCATTTGAAGAACAAACATTCAAGTGATAGGGAGAGCA
Organism: Cryptomeria japonica; assembly: GCF_030272615.1. Lineage (NCBI taxonomy): Eukaryota > Viridiplantae > Streptophyta > Pinopsida > Cupressales > Cupressaceae > Cryptomeria > Cryptomeria japonica. The sequence goes on along the minus strand of NC_081414.1, from coordinate 220,106,341 downwards.
GGCCAAGGGTCAAAATACGTGCATATAAATTTGTACTAAAAAACACAAATAAAAACTTTTACTTGATAGGATACACGGATGCAGGCTAGGGCTCCAGAGCACTTTCTTGGGTGAGTAAAAAGTAGGTGATGTCTTTTCTTCACCAAGGCGGAGTGCAAGGAAACACCAGGAGCAGAATGCAAAGCGATTTGGATTTGTAGAATCTTGGGTGAGATAGATCTACCATCAGATCATCTGACAATGTTGTTTCAGAACAATGGGGTGGCTTGAAGATGCTGAAGATTACAATAATAAATGAGAAATCTAAGAGAAAACAGGTTTATTTAGGGTAGTCTACAGTGTATTCTGATATCATGTTTTGGATACGATAGACAAGTTTCCTTGGGAAATTGTAACTTTGTTTATTTAGGGTAGTCTACAATGTATTCTGATATCATCAACATGCTTCATGGACTCAATACGGGGACCAAATGCCGGTTTAGAGATATCTGTGTGTACTTTGTCAAAAACTAGTTCTGAAGGTTTGATTTTCAATTAGTTATTAAATAAGCATATGTATTGGGCAGTTTCTGATTAACTTTTTTGACTTTTTATTGTACAGTTGCTCTGGCAAGGCTTCTGTTTCCTTTGGAAGCAAAACTAGTAATGGATATTGCTCATGTGGATTCAACTTCAGAGTTCACATGTAATGGATCTTCTAATCTTGCAACAGTGAATCGGGGGGGCAGTGTAGATCTTAATGTGACACCCATTGCAATCAACAAGGAACACCTTTCCAGGATGAAGGCCCTGTCAAAAACTGGTGTGCCTTGAGCTTCTCTTCTCTCTATGATATATATGTTATTTATAATTAAGTCTTCTCTTATTTATGCATTTGTTCTTCTTGCAGTTGAATTGGGTAAGCGCTTCTTTCCTCGTTGTTCAGATGTCCTGAATAAGATCATGGATGATGATATGTCAGAGTTTGCTTCTTTAGAGAAAGGCACTTCAGAAGAGCAGAGACTAAAAAGACAACGCTATGATGAACTTAAGGCTGTTGTATCAGAGGCTTTCATGCAGGATAAAGAAGAATTTCAAAAATCAAGTCTGTCGTCATCATCATCATCATCATCTCTAAGAGATGGTCAGAGACATAAAAAAGTTCAAAAAATACAGTAAATTCTTTGAGATATCTTTGTACATAACATGCAACAAACAAATGGAAACATGCAACAAAGAAGTGTTTGGGTGCTCCTATTCTGCTTTGATAAATGGTGGGTTGGAGCTTTTACAATAATGTCCACTTCAAAGGATTTATTGCAGTGCGTGGGTTAGTAACAGTGTCTTGTCTCTTAAGGTGGTAAAGCTTTGAGCAAGAGATGTTTCTATCCTTCACACTTCACATAGCTTTATAGTTGAGTTATAGTAAGTTTCAGCACAGTTTGACAGCAGAAATGTTACCAAAGAACAATAACAACAGGAGTATTAGTGAGTTAAGAAATCATACAGCATGTGACCTTAGTTAAAATTTATTTCTATGTTGCTTGGACAGAGAGGATAAGCGGGACACCTCATTTTAACAAAATTGCATAGGCCAGTGAGAATATGAATTCATCTAAGTGGAGTCTGCATCTCACTTGCCAACTATATTTTGTGTGGGTTAGATGGCTTCCATGATTAATGCCTAACAATGGCATTGACCAACTTGTCCTCCAAGCGTACTTTGTAAGTAACTTTGTGTATTATAAACCAACAGGTTGAAGTTGTAGACTTTGCTGGAAGATTCCGGAGTTGTATGCCCAGAAGTCACTGCAAATGTTTGGTTTACTCTCTTTCATTCATCCGTCCAACAAGTTGCAAGTGTAGCCCACATGACCAACTGTGGCTTCAAAGTTGCATTACAATATTTCTGTTGTTATTTTCCACTGCAGAGCTCTGCATATTGTTGTATTTATAGATTGCTTTTGTGTGAGAAAATTATAACTATTAGTACCATTGGGTGCAGAGTTTTGATCGTTTGATGTGCCTTGTTATTGTGAGTTTTGATTTGGAGAGCAATATAGCAGGTGCCTTTTAAGTGCCATATAATTTACAATATAATTTTTTTTTATTATCTGGAGGTATTTTATAGTTATAACAATGGATAGAGATGGAGATGCAGTGTAATAAACTGAGTGTTAATAACTTTTTATTTTTAAATTGACAATGATTTGCATGTCAAACTTGTTGGCATTTTGAGTTTATTGGCATTTTGCATAGAGATTGCTTAATTATATGTTGTCATTGATGTCAATTGAACCAGTAAAAGGTATTCATGTTATTGTTGATATTGTTGTTTTTGATATTAGTTAGTAAATAACAATGGATAGAGATGGAGATGTAGTGTAATAAACTGAGTGTTAATAACTTTTTATTTTTAAATTGACAATGATTTGCATGTCAAACTTGTTGGCATTTTGAGTTTATTGGCATTTTGCATAGAGATTGCTTAATTATATGTTGTCATTGATGTCAATTGAACCAGTAAAAGGTATTCATGTTATTGTTGATATTGTTGTTTTTGATATTGGTTAGTAACCGGTAAGAAGAGAGTTGTAGAAGATGTTGTAACCGGTATGTAAAGTTAGTATACCAAAAAATACTGTAATTAGTATACCAAAAAATACTGTAAACAAACTCTTAAACAGTTTAGCAAATTATCGGTACAATTTACTAATAAACCGATTAAGATAAATGCAAACCAAATAGCAAACAAAGCATTCACCCACGGGCACAATCACCATAACACAAGATATTTGACGTGGAAACCCAAATGGGAAAAACCACGGTGAGCAGAAACTCACAAGTAACTATTTGCAGAATAGAAACTAGACCGGTTAAGGTCATGCAATGTTCTTCACCAGAATAGATCCTGTTAGAAATCTAGATCTTTGTTAGGAGATAAGTCCTGTTAAAGACTACCTTGTTAGAGGATTTCAAATCCACAGTTGTGAACCACCTTGTTGGAAGATTTACAAAGGCTTTGCTAGGCCTACCTGGTTAAGGGTTTCAGACTTGTCAAAGATGTGAGTAATCAACAAGTGAGTGATCTAGCTAATAGCACAATCTGTTTAATTAGATCCTTGATAGCTCATTGCTAATGCATTTCAACATTACTTCAATCTTCAATATCTCCACACTCTATAGACTTAATCTTCTCTTCAATGATTGCACATAACCTCTTCAATTCTATCTCTCATACTTTATCTCATTCTCTCATATATGCAAACCCTAGACATGATGTCCTTATAAAGAAATCTGATTTCATGTCGGTCCAATAGGATTAGATTACAAGTTCCTAGGTTCAGTGCATCTGGACACATTTGATAACACGACACAAAATCATGCCAAAGTGTCGGTGGATGATAACTCATCACACATTACAGAAATACCGGTTGGTAACTCATTACAGAGTAATACCGGTTAATACAATATACCGATTACCAGTTTGTCAAAAATGAAGACTAGAAAATGTTAACTACCGTTTTGTTCCTTCGTACCGCTTGGGGTCTTCATACCGCTTGGGATCCTCGAACTGCTTGGGATCTTCATACCGCTTGAGTTCTTCAGTCAATCTATGACCAGTAAACATCTTCTGCAAAACACCGATAATCTAAAGATTATACATTCAATAATACACAATACTGGTTGAAACAATTACCGGTTGAGCATAACTCATACATTAAGAAAGTGTGTGTCCATCATCAAGAAAGTGTGTGTCCATCAATGACAATCAAAACATCATCAAAATGCCAACAATCTCCCCCTTTGGCATTGATGGCAACACTTAGGAAAATTTTTACATCTAAGTGTTTTACAACAAAAAATGCCATAATCAAAATTACTTCCCCTAAGCATATACACTATCCTTTTTGCAAAAATTACAATGTACACTACTCCCCAAAAGTGGTAACATGAAAGTACATGAAATGGTAACATTCACCAAAATTTTATTGTTACACTACTCCCCCTTTGCCAACAATGACAAAGTAATGCAGAATAACCCCTGTTTTCCTTATATATAAAAATAGAGTAAATGTTTATGACAATAAGGAATGAAATTTATCAAAAACAGATTTAAAGTCCTGCATAAAAGTTTTCATGGCCAATGTCCATGACTCAAGCAATGAAGTAGCAACCTCACTTTCAGTCTGCACCTGGAATACCAGTTCTTCCATTGCATCAATGGTACTCATCTCTTGAGTTACCGTGATGGCTTCTAGATTGAGAAAACATTTATGAAGAATTTGCAGTCTTGGCAATAAGACCAATTGAAGCTCCTACAAATCTCTGGTCCAGTTGCAGATTTTTGATTCCATCTTGGCTGTCTGAAGTTGATAATGATGAATCGTTTGCCCATATGTAGTGAACGAATCATATGGCATCTTGAAGTTGCTTATATATACCTGTAACTCTGATTGGAGTTTATCTTTTTATTTAAGCACATCATCACAAAATAGATGGGGTTGGCAGATTTTATTCATAAGTAATTTGCCCTCATCCATAGCAATACTGATATCCTTCTACTATTTCAGTAGTTGTGACCGGAGCTCATTCATTTTCTTGACTAAGGCAGTGTTGAGTGCCTTTTCATGATTCTTCTTGGCAGTGGCTTCAACAACATCTTCCAAGCCTTGTACTTGATCCTCCACTATGGTACACAAAAGTTTAAGTTTGGACAAAGAGGAATCGATACTGGGGAGGTTAGTACCGGGAATCAGACTGGTAAGGGTGTTAACAACAGTTTGTATGACATCCTGTTCCTTCTTCCTCCACAATGCTTCCAGTCTCTCTTGTGCAAGTTTTATGCTTTGAAGCAACTCATACTCATCTGCAGATTGAAGATCAATAGGACTGGTGGTGTCAACCTGTTTGGTTTGATCATCGGTTGCCTTAGGAGTCTCCGCTTGTTTGTTCTTTTCTGCTTCCTTCTCCTCTTCTGCTCTTTTCTTTTACTCTTCTTTCTTCTTTTGCTCTTCTTCCTGTTTTTTCTTCTCTTCCTCCTCCTTCCTTTCTTCTTCCTTCTTCTTGTCTTCTTCTTTCTTCTTCTCCTCTTCTCCTCTTCTCCTCTTCTTTCCTATTCTCTTCCTCTTTCCTTTTCTCCTTCTCTTTCTTCTTCTCTACCTCTTCCTCTTTCTTTTTCTCTTCCTCTTTTCTCTTGTTTTCTTCCTATCTTGCTTTTTCCTCTTGCTCTTTGTCCCATTTCTCTTAATTTGCTTTTTCTTTATCCCGTTTCTCTTTCTCTTTATCCAGAGTGACATCCTCAATATCTAAAGCATCCACATCAATAGGATCATTTTGCTCTGTCACTCTTTCCCCTTCACTGTCAAATACCTCATCTGGTTGACCTGATGATAGGTCCAGTTCTTGTTTAGCCTTCTTATTGGCTTCAGATACTTGGTGTAATCTAACAACAACTTTAGCATGTAAATGAGTATCCTTTTTCCACTTCAGAAGTTTTACCTTCTAGTAGTCCGAGTCTTCTCCTTCTCATGAAGAAAAGGCCTTTGTTCTTATCCATTATTTCAAATAATTTTGAATTAGAAGCATCAGGAAAATATTGTGCAAAATTTTTCTCCTTGATCTCCTCTTCTTTTTCAATGGCAATGCGCCACTTATTATCTAAAGAAGTATACAAAGAATCTGATGTAACCGATCTAATCTCTGATGGCGACCAATCATTAACACATAAATATTTAATGATTTCCTGTTCTACTTCTTATTTCTCACTATCAGTAAAATAATCAAAATACTCCTTTAAATCATCAAGCACTTTCCTCTTTATATTCTTTAGAGTCCTCTGACAATGTGTCAATGGCTTATAAGAGGAAATATCTATATTTACCGGTGCTGAAGTTGCAGGGGCATTACCGGTAGATTTTGCCTTCTTGCTTGTTTGCCTTGTCTTCTTTGTTTGAACCTCCGGTTTAGTGTCTTCTTCCTCCAGTAACTGATTCCTGGATTTTCGCTTCCTTTCAAATACTTTAGTAGGAGTAACCTCAGGTTTCTTTTTGGCAGGTGACCGCTTGGTCACTTTCGGACTGACAGAGGTAACCAGTGCAGATACCGATGGCACTACCTTGCCCTTTTTCTGTGTAGGTTCTTCAACCAGTGTGACCCTCTCCAAGTAGGTGTCGGTTCTCTTTTTCTTCGCATCCAATGGTGAGGCAAGTAGGGTAGAGGCATACCCAATCATCATGTCGTTCACTACTTCATATCCCATCGGTTCAACTTCTTCCTTTCCGGGTTCCATCGCTTCCATTATGCATTCATCTACCTTTATTGTGAAGCTGATGTCATCTTCATACTTCTTCACAATATCATCCGATATCCTCATTCTCAGGTTCATTTTCCACCTGAATTCATCAAAATATTTATTAAGAACCTTAGGATAGGTAGTTCCCACTACTTGAAGACTCTCCTTTATTTGTCTGGAAACCGGTAGGTCAACAGACCATTGAACATCACCTACTCCAGGGAAATAACCTTGAAAGTAGAAGAATAAGCCGACTAGAAGTTGCCCAAACCTGAACCTAAGAGAATTGTCCTGTTTGATGGACTTCAAATTCAATAGCAATTGCTTCTGCAAACAGGTACATAGGTCAAATGTAGCGTTTTCCTTGATCATTCTATAAGCAACATTCACCGCAACAATAGGGACAGAGTTTATTCTGCTGGCATAGAATATTCGGTATCCAATCACCATGTAAGCATATTTAACTAGATCATCAAAGATGGTGTTGACAGTCATTGCCTATTGGTCACTCACAGAACCGGTGAGCTTTGTCATTTCGGTCTTGGTGACCTTCCTTAGAGTTGGTACCTCTCCAATATTACAGAAACTGGTGATGGCATGAATTGCTTCTAGTGTAATGTCACGCGTCCTCTCGAGATACATTTTATCACCATGTACTTTTCTCAGGATGATGCAGATGTGTTCTTTTGTGAACTCTTCCAGAAAATATACCGCATTGTGCAGTTTTTTCTTCTCAAGGATATTAAATTTAGGTTTGATCTTCTTATCATCCCCACAAAACAAACTTAATTGGGAATGAATCACTAGGGATCCTAGGTCTTCCAATTTACAATCTATGTACCTCGAAATATCTCCCTCTACAATAACTCTGACGGGTATTTGAGATAGGGCATTGTATTTTACTTTCTTTTGAAGGAATTCAGCTGAATCTACAAGTGCACTAGAACTAGGGTGCGATGCAGAAGCCATGATAAGAAAGAATTTCGAGAAATACCTTCACAATCTGAAATTTAGGGTTTGGAAATGTCACCCACAATACATCACTTCGATTGCTCGATCACCGCTTTAGTGATCTTCATTGATAGATTGAAAAAGATCTCTAGATTCCTTTGCAACATTTTTGAATTCACTCTGAATTGCAAGCCGAATCACTCTTTGTCGCTCTGCTCTTGAAAAATTCTTCACTTGAAAACTGATAAGTGAAAATGATGTCGAAAATCCCTTTTAAGCAAACTTTCACCTACCATCATAAATGCTCCACCGCTAGGGCACAAACCCTAATTTTGCCTTTTACCACTTCAAGTCTTTTGCCATCTGATAGGTAACATATATCGGTTAAGGTCTTCACTGATATAAACTGGGGGTTTGAAATATTTCACCGATATGTTCCCCCTAAGCTTTTCGAAGCTCAGTTTGCCGGTTCAGAGACTTCCACACTAGGTGCAGAAACCAGTTCATCTTGTGACACTTCTTCTGATTTCTTTTTCCAAGTTTTATTCATTTCCATTTGAATGGTTTCAACATCAATCTTCCCTTCTGGAGTGATTGGTATATCATCTGATAGGTTCTTTCTCAGTCTGCAAGTTCTGGCAGTGTGTCCTGGTTTGTTGCAATGCTAGCATACCATTCCGAGTGTTCTCCATGGTTCGTTGTTCGTTCTTCCATTCTGCATTCTGCATGTTGCAGCAGTGTGACTGCTACCACGATAGATCAAACAAGTTGCTCTCCAACTGGTTGCCACTTGATAACCACCTGAACGATGGCCATAGGTATTATACCGATTGGGATTCCGGTTCACAAAGGGTTCCGGGATAACTCCTTGAGTCCTTGGAGGATATTTCCCAGTGTTGTGCAAAACTGACTTGCATTCAAATGCTCTATGCCCAAACTTGTTGCATGCATAATAGTTTCCATTGAATCTATTGGATCTAGGCTTATTGTTTAGAAAATAAGGAAAATTGTTATAAGCCTTGTTTCTACATACATTGACAGTATGTCCTTCTTTGAGACAATTGAAGCAAACACGTTTAAATTTTTGCTTACCTTTATCGTTGGATGTCGGTTGCTTCTTTGATGCTTCAGCTTTTGCTCTAGAGGTCTCACCTTCCTCATACTTAGAGAAACCAAGTCCAGTGTTATTCTTTACTGGTTTTGCTGATTCCAACTTTTGCTCTAGCTTAGTAGGTACTTTGATTGAATTTGGTAAGTATCTCCTTTTACTCAGTAAGTTCCTTGGAAATAGCAACATTAGATTCCATCAAGGTTGCATTATCAGAAATAGCTATGTTTAGTTCACCTTGCATTTCTTCTTTTTCCACTTTATTCTCTTGTAGATGAGCGGTAAGGGTACCGATTTCTTGCTTCAGCTTGGAGATCTCATGATCTTTGTCTTTTACTAGATCTTTAGCTTTCCTAATGTTCTCAAGCTCTTGACACATTCTAATAGTCAGTCCTTCCAACTCCCTTCTCAGGTTGGCATTAGATTCATTCAGTTTTTTAACTTCTTCAACTAGGGCATCCATGTCAGCTTCATCAGAAGAGCTATTTTCAGTAAGTTCCATCAGTTTCTTAGCATGCTCTCTTCTTTTGGCCAAAGAGGCTTTATACTTGACTTTGAGTTCATCATAGGCTCTTTCAGTTTGAGTGAGACGATGAGTAAGTTCCCTCACACTGTATTCCCCCATATCTCCTTCCACGTGGTTAGACTTATAGAAAGGTTGGCTTTGATACCAATTGATGAATACTAAGAGGGGGGGGTGTGAATTAGTATACCAAAAAATACTATAAACAAACTCTTAAACAGTTTAGCAGATAACCGGTACAACATATTTACTAATAAACCGGTTAAGATAAATGCAAACCAAATAGCAAACAAAGTATTCACCTACAAGAGCACAATCACCATAACACAAGATATTTAACGTGGAAACCCAAATGGGAAAAACCACGGTGACCAGAAACTCACAAGTAACTATCTGCAGAATAGAAACTAGACCGATTAAGGTCATACAATGTTCTTCACCAGAACAGATCCTGTTAGGAATCTAGATCTTTGTTAGGAGATAAGTCCTGTTAAAGATTACCTTGTCAGAGGATTTCAGTTCCACAATTGTGAACCACCTTGTTAGAGGATTTACAAAGGCTTTGCTAGGCCTACCTGGTTAAGGGTTTCAGACTTGTCGAAGATGTGAGTAATCAACAAGTGAGTGATCTAGCTAATAACACAGTCTACTTAATTAGATCCTTGACAACTCATTGCTAATGCATTTCAGCTTTACTCCAATCTTCAATATCTCCACACTCTACAGACTTAATCATCTTTTCAATGATCGCACATAACCTCTTCAATTCTATCTCTCATACTTTATCTCATTCTCTCATATATGCAAACCCTTGACATGATGTCCTTATAAAGAAATCTGATTTCATGTCAGTCCAATAGGATTAGATTACAAGTTCCTAGGTTCAGTGCATCTGGACACATTTGGTAACACGACACAAAATCACCATCAAAGTGTTGGTGGATGATAACTCATCACACATTACAGAAATACCGGTTGGTAACTCATTACAGAGTAATACCGGTTAATACAATATACCGATTACCAGTTTGTCAAAAATGAAGACTAGAAAATGTTAACTACCGCTTTGTTCCTTCATACCGCTTGGGATCCTCGAACTACTTGGGATCCTCATACCGCTTGAGTTCTTCAGTCAATCTGTGACTAGTAAACATCTTCTGCAAAACACCGATAGTCTAAAGACTATACATTCAATAATACACAATACCGGTTGGAACAATTACTGGTTGAGCATAACTCATACATTAAGAAAGTGTGTGTCCATCATCAAGAAAGTGTGTATCCATCAATGACAATCAAAACATCATCAAAATGCCAACATGCTTATTGTCTAGGGAAGGAGCAAAGTGGATTGCATTTAATGCACAACGTGTGATGAGTTAAAAAGTCCAATGGAGTGGTGATCATGGAGTGGTTGGAATTGTCTTGAAGAATGTGAAGAGATTGTCATGCTTTCTAATGGTCAAGATTGAACTGACTTGTTTGTAATCTCAATGATGAGAATTAGATTTTTGTTGTGTTACCGACCTAATTGATTTGTATTTAAGGTCGATGAAGTTGTTTGTAAAGGTTGTTGGCAAGATTGGTAGAAACCCTGTTGAGTGTGTGGTTGCCCAACTAGTGAATGGATCTGCAATTTGAGTGAAGGCAAATTGAAGCTTAGAAGGATCAGATCAAGCAAATATAGTGCTACTTAGACAGATCAAGAAAACATGTTGTTTTTTAACAATTACATCATAAGTAAAATCCCTTAATCGGGTAAGCTCTAACAAGCTTAGTTACTCATTAAATCCTCTAACAAGGTGGTCCATTAGCTTGGATTCTTAAATCCTCTAGCGAGGTTACTCCTAACATGGTATTATGTTTCTAACAAGGCATATTTGTAAATCCCTTAATCGGGTGATTCCTAACCGGAATTAGTTCTTAACAGGTTTTATTGTAAAACTCTAACAAACTTTGGCTCCTAACAGGGCGAACTTAGAAAGAGTTTAGATAGCTATCCTTGTGAGTCCCATCTCACCATGGTTTTTACCTATTTGGGTTTTCCACGTATAAACATTTGTGTCAAGTGGTGAATGCTTTTGTGGCTGTGATCTTATTTGTTGATTTGGTTAACTTTTGATAAGGCGTGTTAAGTAGAAGCATTAAGAGATGAATATGTTGAGTTAAGATTAAGCAATGTTGATGTTTACAAGATTGAAGGTGTTTACTATTAAAAGTTGTCATAACAGTTAAACTGGTTAATGTCAAGTATTCCTAAGAATATTGATCTTGATTGAGATATGTTTACTTTGCCTCTCAATAGTCTACTAGATACTTATGCTTTCATCATACCATCAATTAGTATCAGAGCTATCCAGGTCCTCTTAATCTAAAAGCCTAATAGCTTGAGGAAAAGATCTTGTAGATCACGATGAAGAAAGAAGGTCTGAAGTTTAACAAAGATAACTATAGAATATGGAGTGACAGAATGAAGATTTACATTAAGAGTCTTGGTGGTAAGTATTGGGATCATATAAAACATAAGTATACTACACCTACTGGACCCCTAACTGATGATTAGAAGAAAGAACAAGAAAATCACCAAGCATTAGAAGCTATTATCAGTTCCCTATCTGATGCTGGATATGTAGATGTTCATGGTCTTGAAACTGCATATGAAGTATGGAAGAAACTTGAAGATATCTATAGAAGATGAGCATGTCAAGTTTGCCAAAGAAGAGAGTTTAAGAGGCAAGTTTGACGATATGAGAATGTCTGAAGGTGAGAACATCTAGCAGTATGGTCAAAGGATCAAAGAGATAGTTGGAGAGATAAAGAGTGCAGGAGGGAAAGTGGAAGATGCCACAATAATTAGTAAGGTACTGAGAACCCTGCTACCAGTCTATGCTATCCGAGTTGTAGCTATTCAGGAGCTAAAATCCATTGACAAGACAAAGGTAACTCTTGACTCTATTATTGGCAAACTTACTGCTTTTGAACTAAATGGCTATGATGGTAGTGTATAGAAATCAGAATCTGTATTCAGAACTTCTGTCTCTAACCCATCTGTGAGAAGAAGTAGAGATACCAACAATAGCTATGAATCTAGATCCAGTAGAGATGTTGATGATGAAGACAACTTAGTGGAACTTGAAGCATTGTGGGCAAAACGAATGCCTAGAGGCACTGGTAAATATAGAGGTAAGCTACCTTTAAAATGTTTGGCATGCAACAAGATTGGTCATATAGCAGCAAACTGCCCTAATGGTGAAAATGATTACAAGAGAGACAAATTTAAGAAGTACAAGGGTAAAGACAAGAGAGATTGTCTTGTAGGTATTGACAGTGGTATTACTGATGATGATATTAGTGAAGATATTGTGTTTGTAACAATTAAGGAAGAAGTATCAGATCAGAAGACACTAGTATCCAGAATGGATAACTCTGATGATTGGTTCATTCCCTGAAGGAATTTGATGGCGATGTTGTCAGATTTGGCAATGACTCACCCTGTATGGTTAAAGGTAAGGGAGTTATTTCTGTTAATGGGAAGAGCAGTGCTGATGATGTCTATTGGGTTGAAGGCCTAAAACACAATCTGTTAAGTGTGGCACAACTTAATGACAAAGGTTAACCACTGGAGTTTAGAAATGGTATATACAAAATCTTTGACAACATAGGTGAATTGATTGCAACCGGGAAATAGACCAGAGGTAATCTATTTCATCTCAATCCTAAAGTTAGGAATTGCTTGATTGCAAAAATAGATGATAGCTGGCTTTGGCATAGGAGATTGTGTCATATAAATTTTAAAAATATTATTAAAGTAAGCAAGTCTAAGACAGTAAGAGGTTTGCCTCAGCTAGACAAACCAATAAAGAATGTCAACTAGGAAAGATGACTTCTTAAACTTCCAAGAGCAAGTCCTTCTCAGCAGAGCACTTGTTATATTTGGTTCATATAGACCTATGTGGACCAATAAGAACAAGAAGCATTCAAGGTGACATATACTTCATGATCTTCACTAATGATTATTCAAGGATGATGTGGGTCACATTCTGGAAGGATAAGAATGAAACTTTTGGAAAATTCAAGGCATTCAGAGCCTTAGGTGAGAAAGAGAGTGACAAAAAGATAAAATGTCTAAGAACAGATCAAGGCAGTGAATTCACTTCTGTAGAGTTCACTAAATATTGTGATGATAATGGTATCAAGCGACAACTTTCTGCACCAATGACACCACAACAAAATGGTATAGCAGAGAGAAACAACCGGTCAGTGGTTGAAGTTGCTAGAACTATGTTGATACAAGGAGGTGTATCAAAAACTTTTTGGAAAGAAGCTGTAAGTACAGTTGTCTACACAATAAACATAGTTTTGGTAAAAAGAGGCAAGGACAAGACCCCATATGAGTACTGGTATGACAGATCACCTGATGTTAACTATTTTAAAATATTTGGTAGCAAATGTTTTATTAAAAGAGGTGACTACATAAGCAAGTTTAAAGCTAAGAGTGATGAAAGCATATTTCTTGGCTATTCCACCAATAGTAAGGCCTATAAATGCTTCAACAACCGAACATAGAAAATTGTTGAGAGTGTTGATGTTCATGTAGATGAATGTCTTGAAATTTCAGAAGGAACTAGTTCTGAGAAGGATGAAGATCCTTGCATTTTTCTTTTAGAACTTGAAACTGTTAAATCAGAAACCGGTAAAGAAAATCCTGATGTACTTGTTCAACCAAAACAAATAAATTTAGAGGAAGATGACAATGAAGAAGTTGAACCTGAAGAGAATGATCATGTTATTCCTAGGTATGTGAGACTGAATTACAGTCCTGAACAGATAATTGGGGATAAGGATTCTGGAGTACTAACTAGAAGGAGAATAAGAGAGAACTCTTGCATGATATCCACCTTTGAACCCATAAATGCTAAGGAGGCATTTGGTGATGATCATTGGGTGAAAGCTATGGAGGAGGAGTTGGAAAAAATTGAGAAGAATAACACTTGGACCTTGGTACCCCGACTGGTAAACAAGAATGTTATAGGTACTAAATGGGTATTCAGAAACAAGTTAAATAAAGATGGTTTTGTAGTTCACAATAAGACAAGATTAGTATGCAAAGGTTATGTGCAAAAAGAAGGAGAAGACTATGGAGAAACTTTTGCACCAGTGGCAAGACTAGAAGGTGTCAAAACACTACTTGCATTTGCAGCTTGTGAGAAGTTCAAAGTATACCAGATGTATGTCAAGTCTGCATTCTTGAATGGGATACTGGAAGAAGAGGTTTATATAGAGCATTCTGATGGTTATGCATTGATAGATAAGGAAGACATGGTATGCAAACTACATAAAGCTTTGTACGGATTAAAGCAAGCACCCAGAGCATGGTATGAATGACTTCATACTCATTTGATGAAGATAGGCTTTGTTATAACCAGTGATGACAACAACATTTATCTCAAGACTGAAGGAGATGATATACTGGTCAGTGAAGTATTTGTAGATGACATTATATTTGGAGGAAATGATGACATGAGTAATTGTTTTGCAGATGAAATGAAGAATGAATTTGAGATGTCATTAGTAGGGGAAATAAAAACTTTCATAGGCTTATAGATACAGTAGATGAAGAATGGTATTTTCATTACTCAATCCAAGTATGTGAAGGAGGTTTTGAAGACTTTTGGTATGAGTAATTGTAAACCACTTGGAACCCTAATGGTTACAGGTTGTAAATTGTCCAAAGAAGATGCATCTAAGTCTGTAGATGAAAATGAATTCAAGTCAATGATTGGCAAACTACACTATGTTGTTCACAATTGACTGGATATTGCCCACGCAGTTGGTATTGTGGCTAGATTTCAAAAGAATCCAAAGGAGACACATTTGATGGCAACTAAGAGAATCTTTAGATATCTGAAAGGCACTGTTGACTATGGATTATGGTATCCATATGGTGGAGATTTTGACTTGCAGGGATACATAGATGCTAATTGGGCATGAAATATTGATGACCGAAAGATTACTACGGGTGGAGCATTCTTTCTAGGAGGAAGGCTAGTCTCATGGAGTAGTAAAAAGAAGAGTTGCACTTCACAATCTACTGTTGAAGTTGAATATGTAGCAGCTTATATGAATTGCACACAAGCTATGTGGATGAGGCAGATTTTGGAAGGTTTGAAGATGAAAATCTCAGAACCTATAAAGATTTTATGTGATAATACAAGTGCAATAAACATTTCTAAAAATCTTGTTTTGCACGCAAGGACTAAGCACATTGAATTGAAATATCACTTCTTGAGGGAAAAGTTCAAAGTAAAGATGTTATCTTGGAGCATGTTTCTACCAAGGAGCAGCTTGCAGATATCTTTACCAAACCTCTGCCTAAGACCACTTTTGAGTATCTTAGAAGTCAATTGGGGGTTGTCCCTCTTCATGAAGTTAGCTAAACATGATGCTGATTGCATCAGTCCCTGAATTACTTGTAGAATCTTATATGGACTGATGAAGGAGTGGATGTATTCCACAGAGGGAGCATCAAGTTGCAAAATGATGCTGATGCATAGTGAGAGCAGAATTACATGTTTTACTTTCACTTTGACATTGCTATCAAAGGGGGAGAAGAATTATGTGATTGAGGAGAAGAATTATGTGTTTGATAAGGTGAATACTTGGTAATGTAAACCAGGATTCCTGGTCACCAGCGGTAGGCTGAAGACACACAGAGCAAGGTGAATACTTGGTAATGTAAACCATGATTCCTATTCACCAATCTTAGTAGCAATCAGAGGTGTTGATATTTGTATTGACATCAATGCCAAAGGGGGAGATTGTTAGCATTTTGCATAGAGATTGCATTAATGATATGTTGTCATTGATGTCAATTGAACCGGTAAAAGGTATTCATGTTATTGCTGATATTGTTATTTTTGATATTGGCTACTAATTGGTAAGAAGAGAGTTGTAGAAGATGTTGTAACCGAAATGTAAAGTTTGTGAGTTGAACTGGTGAACTAGTGTAAAGGGTCAAACCTTTCTATGTAATGTAACTGGTAAACCCTATCAGCTGTTAAACCCTAACCGATCAAGTTTGTTGGTTTATTATCTGATGAGCGGTAATAATAGAGACACGTGTAATCATTGTATGAGGATAAATTCAAATTGGTTTGGTGCATTTGCTTATTGTCTAGGGAAGGAGCAAAATGGATTGCATTTAATGCACAACGTGTGATGAGAGTTACAAAGTCCAATGGAACGGTGATCATGGAGTGGTTGGAATTGTCTTGAAGAATGTGAATAGATTGTCATGATTTCTAACGGTCAATATTGAACCGACTTGTTTGTAATCTCAATGATGAGAATTAGGTTTTTGTTGTGTTACCGACCTAATTGATTTGTATTTAAGGTCGATGAAGTTGTTTGTAAAGGTTGTTGGCAAGATTGGTAGAAAACCTGTTGAGTGTGTGGTTGCCCAACCAGTGAATGGATCTGTACTTTGAGTGAAGGTAGATTGAAGCTTAGAAAGATCTGATCAAGCAAATATAGTGCTACTCAAACAAATCAAGAAAACCTGTTGTTTTCTAACAATTACAACAGAAGTAAAATCCCTTAACCGGGTAAGCTCTAACAAGCTTGGTTACTCATTAAATCCTCTAACAAGGTGGTCCATTAGCTTGGATTCTTAAATCCTCTAGCGAGGTTACTCCTAACAAGGTATTGTGCTTCTAACAAGGCATATTTGTAAATCCCTTAACCGGGTGATTCCTAACCAAAATTAGTTCTTAACAAGATTTATTGTAAAGCTCTAACAGGATTTGGCTCCTAACAAGGCGAACTTCGAAAGAGTTCAGATAGCTATCCTTGTGAGTCCCATCTCACTATGGTTTTTACCTATTTGGGGTTTCCACGTATAAACATTTGTGTCAAATGGTGAATGCTTTTGTGGCTGTGATCTTATTTGTTGATTTGTTTAACTTCTGACAAGGCATGTTAAGTAGAAGCATTAAGAGATGAATATGTTGAGTTAATATTAAGCATTGTTGATGTTTACAAGATTGAAGGTGTTTACTATTAAAAGTTGTCATAACAGTTGAACCGGTTAATGTCAAGTATTCCTAAGAATATTGATCTTGACTGAAATATGTTTACTTTGTTTGATTAAGTTTGAGCTTGGGAACTTTGTATCAGTTTTTCAATATACTGATTCACCCCCCCTCTCAATATTCTACCAGATACTTATTCTTTCATCATACCATCAAAACTATATATACATATACTTCCTTAAATCATTGCCCCAATCTCATATTAAAGTGTTGGGTGAGAGACCAATTCGTAAAGGCATGGTGTTGTTTAAAGGCGGACCTTGGGGGTCCCAGCTCTTTCTATTGTTTGTAGCTATTTTCAGCAGTTTGGCTACAACTGTACCTCATTCCATTGGGGTGTTGTTTTTATGTTTTTTCTAGCAAGTTGGTGGGGATCCTCGTTTTTTCTTTTTTGTCTAATTAAAAAAGATAAATTTGAAAATAAAAACAAAAACTTTTATAATACATTTGAATCATTAAAGGTAAAAATAAACAAGGCTACCAAGTTTTGCCTAGTGCTGGTAGGATGGTTTTGTTTTTTGAACTATAGACATATTGCAAGTAGCACTCGTTCAATTGAACAAGTGTTAGTTATGGAACTATTGACCATTTTCTAAATTGCTATTTATAATGCTGAGCTATCTTTTACATTGATGGTTTGGCTAGCGGGTTTAAACTTGGAGGGGTTATTGCAATAGACTATTGAATCACCCCACAATTATGAAGTTTTCCTATTTTGGGCTTTATAGGGAAAATTATGGTTTTACAGTTTATCTTTATTTTCCATGTGTGTTTGAAAAGCTGAAAGTAGCAGTAAAACATGTTGAATAAGTAATACAATTTATGCAAGCTTCTAGGGTCTCCTAGAAGTGCTAGTGATGATGCCCACAATGCCTTATGAGCATTATATATATAAGTTCCAAAATGCATTTGAAGAGGCAAAAGGAGTAATTTTATTGTAGATTATGCAAGATGAAAATGGACTTGAGAAGGCAAAGCCCACATTTATGGATTTTTTTTACATTGAGATTCGTAGGGTAAATTATGGTATTATATTTTACTTCCCTTTTCTATGTTTGTATTCTACATTAATACATAGAGTATCCCAGAAGTCGTAGATGGATGTCCACAATTCCCCGATAACATTTTAGCAGCACTAGAGAAGGCCCAAAATGCATTAGAGGGTGCAAATTGGATAGTTGGGTTGTAAATTTGAAACATGAAATATGAGATGGGGAATCACAACCTAACTATATAAAGTTTTCTTATATTGGGTTTCACTAGGGTAAATTATTGTGTTACTTTGGATTTTCTTGTGTGTTTGATTGATTTACTTGCTTTCATCCTGTGCACTTAACATATTTATGCACTTAAGAAAACATACGATTGAAAATTTTAACTAATTACAATCATAGTAATTAGTCATACACCATCTAAAGAATCAACATACTTCTTTAGTACACCATATAACTACAAATTTACATACAACCCTAAACTATTTACATGAGTATCAAGGATATTATAGAAAATTGAAGAGTCGAGTTTCTTGAACTATTGATTATCAATATGTAATAACATCCATCTTTTCTACTAACAAGTTATATCCTTGGACTTAGGTGAGGATCTAGAGAGCAAATTGTAATTGAAGATCTTTGTGTAGGTGGATGATCTGCACCCGTATTGGTAGATCAATAAAATCTAAAGGATCATATTCAACTTCATCTGCTAACTTACCTCATCATATTGACCTTGTAAAGAAGGATCTAGATGCCAATATTAATGAAGAGATTTTCAATTATGCTTTGAAAAGAATTACTACGAAAACTCATAAGCTAAAAACTATTTACGATTTCCACAAAAGCGCAAGGTGATGAGATATTTGACTTTGTAATCTCCTAAACAATCAATTATATTTACCTTAGATACAACAAAGTTATTCTTTAGATATTGAAACAATTAGAAAATAAATTATGATTTCAAAAAGTATTATAAAATAAAAAATTATTTTAAAGAATCATACAACATTATGAGATTAAATTGTAAAGAATGATTTTATAAAAATCAAGTTTAAGAATAGTATTAAAAATTAAAATATACTATGAGATATAAAAATCATACAACTATTGATAGTTTAGAATAGCACTAGGTATGTGTGTTGTTGAGACCCTAAAACTAGGTATGTTTGATGATTACGAAATTCTTCACTTTGGAAGGAATATTTAAGTTTTATTAATACTACCATTTTTTTTTGTTCAATCATTTTTGTCATAATTCCTTGATAAGTTTTTCATTCTTCCTTTTAACCTCTCTGTAGAACTCTATGAAAGATACCCTAGAAATGGTCAAAAGTTTTGAGAAGAAGCCTATCCCTCTCCACCAAGGGCTCATTTTCCACCTCTACCATTTTCATTTGAACCTATGTCTCCCCAAACTCATTATTGTGGTGGAGGCCCCCCTCATTTAAATTCCCTATTTGTCACTACCATTTTGGACTCCTTTGGCAGACATAAAAGTAAAAAGAAATGCTTACAAAACTTGGTGCTAACAAAGATTCCCCCTCTGAAAGCAAGTTGACCTCTGGGGCTCCCTCCTTGCTCATCACCCCCACTACCTCCATCCTACTTACCCCTTGTGATGGTAAGTGCACTCCTAAAACCCTTCTCTTTGTGCACAACCTTGTCACTGGGGGTCTTTGTGACCTTAAACATTGCCCTACTTCTAAGAGTTTGGGCAAAAGAGGAAAACTGAAACATACTATGTCCTCGTCTAAAAAAGTAAATAAAATTTTGGCTTGAATTTGGGTTGAGGAGGTTGGTAGTGAAGAGGACGATGCTTATGATAACAAGGGTGAAGAGCATAAAGATGTTGGCAGCTCCAACCCTAGGAGATCTAACAGGTTTGTGGGTTGGGCCTCTGGGCAAAGGAAAAGAGAAGGTGAATGAGGATGATAATGAGGACGAGTTTGGGATGGATGGGGACTTTGAATATTCTTAGGACAGGGATAGCTCGAAGAAGATGACTTGAACAACACCAAGATGGCCCCATTGGACCTGACTGAAGATGCCCACTTGGCTAAAGATGGCCATCAAGTTGTTGACCTCCACACTTGCACCAGATGTGACACAAACAACCACTGAACTCGCAGTGCAAAGGTCTTGGACATTGAAAAAGAAGCTGGTGAGTGTCTCGAGCCTCAACTCAAAGATGATGCACATGCCTACCATCATGCTCTTCTATTATAGGAGAGTGAACTAGGAAAACATGATGACAAGGATGAAGATTACAAAGATCTATTTAAGTTCCTTAGTGAGGAGTGGGGTGACCTCTTTGCTTAGGCCCTTGGTTGCTATTTTTTTTTGGGTCTTTTGGTCATTTAGTTTCAAAAACTTTAAAAGTATTTGTTGATTTATTACTATTTAGACTCTTTATGATATTAGCGACTAGTTTATTGTTAAAATGTTGTTGTTAATAGCTTGCTTATGTTGCATTCAGGTTGTTTTCTAAGAGGGCCGACACTAGTTTTTCTACTTCTAATATAAAAGACAGAGAAAAAATATAAAATTGATTATTGAGAAACTAAAATATTTGAAAACAATATTTCTTTTAATTTCTATTCATAATAAAAATAATAGAAAAATCTATAAGATAATTTGTGAAAAATTAAAATAATTATTTATAAAATCTAAACAATATTATATAAAATCGTACATATCAAGTATTTCATTTTTTAAAATGATATATTTTAATATAATTTTTTTATAATATAATTTAATGTTAAAATAATAATGATACAATTTAAATTTAAATACATAACAATTTAATGTTTCAAATAATTTTGATGAACTTATGAAATAGTAATATAAATGAAAATATATCAGATTAATAAAAATACAAATTCAATATTTAAAAATATTAAATAAAATAATAAATAAACAAAAATTAAATTGTTAGAAAAAAATGAAATTTTAAACAAACACAAATTTTAAAAATATTTTAAGTACTATAAATTTATGTATATACTTCCCTTACATCTTTTCCTACTTATAATCTATTTATAATTCCTTGCATTTTAATTTATAAACAAATGTTACCATTTATTTTAATATAATTAAATGTGATTTACTTATAAAAAATTTATTTTTCTAAAAGAAAATATATTTAAATTTAAAAAAGGAAAATAAACAAAACAATTAAAATTTTATTTTAAAAATGTTAGTAATATATTTATAAAAAAAATAATCAATTAATTTAGAAATAATTTTAAATATCATAAGAAAATTATAAAATTAAATTATTTTATATTAATTAATTAAAAAAATATTATAAGTTAATAGTAATAATATCAACAAATGCATATGTATATCTTTTAAATTTATGATATACATATTTAAGAGAATGTTAGATAATTTTTTTTTATTTAATTTATTTTTAGCATTAGATTTTCTAATAAGGATTTATATGAAAAAATATAAGTTAAAATAATAGTAATAATATCTAAAGGCTTTTTTGAATGGCCTACAAAAACAATATATTTTAAATTTATTTGAATATTGATTCACAATTTAAAAAATATTTCTTTATATTTTAAAGAGATTTGAGCAATATAATATTTTAATTTTTTTACAATAATAAGAAAATTATTATATCATATTACTAAATAAAATAATATTCTTTAATAAAGTCAAACTTTAATAATAAGGCACACTACTAGATTTAATATAAGATTAAAAGGCTTAAAACTTAAATAAAAATACAATAAAGATATGTAATTTATTACTTTTGTTACGTTTTCTTATATATTGAATAGTATAGTAATATGCAAATCTTTGCATAATATTACTTGCAAAACATTCGTCAACACTATTTAAACTAGTGTTATTTTTCATTACTATATTGAATATTATGTAATACATGATGGAAAATGAATTTCATTACAATGTTTGATAGTAATAATCACAAGATTCTCAATAATATTAAGCTTCAACATCAACCATTGTACTATATGGGTTTATTTGGGTTTTGGTTTATTGGAAACTATGGTAGGTCATGATAATGTCGACTATTCTAAATTTGATGTAACAACCAAAAATTATGTAGAGAGTACCTTTATTTGTGTTACTGATGCAACTCAAAACTAGAAGTTGTGGATTGATATATAGAAAATAAAAACAATAACTAGAAACAAAGGAAACAAGAGAAAACTTATTTAAAACCCAAGAAGAGATTGCAGCAGGTATCCAAACCACAATTGTAGATAAGTTTTCACCCCACACAAGACCAAGAAGAACATGTTGTTCTTCTCGGATGCAATGAAGATCTTATCTTGGAATGTCAAAGGTTTGAATGCCTCTGACAAGAGGGGGCGGATCAAGCAGCAACTGGATTCCTCCCAAGCAGACATCATTTTACTACAAGAAACAAAGCTTTTAGATGAAGCCACTCAAAAGATTTTAAAAAAATGGATTTTATGGGATTTCATACATATTCCTGTAGTAGGGGCTTTAGGTGGTATTCTAACCTTGTGGAATACCAGGACAATCAAAGCAAAAACTTTGAGTCAAGGGACAAATTGGCATCTTATTCTTATTGAAAATTTTGATTTATCCTTTGTTCTCTTTAATATCTATGGCCCAACATCTCCTCAAGAGAAACATGCTCTTTGGAATACTATAACTTGTCAGATCCAACAACAGGGAGTTCATAAAATCATCTTAGGAGGTGATTTTAATGCCATCTTGTCTCATAATGAGAAATAGGGAGGCAATCCTACAACACCTAAGGTGGTTGAAGACTTTAGATCTTTTGTGTCTGATAACGCCCTTTCTGACATTTCACCTTCTAATGGTCAATTTACATGGACAAACTAGAGAACTTCCCTTCAAATTGCAAGTAGATTGGACAGGTTTTTCACTTCATATGAATGGATCCTTCAGAAATATACTTTCAGCTCTAAAATTCTATCATTCTCCGGGTCTGACCATTTTCCTATTGAATTATGTCTAGATAAACATGAAGTTTCTCATCATAGATCTTCTTTTAAGTTTGAAAGAATGTGGTTACGACACCCACATTTTCATGCTCTACTTCGTCAATGGTGGGTGAGTGCCCCCTTTTGCAGGGGGAACAAAATGTTTCAACTTTATATGAAAATGCAGTTTGTAAAAACAAATATCAAAGTTTGGAATAGGAAAGTATTCAAAAATATCTTTGTAGAAAAAACAAAGGTAGAGAAGGAATTAAAGGACGTCAATGAACTTATCCTTTCTACTGGGATTAATCTAGAAATTTTCTTAAAGCAGAAGCATTTACAAAGCTACTGGGAAGAACTGTTCTCTAGAGAGGAGGAATACTAGAGACAAAAATCAAGGGAATTATGGCTAAAAGAAGGAGATAAAAATACTAAATTCTTCCAGCCTTTTGCAAAGATTAAGAAAGCTACATCTACTATCTTTTCTATAAATGCCTCTTCTTCAGGGGAAAAATTAACTAATGAACAAGAAATTAGGGAAGAGGGTGAACTCTTCTATAAAAATCTTCTTGCTCCCTCCCCTCCTTTTGTTTCTGAGGAGTCCAGTATCGACATATTGTTAGACTCCATTCCTTGTCTGATTTCACAACGTGATAATGATTATTTGATGCAACCTTTCTCTCTTGCTGAATTACAAGAGGTGGTATTTTTGATGGCTCCTGACAAATCTCCAGGCCCTGATGGTTTCACCATACTATTCTTTCAAAAGTGTTGGGACGTTTTAGGCTTTGATCTTTTAATGGCTTTGGAGGAGTCAAGACAAAAATCTTTTATTCTCAAGAACTTCAATTTAACCCATCTTGCTCTCATCCCCAAATCCAATAACCCTCAATCTTTTGCAGATTTTAGGCCTATCTCCTTATGTAATTTAGTGTACAAGATTTTCACAAAAGCTATCTATCTCCGGTTAAAATCCTTGATACCTAAAGTAATATCTCTTCAACAAGGAGGTTTTGTTCTGGCAGGGAAACATCAGAAGGTGCGCTTGTGGCCCATGAAGTTCTGCACTCAATTAACTCTTCACAGTCCCCTGCTTTTATAGCTAAATTAGTCATGTTGAAAGCATATGATAAAGTATGTTGGTCCTTTCTTTTGAGAGTGCTTAAAAAGTTTGGCTTTTCAGATAAGTTGTGCAAATGGATCAAAAATTGCCTCTCTAGGGCACATTTTTCAGTTATTGTTAATGGTAATCCTTCTGGTTTTTTTTGAGCCACCCAAGGGGTTCGACAAGGTGACCCGCTATCACCTTTTCTATTCATTATCATGGTAGAAGCTTTTAGTAGATTGGTTAATAAGTAGTTGAGTTTGGGTTTCTGAAAGGGGGTATGCATCCCTAATACCTCAATTTCTATCACCCACACCTTATTTGCAGATGATACACTTTTATTCGGCTGTTCCAATATACAAGAAGCAAGGCATATTAAGAAAATATTGGACATATATACTTCTGGATCTGGACAGAAAATCAGTGTGCAAAAATCTAAACTATTCATATTCAATACTTCTGAAATGGTGTCTAACAACATTATCCAGACATTGGGCTTTCCAGTGGATTCTCTTCCATCATCGTACTTGGGTATCCCTTTCTTTATGGGAGTAGGGAAACCTTCTTTTTGGAATTCTGTGATTGACAAATTAAAAAGAAAAATTTCTGTGTGGAAAGCTAGATGGTTATCTTTGTCAGGCAGAATCCTTCTTGTCAAAACTGTTTTGGTTACAATTCCAAACTACTACATTTCAGTCCTTCGAGTCTCAAAATCTATTGTCTCTCATATTGAGAAAATTATTCAAAATTTTATTTGGAAAGGTAATCTTTTAGAAGAGAAAAATATCCCACTTGGGTCTCTCAACAAAATGACTCCAAGCAAATCTACGGGCGGGGTGGGTTTGTACGATCTGTCAAAAAGGAATAAGGCCTTTGGGGGAAAGCTAGTTTGGAATATGTATGAAAAACCACATGCTTTATGGTGTCAAATTATGTAAGCAAAGTATTTAGATACTCCTACCCCTTCACGTATATTTACTATCCTTGATCCTCCATCAGGATCTGTAGTTTGGAACTTCATGATGGACTCTAGGAATGTGATTACTAGATACTTATCGTGGCAAGTACATAATGGCAAAGAAGTCAACTTTTGGCATGATTCATGGAGTGGTCTCCCCCCTCTTAATTTGGAGGAGTCCCTAGTAGATGTGATCCCTATATTTACTTCTCATTGGGGTTCACACCTTTATGAGTACATAGATGATTTAGAGAAGCCTTCAAATCATGTCATTTGGAAGAAGCCAGCTCTCTCCCAATCTCCCCGGGTCAAAAGGTAAAATTTTCTTTGATTCTCAAGAACCACATTATCTTTATCTCTAATGGTTTGGACAAATTGATATGGTGCCCTGCGAAGAATAGAAAGTACTCTATCAAGGAAGGGTATAAGGCAATTCATCAAATGTCTGTTCAATCCTATTCACAAAGAGCCTACAATTTCTATTGGAATAATAGTGTTCTTCCCAAGGCAGGGATGTTTGCTTGGCTTGCTCTACATAAGAGAATACTCACCAATGAGAAACTTGTTAAATTGAATATTGCACATCCATTTGCTTGTGTACTTTGTGGTGAACACAGTGAAATGTTAGATCATCTCCTCCTCCAATGTGATTTTGCTCACTATTGTTGGATGTTCGTGCTTGATAAGCTTTCCCTTAGCACACCTCTTATAGATAATGTATGGGATTTGTTCCAGTCATGGCTAGTCTTATACTTATCCTCTCTTTTTGCATGTATTTGGAAAGTGATCCCATCCATAGTAGTATGGTCACTTTGGTGGGAAAGAAATAAGCGTATTTTTAGAAAGCAAACATCTCCTCTTTCTGAAGTTTTCAATTATATTGAAATATCAGTATCAAAACTGGTTAATGCTCAAGTTTCAAATCAGTTCAATTCAAATAGGGAATTTACTTCTTGGGATGGTCAAGTTATTAACTACTAGAAGGGTATCTCTATTCCTGTATCACCTTGTCTTCGGAGAGTGAGAACTAGTAAAATTGATAGAAATAAAGTGAAATGGTGTCCTCCGGATTCAATGCATTTCAAACTAAATTTTGATGGCTCCTCTAAAGGGAACCCAGGTGATGCAAGGATAGGAGTATGCATAAGGGATCACATAGGATGTGTTTTAGCTTTGAAAGCTGCTTTTATTCCATTGGGTACTAACAACTTTGTAGAGGCATATGCTTTACTTGAAGGTATTCTACTAGTAAAAAAACTGAACATCTCATATATACACATTGAAGGTGATTCAACTATTATTATCAATGCTTGCATAAAGAGAAATATTGATAATTGGCAGATAAGATATTTACTTGAACAAGCATGGACACTAATTGATACATTTACAAACTTCACCATTTCACGTGTATAGAGAAGGGAACCGGGTTGCAGATCATTTGGCAAATATGGGAAGTTCCAAGGAGGAACTTAATATGATGGGTCCAAATTGTGATTTTGATTCTTATCCAATTCTTAAAGCAAAATTTTTGGAGGATATGGGTATAGGATAATATTACATAAAGCTATATAGTGGTCTTTTTCATAATGATATAAATTGGTATGTGTGATATTATAAGTGCAGGGTCCTGTGGTTTTGCTGCATCTGTATATTGTGAAGGGATATCGATTTGAGAAGTGTGTTGGATTGTAAGTTTGATAAATTCATAAGTGAGACAGATTGTGGACTGCTATGTAAATGTGCACAACTCTCGTGATGTTTTGGTTTAGACTGCATCTTGTTCAATACATTCCAGAAAATATTCGATACTGGGGGATGTTTTATGGCACTCGGTATTCTAGACACTATAAGATATTGTATTTCTTGGCATATTTGAGATTTAAATCTCACAACCTTTGTATTTATTGTAGAGAAAGGATCGAAGTTTTTCTTACTGGTTCTTTTCTCTGGGAGCTCTTTGAATCAACTTTATATAATAAAATATATTAAGTGGCACCGCCACCTTGTTTTGAAAAAAAAAAAACTATGCTCAAATTAAAAATAGTTTCGTCATTTTATTTCTTATTTCTGTTCATCCCTAACTTCCTCTAAACCCATACCCCAACTTTAACAAAATGACTCCTACCAAAAAAAGTACCCAACCAACATGGTCTCTACCAACCTCACCACTACACCAAACCTAAAAACTAATCAAGACAAAACAACGATTACCAAATTATCATGCAATAGACAACACTAAAACAACAAGACAAAATATAGAAGCCCAAAAATAACACATTCCTTAACTCCACCTTAGAATGTGGATAAGAGAATCTAAGAGAGATTCTTTGCATCATTCACCCCTCTGGAATATTTTGAACCTCGCGGTTTAGAAGTGTCTGAATTGGAGAAATTTAATAGATTACTAGCATAAAAAACTATCCTTTTGACATGGAGAATCAAGCCACGACGTTCCCTTCCACCAAATTAGAGATTACTACAAATCAAATCACATTTTTTTTTCTTCTATTGCCTCCAACTTCTTGTTAGAATAAAGATCCCCCTCCTCTGCCAATTTGTTCCTTTTCTCTATTACTAGCCCCTTGAAGGCTTAGCAATCCTCCTCCACTAGAAAACATCATTACTCTTTGCATCACTCATACTAGCTCCTATTACATCTACACACAAATGATTATAAATAGAAATAAAGTTAAGGGAATAAATTTTTACCTTAAACACATTCTCCTTATTTGAATTATGCCATTTACGCATGCTTTCCATTTCTTAATTTGAGAGATGGACTTCATTTCTTAGCTTAGTGTGATGTGGTTCATGTTAGTGTAAATATGGTTATTTCCCATCTAGTTATTAGTGAGAACCTATTCACATGTTAATTTTAATCAGGTGTTAAGTTAGTTTTCCTTATATCCTAGGTGGTAGTCTAGAAGTTTTCTTATAATAGGGCCATGTCTCATTGTTTACTTTTAGACACAAATCATTTAATATTTTCTCTAGGCATTTATTATTTTGCATTGAGCATTTAATGTTTATATAAAGGGTAGTTGTCATATCTCATCACACATTGTTTATATATTCAAGGTGCTTGTACATTGTATCATATCTCATTCATGTTATACAACATTTTCTCAATATTCATGCAAGCTAATGTTGCAACATTCTTTTGTGGAAGGTATCTTTCTTGGTTAATCCTTTGAAGTCTCCAACTTCATTAGGGATTTACTAACATTATAAGATGGTATTAGAGTGATGACCTTGTAAATCCATTCAAGTATTGGATAGTTGAGCTATTGCTAGATGACATATTTTCATAGTAGGTTGATTTTGGCTAGTGTTGGAGGAAATTTGAGCTCACCATCGAGTCCATGACATTGAAGAACATTAGAATTGATTTTTGTTTAGTCAAAATTTAAACATTTTTGCCAAAGTTTTGTGGTTTTGAAGTTGGGATAGTTGTTGATTATAGGAGGTAGTTGATTGTTTGGAGTAGATCAGGCCAAATATGACCCTGACATTGCATTCAAAAGGCCCTAAAACTTTAGAAACACCTATCAATTCATCAAAATCTAACATTTTTTTCTTAGGCATTAGAGGTTTTTTCACCTATTTTGATGATCATATGGATTTGTACAATTGTATAGATTTTTGTATAGTCTGTATGGATTATATGGATGGGTGGAATAAAAAATTGGCCTCCTTGACCTATTTTTTGACTTAATTGGGCAAAAAAAACACTTTTTCTTAGCCAAAATTTCTTGAGAAAAAGTAGTACATTTTCTATATATTTAGTAATTTTTTTGATTGCAGAGGTACTGGGTCCATGTAACATGTAAACTTGTTTTTCTTGCAGTTGTAGTTTTTTATTAAAAAATAAGCAATTTATTTTTTGTCAACGTCAACTTTTTGTCATTGGCTGGAGTGCTATTTATGTTTGGGGGTTCAATATTTCATTTTGGTTACCATGAATTAAGATTGGTTGGAGTGATTGTCTTATCAGAGACCACATAAGATTTTCATTGGCTTTTATCAATATTTAAAGCTGCATTTGATTTTAATTGGTCTAACTATGTATCATGTTTTGTGGATTATCGTGGTACACAATTTTCTTGCTATTGATGTGTTAGGGATTGCATTCAGAAAATATCAATTATATGCAAATAAATATTAAACAAAGGAATGAAAACACATAAATAATAACTGAGAGGAGACAATTTTAATGTGGCTCACCCAAACTCGGGCTACATCCACCAAACAAAGAGTCCAATATTATTATCCAGTAAATCTAATCGATTACAACTAGCAATCTCTTGCAACTCAATACCACTGCAAACGACTACAAAAATCTCACAGGAAACCCTAACCCCTAGCTATTTTAACAAGACTTATGTCAATTACAAAAATAGGCTTAGCAATGTTAGCGAATAGAAAAATAACTCTTGACGCCTTTATAAAATAATAAAAGTCCATTGAGCTTTTAGGGGCGCTGGCCCTGAAAACCCCTGTGGGGGTGCTATCCTTTGACCTCACCCTATACCATGATAGGGAGTGCACCAAGGGCACTGCCCTTGGACCTTGCAAAGGGAATTGCCCCTTGACATCGACTTGGGAGCGCTACCCTTGTTCAATAATTTGGGGGAAACTGCTGTTGGCTATTTGGAGGAATTGATTATGTGTTGCATTGATGTTCTGTCATTGATGGCAACGCCAATTATTTTGGTTTCTTTACCGGTACCCTTTTGGTCCCAATAGGTTGTTTGGTTTCTAGTTGGATTAGATCTGGTATGATTTGGTATGTTTGGGTTATGGAATTGTCTTATTCATACTACTCATATTCATGTTCAGTCAGTTGGTCGTGTTCTAGTGATCGGATGCTATCTTGCATGCTAGGAAGCTTGGTTTGTTGTTCCGGTGAGGGTTTCATTGAAAAAGATTCATTGAAGATCTTTGATATTATGCATAAGTGGTGTTGGTGTGGCTTCTAGTGGAGATTCAGGATGCTGATGGTGATCGTGTTCGAGACTTGGTTCATTGGGATCATTGCTTTAGTGTGTATGGACCTAAATTGGGTCCCAGTTTATCTAGGTTATGGATTGACTTAATGTAACGTGTGGATTGGACCTCTCGATGTTCTTTTGAGATGTATTATGGTTTGGATATTATTTTTTGGTCTTTGGCCGATATGTTTTGTAATTATGTAATTGTTTTATTGCCTGGTGGCTAACCTTATTGTTTGTGGTCAAGGGTTTGTATATATATGATATAAGATCTCATTATAGATCATATGGGAAAGGGATATGGATATGTAATGAGCGAATAATGTAATAATCATTCAGGTAGAGGATTTGGTCAATCATTGGTGATCGAGTTGGGTTTATGTAAGAGGATTTAGTCCTCTGGTATTGAGCTTAACCAAAATTGTACTCAGGCATAGGAGGTGCTATCTTTGCAGTTCATTCTTTCTTCCAAATTGTAGTATGGATTTCTTTGTAGTCAGTAAGACTCCCTTTGTGATGAGCAGTGCACTCTAGGCTATTGGCCTTCCTGCAAGTGTAGGCCCCTCAATTGTAATTCACATATTTGCTGCAGAAGTATTATCTGATTGTGGGTAGGCTTACCACCGTGGTTTTTCCCTTTACCAGGTTTTCCACATACAAATCTTACTGTCATGTGGATGGTATTTATTTCATTATTGTTGTTTATGCTTAATTGGTTTATCTACTATTTTGGTAGTTGGTTTATGCATTCCGGTATTGATCTATTGAGTTACGGTATTAAAGTTTTAATTGCTTAATTTTTTGGTAATTTGAGACAACTGATTCACCCCCCCCCACTCTTAGTTTTCTTTTGGTTATTTGAACTGTCTAACAATTGGTATCAGAGCTCTAGTCCTCTCTGTAGAAGCTTAAGCGCTTGAGGAAGATCCTATGGCGACTAACAGTTCAAGTTTATCTGCTGCTATCTTTTAGAGAGAAATTCCTAGGCTTGATGGAACAATTTATTGAGTATAGAAGATTCAAATGGAGATTGATCTGAGATGTCTGGGCAAGGAAATTTGGAAAATTACATAGAATGGTGGTACACCTCATAATCTGGCATCTGGAAATCCTCCTCTGACAAACCTGGATAAGGAGATTGAGAATGATTGTAGAGCACAAGAAGCCCTCTTGTGTGCATTTTCTGATCAACAAATTATGGGATTAATTGAGAAATCAACTGCAAAGGCTATATGGGATAAGTTGGAGACTCTTAATGAAGCTGACTCTACTGTTAAAATTGCTAAACTTGATGGTTACCAGGTGAGATATGAGAACCTGAAGATGGAAGAAGATGAAAGGATTACTGCATTCATGGAAAGAGCAAATGAGATTGTTATGGGAATTCAATGTTGTGGTGGAACTCTGAGTGAAGATGAAATTGTTTCTAAAGTTCTGAGAGCTTTACCACTGACTTACAAGATGAATACTACTACAATTAATGAGTTGAGAACAATGGCTAATACTTCTATCAATAGAGATACATTGGTTGGGAAATTATCTTCTTTTGAGTTTGAAGAATTTGGACCTTCTGGATCAGTGAAGTCTGAACCTGCTTTTCATGCATCTGCATCATCAACTGCTAGGCAAGATTGGGAAGCTTTATATGCAAAGGAATTGGATAATATGAAGAGAGAAGGTGACGAATTTGAGCAACTTGAATCCTTATTTTCTAGAAGAGTACCTAAAGGACTGGTAGGAAGTAAGTATGAAGGAAAAGCACCTTTTAAATGTTTTGCATGTAATAAGATAGGTCATTTCACTTCTAGATATCCTGAAAGGAATTCAATATTTGAAGAGAGAGATAGAAGATATTTTAAGCCTAACCTTGGATATCAGAACAGGTATAAGTACAAGAAAAACAAAGATAAATCATGCTACATAGCGGATGAGGAAGGTGTGACTGATTTTGATGATGAACCAACACCTAACTCTGCTAGTGGTTCCGGCAATGAGAAGGAATGGGTGTTCTTGGCTATCATGGAAGATGTTCCAGCATTGGATGAGTGTACTAGAAGAGAAGGCACTTGTTGCTAAAATTGAAGATAAGGATGAATGGATAATTGACAGTGGATGTTCACATCATATGACTGGAGACAAAAATAAGTTTCTATCTTTGCAGGAATTTGATGGCAGTCTAGTTAGATTTGTAGATGACAAAGCATGTATGATCAAAGGAAAAGGAACTATATCTTTGGATGGTAAGCACAATACTGATAATGTTTATTATGTTGAAGGTTTAAAGCATATTCTTTTGAGTGTAGGACAATTGGTGGATAAGGGATTTCAATTACAGTTCAAGGATGGAAAATGCAAAATCATTAACAGATCTGGATTGGAGATTGCAACCGGTACTCAGACAAAAGGTAATATATTTCATTTGAATTCCCATGAGAAGACATGTTTGATTGCACAAATTGATGAGAGTTGGTTATGGCATAAAAGGCCGTGTCATGTGAATTTTGATTGCATTGTGAAGATCAGTTCAACTAAGGCAGTTAGAGATATACCTAAGATTGTGAAGCCCTATAATCTGGTATGTAGGGAATGTCAAATGGGAAAACAGGTCAAAACCTCTTTTAAGAGTATACATGATAAATCCAATGATGTTCTTGATCTTATTCATACTTATTTGTGTGGCCTGCTAGAGTTATAAGTTTTCAAGGTGACATATATTTTATGCTAATCATTGATGATTATTCTAGAATGATGTGGGTTACTTTTCTAAGGGAGAAATCTGAGGCTTTTGAAAATTTTAAAATCTTTAAAGCTAAAGTTGAGACTGAGACATGATTGAAGATTAAACATTTACAGTTAGATCATTGTGAAGAATTCACTTCCGGTGAGTTTAATAACTTTTGTGAGAGGCATGGTATAAGAAGACAATTTTCTACTCCCCAGACACCTCAACAGAATGGAGTTGTGGAAAGGAAGAACATAACTATCTTGGATGTTGCTAGAAAAATGATGATGGAAGCTAATATACCTCATATCTATTGGAGAGAATCAGTGAGCACAACAATCTATACATTCAACAGAGTACATATCAAAGGATGAAACCAGTAAGACACCTTATGAATTATGGTTTGGCAATACACCTACAATTAAGTATTTCAGAATATTTGGTAGTAAATGTTATATCAGGAGAGATGATATCATTATCAAATTTGATCCTAGATGTGATGAAGGAATATTCCTTGGTTATTCTAATGAAAGCAAAGAATATAGATGTTATAACAAGAGATTGCAGAGAATTGTGGAGAGTACTAATGTGAAGGTGGATGGGCTGAATAGAGGTCAAATCAGAGCTTATGAGAAAGAACTGACAATGGAAATGATTATATCTAAACCGGTAGGACCTTTACTGAAACTGAATATTGAGCCAGTTACTCCGACAGTATCAAAAAATTCAATAGTAATTGAAGAACAAGAAAG
Source organism: Cryptomeria japonica (assembly GCF_030272615.1). Taxonomy (NCBI): domain Eukaryota; kingdom Viridiplantae; phylum Streptophyta; class Pinopsida; order Cupressales; family Cupressaceae; genus Cryptomeria; species Cryptomeria japonica. The sequence continues at coordinate 220,072,920 of NC_081414.1, read as the reverse complement.
AGGAACATAAAATTAGAAGACTCCTAGGTATGTGAGGCTGAATCATTCAGAAGATGAGATCATTGGGGATAAGAACAATTGAGTGATGAAAAGAAGGAGATTGACATCTAATGAGGTATGTTTAATTTTTCAAGTTGAATTGGTATTAGTAATTGAAGCATGTAAAGATGAATGTTGGATGAAATCTATGGAAGAAGAATTAGATCAGATTGAGAAGAATAACACATGGACTTTAGTTCCCCGACCTAAAAATATGAATGTTATTGGAACTAAATGGTTTTTTAGGAATAAATTGAATGAGGATGGACAACTTGTAAGAAATAAAGCTATATTGGTCTGTAAAGGATATTCTCAGAAGGAAGGAATTGATTATGGTGAAACTTTTGCATCGATAGCTAGGATTGAAGCTGTAAGACTATTTCTTGCCTATGCTGCTCATAAGAACTACAAGGTTTATTAGATTGATGCTAAGTGTGCATTTCTAAATGGGGATCTTGATGAGGAAGTTTATATTGAGAAACCTGATGGTTTTTCACTTTCAGATGATAAAAACATGGTTTGCAGGTTAAGGAAAGCTTTATATGGATTGAAACAGGTGCCTAGAGCTTGGTATGCAAGGTTAGAGAAATATCTTTTAAAGCTTGGTTTCACTAAATGTAATGTTGACTGTAATTTATATTATAAAGTCACTGATGATGATATACTGATTATTGAGGTCTTTGTTGATGACATCATTTTTGGAGGTGAAGATAAGTTGTGTATGAAATTTTTTAAAAATATGGAGAAAGAATTTGAAATGTCTATGATTAGGGAAATTAATTTTTTCTTAAGTTTGCAGATTACTCAGACTGATAAAGGTATTTTCATCTGTCAAACTAAGTATGCTAGAGAATTGTTGAATAAATTTGGTATGGAAGATTCTAAACCGGTAAGTACTCCTATGGTTACCAGTGAGAAATTGTCAAGGAAAGATGTATCTGCATCAGTAAATCCTACAAGATACAAGTCTATGATTGGAGATCTACTATATTTGACTCAGACTAGGCCTGACATAATGAATGATGTTTGTATTGCATCAAGATATCAAAGTGATCCTAGAGAGAATCATGAGAGTGCTATGAAAATAATTTTTAGATACTTGCAAGGTACTTCTGAATATGGTTTATGGTACCCTAAGGATGATGACTTTACTTTATGTGCATATACAGATGTAGATTGGGCTGGTGACGTTGATGACTAGAAAAGCACTTCCGATGAAGATTTCTTTCTTGGAAAGAATTTGGTTTCATGGATCAACAAGAAACAATCATGTACCTCTTTATCTACTGCTGAAGCTGAGTATGTTGCTGCTGCTACTAACTGTACACAGGTTCTATGGATGAAACAAATGTTGAAGGATATTAAAGTGCATTACATTGGACCGATAGTTATTTAGTGTGATAACTCTGTTGCTATTGACATATCAAAGAATTCGATATTTCACTCTAAGACAAAGCACATATCTATCAAGTATAACTTTTTGAAGGAGAAGGTGGAAGAGAATGAGGTTAGACTCGTTTATGTGAACACTAAAGAGAAGATTGCAGATATTTTCACTAAACCTTTTCCTAAAGAATCATTTGAGTACCTCAGAGATAGATTAGGGGTTTCTGCCCCTCCGACAGAGAACTGATTGATGCTTTTTGGCATCAGTCCAACATGTATTATCAGAGATATTATTGATTCTAGATTGATGTGGGGATGCTACTATGCAGGAGGAGTAGTTATCCTTGTGATTCAATGGTTTTTGGTTTTTGCTTTGATATTTTTGTCAGATTTTTGGCATTGATGTCAAAGGGGGAGAGATATTCATGTGAAAAACTTAAGAAAAACTTAAGGGATGTATACTTTAGGGGGAGTATGTTTCAAAACTTCATTGCTATATCTTTGCGTGGGAGATTGTTGGCTATCTTTGATTGGGGAGATTTGTTTGGCATTTCTTGGCACTTGGATGTTTTTCATATCTAGTGTTGCCATCAATGCCAAAGGGGGAGATTGTTGGCCATTTGGAGGAATTTATTATGTGTTGCATTGATGGCAACACCAACTATTTTGGTTGCTTTACCGGCACCCTTCTGGTCCTGGTAGGTTGTTTGGTTTCTAGTTGGATTAGATCCGGTATGCTTCGGTATGTTTGGGTTATGGAATTGGATTATTCATGCTACTCAGATTCATGTTCAGTCAATTGGTCTTGTTCTGGTGATTAGATGCCAGCTTGTATGCTAGGAAGCTTGGTTTGTTGTTTCGGAGAGGGTTTCACCAGCAAAGCTTCATTGAAGATCTTTGATGTTATGCATAAGTGGTGTTGGCACGACTTCTAGTGGTGATTCAAGATGCCGATGGTGATTGTGTTCGAGACTTGGTTGATTGGGATCATTGATTTAGCGTGTATGGACCTAAATTGGGTCCAGGTTTATCTAGGTTATGGACCGGCTTAATGTAACGTGTAGATTGGACCTCTCGATGCATTTCTAGGATGTATTATGGGTTGGATATTATTTGTTTGGTCTTTGGCCGACATGCTTTGTAATTATGTAATTTTTTAATTGTCTGGTGGCCGACCTTATTATTTGTGGTCGAGGGTTTGTATATATATGATGCAAGATCTCATTGTAGATCATATGGGAAAGGGATATGGATATGTAATGAGCGAATAATGTAATAATCATTCAGGTAGAGGATTTGGTCAATTATTGGTGATCGAGCTGGGTTTATGTAAGAGGATTTATTCCTCCAGTATTGAGCTTAACCGAAACTATACTCAGGCATAGGAGATGCTATTTTTGCAGTTCATTCTTTCTTTTAGATTGTAGTCTGGATTTCTATGTAGTCAGTGAGACTCCCTTTGTGATGAGCAGTGCTCTCTTGGCTGTTGGCCTTCTTGCAAGTGAAGGCCCCTCAATTTTAATCCACATACTTACTACATAAGTATTATCTGATTGTGGGTAGGCTTCCCACCATGGTTTTTCCCTTTACCGGGTTTACCACATACAAATATTGGTGTCATGTGGATGGTATTTATTCTCTGATTGTTGTTTATGCTTAATTGGTTTATCTTATATTTTGGTAGTTGGTTTGTGCATTCCAGTATTGATCTATTGGGTTTCGGTATTAAATTTTTAATTGCTTAATGTTTCGGTAATCTGAGAGAACTGATTCACCCCCACTCTTAGTTGTCTTCCGATTATTTGAACTGTCTAACAACTGCACTGATAAAAGTGGAGAAAATTTAATCTCTGAGTCTGATTAGGCTCCATACAACAACACGAAGGTCATAACACTTGAAGGATTTTACCAAGATCAAGGGCACAATGAAAAGCATAAAAGAGAGACAATAGAATGATAAGAACAAACTGTAATCTCATCAATATGCAAATGATCAACTGGATTAACCAATATAATGAATATAGGCCTGCTTATATAGGCAAGGCCATATGGATGTACGAGCACACAATTATGACATGTGGCTCAATGAGAAACAAGGGTAGGTAAGAAATATTAGGGGTAGGTAGGAGAAATAATATAATATTCCACAAGAGGTGGATGACCCACCGAATGTGGAGTGTAACAGCAAAATAAGACCACAAAAGGTGGAATTTCTCCTACAAGCTCTATCTCTATGTCCACACTTCCCTAAGTGTCTCAAATCCAAACTACGAAGAGATGCATTATCCTACGTTAACTTAAGTAAAGTGTAATAATATCCAAAATGAATATTTATTTACACCAACACCCCCCCTTAAGTGCAACTTAGGGAAATGAAGACTCAAGTCAACAATGCAAGATGGGTCCTGGCTACTAGGCCATGATAGGTACCCATGTAGAATATGCAAATGCAAGCAAAACCATGCAATGCAATCTCTCACAAACAGAGAAAAGGAGAAAACCCAGTGGGAAAAAACTCCCCCCCAAAAGAGAGATGAATGTACAAAAGACTCTCAAAGAAGAAGGACAAAACCTCAAAGAGGAAAAAGTCCCCCCCATAAGAGAGGAAGGAGAAGTCAGCTGACCCCCCCTAATGACACATTCCGCACCCCCAAGAGAGCTCGAAACTACTGGAACTTAATCTTGGTGAAAGGTTTGGTGAATATGTCAGCAACTTGCTCCACTGTAGGACAATACTACAAATCAATGACCTGCTCCTGAATGAGATCTCGGATATAGTGCATATAAATCTCAATGTGTTTGGTCTGCTAGTGCTGGACCGGGTTCTTCAAGATTGCAATAGCACTCTAATTGTCACAATGTAGAACTATCGGTCGTGGAGTGGTGAATCCAAACTCTGTGAGAATCTGCTAGAGCCAAATGGTCTCAGTCGCTGCGTTAACAACGCCTCGATACTCAGCCTCAGTCGAAGAGAGAGCAATAGCATGTTGCTTCTTGCTCTACCAACAAATGGGGCCCGAACCAAGGTGAAAACTATAACCGGAAGTAGACTTATGATCATCAAGATCGCCAGCCCAATCGGAGTCTGTGTAACCAACCAAGTGAAGTCCTGTGCCTGCTGCATAGTGAATCCCATAGTGATGTGTACCCTGGATGTAATGAAGGATGCATTTGGTGGCTTTCCAATGAAGCTCATGTGGTTCCTGCATGAAGTGGGAAACCATGCCAACTGCAAATGAAATATCAGGGCATGTATGGGTCAAGTAAATGAGACTACCCACAAGCTGACAATACAAAGTGGCATCAACTGGTGGAGAAGAACATTGAGCCTCAATCTTGACTTCTGAAAGAAAGGGAGTCGGGGCAGGTTTACAATCAGCCATATGAAAGCGTGCAAGTAGATCAAGAGCATACTTGGGTTGCGATAGTGTAATCCCAGAAGGTGACTGTGAAATCTCTATCCTGAGAAAGTAGTGCAAAAGACCCAAGTCAGTCATAGCAAATCTATCATGAAAAGTAGATTTGACCCTGCTAATGATGGATGTAGTACTCCCTGTAATGATCAAGTCATCAACATAGAGAACAAGTATCAAGTGAGAGTCATCCTATCGCAAAATGTAGACATTCGGATTGGAATGAAACCTGGTGAACCCTACAAAGAGAAGAAAGGAATCCATCTTGGCATACCAAGCCCTGGGGGCCTGCTTAAGGCCATAGAGAGATTTCCTTAGTCTGTAAACCAAGGAAGTATTCTGCATGAAACCCTGTGGCTGCTCCATATAAATCTCCTCATCAAGATCACCACGAAGAAAAGCACTCTTCACATCCATTTGATGTACAGCCCAACCATGAGCTACAGCAATAGCAAGTGTCAAATGAATGGAGTTCATCTTGGCTACGGGTGCAAAGGTCTCAGTATAGTCAATACCTGCAACCTGAGAGAAACCTTTCGCAACAAGTCGAGCCTTATACTTATCCACACTACCATCCATTGCAAACTTGGTCCGATAGATCCACTTACATCAAACCATCTTTCTCCCCTTAGGGAGATGGACTAAATCCCATGTGTTGTTCCTCATTAAGGAACTATACTCTCCTCCATAGCTTGGTCCCACTTAGGAACCCCTGATGCTTCCCGAAATGTTTGTGGATCGGAAGCGGTAGCAATGAATGCATGTGGAAGATCCTGATGTTGTGATTGAGTTCTCCGTGTATCTGAAGGATCCCCAACAAGAGAACCCGTAGACTCAAGTGTCTGTCGAGCCCAATGAGGTCAAGGTGGAGGTGGAGAACGAGGCTCCTCAACTGCAAGTGAACCCTGCAGAGGTGTAACCCTACGAGTCGGAGTAGAAGGAGTCTCATCATCTGAATCACTAAATCACTATCCATAGTGGAGGAAGGTGGAGGAGGTAGAGAGGCTAAGCTAGGAGAGATTTCCTCAAAGTGAACACTCCTCTCAATGAACACCTCATGTGTCTCAGGATCCATCAATCTATATGCTTTAACACCCTTAGGATATCCAACAAATATGCAAGGCCGACTCTAAGGTTCCAATGCCTTGCATTTCTGTGGAGGTATGCGAGCCCATGCTGGACACCCAAAGACTCTGAAATGTCTCACAATTGGTTTCCTACCAATGCAAGCCTCAAAAGGAGTAATACCTTGCAAATCTTTGTGAGGAACCCGATTCTAGATGTGTGTGGCACAACTGATAGCCTCTGCCCAAAAGGCGGGATCAAGAGAACGTGCATGTATCATACAGCTAGCCATTTCTTTGAGACTTCTATTCTTGCATTCTGCAACTCTGTTCTGCTGTGGAGTGTATGTAATAGAATGTTGAAGATCAATTCCCTCAAGTGTACAAAAATCCTCAAGCCTTTTATTCACATATTCCCTTCCATTATATGTACGAAGAATCTTGACCACTTTCCTTGATTGCTTCTCCACACAAGTCTTGAAGTCCTAAAATCTGTCAAATACTTCACTCTTATGAATAAGAAAGTAGACCCAAGTAAAGCGGGAGTAGTCATCAATGAAGGTGAGGACATAGCGGGCCTTGCTAAATGAAGGTACTGGAAATGGACCTGCTACATCGCTGTGAACAAGTTGAAGAACTTCCAAAGCTCTCCAAGCTTTCCCCTTATCAAACTTCTCTTCAGGATGCTTGCCCATGGAACAACCTGAACATACACCCTCTGAAAAATTGATTTGAGGTAGACCTGTGACCATGTCTTTAGTGCTGAGCTGCTGAAGATAGTGGTAGTTGAGGTGACCAAACCGCTCATGCCATAGCTTACTTTCTGAATTTGAATGAGTAAGCAAGGCCCTAGAAGGTGAACTTGGCACAAAGTGGGAGAATGAATAAAGCCTTGAGTTGTCATTGACTTGTCCCACTGCTACCAAGGCATCATCATCAAGTTCCTTTACCACAACTGAATCTGGTGTAAACTCAACCTTTTTCCCATTTCCATAGTTAGTGATTTGGTAGATAGAGAGAAGGTTGGTAGAAAAGTTAGGAACATAGAGAACATTTTCAAATGTTCCATCATCCATGTCAACTGAACCTTTCCCTTCAACCTCTACTTGTGTATCATCTCCTATGTAAATGTGAGGTACTTTAGATGGCTCCAATGAAGAAAACTGCTCCTTTGTAGAACCCATGTGATATGAAGCACCCGAGTCAAGTATCCATTGCTGTGAAGAACCTGTTGTAGCCACAAATGCTTGACCTTTTCCCTTAGACTATGAGGAAGAGGAAGGAGACGAATCCTACTTTGTGTAGGCAGATGGCAAGGTGATGTTGTTTTTCTTAAGAAGATTAGTTAACTCATCAACTTTCTTTGCATGGCATCGATGCTCATCATGACCATACTTCTTGCGATATGCACAAGTTGGTTTATCCTTCTTAGGTGGTGTCCCCTTCTTGGAAGAGGATGAAAAATCACCTTGTGATGGAGAGGATGATTTTTGATTTTCCTTTTTCTTGGTGTGGCTTGGACTTGGATTGCTTCTTCATCTTGTTGAAATCTTTGCCTTGACTTCCTTGATTCCCTTGATTAACCACCAAAGCCTTGGACTTTGAAAACTTGAGAAGTCCCATGTTCAACAACTTAGATTGTTCCAATATCAACATTTCTGTGAAAGCATCAAATGAAGTCATAACATAGGAACTCCCCACTATCAAACGATGAGTTTGGAAGCTAGACACAAATGCTGCATATTTTGTTGCAAGCTTGTCCAACAAGTTGAATATCAACTGAGCATCCTTTTTGTCAATTCCACAATCCTTAAGCTTTGCTCTTAGCTCATTTGCTTTGGTGACATAATCTTGGATTGTATCAAAGCTCTTGGGATCCAAGTTGGTGAGCTCACTGTCAATTTCACATCTGATTTCATCAACTTGACCATACAATTTTTGAAACATATCCCAAGCATCTTTGATTGTAGTACACTTTTCAATATGAAAGATGAGGTCATCTGATACATACTTGCCCAAAGTTCCAAGAGCCATGCAATTCTTAGTGAGCCATTCTAATTGAGCATTAGGATCAGCCTTAGGATCAGGTGGTGCTGCTATTGTTCCATCTATGTAATGCGTGAGACCCTATTCCATTAATTTACTCCATACTTTAATTTTCCATGATGCATAATTATGTGGAGTTAAAGGTGGAAATTTATGAGGACTCATTGCAACAAAAATGAAAGAGCACAAAGAGAGGCACAATCACACAAGACACCCCCCCAAATTCACTCAATCAAAGACCCCCCCCCCCCCCCCCCCCCCAAAAGTGATGATTTGACACTTTATAATTATTGTGTATACAATGGGCCACTTGCAAAAAATGGCAAAGTGGGCTTCTGATTACAATTTTACAACTGCCTCAATAAGGCCAAAAGAGACTCAAACTAATAATGCAAGAGATCTAAACTAAGATCCAAGCACTTTACAAGTACCTAATAGGCCAAATAAGACCAATATCTGAAAGTACAATTTCCACTCAAAATCTCTGAAATTTGATCATAGATTATGAAAGTAGATGAAAAAACATGCACTTTCAAAAAAAATGACACCTGAAAAGGAGGTCGTATGAGCTCAAACAAGGCCTTTGAAGTTGCAGAATTGAGGATTGGATAGGTACAACTGAGAGAATCCAAAAATTCTGAAAAACCTGTGCACCAAAATCAGAAAATAACTACACCATTGTGAAGATCACAAAATTTTAGCCCATTTCAAAAAAAATTGCACCAAAAAAGGAGCAAAAATGAGCAAGATATGGCCTTTCAAAGTTGAACTATAAAACTGAAAAGCTCAATGAAGAGGGGGTCAAATTTTTTTCAAAAGTATGTTGATGTGGTGCTGACAACAGAAAATGAAGGGCTTAAATTTGATGCCCGTTTGGCTGTCACAAAACTTCACCCCCTGCGTGGCATCCGTACTGTACGGATAGTCGATGTGGCAAAAAAGTGACTGTACGGATGTTGACAGCGGGCCAGTGGCCGCCTGCCACGTGGCAGGCACAGGTTCGCTGGTTTTAATAATTTTTGGCAAGAGGGAAGTGTCGCCAGGAGGAGAAGGTGCTGAGCAGAGGAGTTACCAGCGGGTCGGGCGTCGAAGGGGCCGACGGCGGGAGCGGGGTGGCCGGCAGTGTGTCTGGGCGACGGTGGGAGGTTTGACTGCATGGTGGGAGACAACACGGAGTAGGACGATGGGAGCAGTGCCTGGAGGAAGTACGGGCCGACAGGAGCTGTGAAGACCTGCAACAACGCAGGTACAGAGAGCACGGGGTGGGGTCTGCGGACCCCTAAAAAAAAACAATATTTTTTTTGATTTTTTTTTGTTTTTCAGATCGCTTTTTTTTCAAAAATTTTCCAATTTTTTTTTTTTTGGGAAAATAATTAATTTTTTTTTTGAAATCCGTACAATAATAGCCAAAATGGGCAAAAAAAATTTCTCACCAAAATAGGTTGACTTTATAGTCGAAATTTATGGAAATGGCCTCCCGGATTCAACCGTGATGTCCAAATTGCTTTATGATGCCCCCAAAAAATGAAGATCCCCAAATCCAAAAATTGAAGCCTCCAAAATGTCTCCAAAAAACTAATCAATGAAGCCCTATAAGCTCTGATACCATGTAGGATTTTGCCAAGATCAAGGGCACAATGAAAAGCATAAAAGAGAGACAATAGAATGATAAGAACAAACTGTATTCTCATCAATATGCAAATGATCAACTGGATTAACCAATACAATGAATATAGGCCTGCTTATATAGGCAAGGCCATATGGATGTACGAGCACACAATTATGACATGTGGCTCAATGAGAAACAAGGCTAGGTAAGAAATACTAGGGGTAGGTAGGAGAAATAATATAATATTCCGCAAGAGGTGGATGACCCACGAAATATGGAGTGTAATAGCAAAATAAGACCACAAAAGGTGGAATTTCTCCTACAAGCTCTATCCCTATGTGCACACTTCCCTAAGTGTCTCAAATCCAAACTACGAAGAGATGCATTATCCTAAGTTAACTTAAGTAAAGTGTAATAATATCCAAAATGAATATTTATTTACACCAACAACACTTCATTCCCTGTGCCCAACTAGAGTCTATTCATCAATGTTGCTTTTTATTTGCAAGTAGACATTACATGATGGGTTATCCTCACTAGTGGCCTGAATTTTCCCACCATCACCACCACTTACCATCACATTCACTAGGAGAAATGCCCTTGTCCAAGCACCCATAAGACTTCAACCCCAATACCACCTCCAAGCGACTAGCTCTATCATGCCTTTGTTGTTGCTAGGTCTATTGTGTAAGGAAACTTGTAATCAACTTTATGACAATTTCCACATAACCCAATTTAGAGTTCAACAAAATAATCACATGGAATCCACATGCAAAGAATATATAACATACCCATAAAATATGATACAAGATATACCTTGGGAAAACCCTCATGAGAGAAAAACTCAGCCTCCAAAAGCATCCATCACCATGTATTATTCAACAATGCAACCATTACAATACAACTATGAAATCTTCAGAAACCCAACCATCGTCAAGCCAACAATAAGCACTCCATGTAAAAAAGCATGTAACCACATATCCCATGCCATGCTTCCAATCTCCACAAATGCTAACTTGGCTAACTGGCTCTAACCCAAAAAACTATCCTTGTGGTTGCTTTTAGAAACACAAGCTCCTACAAAACCACCAAGTGGTATTCCATCAAAACCATGTGCTACAAAACCATGTGCAAATGCCATGGGCTACCTACCCCCTTGACCCCACATCTAATATTGGGTACTTTATTAAATTAATTTCCCCAATATTAAATAAATATAATATAATATATCCCAATGTTACAATACAACTCATCAAGTGGTCCCAAGAATATTCCCAAAGAATCTCTACATGGTACACATCCATTTGCAACATCAAATAAATAAATATTACATTACATGTCCATGGGAAACTCACATAATAAATAAATATTACAATTACAAATATTATTATGCAAGGTGTACAACACCTATTTTCCCAACATATTGGGCTCTTATTTTTTACACCCTGATTAGCTAGGGTCACATCAACAATGAGTAACTAAGCCTAAAGGGGGATTTTTGACCTCTTTTGATTTTCTATAGGCTCCATATAAGCAATTTTTTTGATAGAGCATAACTTGGGCATCTAGAGTTAATTGTTTGTAAACAAGATTTTGTTGGAAATCTAGTTCCGCCAACTCCATAGTGATGTAAGTCAATTTATTAGATTTTATTGCATATTTATTGCATCTTGAAGTGGAGACTCCATTTTGGACTCTTGAGCTCATAAATTTTTGCCACGATCTTCAATTTTCATGTTTTTTGCAATGTTGGAAAGGTATTGAGGATCTTTATCATCCAGTCTATATACTTTTCTGGATTCATCCCTAGGTATTCACTAAGATTTTGTGATTTGAGACATTTTCTTGATTACTTGAACATCCTATTGCCTAGAGAGGTGTTGTTTGTTCAAGAGCTTCATTTTCAGTTTCTTATCATATCTTGGAGGTTTTAGATCAGTTTTTATAAAGATAATTTTCTAATTTTTTTGATTTGTTTGTTGGGACTCTATTAGGTGAATCAAGATTTGAGATTCCTACTCATAATTATCACACATGGAAAGTGAGGATGTAAATATTTCTTTAGTCAAAGGGATTATCGTCTACCTTGAATGAGGAACAACCTACTTTTACTAGGAAGTATGAGAGATTCACACCTACAAACAAATGTGATGAGGTGATGGGCCTGATTACAATGCATGCTTTAGATTCCTTATTCTTCCACATTGAGGAGTGCACTACACCTAGAGAGTTATGAGATAAATATATGGATATTTTTAATGCAATTAGTGATGTAAGAGCTTTACAACTAGAATTAGTTTGACATTTCCTTGTATTAATTCATTTCCTACAATCGAGGATTATTTGGTCTCGATTAGGTCTTTGAGATCTCAAGTACCAAGTTGTGGGAAATAGAAAACTGATATGGATCACATGTTCTCAATTTGTTATAAATTGAATGGTGTCTTTTCATATTACTCTATTTCCTTTTATTCTGCTATGGATGGGCCAGATGATTCATTTTTCATGACTTCATTTGAGACATTTTGTAAGAGGTTGACTAGAGAACAATCACATCTTCATAAAATTAAGCCACTCTTAAGTCTCATGCTTTGGTAGGTACACCACCTAAAGGAAAATGGAAGAAAAAGAAAAAGCCTAAGACAAAATTTAGTGAGAATTCCACCATTTCTTCTAAAGATGTTCATTCTAAGAAGGAGAGACCCAAATGTACCTTTTGTAAAGGGAATGGTCACAGTGAACAAATTTCTTGTAAGGAGATTCATGAATTAAAACAACTCAAGGAGAATCATAATTTGATTCCTTGTTCATCTAGTTCACCTTCTTCTTCTACCAATCACAAGGAAACTTCAAATCTTGGAAAGGGTTATGCATTGAATATCACTCATGAAAATATGGATATTGATTGGATTATTGATTTGTTCTTTGGAGTATATTTCTCATTCATATAATCACATGATTCCAAGGTCTCTTAGAGCACCACATTATGATAAACTCTTGACTGCAACTAATCAGTTTGTTAATGTTTCTATAGTAGGTGATGTTGATTTGGGTATATAGTTAGTGGCTAATGTCCTTTACATTCCCAAGATTTTCCATAATCTACTTTTAGTTTATCAAATTACACAAACATGCAACATAGTTGAATTCACATATTATTCAATATTCATTTGTTGTGAGATAGAAGAGCTTGTTGTAGTTGGTATGTCTAATCATAGATCTAAGGTGTATACCTTATCCCACTTCCATGATAATTATGATCCTCATATTCCTCAATCTCCCTCTTCTAGTGTGGGGGGTAATTCAGTTCCTCTTGACGGGTTTATAGATATTGTCAGGATCGCCCATTACCCAGTTCATCAAAGTTAAGAGTTGACATGGATCCCAAGAATTCAACAAAGAAGGACATATTTGGTTTCTTATATTTATGATGGCTTCATTTCAGGTGTTTTAGACCTAGTTTTTCATTCTTCCTCTACAAGTTTGGAGGACATGCTTGAGGTGGTAACTCTCCTTGCTATAGATTTTACATTAGAGGATGTTCTTAAGTATCCTCCTTACATTGTTTCTTCCTTGATTAGGGATTCTCCTAGTTTTGATGAGACATATTTGGAGACACTTGACTCTTATTCAGATGTTTCATTCATGAGGCTTATTCCTTCTTACTTCTTCATGGAGATGAAGTTTATTCTACATGCACAATTAAATCTCTTTCTTCCCAAGGGAAAACATGTTTTTTGACACTGTTTTCTCTTTTGGCTTCATATATTTCAATGGTTTTGATGATCCTTCATTATGGTGGGGGGAGGGAGGGGAAATTTTGTCTCTATCTTTCCATTCATTGTGTTGTCCTCATTTTTGGTTTTCACAAAAATAGGTCAACCCCTATAAATTTTGTCCAATTTGTACTTCATGTGCTCTAAGAACACCTTTTGAGGTAGTCTTTATTCCCCCTCATGTGTGATTTAGGACCCTTAATTCTTGATTTGGAGGTCCTAGTCATTTTTTTGGTTTTTTAAGTTAGTTTTTTGTGTTTTGGTGCAAGTCGGGTTTACAAACCTGAATTACACCTCTTTTATGAACATAAGTGTAAATCGGGGTTACAAGTTCTCAAATTACACTTCCCCTTCAAAATTTATAGTCTGGTGCAAATCGAGTTTGTAACCCCATTTTACACCATTTCATAGCCATTTGAACTTGTGTTAGGCGTCAGCTGAGTTTACAAACCCGAACTACACCTAAACCCTTAGGAATTTTTAAGTTCTCCTATTTTTGGTGCAAGGTAGGGTTGTAACCCCAAATTACATTTTGGTGCAAGGCAGGGTTTTAACCATGACCTGCACCAAGTCTATTTATTTTGGTGTAGAATGAGGCCATAACCTTGACCTAAACTGAGCTCTCTCCCAATAGTGCATGTTAGGGATATAACCCCAATCTATACTTAGGTCTTACCCAATGGTGTAAATCAAGGGTATAACCCCCGATCTACACTGAGTCCTTTCCCAATAGTGCAAGTCAGAGTTACAACCCCAACCTACACCGTTTTCTTTGCATTTTGCCAAAGTTCCAAGTGTTAGTGAAAATCAAGGTTGTAACTCCAACTTGCACCATGATTCTTTCTTAGGTGTAAATCAGGGTTATAAGCCTGATTCGTAATAGAGATAATTTTTCTTTCCTATCTTTTTTATAAGTGCATTTTGGACTTATAAGTCTGATATGCACCTATATGATTGTCGACCCCTCCCTAAATGTAAATCAGACTAATAAGTCTGAAATGCACTTCATGACCACCTTTTTGGTCATTTTTGTCCAACTCTAGAAATTCTTCAAATCCATTTCTGCAACTCCCCTCGAGATGCTGGATTCAACACATTAGGATCAGATGATTGTGAAATACAGGCTACCTCTTGACAACATGAATATTTCATTGGTGAAGAATGATGAATGAGACAAGGCTCCAAACATTTAGTCATTTTTATGCATCTCTAGTCTAGTGTCATTTTATAGTCTCAATTGACACCTTAAGTGTCATTTTGTATTCATGCTTTTGTATCCAGAACTTACACATGTCCTAAGTTAAATTGAACTCTACCTTTGACTTGGTCACCAATTAGTTGTAACTTTCCTGGTTTCATGTTGCACCTCTCCTCTATATATATCAGGATTTTCATTTTAATAGGGATCTTGATCTTTTAGATTATGAAACTTTAATCCATATGCTAAAACTCTACCTAAGAGAAGAGTAAAAGTGAAACTTTGTGTTCCTATTCTTATTTTGCAAACTTGATCAAATAAGAAGAAAGATTTGGCATCAAGACTTTGTGTTGGAATCATTTATGGTTTATGGTGAGGGTGTTCTTATGCCATTCTTGTTATAAATTCTTATTTTGCTCATGTAAAGCTGTTGTTGAGGAAATATTGTTAAAGAGTAGAAATGATTGTTGGTTTGTGGACTTTGTTTCATATTTGAACTTTTGTTTATTAAGATTAGAAATTAGTAGAAGGAGATAATAACTTGAAGACTTTGAGCTTCAAATTGTTATTTCAAGAAAAGATTATCAAAGTTGTAACAGGATATCAAGATAGAGACTTTGCACTTTTCTTTGTTATCTGATGTACACAATTGTGGGTTACATAAGTCATTTGTAAAAGATTGATAGGATTATAGTGATTACAAGACTTTGAGCTTGAACATTGTTTTCCCGTCCCGGAGAAGCAACATAAGACTTTGGGCCTTTATGAAAACTTTGCTTCTTTACTTATTTGTATTTTGATCATTCCTACATTTTGAGTTAATTTGTAACATTGAAATTGTAAGAATAATTGCTCCTCTATATTGTAAATTCTTTCCCGAAGAAAGAAGAAAGAATAACATCTATTTTGAAAAAGAGAACAAGATGATGTACCACCCTTGAATATAAATTAGAAACCAGAAGTTGTATTTTAAATAGAGTAGTAAGTGAAAGGGGGATCCTTCCCTTAGAAATTAGGAGAGATTCAATCTCACAAACAGTGGTTGAAACCATAATTTTGTAAACCTTACCAGTTTCCAAAATTTACAACCAACACATTGGAGGGGTTATTGCATTCTATTCTTGTGATGGATGCAGTTCTTGGGGGTATTGATGTTTGTTGGAATAAATAATTTATATATTAATTATTCAATTAATTACATTAATTTATTTAGTTAATTATTTAATTATGAATAATTAATTAATATTAATCTCCATGCATAATGTAAACTAGGAAAAGAAAAATATGTTTATAATTTCGAGAGTTTGTTGCACTAATTAGTCTATTATGCTTTTTGTGCATACATGACTGATTCATGCATTCTATTTTAACTCTCAATCTATCTTGTAGACTCCACCATTTAGGGTTTCTATATTTAGAGTTAGATTTCTTTATAAGGATGTCATATCCTTCATTGTAATCAAGCAATTTCAAAGCAATGCATTCAATTATTGTTAATTGTCTTCAATTCTCTTTCTATTCAATTTTGTCTTATTGTGTGATAGGTACTCTTGCAGAAGATAAATGGGCTTGTGGGATTCACATTTCACAAATTCTAACATGGTATTAGAGCACCAGATTTGAAGATTCGTGTTCACTTTTTTGGAAATTATTTGCATTTACACAACAAATTGTTCACATTGGGTTAATTTGGAGCTCACCATTAGTTCTAGAAGTCTTGATAAAGTCAAGATCACCTTTTGTTTCATAGAAATCGGATACATTGTGTCCATTTTGCAAGGGTTCAAAGTTTGAGGGTTTTTATCTGTTCTAGAGGGTACCTAAAAATTCAAAGTGTTTTGGGCCCAAAAGGACCTCATGGTTGGATTCAAAAGGTTGATTCCATGAATTTTGATATATAATTTGCCTACTTTTTGGTGACAGGAGCATCTAGGGCATGATTTTTTTATTGGAATGCTTTACGAGGCATAAAAATCCATACAACTGTACCTGTACATTAAAAGTTCATCAGAGTTTTTTTTTTTTTGGAAGGGATTTTGATTTTTGGTTGTTGACATCAACATGACATGATGTTGACATCAGCAGTATAGTCAACATGCATGGCCCTTCATTTTTTTTGTTTTGGTCATAACTTGGTCATGCGAAGTCGAATACTGTTGGAAAGCTCTTTCTGAGCTCGATCCAGAAATGGAGGTATATTTTTTTGATTTTTTTATTTTGCAGGCTTTTTGGCCTATTGAAGTTAGAAGTTGCAGTTTGCACTCCCGGGGGCATATCTTATGCATCCAGATTCCATTTTTCGCAAATGAGATATCGTCAGAAAGGTGATTTAGTTCTCTATCTAGATCTCAAATCAATTTTTTTAGATATATTTCTGACCGACTACCTCTTCTTGCTGAAGTAATCAGTGACTTCTTGGCCCTATTCTGTCCTCTTGTGATCGGAGCTCTATCTTTTTGGCACACATCTCTATTTTTTTTTTGCATCATGGAGAATATAATTCAGATTTAGTGTACCTATCTTACTCTCCCTTGTCAATATTATGAGGGGGTTTCTACTATTATTTCTAATGCTTCCTTGGCTTCATGTTGGAGTGTTCTATGTATTCAATACTTGTTCCTATGTACTAGGAGATGCAGGGCCATTTACCCATGCATTGTTTGTGAGATGGAGCACTTACGTATTTTTTCCTATGTACTATGAGATACATCGTGTCCATTTACCCATGCATTGTTGATGAGATGGAATACTTATCATATCATCACTCTTGCATTCCTATTTCCAGAGGTTCTTTGTTCAACATCATAGTAGTCTTTCTATGACAACATTTGTAGCTTCTTCATGTTTCATGTTTCTTCATGCTTATCTTTTTGTTTCTCTTTTGGAGAGGTGTTTTTTTCCCACAAGGTTTTCTCCTTTTCTCTATTTCTGAGAAACTTCCATGTTTGTTCATGGGTACCTCATCAAGCCTTATGCCGGGACCCATCTTGCATTCCTTTTCGCATGTTTTTTTCCTACATCTTTTTTGCCTCTCCCTAGTTGTGCATTCAGGGAGGGTGTTGGAATAAATAATTTATATATTAATTATTCACTTAATTGCATTATAAATTATTTAGTCAATTAAATAATTATGAATAATTAATTAATATTTATCTCCATACATAATGCAAACTAGGAAAAGCAAACTATGTTTAGAATCTCGAGAGTTTCATGCATTAATTAGTCTATTATGCATTTCATGCATACTGTAATGTGGTGAAAAAAAGATGAGGGGAGATCAAGTGGAAATCTTTACTCTCCTCAAAAGAGGGATGAAAGTTACACAAAGAATTCCCTTCAATTTTTCACACACATCACATTCAAAAGAGGGGTTGAATTTACTAGACCCAATCCCTAATGGTAAGAGATTGAATGCTAAGTGAATTGCAATAATTTTGGGAAGTTATTAAGAAAGTAAATCGACCCTTTTTTGTAATAGACTAGTTGAATTAAGCAAATTGAGACTAACTGCATAAATGACAAAGAAACGATTATATTTTGAGATAGAGATGCAGGATGAAGTTGTGCACTTGGAATTAGCAGTAGAATGTCGAGATGAAGCTTCCCTGCAAATTTGAAAAAAAGTTGTAGGGACCATGTGCAAGTTGCACACGGTCCTTAGTAAAATCCGCATGCCAAAAAGGGTTTTTCCATCTCTGAAGATGAAGCCCAAACCTACAATTAAGTTGCACACTTGCAACCTACACACAAAAAAGAGTGGGAAATGTTGTTGGGATTGGGGGTTTCCCTTTAGGTCAAAACCCATTTTGGAATTAACCAATTGGTTGTAAAATGCTGCAAGTAAATGAAAGGAAACATCTAAAGTAAAATCTACCTCAAGAAGGAGATGTAATTGAAATGTTGATACCTTTGTAGAGGAATTTGCTTGAATGAATATGTGAAATAGAATGTCTTGAATGTTGATAGAAATCTCCCCTTCAATGGTTGAATCCTTGACTTGAATGCAACACCTAGCCTTGAAAGGAGACTTGAAATGCTCAATGATTGAATGAATGCTTGAATGATTAATGACAATAATGGAGATCTCTCTCTTGTTCTCCTTACTTTATATTATGCAAATAGGAGGGGAAGTGCTTCTTATATACTTGCCAATTAGGGGTGTTTAAGTAATTTCTTGTCTTAGGCCGACATAGGAAAACTTTTCCCGCTCAACTATTGACAAGACCAATGCAAGGGTTAACCAAAGGGGGGCCAAAATAGGGCTAGGACAAGGGCACCACGTGCCTGTCCTACGGGGAAAAGGGGTGCCACGCCCTTGTCCTACCCTAATTTAGGATAGGCAACCACAAAGAGGCAGTGTAGAGTGATGGAAAATGCAGGTTTTTGATGTCTTAAGCATATTTCGGGTCTCCGATCAGGCTTAGCAATTCATCTGCTAATGCAAAGACCCAAATGCGGTTGAAAATTGCAAGGATCATAATTTTATGACGCTACATTTAGCCCCCATTTTAGCAAGAGTATAAGTGTACACCAATACTACCGATAAAGTACAAGGAGACAAGATTGAAAGAATTTCACCATGTAAAGGAGATAAGATACACCAAGCCCCTAGTGGACTAAGGATCTTATGACTTTGATTGACAAAGTAAAAGGGAAGATCAAGAGGAAGAACCATGATTGCAAGTAGTAAATTTCCCCTCACTATGAGTCAAGAAAATAAAAATACCAAAAATTACAAAGCAATGCCAAGTTCACTAAGTAACTCCAAGTATCAAGAAGGAAAATATGAGTGGAGTGTATGCCCCCATGTTAAAGCGATCACACCTGCCTTATTGGGAGTGATTACTTTAAGGTAGGATACACCTAAGAAAGAGAAAGAGAGGGAACATATTATTGCAAGGATTTAGTCCTCAATCAAGGAATAAACCCAAGGATGATGAACACAAAGCAAGAGGTGGCTTCACTTTCCTCGAGGTTAGTACGCTGTATGATAACTCATGTATATCATGTATATTCCCCAAACAAAGGAAACCACCTTGGAAGAAAGGGAAAACATGTGTCTTTTAAGTCAACGTAAAGAGACCAAAAGAGATCTCAATGATTTGCATCATGCTCAAGTAGACATCACTAGGGACAACAAATAAAAGAATAGGGATACACATAGAAGAATGGTCACAAAAGAGCAAGAAAGGAGAGAGGTAAATGATCTACGATACTAATGCAGCTAGTCTAGCATGACATCCACCTCTTGATCTTGCTGATCATTATTTCAGGAAGGTGGGAAACATGCTAGAGGAGAAATATCTAGCACAACAAATGGAGCTATCACAAGATCCAAACAAGGACTATGCTCATGTGCTAAGTCACTTTGTTTGTTTCTAGGAGCCAGGATTAAAGATTTTGAAAATTCTGCAAATAAATGCTTGTCAACATCAACATATTCATATTCACTATTAGAAGCATTAGGAGTTGTATTTCCACCATGAATAACATTTTCACCAATTTCATCATCAATATTTATAAAAAGAGGAGCTCTAATATGAATAGAAGTAAAACCATCATATTTTTTTTGCAACTTATGATTTGGAGATTTAGGTTCAACATCTTGCTTAGGAGAAAATGGAATCATGTCAATTGGTGTTTTCAGAGATTGAATAGTTTGGAAATAGCTTCATGAGCTCTAGCATGACATTTTTGTCGGCATTCTCTCGCCCACCAATTCTATCTAGTTTTAGCGGAGGGATGAGAAGACTAAGGTATATTTGTTGAAGTAGGAATGTTCTCATCTTTGGTAGTTGGATGTTTAGGTTGAGGTCTTTTAGGTTGGACAAGAGGAGATGTAGTTCTCTTATCTCTATAAGAGGAAGGAGGTGGAATTGCACCATATAAAGGAGGAATGTTTGGGTTACGAAGGAGACCTAGTCCATCTTGAGGAGGAGGTATAGGTCTAACCTTAGGAGGAATAATATTTTTATTCTTATTATTGTTGTTCTTAGGAGAAGGCATAGTCTCATCCATAGGAATGGGTTGGGAATCTTCCTTAGGAGGAAGATTAGTTCTATCTGTTAGGGGAAGAACTTCATCTTCAAGAATGATGGGAATATCAAGTCTTAGAGCTCTAGGTTGGCTTAAGGATAAAATCATATCTTTATTCCATGTTTGATAAGATTGAAAGAGGGCATTGCTTCTTGGTGGAAGAGATTGCAATTGTTTTGGCCAAAAGTAATCGACAGGAACACCTGGGCTTATTTTGGTTGGTAGAAATAAGCTATGGTTAATAGTTATGATTTCTCCATTTTGGGGAAATTTCAAACACTTATGGATTGGAGAAGCAATAGCCTTCATGGAAGATAGCCAAGGGTTGCCTAACTTCACATGGAATTGTTCAGATGAAGGAATGATAACAAAGCTGACATCTATAGATTTAGTATGAACCTCAATAGGAAGTGTGATAGAACCAATAGTAGGACAAGAAAATCCATCAAATAACTTAACAACCACATTAGTATCATCATAGATCAGTTGATGTAAATATAAATTATAAAGATATTCTTTAGTGATGACATTAACCATGCAAGAGGGATCAATAAGCACACCATGACAAGGTTTGCCTTGGATATTTACAACTATGTATAAAGGGCCATCAGGTACCCTAATGGTCTCACTAGGATCAAATGTGATACATGGGTCCTTATGTGTTTCTTGTTTCTCTACCAAATTAACCACATGTGGAGCTGTTAAAGTGAAATAAGTGGGAGAGAAAGAGGTGTGTTCAATCTCAATCACATTAGAGGTTCCAGAGGGCATAGGATCAATGAAAATCTTAAGATTTTGATTAGGAGGAGCTACCGATTTGTTTCCTTTATCATTCACACCTACCATAGATACAGTATTATTATCAATCAAATCTCGAATCTTACACTTTAATGCAAAACATTTTTTCAGTATCATGACCAGGTTGACGATGAAATTGACAAAAAGAATTATTATCAAATTTAGGTGAAGTTGCTTTAGAAGGATCATCTAGTTTTACTGGAGGAAGTTTGATAACATTTCTTTGTAATAACTGAGACATGATGCTATACAAAGATTCATTTAAATTAATAAATTCCTTCTCTCTTTTGAAAATTTAGAAATAGGAGGCACACCTGTTGTAGCATTCACATTGTTGTTGTTGATGGTGTCATTGAATTTCATGAAACCTTTGTTTGGTTTGAACTTCACAAATGGTTGTTGAGCACTCTCACCCTTATCACTCGGAGCCATAGGATTAGATTTCTCCATTTGACTCACAGTCAGTTGATAATTGTGAATTATTGCACACAACTGCAGAAAGGAAGTAAACCCAGGCAAGAGAAGTTTTTCCCTAATATATTTTTGTAAATTAAAAATGAAAATTATTTGAATATCATTATCAAGCATTGGAAAAGAGATTTGAGAACACAAATGCTTGTATCTACCAATGAAATCAACCAATTTTTCTTTAACACCTTGTTTACAATTCATTAAATTAGTCAAAGTGATTTTATGACCTATGTTGTTTTGAAATTGTTGAATAAAATCATTTGATAATTGTTGAAAAAAAGTAATAGAATAATGAGGCAAAGAGAAATACAATTGCAAAGCCTTTTCTCTTAATGTTCTAGTAAATAATTTGGCAAGCAATCTTTGATCATGAGCAAAGTCAGTACACAAAGTTTGGAATGTTTTGACATGTGTTAAAGGATCACCTTTTTCATTATAGAGTTCCAATTAAGGGGCTTCAACATGTTTAGGAGGAACAAATCTAACAATATCAAGAGAAAGTGGGCATGTAACATCAAATGTGGGCACACTAAACTTGGATTGACTCATAGAAGCGATTTGTTGTTGCAAGGAAGACATTGTTTGAGCAAGGTTATTAATGGTTGCTTCAGTTGAAGAATTTATGTTAGACATGTTTGATTGAGAAGGTGGTGTGATGTTATTGAAGGAAGGCATTGATTGAGAATAAGGTCGTAGGACACTATGATAATTAGGTTGTTGGCATTTTTGATGTTTATGTTGTGATTGTCATTGACGGACACACACTTGTATTGAGATCCCCTTTAAATGTATGAGCTAGAGCTCAACCGGTATTTATTCCAACCGGCATGTTGTATTCTAGTCTTTAGACTAATGATTTTGCAGAATGTGTTTCCCAGTCTGAAGCGGCATAGTGACCCAAAGCAGTTCGTAGATCTCAACCGGTACAAGGGAGCAAAGCGGCATAACACATTCTTACCAGTCTTCATTTTTGCCAAACCAGCAACTGGTATTTTGTATGAATTGGTAATACTCTGTGATGAGTTACCAACTGACATTTTGTGATGAGTTACCAACCCACCGATTGATTGATGGTGCCGACACACTGACGATGCTTTTTGTGTCGTGTTACTGAGTATGTCTAGATTCATTGAACCTAGGAAATTGTAATGTAATCCTATTGGATTGACATGAAATCAGATTCCTTTAAAAGGACATCATGTCTAGGGTTTTGAGTTGTTGTAACTGTTGCTAAAAAGGTTTATGTTATGGCTAGGGTTTAAGGTGGTAGTTGAGTTGTTGTAAGAGCGATCTTATCTGAGAAGATAGAGTTGTAAATAGAAAGAGATAAAGAAGACTAAAGTAATGCTGGAATGCATTAGCAGTGAGCTATACTAGATCTAACCAAGTAGTCTGTGCTATAAGATAGATCAAGCACTTGTTGATTACTCACATCTTTGACAAGTCTGTAGCCCTTAACCGGGTAGGCCTCAAAGCCTTTGTAAAATCCTCTATCAAGGTGGTTCACTGTTGTGAATCTAAAATCCTCTAACAAGGTAGTCTTTAATCGGACTTCTCTCCTAACAGGATCTGTTCTAGTGAAGAACATTGTAAGACCTTAACCGGTCTGACCTTAACCACTCTAGTTTCTATTCTGCAGATAGTGACTTGTGAGTTCCATCTCATTGCTGTTTTTCCTAGTTGGGTTTCCACATCAAATATCTTGTGTTATGGTTGTATTGCTTTTGTGGGTGAATGCTTTATTTGCATTTTGGTTTGCATGTGTGATAACCATTCTATCTGTTAGACTATTTTACCGGTTTATATTCAGACTGTGTAAGTGTTTAAGTACAAAGATTTTTGGCATACTAATTCACCCCCCCTCTTAGTATTCATCAATTGGTATCAGAGCCTACCTTTCTATAAGTTTAACCACTTGGAAAGAGATATGGGGGAATACACTTTGAGGGAACTTACTCAATGACTCACTAAGTTTGAGCAAGCCTATGATGATCCTATGGTCAAATACAAGGCATCTCAAGCAAAAAGGAGAGAACATGCAGAAAAGCTGATGGAGCTATCTGAAAGTAGTTCTGAAGATGAAGCTAATATGGAAGCCATGATTGCAGAAGTGAATAAGATGAATGATTCAAACTCCAATCTGAGAAAGGAGTTGGAAGGACTGACTATCCGGTTTAGTCAAGAGCTTGAAAACCATAGGAAAGCTGAAGATCAGGTAAAGGACAAAGATCATGAGATCTCCAAGTTGAAACAAGAGATTAGTGCACTGACTGCTCGCCTTCATGAGAGCAGGATGGAAAAGGAAGACATGCAAGGTGAACTGAACATAGCCATCTCTGAAAATGCAAGTCTAATGGAGACAAATACTACTATTTCCAAAGAACTCTCTGAGTCAAAGGAAATACTTGCTAAGTTTGGCAAAAGTACTGTCAAGCTAGAGCAAAAGCTTGAGTCATCTAGACCAGTAAAGAATACCATTGGTCTTGGTTTCTCTGGACATGAGGAAGGAGAATCCTCAGGAACAACGCTGAAGCATTAAAGAAGCAACCAACACTCAAAGGAAAAGGTAAGCAAAAATTCAAACCTGTTTGCTTTAACTATCTTAAAGAAGGACACACTGCCAATGTATGTAGGAGCAAAGCCTACAATAATTTTCCATATTTTATCAACAATGTACCTAGATCCAATAAGTTCAATGGTCATTGTTATGCATGCAACAAGTTTGGGCATAGAGCATCTAAATGCAGGTCTGTCATGAACAGTACTAGAAGATATCCTTAGAGGACCCAAGGAGCTGGTCCGAAATCTTTTGTAAACTGGAACCCTAACCGGTTCAATGCCTACAATTAACAGTCAAGCAACAATGGTTATCAACCGGCAACCGAATGGAGAGAAAATTATTGGATTTGTCATGGACATGGACACACTGTGGCTACATGTAGAAGGAAGAATGGAAATATGAACAATGGACCTTGGAGAGCACCTGGTTTGGTTTGCTATCACTGCAACAAACCGGGTCACCTTGCAAGTTTCTGCAGAAGTAGAAAGAGTATATCTAATGATATACCGGTCACTCAGAAAGGAGAATTTGATGTTGAAAAAGTTCAAGTGGACATGAACAAAACCTGGAGGAAGAAACCAACAATGCTGGAAGAGGAACCGGTTTCTGCACCTAGTGTGGAAATATTAGAACCGGTAAACTAAGCTTCAAAGAGGCTTAGGGGGAGCAAACAGTGAAATGGTTATGAACCCTCGATTACACCGGTAAAAGACCTTAACTGGTACGTGATACCTGTCGCTTGGCAGAAGACCAGAAATGGTAAAGGAGGCAAATTAGGGTTTTTTCCCTAATAGAGGAGAATTAATGGCGGTAGGTGAGACACATGTATAAAAGCATATTTCAAATCATTTCTCACTATTTGTTTTCGAGTGAAGAAAAGTTTTCAAGTGCAGAGCGAAGAAAAGGCGATTTGAGCTAAGATTTCAAGAAATTGATAAAACTTGAAGGAGATTCAAATCCAGTTTGCAAGAGGTCGTGGAGAACACAAAGCGGTGATTTGGCAACTGATGGAGATTGGAGTGAAGCAGAATTAGGAAGCCCTAAATTCACATTGTAAAGGTATTTTTTGTGTTCTTGAAAATACTCAACAATGGCTTCAGCATCTCATACCAGTTCCAGTACATCCATTGAGTTGGAAAGTTTTATTTAGAGGAAGTCCAAAAATAATGCCTTATCACAAGTTTCGGCTGGAGTCATAGTTGAAGAAGGAATTTCTGATTATATTGATTGCAAAATAGAAGACCTAGGGTCTTTAGCTATTCACACCCAGTTAGGTTTATTTTGTGGCAAGGACAAAAAGATCAAACCGGAGTTTAGTATCTTAGAGAAGAAGAAAATCCATAATGCAGTATACTTTCTAGAAGATTTTATGGAGGATCACATCAGGATCATTTTGAGCAGAGTCCACGATGACAAGATGTATCTGGAGAGAACGCATGATATCACGCCTCAGGCAATTCATGCAGTCACTAGTTTTTGCAACATAGGGGAAGTGCCAGCCCTAAGAACGGTAAGCAAAACCGAAATGGCCAAGCCCACTGGTTCAACAAGTGACTCACGGGGTATGACAGTTAATCCTATCAAAGATAATCTAGTGAAATACGTCTGCATGGTGATACGCTACATAACATTTTCAGCCAGCAAGATTAATTCTGTATATGCTACAGCGGTAAATGCTGCTTACCGGATGATTAAGGAGGATGCATCTTTTGACTTATGCACCGGTATGCAGAGGCAACTCCTATTGAATCTAAAGGTGATCAAACATGACAATGCACTAAGGTTTAAGTTTGGACAACTACTGATAGGGTTGTTCTTCTATTTCCAAGGGTACTTTCCTAGAGTAGGAGATATCCAGTGGTCTCCTGACCAACCGGTAACCAAGCAAATCAAGGAAAGTATACAAGCCATTGGAGCCGGTTACCTTGAAGTACTGAACAAATATTTTGATGAGTTCAGAAGAAAGATGAGTCAAAGGGTAAGGATATCAAGTGATATAGTTAAGAAATATGAAGATAACACCTGTTTCACCATTTAGGTGGACAAATGCTTAATGGAAGCTATTGAGCCCAGAATGGAGGAAGTGGAGCCAATGGGCTATGAAGTTATGTATGATATGCTAGAAGGGTATGCCTCAAACCTTATTGCCTCACCTCTTGATCCAAAGGCTAAAAGGACCAGAACCTACTTGGAGAGGATTGCATCGGCTGAAGAACCATCGATTAAGAAAGGAAAAGAACCGACAGCAAAGAAAGCCAAAGCAGTGCCTACAACATCGACACCAGCTACCACTGCAACTCCAAGAGTGACCAAGTGGTCACCGACAAAGAAGAAACCTGAGGAGACATCGAAAAAAGTCTTTGGAAGAAAAAGGAAGACAAAGACAAATGAACCAGACTCTGAAGAGATCGAGTTTGATGAAAAGCCAAAGAAGGCCAAACAGACAAAGAAAATGAAGAAGAATGAACCGGCAGCATCCGCACCAGTAAATATTGACATCTCCTCATACAAGCCTTTGACACATTTTCAAAAGATAGTTAAGAATATTAGGAAAAAATTACTTCATGATTTAGTAGATTATTATGATGATTTTAGTGATGAGGAAAAGGAAGAAGTATTACACGAAATCATCATTTATCTATGTAAAAATGATCGGTTGCCATCAGAGATTAAATCTCAGACACCGGATTCTCTATTTAAAGCATTAGATAATAAATGGCGCATTGCCATTGAAAAAGAAGAGGAGATTAGGGAGAAAGTCTTTACATAGTACTTTCCCGACCTCTCAAATTCAGAATTATTTGATGTCCTGGATCAAAATAAAGGTCTCTTCTTCACAAGGAGAAGAAGACTCTAGTTGTTGGAGGGGAGAATTGATGATGTTGAAAAAGATACTCATCAGCATATGGATTATGCTATCAACTCTCACAAAACAAAAATGGCCAACCTCCGAGCGGAAAAAGAATCGGCTATATCCAAACCGGATGAAGTTTTTGATGAGGAAGGAAACCTGGTTGAAGAACCAATTGACACTATTGATGTCGATGCTCTGGATGTAGAAGATATCACTTAGGACATACCTTCTGAGGGAACAGATCAGTGGCAACAAGCCAAATAGGGTGGTGAGCAAGCTAAGGACACACAGGAAGCAGCTCGAGAATAGGAAGAGAAGAAGAAGAGGGATGAAGATGAGAAAAAGAGAAAAGAGGAAGAGAAGAGAAAAGAGGAAAAGGAGAAACGAAAAGATGAAGAGGAGAAGAAGCAAGAAGAGGAAAGGAAGAAGAAAGAAGAAGAGGATAAGGAAGAGAAGAGGAAGAAAGAAGAGGAAGAGAAGAGGAAGAAAGAAGAGGAAGAAAAGAGGAAGAAGGAAGAGGAAGAAAATAAGAAGAAGGAAGAGGAAGAGAAGAAAAAAATGGAAGAGGAAGAAAAGAAGAAGAAGGAAGAAAAAGAGAAAGAAGAGGAGAAGGGGAAAGAAGAAGACAGGAAAAAGAAAGAAGAGCAAGACAAGGAACAAAAGAAAGAAGCAGAGAAAAGGAAGAAGGCAGAAGTAGACAAGGAAGAAAAAGCAATGGAGAGCACTCAGATGGAGACTCCGAAGGCAACCGAGAGTCAAGCCAAACCGGCTGATATCTCCAGTCCTATCGATCTCCAATCTGCAAGTGATTCAAAGCTTATGCAAAGCATCAAGGTTGCTCAAGAGCACCTTGAGATCATTCATAGGAAAAAGGAACAGGACATAATTCAGGTGGCTGTAGACACCCTTACCGGTTTAATCCCTGGTACCAATCTTCCTGACATTGAATCATCACTAGCATAGCTCAAACTACTATGTACTATAGTGGATGATTAGGTGCAGAGCCTGGAAGAAGCAGCTAAGGCAAATGTCAAGAAAGAGCACCAAAAGGCTCTTAACATTGCTTTGGTGAAAAAAGCTTCGGTCTGAACTACTGAAAGACCAAAAGGACATAAGGAATGCTTTGGATGAGGGAAACTTGCTACTAAGCAAAATCTGTCAACCTCATCTGTTCTGCGATGATGTGCTAGCCAAGAAGCAAAAGATTCAAACAGACTTATAGTCCTACTTGGGCACATTTAAGACACCTTATGATTCCTTTGCAACATATGGGCAAACCGTTCACCAGTTCTAGATCCAGTTAGCCAAAATAGAGCAAGAGATTAGTACACGATCTAAAGATTTGCAGGAGCTACAACTGGTTTTACTTCCACATCTGCAAATTCTTCAGAAGTGTTATTTGAACTTGGATGCCTTGATAGTCACGCAGGAGCTAAGCATAATTGATACCATGGAGGAACAGGTATACCAGATGCAAACAAAAAAAGAAGTGGCCACCTCCTTACTTGAGTCCTGGTCTCTATCCATGAAACAATTTTTGCAAGACTATAAATCAATTTTTGACAAATATTATTCATTGTTGTCATAAGCTTTTTTTAATATATCAAATGGAAATAGGGTTGTTCAGCGGTACTTTGTCATTGTTGGCAAAGGGGGAGAAGTATCTATTTTTGGTTTTAAAATTTTGATCTTCTGATACAAGGGGAGAAGTACTTTATCTATTTTGAAGACAAATAGGGAGATGTATCTATTTTTGAAATTTTGATATATGCTATATGCTCTGATGTCTCAATGATTATGCTCTGTATACAAAATTGCTATACATTGTGTTGATTAAGGGATAGTGTATATGCTTAGGGGGAGCAATTTTGTTAATGGCAAGTTTTTGTTGTAAAACACTTAGATGTCAAAATTTTATTTTCCTAAGTGTTGCCATCAATGCCAAACGGGGAGGTTGTTGGCATTTTTGATGTTTATGTTGTGATTGTCATTGATGGACACACACTTGTATTGAGATCCCCTTTATATGTATGAGCTAGAGCTCAACCGGTATTTATTCCAACCGACATGTTGTATTCTAGTCTTTAGACTAATGATTTTGCAGAATGTGTTTCCCAATTTGAAGCGGCATAATGACCCCAAGCGGTTCGTAGATCTCAACTGGTACAAGGGAGAAAAGTGGCATAACACATTCTTACTAGTCTTCATTTTTGCCAAACCAGCAACTGGTATTTTGTATGAACCGGTAATACTCTGTGATGAGTTACCAACCCACTGATTGATTGATGGTGCCGACACACTGACGGTGCTTTTTGTGTCATGTTACTGAGTATGTCTAGATTCATTGAACCTAGGAAATTGTAATGTAATCCTATTGGACTGACATGAAATAAGATTCCTTTAAAAGGACATCATGTCTAGGGTTTTGAGTTGTTGTAACTGTCGCTGAAAAGGTTTATGTTGTGGCTAGGGTTTAAGGCGGTAGTTGAGTTGTTGTAAGAGTGATCTTATCTGAGAAGATCGAGTTGTAAACAAAAAGAGATAAAGAAGACTGAAGTAATGCTGGAATGCATTAGCAGTGAGCTATACTGGATCTAACCAAGCAGTCTGTGCTATAAGATAGATCAAACACTTGTTGATTACTCACATCTTTGACATGTCTGTAGCCCTTAACCGGGTAGGCCACAAAGCCTTTGTAAAATCCTCTAACAAGGTGGTTCACTGCTGTGAATCTAAAATCCTCTAACAAGGTAGTCTTTAATCAGACTTATCTCCTAACAGAGATTGAGATTCCTAACAGGATTTGTTCTGGTGAAGTATATTGTAAGACCTTAACCGGTTTGGTTTCTATTCTGCAGATAGTGACTTGTGAGTTCCATCTCACCATGGTTTTTCCCAGTTGGGTTTCCATGTCAAATATCTTGTGTTATGGTTTTATTGCTTTTGTGGGTGAATGCTTTATTCACATTTTGGTTTGCATGTGTGATAATCGTTCTGTTTGTTAGACTATTTTACCGATTTATATTCAGACTGTGTAAGTGTTTAAGTACAGAGATTTTGTAAGGAAGTTAAGTAGCGGAAACAACTTCCTACACTAACCTTGAGAGGAGGGTAATGCAAAACTTTTTCAGATCATTACAACAGTTACAGAAAATAGAAATAGATATAATAACAATCATACCACAACACAGTGATTTACGTGGGGAAAACCCTTTCGGGAGAAAAACCCCACCCTCCAAAAGCAGCTCAATATTTTATTCAGCAATCAAAAATAGATTACAACATACTTGCAGAGCAAGCTCTTCGCAGGAGTACCACTAATCAGAGATTCAGAGGCAACTCAATAGCCATAAGACTCTTACACACAACCTCTATCTCACACACCTCATAAATAGGAGATACAATACAGGAAACCGTCAAACAGTATTACAAAACCATGGGCTAAAACCACCCAATAAGGTGTAGCCGACCTTATCTCCCTTCTAGATGCCCTATGACATGTTAAAGCACACATCAACATGTGTCGCTCCCTTTTACATCTCATTTATGTATCCGATACAGATTATTTTTCCTATTTCAGGAGTACAAACTTCCGGAGGCCATAACTTGAGAACCGGGTGTCCGATTGACGAACCGTTTGAAGCGCCGGAAAGCTCGCGAAGTGCTCTATCACCTCGTAACCCGCTTCACCAGTTACGACCACTTTTCAGGGTGTTTTGGAGCCTCTAAAGTCCCCAAAATTAAGTTTAAATATTTTATTGCACCCCTCCAAGACAAAAACATTAATATCTTCAAAACTAGCTGTGACCTTGTGACGCAACTTTACTGGAATGCTTATCTAACCAACCAGAAGCTTCAGGGAGAGTTTCGCACCATTTCGTGCTCAAATAAAAAATTACTATAAATAGTAACCTCGCATAAATGCAAGGTTGAGACACCATTTTTCCCAACAGATTTTTGGCATACTAATTCACCCCCCCCTCTTAGTATTCATCATAGGCATAGGTGATGATTGAGTAGGGAATGGGATACTAAAAGGAGTAAAATGATTGAATAAATTTCTCCCTTGTGTCACATTGATTGGTTGAGAGACAATAGGAATACTCATTAAAGGCATAGATAAAGATGGAGGATTGACTGAAGAAGAGGGTTTGCCCGCATGACTGATGGTTGTAGGTATGACATTTTGAGTTGAAGTAGCCATGATGTTTGAAGTGAAAGTAGGAATACTAGCCATATAAGTGGTCAAAGGAATAGAATTATTGATTTGTGTAGGAGGTTGTGAATAACCTAGGTTCTGAACACAACTCTTCATATGCATAATATTAGAATCAACAATGTCAGCAATACCATGCAATATATCAATTCCATTCTTATCACTTTGAATCATGCACTTTAGGCCTTTAGTTAATGGAAGAGCTTCACTATTAGGATATTCTTGGGACATCCATTGTTGGAAAATATCAAATTGATTGTCCAATTTTGAAAGTTGATCTATAGAAACTCTAGTCAAAACTTCTTCTTCATCATGAGAATCATCAATTGGGTAGGTAGAGATATTATTAGGATGGGAATAATTAGAAATATCCTCATTGTAGAAGTCACCCAAATTAGGCTCCATCTCTTTGGAAATTAAACCTTGGGAAGCCTTAATTATAATGCTTAGTCTAATGAGGATAGTATAGGTAGGACTAATAGTTGTAAAACTAATGCTCTAGAGGGAAAATTTGAAATTTGAATTTTGGGAACAAAGTTTGCAAAATTGAATAATGCAAAATTCAACTTGAACTTTGTGGAAAGAAGAAATTATACTGATGCACGCTAAAAGGGGCTCAAGGTACAAGAGACACAGTTCAAATGTTAGTAGATTAGTCACAACTAAAACCAAAGACAAATGAACCTAAAAAACTTAACATGCACATCAAGAGATATAAACACACAATAAGAAGCCTACATAAATGAAAAAGGGAAAGAAAACCCCCAAAGATGCTCCTCAAAATGCTCATAGATATTCTTCCCTTGTTCCTCCCCTCTCGAAGTCCCACATGAGTGTAGCTCTCATCTTTTTGCACTATTCATGGATGCCATATGAAGATTCAAGATGGTTGTGAAAATGAAAACAAATACTTATGCAAGTGTGAATGATTTACTATGAGAAAGCACCTAATTAGTCTATGTAAATATTAGTATAATAACAATGAAAAATGCTTCTTAATGCTCTCTAAAATGACTATAAGTTTGATGCACACAAGTCTTCTGATGCTGAAAATGAAGAATAAGAGCTCTATTTATAGGGGAAATAGGGTAATGGATGGTCAAGATTGAGTAATCTTAACAAGGGCCATGATTGATGGGTTTGTGATCCATGTGATGGCTTTCAACCCAATCCCATGATGACAAATGTCAACATGAGATGGCTTGAGAGGAGAGAGAAGAAGAATTAAATGCTTGAGATGACATGAAGGTTACCTTGGGAGGGTTTGGTTAAGCTTGAGTTAGTGAATAAAGCTTTTATCCAATGAATAATGCCTTTATCCAATGGATAAATTCTTGTGCAAGAGTTAGTGGGGATAACCATGGTCAAAGCAATGAATGCTTGAAAAGACCCATGAGTTAAATGAAGGTTGAGTTAGAGAAAAAATCTCTAACCATGTGGGTGAGTTGAGTTTAACCATGAATGGTTATGTAAGAGCCATAAATGGTTTAGAAGACTTTGGGGGTTAACTTGTTAAAGGATAAAAAACCTTTAATCCATTTCAAAGACTTTGGAGGCTTTGAGAAGTGACTTCTCTTTGCTTAGGAATGTGACAATAATTAGGAAGGGGGATTAGGCTAATTTGGAATGGATTAGAAGAATCTAGAAGGGGTTTAGGATGCAAGTGGGTTTGGTGGGTGAGAGAAAATATGATTTTATTTAGAAATAAAATCTATTTATTGGTGCAACTTGCATTTGTAGGAGAATGCAAGTGGGGGGGGGAGGAGTTTAGAGATTTTAAATAAATATTTATTTATTTATTTAAATGAAGAAAGGGGTTAAATTAAACAAATATGCTTTATTCATTTAATTAATTGTTAGGTATGGTTTAATGAATTAATTTAAATAAATTGAATAATTTATTTAATTAATAGGAGAAGAGGTTCAAGATGAATTAATTAAATATCAATTTAATTAACTGTTGATTGATGGTTTAAATAATCAAATAAATACTAAATATCCATTTAATTAAGTGGACAAATTTATGTGTCTACATGTGCCCATCTTTGAGATGGTGCAGTTTATTGTGTCGTTTTGAAGAAAGAAAGATAGGTATGAGAAAATTTTTCGAGAAATGTTAGTTTAATGGGTGGTATACCCCCTCAAGAGATGGGCCGATTTTTTTTGAAAAATCGAGCGATTTCTCAAAAAAGAGAAAGAAGTTGGGGGGGAGGTAGAATAGAAGAAATTAGAAATAATGGTGAAAGAATGGGAGAAAACAAAGTGACTACGGAGAAATGAGAGGCTTTCAAAGTTCACAGGGACCACGATGGTGAGTGGGGTGAAGTTGGGTTAGGGTTGGGGTGGGGTATATTTGGAGGGGAAGGGGTAAAACTGTCTCATTTGCACCTATCTCCCTGATAGTTTGGAGCTCTGAGAGTGACCTTGGGCGAAGGAGTGAGGAACAATCATCATGGTCGTGCCTATAGCAGATCATCGACTAGAGAGGATCTACCGATACTAGTGGTCAGAGGACTACGGACCAACAGTACACAAATGCTGAATTTTGCTTTTGATGCATTTTTATCATGTGTTTTCAAGTGTCAAAGTCTAAGGAAGACAATAGCGCTAAACCTGTGTTTGAATGCTTTTGTCGCCTAAAGTAGCGCCATGGTGCCACAATGGTGCTTTTGCATAGTCGTTTTAGCACTTTTGTTAGTTTAGCGCTTTGGTATCATAGTTATAGCGGTGTTGTAGTTTAGCATGTTTGTGTAGTTGTTGTGGCACTTTTGATTTAAAGTAGCACAATGGTATAAATTTTGTAGCGCTATTGTTGTTATAGCGCGTTTGTATCATAGTAATAGCGCTATTGTGAGCAGAGTGGCACAATTGTGAAAAAATGTCCGTGTGAGATAAAATATCACTTGATGTCTATTTTGATTGATTGATTGGTTGTTTTGGTGAATCATAGTAGCCCCGTTGAGACTAGGTCATTGTGATAAATGCCTGTTGTAGTCTAGGATTTCCTTAATCAATTACCTGTTGAGACCTGAAGATACTTGATTTAAAAAGTATCTATTGATAGTCTAGGTTGGAACTTTAGAGAGTTTGTAGCAAAACAACTGATATTTGTTGGTATGTGTAGGAGGA
This sequence comes from Cryptomeria japonica, assembly GCF_030272615.1. Lineage (NCBI taxonomy): Eukaryota > Viridiplantae > Streptophyta > Pinopsida > Cupressales > Cupressaceae > Cryptomeria > Cryptomeria japonica. The sequence goes on along the minus strand of NC_081414.1, from coordinate 220,038,325 downwards.
TCTTCTCATTTTATAGATGCGGGAGTGACATCCTACGATACAACAGTTGTGTGAGCAGTTGTCTAAGGTCGAGATCGATTGTGTATGTGTAGCCAGTTTATATGATATGATGTCCCTACCCGTGTTTTGGACGAGTCACAGATTACTGACAATGTTGGACAAGTGATGGCACAACGAGACATGCTTCTTTCATTTGGTGATGGGAGAGATGATTGTGATACTAGAGGATGTTTGGAGGATATTTCATATCCTGATTAGAGGGGAGCTTGTGACATATGATTGTCAGCTGGGGATGGCAGTCGTACAAAGGATATTTTACAAGGACATATATATTGAGGATGGCTTTGTGGCATGGGAGGATATAGCAACGCTCTATGAGTCCCTACCATAAATACTAGTAGGTATTGTTGGTGGTTTGCTTTGTCCTAATCGACGTTCACATGGATTGGCCATTGGTTGGGGCTAGGTGATAGAGAAGATGGTGACAGAGGGGACCCGCTATGCATGGGGGCCATGTGTGTTGGTGCACCTCTACAAGGATTTGCACGAGGTAGTGTACCGAGAGAGTAGATCACTAGGTGTAGGGATCACTTTGCTACATATTTGGGCTTGGGAGCACTTGTCAGTCACACAACCAGTATGTTTGAGGTTTAGGGTGATAGATCAACCCTATGTTTTTATGTATGGAGGTTTGATGACCCAGCCCCATTTGGGGAAGTTGGAGTTTTGGCGGTGGGCATTAGATGACTTAGATATGGTCATATGGAGGCCTTACACTGATTGTGTGGATTGGGAGGATGATGGAGAGGCCTTACTGTATGTATATGTGACTCATTTTTTTATTGGTCGCACATGCTATGTTGTGGAGAGACAGTTTCTAAGGAGAGTGATGAGACAGTTTAGGTGGAGGTAAAGTATGCCGAGGGGTTCGAGGGAGTATGCATGGGTAGTGCGGGAGAGATGGCAGTGGGGGCTGGTTTTGTCCTATTATCAAGCCCTTGCAGAGTTCTAGACATTACAGGCAAGACCATGGCAGATGAGGCTAGAGGTTTTATATGTGGGGGTGATAGAGGAGTATACATAGTATCGCGCCGCTCATCTGATTTTGCAGATTTCAGATCCTATAGATCCCATACCACCATTTGAGGATGACAGAGCACCACGACATAGAATGATATTAGGCAGGAGTGCAGAGGTGTTGGAGGAGGAGGAGGAGGTGGAGCAGGTGGGGGAGGTTTTGGAGGATTAGGAGGAGGTGGAGGTGGCGAGGGAGGTGGATTTGGGGGTGGAGGTGGATTTGGAGGTGGAGGTGGTGGAGGAGGATGGTTACAGAGGAGAGGCAGAGGTGGGAAACCTTTGTGACTATCACAGAGTCCGTTGATACAAGGAGAAACAAGAGTAGGAGGGAGAGATGTCGGTGGGGAAGAGCGTGGTGGTGAGGCGATGGAGATGGGACAGGGAGCCGTAGGTGGTGGAGAGGAGCCTATGGAGATGGGACATGGAGCCGTAGGTGGTGGAGAGGGAGACCTATGAGATTTTATGATATTATGGTTGTAGAATGACCTGACAGCAGCCGAGGCATATCTGGAGGACAAAGATGCATTGATTGTAGCCAGGGATGTCCAACTTTTTGCATGGGAGGCTGATTTGACTGTAGTTGTGGGAAAAAGAGATGATCTGGTGGATAGAGTGAGGGAGCTATAGGATAGAGTTCGATATTTGGAGGGAGTATAGGGACAAGGTCCAACTGGGGAGGTGCTGAGGGAGATGCGGTGGGTAGGGGCAGAGATTGACTACTGGCGAGGATTATATGAGTAGGTTGTGCCGATTAGTCAGCGAGCGATGAGCTAATCCCAGATGTGGCGAGCAAGATCAGAGTGGTCACAGAGTGTTCAGAGTAGCGGTGGTGTGATGGGTCCTCCTTGATGAGATGGTGAGGGTGGTGGGGGAGCAACATCTAGCTAGAGTTTCATTTGAGGTGTTTCTATGCATTGCTACATTGTTACTAGACTAATACTTGGATGGCTCTTGGTAGCTGATATTTTTAGACATCATTGTACTCTGATATATGTATTCTTGTTGATGCGATATATGATGAGATCTCATTTTTGTGGTGATGATATGATATGTATCCATGTGATGATATGTGCACTTTATGTAGGATGATGATATGAGTTATGCTTAGATACATGATATGGAGATGCTTTACTTTCTATATATACATGTTGATGATATGATTTCTATATGTATGATATGGATGATTTGCTAACACATGGATGCAGGTTAATAGATGGATGATGCTTTTGTAATGATATTAAAGTGATGAAATGATGATGATTTATGTTAAATGATGAGATTTGGATAATGAACAACGATATTTGATAGATAATATTGTACATATTGAAATGATGAGATGATGATATGAGTAAACTATGTATGTTTTTAAGATGAATCTAAATGAATGAAATGTTTATGAAAATGTCATGTATGTTTTTAAATGAATTCACTAAATGGATAGATGAATGTATTTTATGATGGATAAACAAATGCACTTATTGAGGAAAATGAATGCACTTAAATGAGTAAATGAATGCACTTAATAAATAAAATGCAACTAAATGAATGACTGAATGAATGTACTAATGATTTTAAATGAATGCACTAAATGATTTGAATGCACTTAATAAATAAAATGTAACTAAATGAATGACTTAATGAATGTACTCAATGATTTTAAACTAATGCACTTGATGCAACTATTTGATCATGTATGTACTTAATGATTGAAATACAACTAAATGATAATAAATGCTCTTAATGACTAAATGAATGTACCTTAATGACAAAAATGCAACTAAAATGGTAGTGAATGATTGGAATGATTTGAAATGCAACTAAATGATAATGAAAGTATTTAATGAATAAATAAATGTACTTAAATGCATAAAATGAATGCACTTAATGTAGCTAAATGATGGAATGAATGTATTTAATGAATAAATAAATGTACTTAAATGTATAAAATGAATGCACTTAATGCAACTAAATAAATGAAATGATTTGAAATGCATGCCATGAATGCACTAAATGTAACTAAATGATGATGAAATGATTTGAAATGCAAGTAAATGATAATGAATTAATGCACTTAAATGAAGGAATGAATGCAATGATTTAAAATGCATCTAAATGATAATAAATGCACTTAATGCAACTAAATAAATAAAATGATTTAAAATGAAACTAAATGATAATGCCATTCCTACATGATATATGAATGTCAAGTTGGTGAGAAAATGTAGATATGGAATGGAGATGTGAGATTATGTGTTAGAGAACTCCGTCGTGATTGTACCCAAGACAAAGTTTATAGGTTTAGCTTTCTCATAGAAACCTGAATTAATTAATGCAAACAACAAATATGAATAATGAATGAGCAAATGGATGGGTGATATGCAATGGAATGCAATATAAACAGATGAGATGAAATGGTGCTTCATGGTTTATTCATAGTGCTTAATTTTCATCATTGAGCATGGCAGTATCAATCTTGGCCGAGGTATTTGAAACCACGATTGAGCGTTTCACCTGTAAGCAAACATCGCAAACAAGGCAAGTTCCCTCTATTCTGGTTCATGTACAAATGGTCGAGGTATATGTTGCAGTCAGTAAGCCATAGTGATCCATGACTGTATTTTTGCATAGGATCACACAACTTAGTGAAATTCCCACGTACACACCATTAGAATATGCCTCAAAACTTCATTGGAACAATCTGTAGAGAGCAAACAAAGAAAAAGATATTAGGAACCACCTCAGCTACTCTAATCACTTGTGGATATCCTGGAGTAGCATAGGAACTCGATATAAAGAAACAAATAACAAATCGACCAAGTACTTATTAGCCAAACTGAATTTTCTTTTCAAAGAAAATGTTACCATGTCTTGTTTGTGAGGAAGGATGCATCCTTGTGAAGACGGTTGTGTGTAGATGTTTTGATTGGTTGGTTGATTTGATAGATGGTCATTGTTTGAGTAGCTCAAAATGTTATGTTGTGTCTATTTGCGATGTGTATGTAAAAGGAATAATATATTGTGTAATGTTTTTGATTGATTTTGATGTTTTTGGATTTGTTGAATGTCGTAAATGTTTTTGGTATTATCTTTAGGACTTTTTGCAAAAGTTTTTGGTATTATATCAATTTTTTTTTGAATGAGCAACTCAATGTATAAAGGAAGTGGAGAATCCACTTCCATCAGTAGGTTTAAGAATATTTCCACCAGTTAGATATCGCTATGAAAGCATGACGTGGGATACATGAAGTAATAACCCTGATTACAGATCAATAACAAGCCATGGTATAAATGATGGATGAATGGATGTGATTGTAAAAAGTATGAAAGAAAATGGATCCACAGCCTTTACGAATGGCGCCTGTTTGCTAGGTTTTCACCATCGTACTTACCTAAGGCACCATCGGAGTGGTTTTCACCATTTTGATGAATGATTTTTCTTTACTATTTTCTTGTTTTTTTTGTATTTTTGTATTTTGTTTAGGACTATTTTTTGAATGTTTTTAGTATTATTTGATATTGGAGGAGCCTGATGCTATGCACAACTTATGTATGAAACCTTTTGAGATGCATGATGTTGATTGGATCTATTAGTGGTTCTCCTTCTGAAGTGGCTAACTAATATGCCCTAGACTCGAAGACGACATTGATGACATATGGACCCAGCCAATTGGATTCAAATTTTCCCTGGTGTTCTCTATTTGGTTGATTGCGAGGATTCTCCCTAAGAAAAAGATGTTCTACTTCAAATGTGCGAGGTTTTACCCTATGATTATAGCTTCTGCTCATGCACTACTGATAGGCTTTTAGGTGATTGTAGGTAGCTTGTTGTTTTTCATCAAGCAGTTCCAAGTCTTGAAGACGTGAGACTCGGTATTCTTTATCATCTATTATATTGTGCAAGGAGACCTGTAGAGATGGTAATTCAACCTCAATAGGCAAGATGGATTTTGCTCCATAAACCAGTGAGTAGGGGGTTGTGCCTGTAGGGGTTCGAATGCTAGTTCAATATGCCCATAGTGTTGGATTCAAATAAATGTGCCAATCATGACCAACATCATTGACTGTCTTTTTGAGGATCCTTAATATATTCTTATTTGAAGCTTCGGCTTGACCATTGCCTTGTGGGTAATATGGGGTGAAAAAATGGTGTTGGATATGAAACTTCTCACAGAGCTCATAGATGTCTTGAATTTTGAAAGGGAGCCCGTTATCTGTGATGATGGACATGGGTACACCATACTAACAGATGATGTAATTGAGGATGAATGAGGTGATTTGCTTGCCGGTGACTTGGGTGAGTGGAATGACTTCGATCCACTTTGTGAAGTAACTTGTGGCGGTAATGATAAATTTATGACCGCTGGATGAAGATGGATGGATTTTTTCCCACAAGGTCAAGTACCCATTGACAAAAGGGCCATGGTGTTGTGATAGGTTGTAATTCCTATGCTAAGGTATGTATCAGATCTCTGTGTACTTGGCACTTCTTGCACTTTCTAACAAAGTAGTAGGAGTTTTTTCCCATAGAGGGCCAATAGTATCCGGCTCGCATGATTTTCTTTGCTAGTGAACGACCGCTTGAGTGAGCCCCACAAATTCCTTCATGTACCTCTTCCAAGGCTTTTGTTATCTCATATTGTTCCAAACATCAAAGGAGAGTACCATCAAGACTTCGCCTGTATAGGGTTTCGACAATGATGGTGTATCGAGTGGTTTGGTGTATAAAGGTTTTTTGTTGGTTGTTTGATTGGTTAGGGGGAAGTGTGTGATCACGTAGGTAAGTGAAGAACTCATTGCACCATGGAGAGTCAGAACTAGTAAGGAGACATATCATTTCAGATTCAGGGATATCATAAGCAGGGATCCAAAGCTGTTCTACCAAGAACTCATAGCATGTTGAATTTTGTGGAAGATCCAAGAGAGATGCAATTGTAGCCATTGCATCGACAACTCAATTCTGATCTCTTGGTACTTGCTCAAATGTGATAGTTGTAAATGATTCTTTGAAACTATCCACCATCCTTATATATGACATGAGCTTATCATCCTTTGTTTGGTATTTAACAGTGACTTGTTGGATGACTAGCTGGGAATCTCTATATACCTATAGCTCTTTTAGATTCCATTGTGTGGCCAATCTGAGTCCTATGATCAAGGCCTCATATTCTGCTATATTATTTATGCATGGGAAAGTGAGTCTGTAGGACTTCAGGATACTATCACCTTGAGGTGTGATAAAAATAATACTTCCCTTGAGCCATGTTTGGTTTATGAGCCATCAAAATATAGCTTCCAGGGTTGTGTAGCTGTGATCATGAAAATTTCTTCATTTTAAAAGTTGGAAATAAGAGGATGTTCACCTTTGAGTGGTGCATCAGCCAACTGATCTGCAATAACCTATCCCTTGATAGTTTTGCGGTCCACATACTCAATATCGAATTCACTCAGGATCATAACCCATTTGGCCAAGTGACCTATCAATGCTGCCTTGTTGAGTAGGTACTTGAGTGGATCTATCTTGGTAATAAGTTGTACCTTGTGTGTTAACATGTAGTGCCTTAATTTGGTGGCTACCAAGATAACTGCTAGGTAATCTCTCTCAATAGGTGTGTAATTGAGTTCATAGACTACTAGTGTTTGAGAGATGTAGTAGACAACACATTCTTTTCCTTCCGCATTATGTTGTGCCAATAGTACTCCTAATGCCGTGGTTGTAGCTGAAATGTATAACAATAGAGGTTTGCCTGGATCTGGTGGAATCAACAATGGTGTATTCATTAGGTAGTCTTTAAGCATTTGGAATGCTTGCTGGTATTTTGCATCCCATTGAAAGCGGATATTTTTATGTAACATATGGGTGAAGGGATGACATTTATCAGCCAATTGTGCAATGAACCGCCAAATGGATTGTATCTGCCCTTGTAATATCCTCAACTAATTGATATTCTTTGGAGGTGGTATTTACATGATTGCCTTAACTTTCATGGGATCTACCTCAATGCCTTTACTTGAGACGATGTATCCTAAGAGAATCCTAGAATTTACTCCAAAGACACATTTCTTTGGATTGAGACAGACGTGGTATTGTTCTAGTCTGTTGAATATTTTATCCAGTTTTGCAAGATGACCCTCTCTTGTTAATGATTTATCTAGTAAACCATCCACATAATCTTCCATTATTATGTGCATCATAACATGGAAGATGGTAGTCATGGCTCTTTGATATGTTGCCCCTGCATTCTTTAGACCAAATGGCATTACATTCCAAGAGTATGTTCCCCATGGACATGTGAAAGAAGTTTTGTGTTGATCCTCTGGAGCAATTTTAATCTGGTTGTATCCTGAAAATCCATCCATAAGAGAAAGCATTGCATGACCTACTGTTAGATTGACAATCATGTCGATGTTTGGTAATGGAAATTCATCTTTAGGACATGCTTTGTTTAAATCTCTAAAGTTGGTACAGATATGGTTTCCCCCATTAGCTTTACCAACAGGTACAATATTGGAGATCCACTTTGCATAATGAATTGGTCTGATGAAACCAACATCCAAGATCTTTTTAAGTTCAGTTTTGACAAAAATGACAATCTGTGGGTGCATCTTTATGAGCTTTTGTTTGACAGGTTTAGCTTCTTCTACTATAGTTAGGTGATGCATGACCAAATCTGGATCTAAGTCGGGCATGTCTGCATAAGACCATGCAAAGTTGATTTGGCGCTTTTGGAAGAATTCCACAAATTTTGGCTCCTCTTTAGGAGTTAATAGAGATGCCAAATGTATTTTGTGAAGAGTCTCAGGGGTCCCCACATTGAATTCTTTTGTTTCTTCTATTAGGATGGTTGATCTCTCTTGATTCGTATTGAAGGGGAAGATGTCAAACCTTTCATCCTCAGGCGCCTCGAATAGGTTTTCACCTTTGGATACACTCTTTGTTTTTACTCTTTTGGGATCACAAAGTGCCACTGTGTGGTTTTCACTAGAAGATCCATGTTTTATTATAATATTTTTGCAGCTGAAAGGTTTGGCATCTGCCCCAAAGTATGTTACGCTATTAAGTTCAATGGAAAAATCAGTTTTATGATCCCCACTTGGTAGGTTATTCTATAATTCTAGAAAGTCTATGAGTGCCTCATCATTTTAGAAATGGTCAAGGGCGATTTGGCTAGTTCCATTCAATGAGTTCGAGATGAATGATAGGCATTACTTCATCGATTAAGTTAAGTTCATAGGAGGCATCAATGAGGGTTAATATGGAGGCGTGAAGTTCATCGATGGCACTCTCCTTGTCAGATTCAGGCGAAGGATTTGACGTAGGGCTTGTGGAAGTTTCTTCTAGCTCAGGAACCCAAAAGGTTTTAATCCATGCTTCTCCATAAATTGGTATATCCTTACGAGGTGGAGGAGGTGATGTTTCTTCCTCATCTGAAGTATTTAAATGTACTAAATCCCATTCCCACTCATGTGAGTCTATCTCATAATCACTCTCTAGCATTCGATTACTATACCAAGTTGGGATGTCATTTGAATTGAATAGTGCATTAGTTATTGGCTTATGTACTTTTGGAGGTGGGATTGCTCGTGCTGCTGGTGGGGTTGCTGGTGCTGCAGATATAGTCAAGGATTGCGTCCTTGGAGTAATTGGCTGATGCACATATTTGCTGGGTTTTACTTTGAATTGAAGCTTAGGAATAGATTTTCTTTGAAAACCTACTCTATTTTTATCTCTTGGTTTTAACTTAGGTTGTAAGGGCTCTTGTAGTCCTTTCTTGCAAGGTCTCAAAGCACTATGGCCATCATAGCCCATTCTTTGCACTATAGTGAAACCTTTGCCATATTTGTTAGTGGGGAGCTTAGCCTCCAGGCTTTCTTTGTCATTAGGGTCTATGTAGATCCATTCTACAAGGTCTTCATCCATGGTTTCCTCCTCTTGACTTTTACTAGGGGTGAATTGTGCCAAAGTGTAAGTTCTTTTAGCCAATGGTGTTTGAAGTAATCCTTGGGGTTTGCCATGAGTTCTAGGGGATGTGAGTAACCGCCCAACACAAAAGAGTTAGCTAAGATTATATTCATCAGGACCTTCCTCAACCATTTTCATTTTCAATTTCTCCTTCTTTGGTGTAGGGGTTGTTAAGCTGGAAAGAGAGGTTGGATTAACATACAATGGGGAAGGGATAGCTTCTATGTTGTTAAGTATGGTGATGTCTGGCTGATGGTGAATATTATTACAATATGAAAATGGATTAGCATCACCGAGGATTGTAATTTCTACCCCATTATGTGGAAACTTGATACATTGGTTATAGGTAGATGGAACGACTTGCATGGCATGTATCCAAGGTCTTCCTAACAAGAGATTGTATGGAAAATGGAGGTCTAGAACTTGGAAAACTATATGTTTCACCACTGGCCCAACCCTGATAGGTAATATAACACCTCCTCTGGAAGAACGTTCTGCATCATCATATGCTTTGATAGTTATCTTTTTATTGTCATCCACTGATTCTACTACATAACCCAATGCTATGACTAACTGCAAGGTGCATATGTTTAAGCCAACTCCATTGTCAATCAAGACTCGCTTGATTCTATGTTGGTTTACTAATCATTCAATATGGAGGGATGCATTATGGGGTTGTTGGAAGGATGTGTTGTCACTTTCGGTAAAAGTAAGACATGGTGATGACTTAGACTACCAACCATGGCTTGAAACTAATCTGTGTTGATGTTGGCGGGGACGAACACTTCTTGGAGAGCTTGATGCAAGATTGTTTTATGTGAGGGGTATAAGCGTAAAAGCTCTAATATGGAGATGAGGGCTGGCATCTTATCCAATTTCTCTACAAGATTATATTGTTTGGAGAGGGGTGTCATTCCTTGTGGTGCTGCTCGAATAGTAATCTTTCTATGATGCGTAACAACATTGCATTTAGGATTTAGATCTTTTATGGTAAGAGCTGCAACTTGTTCATCTGCATCATAAAGGTGATTCATAGTATAATTGTATGCGGCTTGTGTGTAATTGGTTGTGGTATCTGTGTTTCTCCTTGAGGTGGAAGGGCCCCTTTGATCATGTGATGGAAGTGGATTATTGAACATTAAGTGATCATCATTGGATGTTTTTGGGTCATGTCCCTCAATTTCGATTTCTCCTCTATCGATAAGAACCTGAACAAGATCTTTTAGCCGATGGCAATTTCTTCTTTTATGCCCTCTTCCTTAGTGAAATTCACAATGTTCATGATCTCGCCACCATGGAGGCTTGACTTGAGGCTCATAATTGGATGTTTTTGGTAAGGTCACAAGATTGGAGGATATTAATTAGCATAAGATTATTTCAATAAGTTCCCCTAAGGGTGTATATGTGCATTTTGGCTTGTACTTTTGTTGCTTTTGTTTTGGTTCCTCTTGTTGTGTATTGTGACCTTGATTTTGTGGATTATTGATGGTGTTTTTGTTAGGAGGGGGGTTTTGTCTTGTAAACCTGACCACAGGTTGTGCAATTTTTACTGTTCTTGCATCCACTATCTTGTCATTGACAACATTCTTGTTTTTGTTCCAAAATTTTGGTTTGTCGCTATTATAGTGTGGACGAGGACCATCTTTGTTTTCATTATAAATTTTGATAAGTCCCTTTTTGATGAGGGCTCTTTCAAATTTGAGCCCCTAAGTTATCATTTCTTCAAAGGATTCTGTGCCCTTCATGTCCAAATGAAATTCCATTTCATTATTTAAGTTGGAAATGAATATTTCCACTAATTCTTGCTTAGGTAGATGAAGGGAGCATCTACTAGAAAGTTGTCTCCACCATTGTAGAAAATTTGAGAACAACTCTCTTGGTTTTTGTTTTGTGTTGCACAAATCTGCCATGGTGACGTCACATTCTATGGTGTGTGCATAGTGAGCGATGAATTTTTGGACCAGTTCTTCAAATGTTCTAATACCACCTAGCAGTCATGAAAACCATTGTGTGGTTGTACCTCCCAAACTTTGAGGAAAGAGGCACATCAGATATGTGTCCTCATAGGCCACCTCTAAGCAAGCGAAGTGAAATTCTCACACATGGTCCCTAGGATCTCCTTTGCCTCTATATTTTTCAAATTTGGGTGTTACGAACCCTCATGGAAAAGGCGGCATAAGCATGTTCCTATCAAAAGGATAGGGACAAATATCATTAAGTGAGAATCAATTGGTCTTCACACCATTGTTCAGTTGTTGGGCGAGATTTTCTACTTTTCGCCTCAACATGTCTATTTCTGAAGGAGGAGTAGGAGGTGGAGGATTCCCTTGATGATTAGGCTTATAGAGGAAGTAGTCTCTACCTCCTCCACCATTGTGATGGCTATGTTGCACAAATGTTTTTCATAATTGTGTTGTATCAAAGTTGGAGGGAAGTTTGGCACCCTCTTGAGCGAGTCTCAAGAAATGAGCGTTGGCATTGTTTCTAAGAATTTCATCAAAGAGTCTATTGAATTTTGGATTATGTTGTGCTCTTTCTATATCTTCTGGAGTTGGAGTGCTGGGTTCTTCATCATTAGTGCCTTCTCCAAAGGCCTCATGAAAATTGTTGAGGTTTTCTTCCTCCTCTTCAACTTTTGGTTGTCGATTTCTCATTGATGTTTTTTGAGCCATGTTTTAAAAGTTGATGTTTGTGAAAATGACTGAGGTGGTGATGAAATGTTTGATGGAAGACAATTTTTTGTGAAATGTTTGGTGGAAGATAGATCTCTAATACTGAAGGTTGAATGTCAACAGAGTTCTTTGTGAATTGCTTTTGTGTTTTTTAATAATTTGATGCGATGAGGTATAGCAAGGTTTGAGATGTGTTACAATCCAAGCTACCTAGTAATGAGAGGATGCACTCATAAACTAGTTTTAACCTATCTAGATGTGTAGAAATGCCTCGTAGGATGATTGATCCTAGATGTAGAAACACCCCAAAAGTGATTTGTTGGTTTGTTTAAACAATATCTGAAAGGACTAAGGACAAGACCTCTTTGTGTTTAGAGTTGAGTGAATTTGTGATGTTTGGATGTGAAAGTGGGTAGAATACGTGTTTCAATAAAATTCTTTCGTTATGAAGGGGGTTTCTACTTCTTCCTCTCTTATGGGGTTGATGGTTCCTCTCAAGCTTCGTTGTATGTGATACAAATTTGAGGAAAGAAAGTAGGATTGATCTTTCCCCCTTTGTTCTTGTGATAATCAAAAGCTCTAAACTAAGTGAAATCTCTATTGCTCAAAGGCTCTTTGTCAAATTCGCCTGATTTGCCTTGAAGGTACAAGTGCATATGTTGCAAGAATACTCTATGTGAGAGAAAGAGTTGTCTATTAATATATGAAAATTTCCTTTTGTTGATAAAAGCCTTTGAACCAAATTGTCTCTTCTTCAATTTGGTCTTTTGATGAAGATTCCTTTTTATCAAGATATGAGTGATGGTCATATAAAATGATACTTTGTTTCACTTGTTGAGGTAGATTTGGTTATCAATATTGATGTAGATTTGTTGGATGGATACTTTGTTTCAATTATTTTGAATCCTTTGACAAGAAAACATGAGAAGCACACAAACATATAATCTTGCCCCTTTTCAATAAAGGCACAACAAGTGTGGGTCTAAATCAACCCAATCATGAACTTTTTGACCCTTATAAATGTATTTTATGTTCCCAAAGCCTAAAGTCGACCCAAATTTTTACTGGTATGAAACAAGATGAAGAAAACTCAAACAATTTTTATCCCTAAGGTCATGGCCAGTTACGATATTTTCAGCCCACATCTTGAAATTTCTTCGACTTTGGTACTACATACCTTATGTATCTCACCTTGGAAGGTAAGGATGTGATATACTAAGTCTTGCGTGAGCATAACAAATAGATGATCCCTATGATGGGGGAGTCACCACTTTCATCAAGCTACAAGTAGCCTTTCAGAAAGCCCTATTTCTACTCAAGGAAATATGTATGGTGAGTATCTTGGAAGCAAAACCATCTATGCTCTTGCACTGAACCTTTCACAAATATCCTCAATCAATAGAACAGGTGGGCTTCTAAAATAAGAGGTGTCTAGTAATGTTCGATGTCTTTGGATGTAAGTTCATTCTGCAGTGACTCACTTAAGAGCCTTGTAACTCATGGTGGGGCCCATATGTCCTTTCATCAAGTTACACTATAGGAACTGTTGGATTTTGCCAAGATCAAGAGGTCAATGAAATGTACAAGATAGAGACACAATATAGGACAAGAATAAACTGTATTCTCATCAATAGAAAATGATTCAATAATTGTTCAATAGTTGCATACAATGAATAGAGGCCTACTTATATAGGCAAGGCCATATGGATGTATGAGCACACAAATATGACATGTGGCTCAATAAGAAACAAGGGTAGGTAGGAAATAGGTGTGGGTAGGTAGGATAAATAATATAATATTCCACATGAGGTGGATCACCCAGCGAAGGTGGAATTATCACTCCACAATAAGTGGATATGATAGTGTAATAACAAGATCAACACCATAAGAGGTGGAATTTCTCCTACACACACTATCCCAATGTGGCACAAACACCCAAGTGTCTCATATCCAAACTACTATGAAATGCATTATCCTAAGTAAACTTAAGTAAGTGTAATAATATCCATGATGAATAATTATTTACACCAACACCCCCCCTTAAGTGAAACTTAGGGGAATGCACTTAAGTCTACAATGCAACTAAGCAATGCAAGATGGGTCCCGGCTATTTGGCCATGTTAGGTACCCATGCACAAATGCAAATGCATGCAAACCAATACAATGAAATCTCTCACAAAGTGGGGAAAGAGAGAAAAACCCAATGGGAAAAAACCCTCCCCCCAAAAGAGAGATGAAAGCTATACAAAAAACTCTCAAAGAAGTATGTGAGTAATAAAACCCCATGTGAGGAAAAAGTCCCCCCCATATGAGAGAAGAAGAGAAGTCAAACTGTGATCCTCCCTCAATGGAGAATCTGCACCAATGATAGAAGCTCGATGTATGAAGAAACTACTCCACGAACGTCGAACAACATTCCTCCCCTTAGGAAGAAACAAAACCAAAGGTGTATCCATGAAGTCTCCCCAATCATGAAGGGAAGATGTATGAAGAAAACTCATGATGAAAGGAATCTCTGAAAACTGCTCAAGTGTCCCCATGTCGATGCTAAAAGATACCCCCTCCAAAGGTGGTAAACTATGCCACACTGCTGAAAAAGGCACTCCAAGATCTAGTGGAGATGGATGTAGAACATGTCCCAAAGACTCATATGTCTCCTCAAAAAATAAAGAGACCTCCTCCAACTGCTGTACATAAGTATCCACAATCATGTCAACCTCGAAAGAATGATCATGTAGAGAATGAACAAGAGGGTCAGAGTGTGCCCTCACAACAATCGAAGAAGGATCACCTTCATCAAAGAGAAGATGTATGTCATCAATGATGTCTCCCAAATCTGCAATGTAGGATTCCACAAACAAACCTGCAATGTCTGTCAAGTAATCATCCCATGAATTTGATGCTGGAAGACAATGAATATCCTGCTGCACTGAATCACATGAAGGCAAAACTGTCGCACTATCTGCATCATCAGGTGTAATAGGTGATGTAATATCAATGTGAGAAGATGAAATACAAGACTCAAGAATGGGGTTACATGTGAGAATCCCCATTTTCAAGTGTCCAAAATTCTCCTCAAAATCTGAATCATCACAAGAAGTGTGATCATAATGTGTAGAATCATCAAATGTGAAATCATCATCATCAACAAAATCTGAAAAGGAGTATAACCGAGATGCATGATCAACCACCCCAGTCGCAATGATAGCTCTAGTCTCCATGTCTCTAATGAAAACTGAGTCAGGTGTGAACTCCACAACTCTCTTAGTTGCGCCATGTGTGATTTGATAGATAGAAAGGAGATTGTTTGTCAAGTGGGGTACACACAACACATCATTGAAGGAGTTATCCCCAATGTCAATAGATCCTTTCCCAATCACATCCATGTATGTATGATTGCCCATCAAAATTTGTGGCATGGTGCAAGGCTCAAATGTAGAGAACATAGACTATGAAGATGCCATATGATGAGAAGCCCCTGAATCTAGAAGCCATCTCTCTGAATCATGACTGATAGTAGCACATAGAGCTTTTCCTTTTCTTGTTCCAAAAGAGTGAGTCTTCCCACTTGTAGAAGCCATGAATGCTTGCCCTTTTCCTTTTGAATGAGAGGAAGTGGAAGTTGATGAATCATCCTTCTTGTAGACTTTAGGCAAATCAATGTTATGCTTTTTGATGATATGTGTGAGTTCATCAATCTTCTTAGAATGACAACGATGTTCCTCATGACCAATCTTTTTACAATAAGCACAAGTAGGTCTCTCTCTCTTTGGTGAATTATCTCTCTTGGAAGAGAATGAATCTCCTTGTTGTGGAGAAGATGGTGCTTTTTCTTTAGGCTTTGATTGCCATTTCTTCTTGTTTGAGTTGTCCTTTCCTTGATTTCCTTTGTTCCCTTGATTTGCCACTAATGCTTGAGACTTAGAAGAAGCCTTAAGAATGCCCATGCTTATCAACTTAGTTTGTTCCATCATCAACATTTCATTGAAAGCATCAAATGTAGACATTTTGTAGCTTGAACCCATTGTCATCCTATGAGTTTGGAAACTAGAAACAAATGCTGCATATTCTTGTGGAAGCTTGCCTATCAAGTTGAATATCAATTGAGTATCCTTCTTATCAATGCCACAATCTTTGAGTTATGCCCTCAACTCATTTGCCTTAGTGACATAATCTTGTATAGTATCAAAGTTCTTGGGATCTAACATGGTGAGATCACTATCAATTTGATATCCCCTAATCTCATCAACTTGACCATACAAGTCTTGAAACTTTTGCCAAGCATCCTTGATTAGAGTACATTTCTCACTATGAAAAATGAGATCCTTTGATACATACTTTCTTAAGGTACCAATTGCCATGATATTTTTAGTGAGCCAATCTAAGTGACCAACTGGATCAACCTTAGGATCAGCTGAAGCAACAATAGTTCCATCAATGTAATAAGTGAGTCCTTTTTCCATAAGTTTACTCCATGCATCAATTTTCCAAGTAGCATAATTATGTGGAGTTAAGAGAGGAAACTTAGAAGAACCCATAGCAGCAAAAAAAAAGGAACACAAGAGCACAAAATCACAAGAGACACCCCCCAAATTCAATCAATCAAAGTACCCCCCAAAAGTGATGATTTTGGCACTTTATACTTAGTGTGATTACAATGAGCCACTTGCAAAACAAGACAAAGTGGACTTATGATGCAAATTTTACAACTTCTCAAATGAGATATAAGAGACTTCAATCAATAGTGCAATGAATCTAACTGAGATTCAAGCAAATATACAAGTACCAAAAGAGCCAAAAATGGCCAAGATCTGAAAGTACAATTTCTACTTACAATGACATCAATCTGATAGCATCATGTGAAAGTAGATGAAAAAATACGCACTTTAAAAAAAAACGGTACCTAAAAAGGAGGTCGTATGACCCCAAACGAAGCCTCTGAAGTTGCAAAAACTGGGATTACTCAGGGACAGTCACCAAAAATTGTATTTTATGAAAAATCCATGCATCAAAATCAAAAAATTATTTCACCATTGCGGATAGCACGAAATTCTGGCCCATTTCAAAAAAAATTGCACCCAAAAAGGAGCAAAAATGAGCAAGTTATGGCCATTTGAAGTTGAACTGCAAAATCAAAAATGCAAATGAGAGGGGGTCCAAAAATTTTCAAACTTTGCTGATGTTAGAAAGTCACGCGATTAAATTTGACAGCCGTATGACCGTCGCAAAAACTTCGCCCCTGCTGACTGGGCGTCCGTACCGTACGGACAGATTACGTGGCAAGCTGCCTGTATATTCTGTACTGTACGGCTTTGCTGACTGGGTAGAGCTGATTCGGCAAGTGACGTGGCATCCGTACGGATGATGTGGCGTACAAAAAACCTGACTGTGCGTACGGAAGGTACCGCGGGCCAGCGGCCGCCTGCCACGTGGTGGACGCGGGTTCCTCTGGTCTGGTGTCTGTGTGGCGGAGGAGGTGCTGCTGGAGAGAAAGATCCGGGCCCGGGAGCTGAGGTCACTGGGAGTGGAAGGAGCCGGTGGTTGCAACTTCAGCGGTCTTCGGCGCGGCGCGGAGGAGCTGGCGGCACCAGGTTGGCCGGAAAGAGGGTAGTTGCCGGAAGGAGCTGGCGGCGCTGGTGGTGCCGGGAGCAGTTGTGCTCGGGGAGGACACGGTCTGCGCGCGGAGTCTGCAGTGGACGCGGGACGAGGAAGTGGAGCGAGGTGGCGTGGTGATCGGGGTGCTCTGCGGCGGTAGGTGACGCGGCGGGCCGGGAGTACAGGTACTTTTTGCGCAGGTCCGTACCTGCAGACTACGGAATTTTGGGGGGGGGGTCTGCGGACCCCCCAAAAAACAATTTTTTTTTTCTTTTGATTTGATTTTCAATTTTTTTGCTTTCGAATTTTTTTCAATTTTTTTAAATTTTTTTTTGAATTTTTGAAAAATATTTTTTAGAAAATAATTTTTTTTTTTCTGAAAAATAAAATAATATTTCGAAAATCCATACGATTATAGTAAAATTGGGGAAAAAAATTTTCTCACCAAAATAGGCCGAATTTATAATCAAAATTCATGGAAACAGCCTTCCGGACGCAATGGCGAGGTCGGATTTGGTCTAGGACGCCTCCAAATGATGATGCTCCTCAGATCTGCCTCTTGACGTCACAATAATGCCTCTTCAAGACGAATCAATGAAGCCCCAATGGCTTTGATACCAGTTGGATTTTGCCAAGATCAAGAGGTCAATGAAATGTACAAGATAGAGACACAATATAGGACAAGAATAAACTGTATTCTCATCAATAGAAAATGATTCAATAATTGTTCAATAGTTGCATATAATGAATAGAGGCCTACTTATATAGGCAAGGCCATATGGATGTATGAGCACACAAATATGACATGTGGCTCAATAAGAAACAAGGGTAGGTAGGAAATAGGTGTGGGTAGGTAGGAGAAATAATATAATATTCCACATGAGGTGGATCACCCAGCGAAGGTGGAATTATCACTCCACAATAAGTGGATATGATAGTGTAATAACAAGATCAACACCATAAGAGGTGGAATTTCTCCTACACACACTATCCCAATGTGGCACAAACACCCAAGTGTCTCATATCCAAACTACTATGAAATGCATTATCCTAAGTAAACTTAAGTAAGTGTAATAATATCCATGATGAATAATTATTTACACCAACAGGAACAACTACACCCAAGGCTACAACTTTCGCTCTCACCTGATTTCTATAGCGACTCAAAGGATTTACCGTGCAAGATCATTCCCAAGAGTGATGTGTCTCTTGGTAGGACTCTCTTAAAAATAGAAAATTTAGAGCGTTACTAACACTTTTCTCTTGCACCTAGGACCACGAGAGCCAATGGAGAGGATAGTGTGTTAGAAATGGGACCACTCTACAGATTTGCACAAGTGTGTCAAACACGAAAAACACTTGTTCTTTTTAACCTTTTAATTGCAATATGATCTATTTGCTATTTGGAGATGTTGCTCCAACAACCATGATGTTTTTTTTATTCCACAAAAGCAATTTGTTTTCTAACTAGGAAAGTGAAATCCTGGTCAACAAAATGAAAGCATGTTTGCTTGAAAGTAAATTGGTTTTGTTTGTAAGTAAATGGACAAGTTTGTTTGTTCTTTTTATAGCCCAAATTTGAAGTGTGAATTTGAAAAAATAAATGTTAAGTTTGCTGTGAATTTTAGCTCTTACAAATGATGTTCTTTTCAAGCCCAAAAGACAAGTTTTGTTTTGTTTTAAACACAAAACTTAAAATGTGAGGTTCTTTTTACCAAAACGAAGAAATGTGAATTCTTTTTAACCAAATTTAGAAAAGAAGTTAAAATGAAATTGAAATCCTAAATTAAACTCCTCCAACCTACAAGAAATCGTTAAAAACTTACAAGTAAACAAGTTAGAAAAATCCAAGATTTTTTGTGGGCTTCCACAAGCCTAAGTTTATTTTTTTGGTTACAATTTTGGGCTCTCTATTAGAAAAGCGCTACTCTGTGAGAACACAAAAGCGCTGCTTCGGATAACAGTGCCGAACTACTCTCAAAAGCGCAAAACTAATAACAACAACGCTAAAATATTAACAAAAGTGCTAATTTAAAATGTTTGACAAAATTAAAGAACTAACAGACAGAGAGCACAAAAGCACTAGATTATTACAACAGCGTTGAATAATGAACTAAAGCACTAAAACTATAACTAAAGCGCTAAAACTCTAACTAAAGCACTAAAACTCTTCTAACAAGGGTGCCAAAATACGAGACAAAAGAACTAAAGCGCAACCTATGTGTGAACATTCAAGAAAATCACAAAAACAAAAGTTAGAATCCAAATCAGAAGGTTGCATGTTCGATTCACGTCAGGTTCACCAAATGATGGAGGCTAAAAGGGGCACAAGGCATAAGAGACACAATTCAAATGTTAGTAGATTAGTCACAACCAAAACCAAAGACGAATGAACCTAAAAACCTTAACATGCACATCAAGAGAGATATAAAGGACACAATAAGAAGCCTAAATAAACAAAAAGGGAAAGAAGACCCCTGAAGATGCTCCTTGTAGTACCCCTGCCCTAATCAGATTTAAAAAAAAATCAATTTGACCTTGGTTGACTTTTAAGTGGCTTTCTTGGATGGTTGATTTACCATGTTGTAATGTTATAAACAGGTGTTATGCATAATGTGTGTACTTGTAAATGTTGATTTTGCATCGATTCTTATGTAATATTAGTTGTTCTTTTGATTCATGTTATTAATCTCAAGCTAACACTTTCATTCAATGTATATGTATGCATGTGTGGTTCATGGTTGCAGGAGATTGGAGGTATAGTATCGCATAGGTATGAAGTTTGCCTCCACTTGGATTCGCAGGTTTGAGTGTACCTTATTGGTCCAAAGGAATTGGATTAGGTAGTCGTAAGACCCTACATTTTATCTTAGTCATGCTCAAGTGAGTGTCGTCAGTCGTCCGTCAGTTTTCCCTTTGGCTGGGAATGCGGGTCGTGTATTTGTTTGGCTTTCTTGGGTTGCGTGTTGTACGTGTGGTAAAAATTGATTATTAAATCCCAAGTATTTAAATGAGACTAAATGTGTTTTTACGCATTAGTAAATTAAAGGGACTAATTAACTAGGACCCCCTTTTGTGTGATTAATCAATAATTAGATTTGCTCAATTAATGTTTGTAGCAAGTTTGATTAAATGGTTATTTTAAAAAATGATGAATTAATTAAGTATATGCATTTTGAAAGGAAAGGTTAAATAGTATTTGAAAATAGAAATATCTTACCCTCTTTGGCATTTTGAAAAAGAAATGTAAGTTTTAATTCAATTGAGAAAATCAATTTTGGCAGAAAAGCAATTTTTGCATATTGAATTGTTTGAAAAAAATGATTTTATTTGAGAAAAATATTTTCAAGCAAAAAAATGGATTTTTGGTCAAACATTCTCCTTTTAACCTAGGTTTTGAAAATATTTTGGGAGAGTTATTTTTGGAATGGAAAATTTTGGGCATTTGTGGGAGAAGGACTTTCTTGAGCTTGCAGGTTGGGCTCTTCATCAAATCATTCCTAGGATTGCTGATAAAGGTTGGATTCTTGTTTATCTCCTTGGTTTTTGTTTAAAAGAGATTGTTGTGATTTAGAAGAAATCTGGTTGTGCTTGTTTGAAAATCTCATAAATTTGTGGAATAAGGAAGAGTTGTAGTTAAATCTTGAATTTGAATCCTCTTTGCTTTGATTTTCAACCTCTAGATCAATTCTTGTTTGTTCAAATTGATTTTTATACTGAAAATGGGTGTGTAGGTTTTGGTTAAGAAATTTCATTTTGAATCTCTTATTTTGGTTCATGAATTGTGAAATTTGTTTGTGTTTGGCAAAATTGGTTGGAGGATTGTGTGTAAATTGTTTTCATTTCCCCAAATATGGAATTTGGTTGGAGAAATTTTCTCAGTTTTAGCTTTCTAGGACTGGTTATCAAAAATATAATATGTGAAAATCTTGGTAATCTAGAAATTTAATTCTCATATTTTATTGTTTTGTCTCAGTCTGAGACTGAATTAAATTGGGGCTTTTCTTTAAATTGAAAAAAAAAAAAAATATTATTACCCCCATGTGGTAGGGTATACCCCAACACGTGGGAGGGTAGCTTTTGCTACCATCGGGTAGTAGTGCTACCATTTGGTAGCGATTGCTACCAATGGGTAGCGTCTGCTACCATATGGTAGCAGCGTTGCCCAAGGTAGCAGCTCGCCCCCACCTACTAAACCTTTTTCTGTATTCAATTTGATCCACGTCAATAATGTGGTTAAAAAAAAAAGAAGGTTATTTTAATATATAATTTAATTTTAATTTAAAATATATTTGAATTGATATTAAATTTGTATTTTGTTATATAGCTCATTAAAAGTAAATAACATATGTTTTTTGTTAGTCCTAGAAAGTGGAATTAAAATATATGTTATCTAGTAAATTGTAGGGAAATAAAACAATATATATTATTTGGAAAATCTTGGAAAAAGAAATGTTATATTAATTGTTAATTCTTGGAAATTAAACAATATATTAGTTGGAAATTTCCAAAATTTAATAATATGTCATTTGGGAATTTGAAGATGATAATAGTTTATTTATTTCAAAAAATAATGGTAATGATGATTTTATGTTGAAAAATAAATATCATATTTTAGTTAATTAATATATATTTAATTATATCTTTGTATGTTTTGCATATAAATATAATTATATTAATGTGATTTTGGTTTGAAATTCATTATGAAGTATTTATATCATTTTATGATGAAAGTTGAATTACAGTGAGTTAGTAAACCATGGGCGGCATGTACCTAAACGAGGTAGACAAATCGCAATCAAATTTAGATCTATTAGAAAACTAGATCGATTGGAGTGTTTAAACGATATGGAAGAAGGTTGTCATTTCAAATTTATGTCTATGCATGTTTAATTTTTTGTATTCGCATTTGATTAAGAAATGACAAGTCCTTGATTGCGATTGTTGGATATTGTCATATGTTTATTTTGGTATCTATTTATGTCCTTGATCTTGAGTATTGACTATTTTCATGTGTCAGTTTTGTATCTGGTCATGTCCTTATATGCGAGTGTTGGGTGTTGTTATGTGGTCAATTGTAGCTGGTCATGTCTCTGGTTAGAGAACCATCAGTCAGTGCACCTCGTATGAGGACTTGTTTGGCCAAGTGGGTATTCCTACCGTATCAAACTTCGTATGCTTGTCTTGGTGTATACCTTGGTTTTAGGGGTTTTGTTTGATTATGGTCTAGTGTCATATGGGAGAGTGGCTTTCTAGTGGGGGTCCTGCCCAAAGTGGTTGCAGGGTAACCCATTGAAAGTATGTCTAAATAAGTGATAACCTAATAGCATATTAGATAGTTTAGTAAATGAAAAAACTAAGTAAGATAATTCTGCCTCACGCATGGGATGAGTGCTAGTACAAACTCAGAATGCAGTGAGAATCCTGAAATGGCAAACCAACAACCTTGTCTTCATGAAAGGATGTGTGGGTCCACATGAGACTTGGATGGGCCAGAGGTTCGGGAAAGGTTGCTAGGGTAACCCAGTAGATGGAGTCGGGACCTATGGAGGCCTGCCAGGGTAACCATACCAAGTCATGTGATGACACTTCTCCCTTATGTTCACTAGTGTGAAGTTTGTGTGGTCTTTGTTAGGAACATTGTTGTGGAGTCATATCCGGTTGTTTATGCCCTTGTGAGTACCTGATATTCATGTTAGACCATGGGTTGCTTATGATGGGTTGCGAGGATTTAGTTTTTCGGGTGCTCCAGTTGTCCTTTTGTATTGGCCTCTTATCATGTTTCAGATGGATCCTTTTCCTTTTCTGGGATCATTCATGTATCTATTGGACCGATGTGGTCATATATATTATTGGCAGGTTGTAATGGATGTGAACCTTATGTATTCTTCTTTCTATTATTTATTAGAGGGGTCTTGCAGTTGAGCAGACCTGAAGATGTAGCCCACTAGGGGTGAACTCTGGTATCAATTTGGTGTTATGAGGTGTTTGTGTTCTTCTGTTTCCTTTTTATTTAGCATGTATGGATGACATTATGGTTAATATGTAGAATATGGATTAGATGAGGTTAATCTTAAATGCATGCATGTAGTTATCTTATTAAATGCAGTAATATGGATCATGAAGAATGTAGGTTGGTATAATGGAAAGTATTCATTAGTTTTTAATGCAATTAAAGTATGCATGGATGACATATGTTTTAATGTAAGATTGGATGTAATGTATGGTTAAATTGTAATGGATGAATTTAATCATGTTATCTATATTTTTAACCTGCCGAATGAATTTATCCTTTGTTTAAGTATTATCATGTCACTAAGTTAATCAACTTAATTGGATTAATTAGCATGAGTTGAATTAAGTGTTGAATCAAGTAATCACATTGGGAATCTCTTTAGGTGTTAGTTAAGTCTTTCGTTGTGTAATATGAACTTAATGATAATTCAATGTATCATTATTCTTTTTTAACTTTAAAAAAAAATATTTGCACTCTATTCTTGTGTTTTAGCTTTATACCTTTGGGGTTTTCTGGCGGGGCATTACACTCCTCAAAATTCTCATAGATATTCCTCCCTTGTTCCTCTCCTCTCCAAGCCCCACATGAGTGTAGCTCTCAGTTTTTTGCACTATTCATGGATGCCATATGAATATTCAAGATGGTTGTGAAAATGAAAACAAATGCTTATGCAAGTGTGAATGATTTACTATGAGAAAGCACCTAATTGGTCTATGTAAATATTAGTCTAAGTACAATGCAAAATGCTTCTTAATGCTCTCTAAAATGACTATAAGTTTGATGCACAAAAGACTTATGATGCTAAAAATGAAGAACAAGAGCTCTATTTATAGGGGAAATAGGGTAATGGATGATCAAGATTGAGTAATCTTAACAAGGGCCATGATTGATGGGTTTTTGATCCATGTGATGGCTTTCAACCCAATCCCATGATGGAAAATGTCAACATGAGATCGCTTGAGAGGAGAGAGAAGAAGAATTAAATGCTTGAGATGACATGAAGGTTACCTTGGGAGGGTTTGGTTAAGCTTGAGTTAGTGAATAAAGCTTTTATCCAATGAATAATGCCTTTATCCAATGGATAAATTCATGTTCAAGAGTTAGTGGGGATAACCATGGTCAAAACAATGAATGCTTGAAAAGACCCATGAGTTAAATGAAGGTTGAGTTAGAGAAAAAACCTCTAACCATGTGGGTGAGTTGAGTTTAACCATGAATGGTTATGTAAGAGCCATAAATGGTTTAGAAGACTTTGGGGGTTAACTTGTTAAAGGATAAAACACCTTTAATCCATTTCAAAGACTTTGGAGGCTTTGAGAAGTGACTTCTCTTTGCTTAGGAATGTGACAATAATTAGGAAAGGGGATTAGGCTAATTTGGAATGGATTAGAAGAATCTAGAAGGGGTTTAGGATGCAAG
Organism: Cryptomeria japonica; assembly: GCF_030272615.1. NCBI lineage: Eukaryota > Viridiplantae > Streptophyta > Pinopsida > Cupressales > Cupressaceae > Cryptomeria > Cryptomeria japonica. Next base: position 220,013,586 of record NC_081414.1, on the reverse strand, counting down.
TGGGTTTGGTGGGTGAGAGAAAATATGATTTTATTTAGAAATAAAATCTATTTATTGGTGCTACTTGCATTTGTAGCAGAATGCAAGTGGGGGGGGGGGGGAGTTTAGAGATTTTAAATAAATATTTATTTATTTATTTAAATGAAGAAAGGGGGTAAATTAAACAAATATGCTTTATTCATTTAATTAATTGTTAGAGTATGGTTCAATGAATTAATTTAAATAAATTGAATAACTTATTTAATTAATAGGAGGAGGTTCAAGATGAATTAATTAAATATCAATTTAATTAACTGTTGATTGATGGTTTAAATAATCAAATAAATACTAAATATTCATTTAATTAAGTGGACATATTTATGTGTCTATAGATACAATCTCCCAAAAAGATTTATAAATAAAAGGAGATTGAAATTTAAAATTAGGGCCTATGAGATACCACTTAATTTCAAATTCAAAATTGACACAATTAAGATCTTAAAATTATGGCAGATTATAATTAACCACTTAATTTTAAATGTTTCCTTGAAAGTTGCAATGTTGAAATTGGGAAGTGTTTTTGATTTTAGAGTGATCAAAATTTGATAAAATCAGCCGTATTTCTGGATTCAAGCAATTAAATATAGTCATAACAGTCTACTGAAATTTCGGGAAAAAAGCTAGGGACCGTGTAAGTTGCACACGGTCCTCCCAACTTAAAATTTTTTTTTTAGGGATGAAAGCTATGATGATTTGAGAGCTAACCCCAAAAAATTGATTGATTTTATGATCTCTAGATAGGCGAAAATAAGGTTTGAATGTCGAAATAGGACCCTATTAGGGTTTTGAAAAATATAAGAAATTGAATTGCAATTTTGAAAAAGGTCAAACTTAATGGGTAGGGCCACCTTAAATAATATTTAGAAAACTGAAATTGTTTGAATTTTTTGACATTTGCACAAAATCCAATTGAATTTGAAAATTAGGGTTTTAGGACCTAACCACTGAATTTTGGGAAGAGGGGAATTGAAAATTTGAATTTTAGGCAAGAAGACAAGTTTGAAAATAGTGAAAAATCTGAAAATTAAATGTAAATCCAGTTTTTGCACAAGTTCAAGTTGATGTTTGAAAATTAGGGTTTTGACAATTAACCACTTAATTTTGTAAATTTGATTTACAAATTGAACAAGACAATGAAAGAATTGGATTTGATAAGAAATGCAATTTTCAGATCTAAGACAATAGATAGGATTTTTTTGCAAAACACAAGTTCAATTTCATTTTTTTTAAAACTAGGGTTTTGAATGAATTAACCACTAAGTTTTTGTAAATTGCAAGAAAATTAAACTTGTAAATGAAAAATACGCAATAATTTTCAATGTAAAGCATGTAAGATGTTGGGTTCACCAAAATGTAATGTGGTGAAAAAATGATGAGGGGAGATCAAGTGGAAAGCTTTACTTCCCTCAAAAGAGGGATGAAAGTTTCACAAAGGATTACCTTCAACTTTTCACAGACATCACATTCAAAATAGGGGTTGAATTCACTAGATCCAATCCCTAATGGTAAGAAATTGAATGCTAAGTGAATTGCAACAATTTTGGGAAGTTATTAGGAAATTAAATTGACCCTCTTTTGTAATAGACTAGTTGAATTAAACAAATTGAGACTAAGTGTAGAAATGACAAAGAAACGATTATATATTGAGATAGAGATGTAGTATGAATTTGTGCACCTGGAATTAGTAGTAAAATGTCAAGACAAAGCTTCCTTGCAAATCTGAGAAAAAGTTGCAAGGACCATGTGCAAGTTTCACATGGTCCTCCGAAAAATCCATGCACTGAAAAGGGTTTTTTTGTCTCTTAAGATGAAGCCCAAACCTGCAATTACAGCTGCACACTTGCAACCTACACACAAAAAAGAGAGGGAAATGTTGTTTGGATTGGGGGTTTTCCTTCAGGTCAAACCCCATTTTGGAATTAACCAAGTGGTTGTAAAATGCTGCAAGTAAATGAAAGGAAACGTCTGAAGTAAAATCCACCTCAAGAAGGGGATGTAATTGAAATGTTGATACCTTTGTAGATGAATTTGCTTGAATGAATATGTGAAATAGGATGTCCTAAATGTTGATAGAAATCTTCTCTTCAATGGTGGAATCCTTGACTTGAATGCAACACTTAGTCTTGAAAGGAGACTTGAAATGCTCAATACTTGAATCAATGCTTGAATGCTTGATGACGATAATGGAGACCTCTCTCTTGTTCCCCTTACTTTCACTTATGCAAATAGGAGAAGTGCTCCTTGTATACTTGCCAATTAGGGGTGTTTAAGTAATTTCCCATCTTAGTCCGACATAAGAAAACTTTTCCCGCTCAACTATTGACAAGCCCAATGCAAGGGATAACCAAAGGGGGCCCAAAATAGGGCTAGGACAAGGGCGCCATGCCTCTGTCCTGAGAGGACAGGGGTGCCATGCCCCTTTCCTTCCCTAATTTAGGATAGGCAACCACAAGGAGGCAGTGCAGAGTGATTGAAAATGTAGGTTTTTTGATGTCTTGAGCATGTTTTGGGTCTTTGATCAGCTTAGGGATTCGTCTGCTAATGCAAAGACCCAAATGCGGTAAAAAATTGCAAGGGTCACAATTTTATGACGCTAAACATACATGATTGATTGATTCATTCTATTTTAACTCTCAGTCTATCTTGTAGACTCCACCATTTAGGGTTTCTATCTTTAGAGTTAGATTTCTTTATAAGGATGTCATATCCTTCATTGTAATCAAGCAATTTCAAAGAAATACATTTAATTATTGTTAATTGTCTTCAATTCTCTTTGTTGTTCAATTTTCTCTTATTGTTTGACATGTATTCTTGTAGAAGATAACTGGGCTTGTGGGATTCGTATTTCACAAATTCTAACATAATTATACCTTTTGACTTCCATACATCACTTCTTCTATCACTTATACATGATTTACATTATCTCTTTTTTGAAGACCTAATTTTTAGCCCTCATGGTTTTCTCCTTTTCTCCATTCGTGAGAGGTTAGTTGCATGATTTGTTGTGCATGGGTACCTAGCATGACTTAGTTGTTGGGACCCATATTGCATTTTCATTTTCATATTGCATCATCATTTATGATCTTGCATCATTTTCATAATATCAAGGATTTCAACAAGAGACAAAATTGAAAAAATTTATAATGCTTCTAGGCACTTCATGCCTACAAGTCTTCAACTATCCAATCCCTCACACCTTCTTAGCTTCATTTGTCTTTTTAAATTTGATTTTTTTATTTGTTTTACAACTCTCATTGCTGACTTGAATAACAAAAACAAACCTACAATTTCTTCTTTCTCTTCTTCTCTCTTTCTCCTATTGGCAAGCTAATTACCCACACTCTTCCTTATCCAATTCTCGGGTACCCTTTTTAAAATTTTCAACATTAAGGAAAGTATTTTTGAGTCAAGGCAAGTTGTGACTCCTATTTCTAATGCCCAAAAATGAATATTCTAAGGGAAAAAGTATGGAGTTGTGTCACACTTTGGGCCAACGAAGGATAGTCCGGTCGAAATGAGTTCGACCAAAATCAATTCGACCAAACTACTCCTCAACTGTGTGGCGCCTCCGTGGCACCAAAATGGCACTAGGAGTTCGAATGAACTCCCTTAGTTGAAAAGCCACCATAAAAAAAAATCATTTTTTTTTGAAATGTTTAAACTAAGGGTAGTTTGACTAAACTATCCTATGTGACCTGACATGTGGCACCAAAAAGGCCACTTTATGTGCATTTTTGCCAGATTCAACTTCTGGCTAATTTTTCATCAATTTGATTTTTTTTTTCAAAAAACAAAAAATACCCTTTTGCAGATCTCGAAGTCATGAATCCGGTCATATAATTTTTTTACTATTTTGATAATTTTGAATATTTTTTATTAATTAAACATTGCGAGTAGATTTTTAAAGTAAAAAAAGAGGCTGATTCAAAATTAAAAAATAAATATTGAATAAAATTAAAAAAATTAAAAAAATTAATTTTCACTAGTTGAGAGAATCTTCTCGAAAAGAGTGTTTTTTTGTTTTTTGTTTTTGGATGATGATAAATTTACTAGTCAAGAAGTGGCACTGACCAAAAATTGTCAAATTTAGCTATGTTGGACTTCAAAATATTACAACGAGAAAAATACACATCAAAATTTATATTTTTTTACTTAACATTGCATATACATGTTCTCTACTTAACAAAAATTAGAAAAAAAATAAGTCCATTTTCATTTTCTTGTGTGGCGCCGTCTAGAACCCTTGATTTTCAGCATTTTTTAGCAATGAAAAATATGTCTTTGAAATTATAAAAAATATCAATTTTTTTCATTAAAAAATTCAAAAAGTAACAGACATAAATTTCATTAATATTTCTACATTTGGTTAGTTTACATCATTTCAAAATTCAATTTAGAAATATCATTTTTCTGCGGTCGAAGTTAAATAGTTTTAGTTTTGTTGGCCACTGCCTTTATAAAAGTGTGACACAACATTGTTCTTTTACCCCTAAATTTAAGGAAGAATATTCTAAATTCAAATTTAAATCTCATGCTCACCATGGATATTCTTGCATCAAGAATAAAAACCCAATTAAACACTAATCTCAAGTTGCACAATATATCTCATGCCTTGAAATGTTTAAAATATTTCCATGGCTCCAACTTTTCTCAAATATGCTCAAACAAGGGTTAAACAAAAATAGGGATCTCTTTCCTCCCTCAAGCATAACCATACGGCTCTAATAACACTTGTTAAGATAATTACCAATTTGATCAAACCATTTCTTACATGACCCCAAGAGAGCAATGCAATATATATCTTGGAAAATCATCAAGAGAGAAAAAAATACAAGCTTACAAAATAATCATAATGCAAATAAAAGACATACTATTGTAAGATTACACAAGATATACCTTGGAAAAACTATGAAAAGGGAAAAAATCTATCCTCCAACAACATTATAGGTTAATGAATTATTTAGCAATGAAAATATTACAATATACTTATAGAATTTATATGAATAGTTATAAAATATCAAGCTCATCCAATGCATCCTCCATATGTCCAAGTATGTAATCACACATATAATGTGCCATTCTTCACATATGAATTCAACAAGAGAGTTTAATACAATAAAAAACAACCTTGACTAACCAACAAATTGGCTATCCAACTTTGACCGCTAAACATGTGTTTAATTTTATAGAATCAAGATCATACAAAACAGCTAAGTGGTAAGGTAAACCAATGCACCTCAAAACCATGAGTACACAAAATCATTAACCTAGAACATTAAATTTTTTGTACTAATTTTTTCAATATTAAATATTTTTCTTATGTGCAACTCACACATAAAATATATGATCAATGCTACATACAAATTTACAAGTGGACCCAAATAAATGCTTCATATGGCTAAACACATCTCCTAAAGGTGCACCACAAATAAATATTATTTAATAATTATTTTTTATGCAAGTTGTTCAACACTCTTTTCATAATGGTATCAACATCAAGACAAGTAAAATGTTGCATTATTTTGAGTGAATATATTAATTTAGAGGAGGTTGAAATATTGTGAAATAGAATAAAAGAATGTTCCAATAATAGAAGTGTTCAACTAGTTTTGAATGGGTGGGGTAGTTGTAATGTCTTTCCTATGTTGCACTTTTCCTGTAAAAAATAGGCCTACATAAAGGAAACAACTCCTTGATGTTGATTGATATTCATTTTGATATTAATATAGAAGGAGCAATGTAAGGAAGATTTACTAGCACAAGAACAAAGGTAACATGAGAAAATAAGAGCCACGTTATAGCTAGAGTCCCTACCTAATGCAAAAAAATGGCAAAGATGTTCCAATTGTATGTAGGTAAAAAAGGCATGTTTTGTTATTGTACTTACAACATTTCTCTATGATGTGGGATCCCTACTTTTTTGTATGTTCTATTTACAATTCAAAGTGCATGTGCGTTTCTAATGTTATTTGAATCAAGAGAATTTTAACCGAGGTATGAATATTCATGGAACTGTGTTGAAGGAGAGTTTTGTTAGTATAATTGGAAATTATCTAATAAATACATATGCAAAATGTGAAAGCATAGGCCCAACATTTGTAACATCATTTCTTTTTAGTTGTTATTCTCTTAAATATCAATGTGAAAGGAAAAAATACATAGGTAAAGCAACTACAATCCCTTCCAAACACCAAGAATGCTCAACATAGAAATGAAAGATAACTTCAAGTTTTGAATGAAAGTACATATGAATATATCTCAGTAAGATATTAGGGCCACAAGTACCTCATGACATGATGCAATAGATAGATACTAAAAGAAACTTCAAAAAGCTAAATGTGACCTAATACAAACTATGAGAGAATACACTAAGTTAAATACATTCTTTACTTGTTTCCGTGATGAAAAAAATGATTATACTATGAACACAAAAAATTAGAAATTAAATCAAATCAAGCATTTACCAATAAAATCCCAAATGCATTCCTTTGGAAAAGAAGATTACTTACCAAAAAAAATAGTGTTGGGGTGTGTTGCATTCCAACATACAATAAGCTAAATTACATCTTTATTGGCTACATAGTTTGTCTTTTGGCTTTGTATTTATTAAACATTAAGTTTTTGACTGGGGGATTTATTGCATGAACAAATGATGAAAGGCAATCCTAAATAATCACCAATATTACACACAACAAAAAAATAACATCAACTCTAAGGTAGTAAAATATTCACAAAGGAAAAGTCTTTTTTCTCATTAACTTTGCACTTCATCCATAGATACTCCACATTTTCATCAAGCATATTTGTTACGGTTTGATTAGAATCAAGTTTATTTTAAATTGTTCAGGACACTGAATTGATTTTATTCAACAAGATCTCTGAAGGTAATGGAAATCCATAAGTATAAGATCTCTACTCACAAAAGAGGAAGATATTCAAAGTGAAGCAGTCAGTTGCTTCAATGCCATGTCCACCCCCTCGCTCCCCTTGGTTCCTGGGGTGGATGATATATTTATGGATCTCCTTAGGGTTATCCTCAAAGATAATAGGTATCTAATTTGTAATTTTACTATGGAGGAGGTTAATGAGGTGGTGTTCTCCTTGGGCCTATTTAAATCCATAGGGTTGAGTGGTTTTCCTCCCTACTTTCATAAATATTGGAACCTTATGGATTGGGATGTCATCCTGGCTGTTCGGGAGTTTTTAACTTTAGCTAGTCCTCTAAGAGAGATTAATAACACATTTATTGTGTTAATCCAAAAAAATAATGGAGCAAATAAAATGACAGAATTTAGGCTTACAAGTCTCTATAATACCCTTTACAAGATTTTTTCTAAACTTCTTATCAGCAGAATCAATCCTCTTCTTAGCAAGCTTATTCATGTTCATTAAAAAGGGTTTGTTCCAGACTGTAATATTTCTAATGCTATTCTTGTGGTTCATGAATCCCTCCACTCAATGGAGAAAAGTAAAAAAGAGAGCATGCTCTTGAAATTGGATATCTCAAAGGTGTATGACAAGGTTTCTTTGTCTTTCCTTTCTAAGGTCCTTAAAAGGTTTAGTTTTGAAGATATTGGAGGTGTTCTTTGGCTCGTCCATGTTTTAATATTAGTTATGTTGAAAATGTGATGTTGTTGATCCTGATATGTCTATCATGGTTGTCATTAATGGTTGTCATTGATGTCAACATATGGTTTTTTGAGTTTGTGATCCAAAAGTTGTGCTTTGGATGATGTTTAGTGTTGATTGGTAATTGATAGAGTTGTTTGTGGTCCAGATTAATTTCTTTTCTAGATATGGTGTTGATTGATTGGATTCATGTTTATCATGGCCTCATTCTTATTTTTCTAAGTTATGAAGTGCTATTTTGGGTCCGGTCCAATCTGGAATTGGAGATTGTGTAATGACATTTGTGTAGCATATGAGTCTTGTTTTGGCTCCAATATTTGTGATGGATGTAACATGTTGATCTGATCGATGAAGAGTGTTGTGGTATGGTCCAATTCTCATTTCTTTTCACCACAAGAATTATTAGTGCAGACCTATTTCAATTTTTGTTTGGTTGACTTGGAAAGTTATGTAGTCAAGAGGACAATATAAGTAAAGGATGATTAGAATGAATAAGGAAATGAAAGATATGGGAGATTGAAAAGATAGATCCGACTGATGATTGATGTGAGAACTTGTGTGAAGTTGAGTGGTGTGTTGTTGGGGTTCAGAAGCTGTTCTAACATTTCTATTTGTGGCAGTTGTATCAGAGTGGTGGATTTTATTTTCTTTCTTTCTCTTTCGGTAGTGAGCCTTTTTGGGCAATGATCCCTCCCGCAATGAGCATTCTGACAATGAGCCACCTTTGTAAAAATCACCTTAACCGGTGTCACCCTAATATGTGTTATACAATAAGAACTAAAAATTCTTCGTGGTTTTTCCCTTCTTGGGTTTTCCACATCATATCTAGTGTTCATTGTGTGTGTGTGTGTGTGTGTGTTTTCATGTTTACATATCTTTAGATTAAATAATTAATGAGTTGGTTATTCTAGATGTGTGAAAGAATTAAAAAGTTCAATTGACAACTGATTCATCCCCCCTCTCAATTGTATGGGAATTCTACAATTGGTATAAGAGATTTTGTTCCTTGGAAAAGAGCTTAACCGCTTGAGGTAGATCCAATGGAACATAAACTAACTATTCCTATCTTTGAGGGATTCGACTATGGATTTTGGAAAGTTAAGATGAGAGGCTACCTGATCTCCTTGTGTTACAACACTTGGAAAGAAATGGAGACTAAGTATGTATTGCCAACAAATGGTCTTTACTACTCTGGATGAGATTTAGGCTTATGAATAGAATGAAAAAGAAAGGTATGCCATCTTTAGTGCTTTATCAAAAACTGAATTAACAAAGAATATTTCATTAAATACTACTCATCAAGTTTGAGAAAAGTTAAAGGGAAATCTATGAAGGAAATGATAGAGTTAAATTATCAAAGAAGCTGGCAACTAGCGCAAATATGAAAACTTGAGAATGGAAGAAGGAGAGGATATAACATGTTATTTTCAGAGAGTTGACAACACAATAAATGAAATTAGAGAACTTGGTGACACCTTAAATAATGAAGACATAATGGATAAGATCTTGATGACTCTACCAGAAAGATACAATGATAAGATATTTGCTATTGAAGAAGTTTATGATCCAAAGAAGTTCAATAGGGAACAACTTAATGGCACTCTAGCTACGTTTTAGATGAGGAAGTTTGGAAAAGACAAATCTAAATTTGAGATAGCCTTTAAAGATGTTGAGGAAGACCTGAATGATGAAAACTCAGATGAGATGGAAGCAAATTTTATGAGAAAGATGAAGAAAGGCATCGATAAATATAAAGGTATGTTACCTCTTAAATATTTTAGATGTGGAAAGATTGACCACATAGCCATTAGATGTCCAAAAAAAGGAACAAGACAGAATTTTAGAGAAGATAAAGGAAAGTTTAATAAGAAAGTATATTATGTTAAAGATGATGCGGGTATTTTAGATGATGAATCACACTATGAAGATGGTGACTATTTGTTTTTTGTAGAAAAGGTTGTACCTAAAATTGATGTTTCTAAGACTATTAAAATAATTGCTACCGCTTTACATGCTAGAAGAGATAGAAATGAATGTCTGATTGATAGTGGATGTTCAAATCATATGACTAGTGATAAAAGTAAGTTTGTAAAACTTGAAAAGTATGATGGAGGTTCTGTTAGGTTCGGAGATGACCATAAAACATAAATTGTGGGCATTTGTTTTATTACCTTTGATGAAAAGCATAATACTGATAATGTTTACTATGTGAAGGTTTTCATCGTAATATCCTAAGTGTTGGGCAAATGTGCACAAATGGCTATAATATTGTGTTTCAAGATGGTGGTTGTGAGATCCAAAATTGTTATTGCAACATGTAAAAGGATTGGTGGAAATATGTATCTACTAGAAGGAGCTACAAGACATTGTTTATCATCTTAGTTCAATGATAGTTGGATTTGGCACAGAAGGATGTGTCACATCAACTTTGATAATTTGGTGAAGATTAGTTCAACAAGTGTAGTAAGAAATTTGAAAAGGCTAACCAAACTAGATAACAATATTTGCAAGGAATGTCAAGAGGGAAAGTAGACAAAAGGAACATTTAGAGGAAAGGAACAATCTTCTACCGGACTACTAGACTTGGTGCACACAAACTTATGTGGTCCTACTAGAACAAGGAGTATACAAGGTGTGAAATATTTTATGCTCTTAATTGATGATTATTCTAGAATGACTTGAGTTGCTTTCTTAAGAGAGAAATTAAAAGCATTAGAAAAATTCAAGATATTCAAAGGAAAGAGGAGAATGAAGTTGATAGGAGAATTAAGTGGTTGAGATTTGACAGAGGAGGAGAATTTACTTTTGATGAGTTTAACAATTTCTATGAGAAACATGGAATTAGAAGACAATTATCTTCCTCGAAGACACCACAATAGAATGGTGTAGTGGAAAGAATGAATAGAACTATACAAGAGGAAACCAGAACAATGATCAAAGGAGAAAGACTACTAGAGGTTTAATGGAGGGAAGCTATACACACAACAATATACACCCTTAATACAATTTTATTTTGAAATAAATATGGGAAGATATCATATGAACTATGGCATGGAAGGATTCTGACAGTAAAGTATTTCAAGGTGTTTGGAAGCAGATGTTATATTTGAAGAGATGAGGATAATCTTGAAAAAATTGATAGCCGAGCAGATGAAGGCATATTCCTAGGATATTCTACAAGGAGCAAGGCATACTAGTGTTACAACAAAAGATTGAACAAAATCATTGAAAGTGCAAATGTGAAGGTGGATGAAGGCATTTCTAAAGACTCTGATAGATTATCAAGATATGAATCAAATGAGTCCTTTGATAGAAGAAAGAAAGAAGAAAATAAAGAATAAGAAGAGAAAAAAGAAACTCAAGATACTCAAGAAACTACCTCAAAAACCCCAAATAATGTATAGAGGAATCACTCTAAGGATCAGATTATTAGAAACAAGAACAAAGGAATTATTACAAGAAGCAAGGCAACTCAAGAACAAGTTTTGTTATGTTTACTTTATGAGACTAAACCTAAATCAATAGAAGAAGCTTGCAATGATCGAAGTTGGATGAAGGGAATGAGAGAAGGACTAGACTAGATTGAGAAAAATCAGACATGGGAGCTTGTACATTGACTGATAGATAAAAATGCAATTGGAACAAAGTGGTCATTTCAAAACAAGTTGGATGAAGATGGAAAGGTTGTAAGAAACAAAGCAAGGTTGGTTTTCAAGGGACATACTTAGGTTGAAGGCATTGAATTTGAGGAAACATTTTCTCTAGTTACTTGGATGAAAGCTATTAGAATGTTTTTGGCTTTTATAGCATATAAGGATTTCAACTTAGTTTATCAGATGGATGTAAAATCAACATTTTTCAACGGTGAACTGAAAGAAGTTTATATTGAACAACCATAAGGATTTAAGTTGAGAGATGATCCATATATTGTTTGTAGGCTGAAGAAGGCTCTATATGGATTAAAACAAGCTCTCAGAGCTTGGTATGGAAGGCTAGACAAGTATTTGATTAGTCAAGCTTTTCAAAAGGGATTTGCTGATAGTAATCTTTATTTCAATGTTAACTCAGGTAAAATCTTAATTGTTGTAGTATATGTTGATGACATAATTTTTGGAGGAAATGTTGGCATATGCAAAAGGTTTGCTGGTGAGATGTAGAAGGAATTTGATATGTCAATGATCAGTGAGTTAAATTTCTTTCTAGGATTGCAAGTGAATTAGAATAACAAAGGAATTTTCATTTTTCAGTCTTAATATGTTAAAGAATTGCTAAATAAGTTTGGGTTGGAGAATTCTAAACCAGTGTGTACACTTGTGACCATCAGATGCAAGTTAACAAAAGATGATAAATCCCTTAAGACTAATGTAAGTAAGTATAGATCAATCATTGAAGAACTGCTATATCTGATTGTAACCAGACTAGATATCATGTATGTTGTTTGTTTAGCAGCTGGATTTCAACAAGAACCAAAAGAATCACATGTTGTTGCAGTAAAAAGAATTTTTAGATATTTTCAAAGGGAACATAATAGCTTGGATTATGGTATCCCAGAGATATAGAATTCACTTTGACAACTTATATAGATGAAGATTGGGCAGGAAGTGTTGATGACAAAAAAATTACAAGTGGTGGAGCATTTTTCCTTGGCTCCTAGTGAGTTGCTTTGTCAAGTAAGAAGTAGGACTCTGTGTCCTTGTCCACTATTGAAGCTGAATATATTGTAACATCTTCACGTTGTACGCAAGTACTTTGGATGAAAAAGACTTTGAAGGATATTGGTGTTTTGTTTTATGAACCTATCTCAATTATGTGTGATAACATCAATGCAATAAACATTTCTAAAAATCTAGTACAACATTCCATAACAAAGCATATATCTATTTGGTATCACTTCTTGAGGGAAAAGGTGTTGGATAATCAATTAAAGCTTGAATATGTACCTACAAAAGAACAGATTGTAGACATTTTCACCAAGACATTATGTAAAGATAATTTTGAGTATCTCCGAAAGATGTTAGGGGTATTACCCCCTCCTAGTTTGACCTAATGTACATTTGGATGTGCATTGGCCAATGACTTGCTTGATTATTTTTTTCTGGACTAATGCTTGAGGGATTTCTCTTAGGAGGAGCAGAGTAAGTTTCATAAGGGAAGATGTGCTCGCATTTTTACTTGATGTCAAAGGGGGAGAGATATTGTAAATGGTAATTCAGAGCTGCAGAGATACAATATGCAAGTTTTATTGTTTTTTTGTTGTTGATGGATGTTTCCATCAATGACAAAGGGGGAGATTGTTGCAAATGTCCTATTGTGGATGCCTATATGTCTGTCACAGTTGTCATTGGTGTCAACATATGGTTTTCTAGGTTGGTGCTAAGAAAGTTGTGCTCTGGATGATGTTCATTGTTGACTGGTAATTGATATTGTTGTTTGTGGTCCGACTTACTCCATTTTTTGGATATGGTGTTGATTGATTGGATTCATATTTATCTTGGCCCCATTCTTATTTTTCTAAGTTAAGAATTGGTATTTTGGGTCTGGTTCGATCCAGAATTGGAGATTGTGTAATGACATTTGTATAGTGTATGAGTCTTTTTTGGCTCTAGTATTTGTGATGGATATAATGTGTTGATCTGATCAATGGAGTGTGTTATGGTATGGTCCACTTCTTATTCCTTTCCACTACGGGAATGCTTAGTGTAGACATATTTCAAATTTTGTTTGGCCAACTTGGAAGGCTATGTAATCAAGAGGATAATATAATTAAAAGATGATCAAAATGAATAAGCAAATGGAAGATATGCAAGATTCAAAAGATAGATCCGACTGATGATTTATGTGAGAACTTGTGCAAGGTTGTGTAGTGTGTTGTTGGGGTCTAGAAGCTATTCTGACATTGTTGTTTGTGGCTGTTGTATTACAATGGTGGATTTTCTTTCCTTTCTTTATCTTTTGGTGGTGAGCCTTTTTGGATAGTGAGCCCTTCTACAATGATCATTTTGGTAGCGAGCCACCTTTATAAAACTCACCTTAATCGGTGTCATCCTAACATGTGTTATATATTGAGACCTAACATTCTTAGTGTGTTTTTTCCCTTATTGGGTTTTCAATGTCATATTTGGTGTTCATTGTGTATGTTAGTGTGTTTTCATGTTTACATCTATTCAGATTAAATAATTAATGAGTTGGTTATTCCAAATGTGTGAAAGAATTAAATAGTTTAATTGACAATTGATTCACCCCCCTCTCAGTTGTCTAGGGATTCGACAAGTTAATGGTTCCCCTCAAGGTTATTTCTCATCTTCTTGAGGCCTTAGACAGGGAGATCCTTTATGTCCCTATCTTTTCATCATTAGGGTTGATGTTTTGGGTGAGAATATCAAGGCTAGTATCCAACAAGGATCAAGCCTTCTTCTTCTCCTCTAATTATTTCCCATTAATAATTTGTTGATGATACTCTCCTGCTAGGATCTCCATTGGTGGTGGAAGCTAAAGGTTAAATCTCTATCTTATTTGAGTATGCAATTGCATCTAGTTAGAAAATTAACTGGGTAAGAGTGATCTCTATTTCATGAATGCACCCCTTAATCTCTAGCCTCACATTGCTAAAGTTTTGAATTGTTAGATTGTAGCCCTATTGAATTCTTACTTGGGCCTACCTCTCACTTCTAGGAAGGTGGAGAATTCTGTTTGGTCGAGTCTACTTGAAAGAATCCAAAGGAAAATTGTGGGTTAGAAAGGTTCCTTTCTAAGTAATGCAAGTAAAATTCAACTACTGAGAGATTCATTGTAGAGTGTTGCAATGTATCTTATGTCCTTATTCCACGTTCCAGTAGCCTGGACAAAGAAGTTGAATTAAATACAAAGGAGATTTCTATGGTTGGGAGTGGAACAAAAGAATATAATTCATTTAGTTGATTGGGGAATTGTCTACTCCAACAAGGTTTTGGGTGGTCTTGGAATCATAGACTCCCACCCACTCAACTTAGATTTTATTTATAAAAGTGGATGAAGATTAACCAATGAGAAGGAGGATTGGTCAAAAGTGGTGAAGAACAAATACTTGAATGGAGGAAAAAATAGACTCTTTCTCTTTAGTGATGAGCTTCCTAGGGGTTCACATATTTGGAAAAATTTGATTAAATCCAAACTTTTGCTCCTGAAAGGCTTACTTCAGCAAGATGGGGATGGGAGGAGTATTAGGTTTTGGAAGGATCCATGGGCTTTGGTTATTCCTTTGGAGTTTCTCTTGATCTGTTCATCTATTGAGAGTTTATTAGGGAATAGATTTAGAACTCTTTTAATGTATTATTGGTTCCATAATGCCTTCCCCCAAAATAGAATTTCTCCTTAACGAATTTTGATCCTTTTCTTAAAACACCCATTGAGGAACTTAGGATTTTGTATAATTTCAGATTTCTTAGATCAAATGTGAATGACAAGTTGGTGTGGGTTGGTTCTAAGGATGAGCAATTCTTAGTCAAATTGGGTTTTGAGCTTCTTCTTCCTCCCCATATTTCATCCTTTAATTGACTATTTGGAGATCTAAAACATTCTAAAAGATCTACTTTTTTGGTAGACTTCCTGTCACAAAAAGATTTTGACTATTGGCAATCTCTAGAAGAGGGGTTTCTATTGGCAAAGGACACTATACCAGTGAAGATTAATGCATGGAGATTTCTTAGGGGTTTTCATTGACGACAACTTAGTCAATAAACTCTATCTAGTATATGCATAGTTTATTTACTGGAAGTCATATTGTTTATTAGGCATAAGTCTGGAAGGTGGAACATAGTAACCGATAGAGCATGAGAACAGTGTGCACATCTTGATTTTGGTGATGTAATTTTGGTTGTAGTGATTAATGAAGTTGATTAATGATTCAAGGCAACTTACTTAACAATTCCATCCTTTGGTGTTGATTCTAGTGCAAGATTCAAGGTCCGATATCTGGTGATTCTGGAAGAACAAAGCTAATGTATTGACCAATTGGGTATCATATGATTTAGAATGCTTGAGTTGTTTTTAGTGATTGGTGTTGTGTCTGAGGTAATTATGCCATTGTGTGTGAAGCTTGCCAATATCTATTTTAGGTCCACATATGCATTTGTGGATGGATTGAGTCAACATGTTACTACACGTTTCATATTTTGCACTTTGGTGAAGCTGACATGATTAATGATTCTTTGTGTTGGTGTGGATATATAAGATTGATTTGGTTGATCATTTTGATGTATGTTATGAGTGAAGAGAGTTTGTGTGAGTGAATTTGCAAGTTTTGGTGAATGAGATTGAAGGTTTTGGTGGTCTGGTGAGTGACAAAGCAGGAAAACAAAGCAGAGTGACATATTAGGTGCAGGAGACAATTTGAGCCTAACTGGAACTGCATATTGGCATATGTAGATGCTATACTTTAGTAGTTTCATTATTTTAATCAATTGTGATAGCCTATAAGGCAGTGGGCCTTCCTCTGAGTTGTAGCCCTTTTTTGTAATTGAGCAGTGAGCTCTAGGAAGTGTGCCTGAATGCAAGTGCATTCCCCTCATGTAATATTATCATACTTATGGCCATAATATAATAATATTGTGGGTTCAAATCCCACCATGGTTTTTCCCTTTTCGGATTTCCAAATAAAATTTTTGGTGTTATGGTTGTTTTCTTTAAGTTTTTGCATTTCACTTACTTTCTTGTGCATCTGATAGTTTAAGGATTAGTTTAATAAGTTTGCAAATTGTAAAACACTGATTCAGCCCCCCTCTTGGTGTTCATTGATTCCAACAATTGCTATGAGAGCCTTGTACCTTGGAAAAAGCCTAACAACTTGAGGAAGATTCAGAAGATTGAATCAATGGACTCCGGTTTGCAGAGACAACGTAGTATGGCATTTGAAAGTCTTGACGCAACAAGAAATGAAGTAAGTTCTTTGAAAATAAATCTGAATGGAGCTGAAGACTTCATTGAAACCTTGAAAGATCAAGTGAGCACATTAAGAGAGAAGAGAAAGGAACTAATGGATAAGAAGAAAGAGAAAGAAGAACAAAGCGTTGATAATCAAGCCATACAAGAAAAGACAGATGAATGTGAGAAGCTAGCTAGGGAGAATGCAATCTTGAAGAATGAGATGCAATCCATTGTGATGGAGCTGATAAAGGAGGTTGAAGATTGGAAGAAAAGTTAAGAAAATATGACTTAGATGTTGAAGGAGAGATCTGATGATTGTTGCAGATTGACATATGAGAATGATCAGTTGAAGCTTGAATTGGTGCAGAGAAAGAATGATGTACAAGAACTTGAAAGGTAGATCATAATTCTGAGAGATGATATTTCTACTACCAATGAGTACAAGTAGAAATTCAAAGATAGTTCAGCCCGGTTAGATGAGATGCTAGAAATTCAAAGACATGGGAAAGACATGCGAGGACTTGGATTTGAGAAAGGAGAATCCTCCAGTTCTGGACAAAGCAATCATTAGTAGAAGAACAATAAACCACTGGTAAGACAACCTAATGCCTATAAATTCAATGGTAAACATTTTGTTTATGGTAAATTTGGTCATATGGCAAGTCAATACAGAAGTAATGAAAAATGGGATGATGAATAACATCACAAATAATGGTCCTACCTTTACTGGTAAATGTTTCATATGAAACAAATTTGGTCATAAGTAAAATATATGCAGAACAGTGACAATTTTTCAAAATAAGAGATGTTATGATTGTGGAATGTTTAGGAACATTGCTAACCATTGCAGGATGAGACCTAATAAGATGAACTTCATACCTATACAAAGGAATGTTGTTTGTCATGCATGCAATAAATCCGGTCACATAGCGAAATTCTGTAGGAGTAAGAACATGAGTAATAATGGTCGGGTGGACAAGAACAATTCAAATGAAAAGGGAAAAACTAAGGTGGAAGAGATCAGAGACCAACATCACAAGATGTGGGTTAAGAAAGAAGATCCTATTGATCAGAATGGCTCCACACCTAATTCTGGTGTTGGAACCTCATCCGGTAACTAGGGCATTTTTGCCTTAGGAGGATTTTTTCATGCAAAATCCTCAAAACCCCCTCTCAGAGACCTGTAATTAGTTGTGGAAGGTTGTAGGAGATCAAGATCAATTATGCAGATGATCTTCGGAAGAATTCATGGTGATTTATGATTTCGGTGAGTGAATTCATGAAAAACAAGGTATCTAGAAGCTTCTAGGGTTATGCATTTATTACAACTTCTAGAGAAAACACAGAGTGAATAAAATAATGTTCAAAAGAGTTGATGAAGTTGCTAAGGAGACAAAAGATATACTAAAGAAAATTTGAAAGAAAATAGCTATCATATCAATCCGAAGAAGGATGATTCCCAACCGGAAGGGCAATCGAGCAAAGACACTTCTACTCTAACAGTTCATGCTCAGTCAAAGGTTTGTCATGAGCAGGGAGATCAACCATTTGTGTAGATTGATCTAGTAGAGCAAGTAGTTACATATGGTACCACTGATAATCGGGTAGTTGGGGACTCCGGTGAAGCTGTGCAAGATCCTTTGGTTATGGAAGTTCATTCTGAGGAAGAAGATGAGGAGATTGTAGATGAGAAGGGAGTAGGTGAAAAACAAAAAGTAGAAGTTGATGGAGGAAAGGATGATACAGATGCAAGTGTAGGTGTAGAGAAAGAAAAATGAG
The DNA here is from genome assembly GCF_030272615.1 of Cryptomeria japonica. Lineage (NCBI taxonomy): Eukaryota > Viridiplantae > Streptophyta > Pinopsida > Cupressales > Cupressaceae > Cryptomeria > Cryptomeria japonica. The sequence continues at coordinate 219,995,238 of NC_081414.1, read as the reverse complement.
AAGAGAAGGTTGATGAGGCACTAGTAACAATGGAAAGAGCCATTGTATCATATAAGGGAAAATAGATTGCCATAGATGATGAATTCTCTCATAAACTGATTGAATTAAGCTCTCTATCTACTATTCAAGTATTGAAGTTAGCCACATTCGCCCAAATCAAAAAAAGTGAGGACTTATTAAGTGTCAATCAGAAGACAAGGAGGTTATATCTTTGGCAACCAACGTTTTACAGAAAATTTTGCCTTCCTATAAGTAGGATTCTGGTGACTCGTCCTTTGGTAAGCTTAGGAATATGTTACAAGAAGTTGATTCTCATTTTGTGTCCTTGGAGAAAGAATCAAATATAAATTTTTTGAACAAATTTAATGAAATGAGATTCTAAACCTTTTTGAAAGTGGTTAGGGATGATAGGGTAGTTCTTCAATCTGTGGTAAAAAGTATTTAGAATTCTTTAGATGAAGGTGGCAAATATATAAGTCATGTCTTATTGTGCCGAAGTTTACTCTAGACATTGACAAGAAGATTAATGAACATGAAGGGAAGTTAGCTGCAATTACACAATCTTTTACCCCTCTTTCAATTTTAGCTAGTAGTCTTGAAGCTCAAGTTATGGACCTAATAGACAAAATCAAGAGCTTGCATAAGGAAAGGGATCAAATTATAAGTAGAGTAGGTGAATTGAGGAGTCTTATCGCTCCCTAGTTAGACACTTTTCTTGGTAGCTAGCAAGATGCAATGAGTGCTTTGGGTAAGGTTGTCCCCTCATACCTTAAGGACATAGAAATACATTCCTACATGTTCAACACCTTGATAAATGTTTTGGATTGTTTTCTAAGAGGATGGAATGAATTTCTAAAATCCTTGAAGACAACTTATGTGGACATTTTTAAATTTTTGTAAATCATTGTATATATTCTTCATCAATTTTGGTGGATCCCTAACTTTGCCATTGATGTCAAAGGGAGAGAGAGTGCGGTGAAAAATGATGCATGTTCTTAGGGGGAGCTTGTAGATTCTTGAAGAGTTAAAATTTTTGCAATCTTGAGTGTACAATTCATTTTTCACAGTTTTTCCATCAATGCCAAAGGGGGAGATTGTTGGCAAGAGATACTGTACTGATGAAGATTCATGCATGGAGATTGCTTAGGGGTTGTCATTGATGGCAACTCAATCAATAAAATCTATTCGGTATTTGCAGAGTTGATTTACTGAAAGTCATATTTATTATCAGGCATAAGTCTGGAAGGTGGAACATAGTAACCGGTAGAGCATGAGATCACTGTGCACATATTGATTTTGGTGATGCAATTTTGGTTGCAATGATTAAGGTAGTTGATTTATGATCAAGGAAACTTACTTTGCAATTCCAGCCTCTGGTGTTGATTCTAGTGCATGATTCAAGGTCCAGTATCCGGTGATTCCAGAAGAATAAAGATAATGTATTGACCAATTGGGTATCATGTGATTTGGAATACTTAAGTTGTTTTTAGTGATTGGTGTTGTGTCTGAGGTAACTGTGTTGTTGCGTGTGAATCTTGTCAATGTCTATTTTGGGTCCACATATGCATTTGTGGATGGATTGAGCCGACATGTTACTACATGTTTCATATGTTTAAGTTTTGTGAAGCCAACATGACTAATGATTCTTTTTATTGGTGTGGATAAATAAGATCAATTTGGTTGATCATTTAAATTCATGTTATGAGTGAAGAGAGTCTATGTGAATGAATTTGCAAGTTTTAGTGAATGAGATTGAAGGTTTTGGTGGTTCACTAAGTGAGAGAGTAGGAAAACAGAGTAGAGTGATAGATCAGGTGCATGAGACAATCTAACCCTAACTGGAACTGCATTTTGGCATATGTAGATGCTATACTTCAGTTCATTCATTATTGTAATAATTTGTAATAGCCTATAAGGTAGTGAGCCTTCCTCTAGGTTGTAGCCCCTTTTTATAATTGAGCAGTGAGCTCTAAGAAGTGTGCCTGAATGCAAGTTCATTCCCCTCATGTAATATTATCATACTTTTGGTCATAGTATAATAATATTATGTTAGGAGCAATCAAGAAGGAAGACTAAGAGGGGGGGTGAATCAGTCTTCACCGGAAATCAAATAATCAAACTCCAAAATATAAACAGATAAACTACAACAACAACTAGATAAAAAAATTAACTTCACAACACACAACACCAAGATTTTGATGTGGAAAACCTGGTCAAGGGAAAAACCATGGTGGGAACCTACCCACAGTAAGATGATACTCTGCAATAGTATGTGAAAATATTACAATGGGGAATGCACATGCATTCAGACACACTGCCTAGAGCTCACTATTCAAAAGATATTTGTTCCGAAGCCTACAACTCTCAAGGAAGTCTCATTGACTTACAAAATGATTTGAACTACAATCAAGAAAGAAATGAACTACAATGATAGCATCTACAAATGCATGATGAAAGTTTCGGTTAACCACAGTTGTTCTCTCTGCAACACCGATCTCACCACAACACTTCACTGAATGATAGATGTATTTTTCACACATACAAATCTCTCTGATAATGCATACATAATACCAATGCCCGAATTACATAAGTATATCACCTATACATGCAAATCATCAACCTTGATAATAAGGTTGGCTAAACCCTCAACCCTCAACACATAATTATAAATATTACATTACACAATATGAAGATCAACCACCAGACCAATATTATGATTTACATTACATAGCATGGACCTAATTCAAATTCCCAAATGTGCAACACCACTAGAAATCATGCCAAGATCAATCGCAACATGCTACACCACCAAAAATACCGCACAACACGAAAATCATCATCGGTTCATAGAAATCACCAAAACTTGCACAACGATCAGTGAAAATCACCAAAGAAAATAGGACACGATTAGGAAACACCAATAAAACACATTAGAATTATCCGGAATAGTTTCACCAACACCTCTTTTTAAATCTTCATCGGTCAATGTCTCAAATCTTAAGAACACAACCATTCAACAACTGTCATGAAGAAAGATGACTTGCAGGTCACCAAATCATGAACCATCTAAAATGAAGATTCACAAGATCATCCCAAACAATATCCCAAAGGCTTAGCATAAGATCTGATCATATCAAAATATACCAAAGGGAATACTGGTACCTTCAAAATAGTGATCAACAACACCAAACTACAAAACACCGGATCAGACAATCTTCCCAAACTGACCAGAATAAATCATAGGAATATGTTGACATCAATGCCAACAACATATCCTAGTAGTAGCAATGAACAACCAAATCCATTAGACTACAACAATCTCCCCCTTTGGCATTGATGACAACATATGAATGTGAAAAGCAGTAAATGCAAAGAAAGAAGATATTACCAGCAAACTCCCCCTAAAATCAAGATAGATAATGCAATTTTTCACATGATCTCTCTCCCCCTTTGACAACAATGCCAAAGATCTCCAAAACAAAAAACCAAACTCTCAATACAGAATCATGAATCTCTCCCCCTTGGTTACACAAACAACTCAATAGACTGCTCCAGCAGAGGAGCAACACCAACACATCAATCCAGATGAAAGAATAAGGCTCTAAAATCTACCAGACCAATGCAACTCAATGCATCTAGTTATCATCAGGAGGGGTGCACACTCCTAATTTGTCTCTCAAATATATAAATGTATCTGTAGGCAAAGGCTAAGTAAAAATTTCAGCAATTTGTTCCTTTGTAGATACATATTCTAGCTTCACCTTCTCTTCATTGACTTGCTCTTTCAAGTAACTGTATTTGATTGATATATGCTTAGTCTTTGAATGTTGTACTAGATTCTTTGACATGTTTATAGCACTAGAATTATTATAGTATATAATAGTAGGCTCATCATAAATAATTTTGATATCTTTCAACATTTGCTTCATCCAAACTATCTGAGTGGAATTACTAGCAACATCAATGTACTTAGCTTCATCAGTAGATAAAGATACCGAGTCTTGTTTCTTTCTAGCCCATGAAACCAACTTCTTACCTAAAAAGAATGCTCCATTGGTAGTACTCTTCTGATCATCTACATCACCTGTCCATTCTGCATCAGTGTAGGCACACAACATGAAGTCATCTTTCTTTGGATACCATAAACCACACTAATACATTTGGCCTCAAATTTTGATGGACAAGGCTTTTTGTGATCAAATGTGATTTAAAAAAAAAATGTCTGATAACGTTGAAATGCAGACGATGTTTTCCGACGAAGCCCATGTTAGTCAAAATTCTGATGACCAGAGGCATTATTAAAAAAGAAAAGAAAAGTGCGGGTTCATTTGAAAACCATGCACGAAGGATTGAATTAACTCTCAACTTCCTCTACCTCTGCCAATTCCTATGTTTCTTTTGCCTCTTCCTCTGCCTCTACCTCTGCAAATTGGGTTTGATGTTTCCTTTGCCTCTTTTGCCTCTGCCTCTTCCTCTACCTTTGCCTTTGCAAATTGGGTTGTTTAGCAGGTGAAAATGAAGGATTGATTCTGTAGTTTGGAGGGTATCGAACTATTGGAGATGGAGAAATTCCTATAGATTTTTGCATGCTATTAAATTCCTGTGGAGTTGCAGGTTGTGTGTTTGAATGATGTAAAGTTGGTTGTAGACAAGTTCATTTTAGATTGTGTGTCTCATAAATTTGAGCTTGTCATCCTACCGGTATGTTCTCATTTATCTGTTTTTCTTTACTTTCCTAATGCTGCAGTTCCTAGTTATTGAAAAGTCTTCCAATTATCGATTATGTTAGATAAAGGCTAAAAGTATTGTGTAAAAATTAAAAAATAAGTAAACCCTATTTACTATACCAGAATCAATCTGCTTGCTTGCTTGCTTGTAAATGAATGTTTTCCATCCCTAGTTATTGAAAAGTCTTCCAATTATTGATAATGTTAGATAAAGGCTAAAAGTATTGTATAAAAATTTAAAAATAAGTAAACCCTATTTACTATACCAGAATCAATCTTCTCGCTTGCTTGTAAATGAATGTTTTCCATTTGCTTGCTTGCAAATGAATGTTTATAAAGTAGGGATTGTATGAATTAGAAATATGATTCCTTAATGAAACTTGCTTTGGAAATACTTGATTCAAATATATAAAATCAATAAAAGACCAGTGCCTTGATTCCTTATTGGTTTCATATCATTTCAAATAAAAAATCCTACATTTAACCTTAGAGACAGTTTTAATAACTTGTTAATGTAACAAGACCATAATCTTAAAGGCTTCCATATGAATTGCAATTAAAATGTGACATCTAGTTAGTCTTACTGAATTTAACTTTACTTTGAAAGACCAATAAGATAATTCAAAGTTTGCCAACCAATCCTTCAAATTGATATTCAAACTGAAAATCAGTCTTAATTTCAACAACATAAGATTGCACAATGAAACAATCTATGTAAATAGATTTATCCAAGGAACTTATCAATCCATTGAAAAGATAGATACCATCATGAATGAGAAATACTTGAATATTTATATTGAAAATAAAATACTTAAACCAGTTGATTTTAGTGCATATCCTCCATCAACCTGGCATTTCTAGACAACGAGTTCATAAGAAAATGCATCGAGATTGTCTTGATAAAAAAAACTATAAACTTGTGACATATGTCTCTCCTAAAATATCCTCCACATATAGATGAGGATTCAGTTTGAAAAATGAAAGGGCATACCCTTTCATTAAACTAAAACTAACAAAAAACTAACTAGAAACTAACTACCTAAAAATTGCCCTAACAAACTACAACTATAAAATACAAAGTCACATCTTTAAACATCTTTATATGTATGGCTGGTCTCCAAGCATCTGATCACACTTCTGAATGTGCTTCAAATATCCCTCTGATTTGTAGGTATCTGCATCATAGATAATATCTTTGACCTTAATCTCCAGAGTGATGAAGTTTTCCATATGCTCGATTGTGTCTGTCATGTCAAGTACATCAGACCATGCAATGTTAAGGGAAGCACCGAGAAGACTTTGGCACTCCACAATCCATTTATCCTTATCCTTAATCTGTCCATTTTGATTAATTTCTGGAAAACCATGCTGTACTATTTCCTTACATTCATTTTGCAATTTTGTGTCAAAGTCTTCATACTTTTTCAACAGCTTTTGTATTCCTTTAATGACTTTAGGATCTGTATTGGCCATTGTCTTATCATACAACAAAGTTCCTATTCTATTATAAATCCGGTTGTGAGATATTGCATTATCCATATTATTTTGATAAACAACCCAGAAATATTCAAGGAAACCCTACAAGTTTTCAAATCTCTTAGTCAATAAAACAGAGGTTGTGTTAGCCCTCACACTCTGTATTTGCCTTTTCAACTTTTTATTTTCTAGTTGCACTTCCTCACATTTCTTTTTCCACTGACCCATCATGGATTTGTGGCACAAGCTATCCTCCTCTTTTTAGCAATTCTTCATATAATCCCTTGTACTAATCTCTTTCTTTGATCACTTTGACCAATTGTGCTTTATTAAATTTTGAAATATCAATACCCATATCAGCAGTAACAATGGGATCTACTTCACCAACTTTCAATTTCATCATGTGACCAAAGGCTTTATCCACAACAATGATTTTTGGCCTCTTATTTGGAGGGTAAAGAGCCCATAAAAGAAAAGCCTCTTCATTCTGGTCAAATCTAGAGCCAACATAAACATCATTTACCCCTTGAATATCCAATTTAAAATCCTTATTCTCAGAATGTAACATGCTATAAAAAATAAATGATGCACTCATGTCCCATCTTGGAAAGATGATGATGCCTGATTCACTAAGAAGTTGTCTTACCCTTTGAGGGGTTATAGTGGTCAATTCTAAACTAATTTCTTCCTTTAGTTTCCCCAACAATTCCTATTCTTTTCCAAGGGTTATATTTGGGAAAGAGTCTCTCATTTTTTTCCCTTTGAAATTATATAAAAAGGATTTTAATTCTTTTGACTTAATAAATACATCATCAGACACAAAGGCATAATACTCATCATATCTTGCATCACTATGGATGTTCACCCTGACAATAATTTGCTCTTGCAAGTTTGGCTCTTCTGTTGTGTCTGGTCCTTGATTCTTAGATACCACCTCAACTTCTTCGGACTTGCCTTCACTCTCTTCTTCTTCAGTTTCCATTTCTTGCAATCTCTTTTTCTTTTCTTCCAATTTCTTGTTTAATTCATCAATGGCCATTTGGGCCTCTTCCTCCTCCATGTTTCTAAACATGTCCTCTACTTCCAAGTAAACATGAATATAATCTCCTAGATTTTGACTTTTCTTACAATTGTGAATATATCCCTCAAGGTCATAATTGACCCTAGTAGCATATTTGAACAAATTTTATTCTTCAATCAATTTCCTATCAATGGATTCATAAGCCTTTGTTGATACAATGGTAAAATCCCCAAAACTAAGAGTCCCATAATAGAAAGTTTGCTTATGCATACCTCCAAAATGTTTGGCATTTGAAACACTTAACTTTCTCATAATCTCCAGATAAGCAATTCTGTCTGGTACAAGTTTTGGCAACAGATATGGGGTTCCTTCGAAACCATAAATCTTGAAGCAAGTAAAATCCTTGTGAACAAACCAATGACCCCAGTTGTGATTGAAAATACCTCTTTCATAAAAAACAACAGGTCTAAGAAATCTTTTAACTTAAGTGGAAATAGATCCTTCACATAGGATACCATAGATCTGGTATAATGGCTTTACTATTAGCTCTTCAAAATTGATGTAGTTTGATTTCATATATTGTGAATCCCAAACTGATGTCCACATCTATACTGGTTGTTCTTTACTTGCTCTATCCACTGTGTTCAATTTTAAATTCATTGGCCACATACCCCTACATCTTCCATAAAATAAAATAAAATCCATTAACAATGAGTAAAACTTGAAAGTGGGCTCCCTATTATCTTTGAGGTTAGAGAAACATTCATGTAATTTTTCTACAACATAAGTAGCATAATCAAAGGGTCTTGGCTCATACATCTATACATTTGATGCGAACACCAGTGGCCCAATATTAGCTACATCAGGGACCTCTATACCTCCAACCTATCCGCATGACATATAGGTGTACTGTAAGTAATGTCTGAAAATGTCCATGTTGAATGGGGGACCATCCTATTTAATTAGAATGACCTTCTAAACCCCATGGAAATCTAAGTTCCACCCTTTATAAGTAGTATCCATTTTAACAAATTCCTCCTCTAGTTCTTCAAACGACAAGGATACATTAGGATTAGGGTCTAAGCTAAAAAATTCATCTATAATGCCATGGATAAATCTGATAAACACTTCGCCATTTGGAAACTGAATGCATCCCTTAACAGAATTATAATTTTTGACCAAGACTTCCATCAATCTGATATTTACAAAAACATTTAGAACAACTAGTTTACCTAAGTTGGTTATCCACGGGTTACAAATTGGCACTTCTTTGTCCTTTCTCAGAAAATGAAACAGGAAGAGTTCATAACCTCTCACCTTTGTCCACACATCTCCAACCCATTTAAACCTATCCTCAAGATGGTCTTTTCTAGGCAAATGCTATTTCTACCTCCTTTATTTTGGGCATGGGGACTGCAATCAATGATATCTTGATCCAGTTTCTGTGCAGGAGGGATTTTTGTTGTTTTGGATTTTTTAGATGTGGATTCACAACCCTTAGCACTCCTCTTTCTTCTTGATGAACTTGTAGCCTCCATGATGCATGATAAATTGTGAGAAATAATTCTCACCTTGTGTGTTTTTTACTAAGACACAACCTACATTTGGTTCTTAATTTACCTCATGTGAGCCATCAAACTACTCAATTGCACACATTAAGTACAGGATGCTTTGGTTTCAGTTTTTAATTGTATCTGTAATGGCTAATCAATATATGATTTCCTGACGAATTATTCCCTTGGTGCCATCGGCAATATTTCATTCCTTAAGTCGCTTTTTTTTTATCGGTGTGTGTCTTTCTGAGCCCTCCATCAGGTATTGACATAACCTTGAATAGTCTCTGCCGATAGTTACTTTTCCCCCGATGAAACTCCTGCTCTATTATTTCCATTGGGTGTCAGGATAGCTTGAAATGTTACACCCCTATCTCTTTAAGTTGTACCGATGACTAAGGCTTCTCTCCCTATCGGTGTAAGTCTCACCGATAGCCTTATCAGCTATTGGCAAGACAACAATTTGCATGTTTCAATAGAAAAATTCACACCGATGATACTTTAGTAATGACTCAGTCGGTGTATATCCTCCTGATGTGTCTATTGGGTATCAGGACAACTCCTATCCCCTTTTAGCGATAGTTAATCACTTCCCGATGGCCTTTGACTTTTCTAGGGTGCTTTCTTCAGGGTAGGCTACACCGATGGTTTGATTTGCAGACTTGTGGAGTTCTAATGGACTTCTTCCATTTCTCTTCAACTTCTAGACATCCATACTCTCTTGTTTCTTAAAGAAAGTGGAGAACTAAATGGTACTAAGATTAAGAAGCTACATACTCATCATGAGTAATGAGAAATAAACAAGCTTGTCAAGCTTGAAATCAATGTGTAAGGCTAACTATGCCATTTTGTCAAAAGTTATCAAATAGTCCTATTCAGGTCCTAATTGTTCAAATAATGTAAATGTACCCACGGAAAGGTAATAAAGATTTAATATGTTGTTTTGAGTCCATTCTAAGGTGTTCAAAGTATCTAAGTAATGTTTAGTGGTCATTCATGTCAAAAGGCAAAAGTTGTCAAGGTGTCACTAAAAAGTTGTAATGCAACAATGCATAAAATGTTGTCAAATTGTACATTTTGGTCTTAGGGGCAATTGGAATAGTTATAGAACCATGAGAGTCTATAAAATCCATCATTTATTTGTATTAAGTGTGTGTGACAGAGTTGGAGGAAAGTCTTGTAATGCTAGATCAAATAAAGCCTCTGACTGTCACTTAATCTTGTAGGGTTGTGACTTACAGGGTTGTATATCAGTTTGAAAGTAAAACTTCCATGTAGTTGTTTGTTGGATAAATAGGAAGGAAGTGTATTTCTATAAAGTATGTATTGAAAAATGTTTTTGATGAAGATTCAATGATAAAATTGATATTTTGTTCAATACTTTTAACTGTTGTTTTTGACAGTCATGATTATTTGTTGCTTTAGATGTTTTTCCTAATAATATTTGGATTGAATCCAACCCCGAATGACCTATTTGAGGTTGTAGAATGAAGAGTTATCTTCAATTCAAGACAGGTTTGAAGGTCATCCATGGATTATAAAGAAATTTCTAATGGTTTTTGTCAAAGCCGTCATAAAACCTTTGTTGACAGGGTTGCAACAAAAGAATTGATTATAACTCTTAATGTAACCACTCAGGTTTCTTCATATTTTGGATTATTCTAATAGTAATTTCAATTCTCTTTCATATGAAGCTAGTTTCATGTTGACTTCTTCATAAATTCATCATTCCTAAGTTGATTCTATTAGATGACACAATAAAAAGGTTTCTCTTTTTTTAAAACTCAAATATTTTTCATCAACTTGCCAAAATCAAGCTTCTTTTTTAGCCAAGAAAACTATCTAAATAATATAGTCTTCATAATTGAAGGGAGTCTAAGTTTAAGTAAGATTTCAACTTTTATATAACTAGTTCTAAGAATACTTTTGTACTTGTGATATCCTTTTGCATAGTTTGTGAAGCTTACGCACCAAAGTTGAGGATAGCTCAACTTTTTTGCGCATGAAGAAATACCATCCTAGAAAATATTAGTGAATAAAAAAATGAGACAATTGCTAGATTGTGGTCTTACTTGAAAAGAAAAGGTGATGGAAAAAATTATTGTCCCTATAAAATTTGTAAGGGCTTAAAGACTAGAAGACTTCTAATCAAAACAACTAAGAAACATTGTAGGCAGCATGGTCACATTGAAGGGGGACATGATTTGATAACACAATGATGAATAGTGAGCACCAAACTGGTACTGAGAGGGGGGGGGTGAATCAGTACAGGTACAAAAACTTTTCCTGAACTGGTTTTACTGCAAATAGTGAACTTGACTGCCAATCACTAACATCGGTCATAAACCAAAATACTACCGATTAAGCACAATGAGACTATGAAAGATATAAACTAGAAACACTTATCTTACCACACAACCTACACCCTCATTTCACATTATCCTTGTGCATAGACAAGTAATCTATCAACATAAATATAATAACTTGCTAGATCAACATGATTCACCGCTTGACATAAAACAACAAAGCATCACATGAAAAAGACATCACATATGATACACATATTTTTCACGTGGAAACTCAACTAGGAAAAACCACGGTGGGGATGAATACCCACAATCTATTTTTGAACTCTTTAGAAGTCCACTCTGTTAGAACCCTAGTCTAGTTAAAGACTGTTACAACAGGTTTTGTTAGGAACCGATCCTGTTAGGGATCACTTGGTTAAGGGATGGCTAGAATACCCGGTTAAGGGTTAAACCCTATTAAGGGTTACCTTGTTAGAGGATTTTATGAACTCAATCGCTTTGAGTCACCCTGTTAAAGGATTTACAGCAAGCTAGTTAAAGCTACCCTGTTAAGGGATTTTCCAATTGTTGAAGTGATTAGAGATCAACAGGTATTACAATGATCTCGTAATAACACTCAATGCCAATGCAGACTTGCTTTAGTTCCTTTCTTCTACATACTGTAGGTATCTACCCTCTTATCTGGTCTGGCAAGAATCACGTATCTTTGCACTTAGATACATAGACAACATTTGCCAACCACTTCAACATGAAACACAACATTGACCTTATAGGAAACAGACAGGTCAGTAACATAAACCCTAAACCCTAAACATTTAGGTTGAGCGATTCAGTTGGTTCAATCCTGACCATTGAACACTTTGCATTTGAATACAATGGTTCTGAACAGATCTTAAGACATTCTCCATCGTTCGTTCTTCACCGCTTCTTGGAGGTGATAACCCATCACGCGTTCTCCACCATTTGCAGAGACTTTGTACATTCTTGAGGTAGATAGGATCAATCTCCTTCATGCAAGATCCTTCACGTGCACAAGGCTGATCTGGCAACATGATCTGATCTCCATTACAATGCTAACTCATCACACAATGCCATCGATTGAATCACACAGGTTCGAAACACTTCAACCAAAAACCCTGAAGCTGAGACTACCAACCGGTAGTCATACCATATTAAACCGCTTCACCTTTAGCACATATACCAGTTCTCATCAATATACCGATTCACTTTGCCAGTTGCTTAACTTCAGTAATCCTATTCACTCTTCATCATTTTACCTATTCACTCTTCAACATATTACCGCTTCTCTTTCAGCATATTACCGATTCTCTCTTGAGTATATTACCGGTTCATTCTTTCAGCATATTGACATCAATGACAACACAATATCATCATGTCAACATATTCTGCACAAATGCCAACAGTCTCCCCCTTTGGCATTGATGGCAATATACAAAGATATCTCTCTTTCTGCATCACATCTTCTCCTTAATACTGCAGATATCTTTTCCACTTCACATCTTCTCCTCCTTTGACAACAATGCCAAAGTGGAGGCACAAGCTTCCCTGTTCCACTATGCTACTCCCCCTGAGGAGTAGCATCCTTCAACACATCAATCCTAAAAAAGATGTAGCAAAGTAACATCTGACTGATGTGGAGCACAAACCTTTAGATTACCTCTTGAAGGGGCAGCACCCCTAACTCACCTCTTAGATAGGTAAAAGTAGCCTTCAGTAGAGGCTTGGTGAACATGTCTGCTAACTACTCCTTACTGGAAACATGTTCCAATGCCACCTCTTTGTTCTGAACCTTTTCCCTCAAGATATGATACTTGAGTTCAAAGTGCTTGGTTCTAGCATGTAAAACTGGATTCTTGGAAATGTTAATTGCACTTGTATTGTCACAAAATATACTTACCGGTTCAGATACATGAACTTTGAAGCCATTCAATACATGCTTCATCCAAATAGTCTAGGTGCAGTTCATAAAATTTGCAACATACTCCACTTCTGCTGTAGACTGAGAGATACAACTTTGCTTTTTACTCATCTATGAGACCAGTCTACCATCAAGAAAGAATGCACCACTAGTTGTGCTCTTTCGGTCATCCACATTACCAGCCCAATCAACATCTGTGAACACTTTAAGATTGAAATCATCATTGTATGGATACCATAATCCATAGTCAATAGTTCCCTTCAGATATCTAAGAATCTACATGACTGCTACCATGTGGGATTCTCTTGGGCTTTGCTAAAACTGAGCGGTAATACCCACTGCATGTGCAATGTCTGGTCTGCTATGCACTACATAATGCAACTTACCAATCATTGATCGATATTCCTTCTCATTTACCAATGCTGAGTCATCCTCTTTTGATAGTTTACAACCGGTCACCATTGGTGTACCAACCGGTTTGCTGTCTTCCATGCCAAAGGTCTTCAACACCTCTTTGACATACTTGGAATGAGTAATAAATATTCCATCTTTCATTTGTTGAATTTGCAGTCCAATAAAGAACTTAATCTCCCCTATGAGTGACATCTCAAACTCCTTTTTCATCTCATTTGCAAAGTCATGACTCATCTTGTCATCTCCACCAAAGATTATGTCATCAACAAATACTTCACAGATTAGAATCTGATCTCCTTCTGATATTAAGTAGATATTGCTATCTTCACTTGTTCTTTCAAATCCAATCTTCATAAGATGGGAGTGCAAGCGTTCATACCATGCTCTAGGTGTCTGCTTCAGTCCATACAAGGCTTTATGTAGCCTACACACCATGTCACTGTCTTTTGATAGGGCAAACCCATTTGGTTGCTCTATATACACCTCCTCTTCAAGTATTCCATTTAGAAATGAAGATTTTACATCCATTTGGTATACCTTGAATCCTTTAAAAGCTGCATATGCAAGGAGCATAAGAACTCCTTCCAATCTTGCTACTGGAGAAAAGGTTTCTCCATAGTCTTCTCCTTCTTCTTGGGCATATCCTTTACATACTAGTCTGGCTTTGTTCCTTACCACTGTGCCATCCTCATTCAGTTCCAATGACATTTTTATGCTCCGGTCTGGGTACCAAAGACCATGTACCATTCTTCTCTATCTGGTCAAGTTCTTCTTCCATTGCCTTGATCCAGTCTTCATCTTTATGTGCCTCTTTAAATGATTTAGGCTCAAATTCAGAGATCATTCATGAGTTTTCTTTGACCTTTCTTCTTGTAAGGATTCCTGCATCTTTGTCTCCTATGATCTGCTTTGGATCATGATCGAGTTTTACATACCTAGGTATATTCTTAACATATTCCTCTTGCTTTTCTTCTTCATCCTCATCTTCATCAGCATCAGCATCCACCGGTGTAGGAGCACAATTACTGGTACTGGGCTGATTTGCAACCAGTTCCTAGAAGATTACTACCGGTTCATCTCCTACATGCTCTCAACTAGTTTCCTCAGGTTTCTCAGAGTTTTCATCAACCCTAACATTGATGCTTTCAACAATTCTTTGAGTCCTATTATTGAAACATTTGAGAGCTTTGCTCTTTGTGGAATACCCTAGGAATATTCCCTCATCGCATTTAGCATCAAACTTGCTCTGATGTTCACTCCTCTTGATATAACATATACTACCAAATACTCTAAAGTAGCTTACCACTAGTGTCTTACTGGTCCAGTACTCATAAGGAGTCTTATCCTTTCCTTTCTTGATGAGTACCCAGTTCATTGTGTAGACTGCAGTGCTCACCGCTTCTCTCCAAAAGGTGTGAGCAACCTTTCCTTGGATCAACATAGTTCTAGCCGGTTCAACTATAGTTCAGTTGTTCCTCCCAGCTAAGCCATTTTGCTGTGGAGTCCGAGGGGCAGACAGTTGCCTCTTGATGCCATTCTCTTCATAATATTTGTTGAATTCACCAAAAGTGAATTCTCCTCCTTGATCAATTTTGAGACATTTGATTCTTCTACCACTTTCCTTCTCTACTAGTGCTCTAAAAGCTTTGAACTTTCCAAAGGCTTTAGACTTGTCCTTCAGGAATGTGACCCACATCATTCTTGAGCAATCATCTGTAAAAATCATAAAATACCCATCTCCCTTCACACTCCTAGTTTTCATAGGACCACACAAATCAGTATGCACAAGATCAAGTAAATTGTCTGTAGTGAAAGATTTACCTTTGAAGGTTGAGGAAGACATTTTCCCCAGTTCACATTCTCTGCACAAAGGATTTTTGGGTTTGCTCAGCACCGACAATCCTCTAACTGCCTTGATCTTACTGGCCTTCACAATATTGTCAAAGTTTACATGGCAGAGTCTCCTATGCCATATCCAACTGTCTTCAAACTTAGTCATAAGACATGTATTGACATTAGCATTTAGCTGAAATAGGTTACCTTTGTCCTGCATACCGGTAGCCATCAGTTCACCACTCTTTCCTTTGATTTTGCACACTCCATTTTTTGAATTCAGAGTGAGTCCATTATTATTTAGTTGAGCAACACTCAAAAGGTTGTGCCTTAGACCTTCTACCCAATACACATTGTCAACACTGCTCTTTCCATTCAGAGAGATGGACCCTCTTCCTTTGACCATACATGGTGCATCATTACCAAAATGAACTACACCACCATCATACTCTTCCAAAGAAAGAAACTTACTCCGTTCACTAGTCATATGGTGAGAACAACCACTGTCAATAATCCACTCATTGGAATTATCAAAGTGGGAGACAAGAGCCTTCTTGTCTGACACATCTTCCTTGACTGCTACAAACACAATATCCTCATTTTCTTCATCTTCTAATTCCTCATCAGTGACACCTTCATAAACTAATACAAAAGAGTTTCTCTGGTTTCCTCCTTTGAACTTCTTGAGCTTTTCCGGTTTGTCCTTGCTATCACCATTAGGACAGTTTACAACAATGTGTCCTATCCAGGTACAAGAAAAGCATTTCAAATGAAGCTTACCTCTATATTTACTGGTTCCCTTAGGAAGTCTCTTGGCAAGAAGAGCTTCAAATTCCATCAGGATCTCCTCATCATCAATTTCTCTACTCTGTCTTGGTTCACCATTGGTACTAGCTTCTTTGCCTTTTCTAGATGGTGTAGCAGATGCTCTAAAGGATGATTAAGTCTTTTGAATACTACCATCAAAGCTATTTAGCTCATAGGCTGTCAACTTTGCAATGATGGAGTCTAGGGACACCTTAGTTTTGTCTATTGACCTCAACTTCTGAATAGCAACAACCCTTATTGCATAGATCAGTAATGAGGATCTCAAAACTTTACTAACAATAGTGGAATCTTCCATTTTACCACCTACACTCTTGATATCTCCAACAACAGTTTTGATTCTTATTCCATATTTTTGAATGGTCTCTCCTTCAACCATCCGCATATCTTGAATATTTCCTCTAAGGCTTTCTTCCTTAGCTTGTTTCACATGCTCATCACCGCAATAGATATTCTCAAGAGTATCTGATACTTCTTTGGGATTTTCTTTATCCTATACATCAATAAACTCAATGTCAGATAAACTACTGATTAGGGCTTCCATGACTCGCCCATTCTCCCGAATCTCTCTCTTTTGGTCATCAGTGAGAGTACCAGTAGGGATAACATAAACATTCTCAACATAGCTCCAATGTTGAGCACCCATGCTTCTGATGTATATCTTCATTCTGTCCTTCCATACTTTAAAGTTATCTCTGTTGAATTTTGGACCTTCCCTCTTCATCATTACAATAGGATCTTTCCCTCAAGCGGTTAAGCTTACAACATAGAGGACTTGGAGGACGCTATGATAACAATTGATAACACAATGATGAACAGTGAGTACCAAACCAGTACTAAGAGGAGGGGGGTGAATCAGTACAAGTACAAAAACTTTTCCTGAACTGGTTTGACTACAAACAGTGAACTTGACTGCCAATCACTAACACCGGCCATAAACCAAAATACTACCGGTTAAGCACAATGAGACTGTGAAAGATATAAACCAGAAACACTTATCTTACCACACAACCTACACCCTCATTTCCATATTATCCTTATGCATAGAGAGGTAATCTATCAACATAACTATAATAACTTGCTAGATCAACATGATTCACCACTTGATAGAAAACAACAAAGCATCACATGAAAAAGACATCACATATGACACACATATTTTTCACGTGGAAACCCAACTGGGAAAAACCATGGTGGGGATGAATACCCACAATCTATTTTTTGAACTCTTTAGAAGTCCACTCTATTAGAAGCCTAGTCTGGTTAAAGACTGTTACAACAGGTTCTGTTAGGAATTGATCCTGTTAGGGATCACCCGGTTAAGGGATTGCTAGAATACTCAGTTAAGGGTTAAACCCTGTTAAGGGTTATCTTGTTAGAGGATTTTATGAACTCAGTGGCTTTGAGTCACATTGTTAAAGGATTTATAGCAAGCTAGTTAAAGCTACCCTGTTAAGGAATTTTCCAATTGTTGAAGTGATTAGAGTTCAATAGGTATTACAATGATCTGGTAATAGCACTCAATGCCAATGCAGACCCGCTTTAGTTCCTTTCTTCTGCATACACACTTTGTAGGTATCTACCCTCTTATCTGGTCTGGCAAGAATCATGTATCTTTGCACTTAGATACACACACAACATTTGCCAACCACTTCAACATGAAACACAACATCGACCTTATAGGAAATAGATAGGTCGGTAACATAAACCCTAAACCCTAAACATTTAGGTTGAGCAATTCAGTCGGTTCAATCTTGACCATTGAACACTTTGCATTTGAATACAATGGTCTTGAATAGATCTCAAGATATTCTCCATTGTTCGTTCTTCACCGTTTCTTGGAGGTGATAACCCATCATGCGTTCTCCATCATTTGCAGAGACTTCGTACATTTCTGAGGTAGATAGGATCAATCTCCTTCATGCAAGATCCTTGACATGCACGAGGCTGGCGTGGCAAAATGATCTGATATCCATTACAATGGTAACTCATCACACAATGCCATCGGTTGAATCACACAGGCTTGAAACACTTCAACCAGAAACCCTAAAGCTGAGACTACCAACTGGTAGTCATACCATATTAAACTACTTTACCTTTAGCAGATATACCGGTTCTCATCATTATGCTGGTTCACTTTTCTAGTTGCTTAACTTCAATAATCCTATTCACTCTTCATCATGTTACCGGTTCACTCTTCAGCATATTACCGGTTCTCTTTCAGTATATTACCGGTTCTCTCTTGAGTATATTACCGGTTCATTCTTTCAGCATATTGACATCAATGACAACACAATATCATCATGTCAACATATTCTCCACATATGCCAACAATGATTATCATCCATTGGTAAGCTATTCATTATATCGTTTTAACAATTTATATACATAAGAAATCACTTCATGATGAGATCATGATCATGGTTTATTTATGTTGATCATTTTTATATAGGTCGAGCTCCCCAGGGCACATGATATGGACCAACACAACCCAAAGAATATGTTTTTCGAAGTGGAGGAACATGGAGGTGTGAATATCGAAGTTGAAGATAATGATCCCATGGAAGATGACGATCATGCGCCAGAAAACACAATTGAAGATGATGGTACAAATATATTGATCCATGAAACATTTAGTACTGGCACAACCAATCATGATGATCAAGATGACTTTGATGTTGTTCATGATTTACCTATACTTGAGAAGGCATACGAGCCCCTTTATGAAGGCTCCCAAACAACTCTTCTCTCCACTGTATTATTGTTGGTGAACTTCAAGGTTATGAATGGTTTATCCAACATAACAATCTCACGTATGTTAAGGTATGTCATATATGTCATTATAGTTAATAAAGGGTGAATCATGTACCATTAATATTCTTTATATTAACAAATTAATATTCTATAGATTGATAGGTGAGTTTTTGTTACCACCATCAAATATTCTACCTCACTCATACCGAGAATTATCTTCCATTCTGAAAGATATTGGAATGGAGTATCAAGCAATAGATGCTTGTCCCAATGATCATATCATACACAACATGAATTTCAATAGAATTCCCTGAATGTCATATCAGTAGATATCAAACAGATCAAATAACTAAAAAGGTGCCTCACAAGGTTCTTCATTATATTCCCATTATTCCATGCGTGCAACGATTATTCAGGTGCACTAGCTTGGCACAATTTATGGATTACCATGCACGCAATAGAAGTCGAGATGATATTATTCAAATACCTACAGATGGTTTAGCATTTATGGACATAGAGGAAAAGTGGCCACACTTTAAAGAAGAACCTCGTAATCTCAAGCTTTCACTGGCAATGGACAGTGTCAATCCATTTGGAGAGATGAGATCTGTTTACTCGGTGTGGCCAATTTTTGTTATCAACAATAACATTCCTCCATGGATGTCAATAAAGAGGGAGCACATAATTTTGGTGATGATTGTTCCAGGTATTTTATCATTTAATAGTCATCTACATTTAATTATAAATATTGCAGTAAAATGGTCATAATAATTATGTAATGTTTTTGTTTATTCAACTAGGTAAGTACCAAGTTAAAGATATGAATGTGTATATTGAGCCTCTTATTGATGAGTTGCTAGAGTTATGGAATGGTGTCACTATGTATGACGTCTCTAGACCAACATGACAAAGATAATTTCAATTCCATGCAATGCATGTATGGACAATACTTGATGCCCTATGGTTAACACATTTTTTGTGGTATGTTACAGTGTTCAAGTTGCACATTATAATTATAATTATAAAAATTAACATATTTAATACAATTTTACATTATCTTGTAGGTCTTCAAACAAAGGGAAAATTTGCATGTCCAGTTTGTGGTCCAAAGATGAAATCCTGTCATTCAAAAAGTTTAGGAAAGCAGGTTTTTGATGAGTATAGGCACTTCGTCCACATAAATTATAAGTATTGAAATATTGAAAAACATATTTTCAGTGGGAAAGAAGAGACTACATCAAAGCCACAAATAATGACACCTTGCCTATGGAAGTTGGAATATAATAGAATTAATTATCAAGGTAATGCCATTCCATTTAATGGTTTATGTTTGGAATTTGTATTTTTCTATTGTGTTTTGTTTACTGATGATGTAATTGATGATCGTGAAGGTCGTCAAGGCATTAATGACCACCTTCCAAAGGTACTAAAAAGTTATCCAAGACAATTCAGTAGGTTTCCCTACTATGAACAACTACAAATTGTGTATTTGTGTGATACTATGCATATTGGAAAGAATATAATAGAGACATTATGGAAAATATTGGAGGGAAGACGTGACAAAGAAAAAATTGTCAAAATTTGTAGTGACATTCAGGAATCCAGTCATGCAGTAAAAAAAGTCATTCAATCAAATAGAAATGGAGACAAGATCAATATAAGTGCCCTTCCTTGGTTATTAACGGACCAAAAAAACAATTATATAAAAGAAGTCATACAAAAAGTTTGATTTCCCATAGGATTTGCTGTGAACATAAACAATCTCATATCAAAGAAAAGTGAATTTGGGCCAGGGATGAAAACACATGATTGGCATACCTTCATTAAGGTAATTCATGTTCTTGTGTATTTACTAAATATTAGTATACTACACATGTAATTTTCATTGTATTCTGTTAGAAAATAATGAAAACATCATTTGATAATTGTTGCAGTACATTCTACCTCTATCTCTCCCTGACAACTTTGACAATAATGTCAAGCAAGTCATATATGATCTTGGAAAATACATGAGGTAAGTAGTGATCTTTGTTCAATTTGTAGTATAGATAATATATTTGCGATTTGTTTTACTTGTTATGTAATATATTGTATATTATTTTGTAAAGTCTCGTTTATATATTTTTGCATCTTGAATCTCTTCTAGGTGGTTGTCATCTAAAGAAATCCATAAAGAAGATATAAAATATTGGAAGAGAAAATTTCCTCATTTAATGTGTGATATGCAAAAGTGTCTACCTTCAACTTTTTTCAATACACAAGAACACTACCTCATACACCAAGTTGAGGAGATTAAATTATGTGGACCTGTACACACTAGGTCAATGTGGATGGTTGAGAGACACTTTAAATTTTTGAAGGCTTTGGTTCGACAAAGAGCACATCTTG
Organism: Cryptomeria japonica; assembly: GCF_030272615.1. NCBI lineage: Eukaryota > Viridiplantae > Streptophyta > Pinopsida > Cupressales > Cupressaceae > Cryptomeria > Cryptomeria japonica. Next base: position 219,973,999 of record NC_081414.1, on the reverse strand, counting down.
AGGGTTCTATGGTGGAGGGATATATGGTATACTAGACTATGGTGTACAATGCTGAATATCTTTCTAAGTTTGCAGCAGACATCAATGTAGATCACATTTGGGATCCCAACCCCATTAACAAATTCGAAGGGGAGTACTTGATGGGGAAAGGTAGATTGAGGAAAGTGAGAGGTAATTATAAGATGTTATTGTAGATAATTAATTCTAAATATTATAAATAAATTCGTTCTAAGTCGTCTATTAATTATTTGTACAGTTGGTCGGGAGTGGGATGCACTACATTTGTATATTGCAAACAATCTTAATTAGATGATGGTGTGGATTGAACGATGTCAACATTTTGGTCGTACATTAACATGGGAAGGTGTGGCTTCATTGGTTAAAGAAGCTCATCATAATGGAGATTCCAATGTTACGCAAAGGGAAATTGATTTAGCATATGGTTTAAGAGATAAATAGGTATGTATAATTTTATTAATCACCCGTATGTTTATCAACTCACGATGCAATACTTTTAACATGTTAGACATATTGTAGGTCAAACACCACAAGGCTATGTGTTGTAATGATCATAAATTTGGCATAAAAAAGTTGGATGACACGAAGAAAACTTGTGATTCTGGGGTAATTGCAGTCTTTGAGGTGACCAATATTTCATCTAGAAACAACATACATCCTCAAGAGTCTTAAAATCGATACTATGACATTTTGGATGATATACTTGAGTGTGACTTTAATTCCTTCAAATTAGTTTTATTCGTCATCAAATGGTATAGGCTATGACTGAATAAAAATGATCTCGATAGAATTGTTATTGAACATGATAATGGATTTACAATGGTTAATACAAGGTCATTTGAGCTAGTTGGGGATGAGTCCTATGTTATTCCAAGCCAATGTGAGCAGGTATTTTACTTAGAGGTTCCACATAAACCGGGTTGGTCATTTGTCGTTAAACATGATCCAAGAAGAAGGCTGATAAATTATAATGAGATGGAAGAAGAAGATACCGAAGAAGTAGAAGATGATGCAGATGATGATGTTGTTGTTGTTGATGATGATGGTGGTGATGGTGATGGTGATGACGATGACGATGACGATGAGGAGGATGATGGCGATGACGACGATGACAATGACGATGACGACGATGACGATGATGACAATGACGATGATGATGACGATGACGATGACGACGACGACGACGACGACGACGACGACGATGATGATGATGATGATGATGATGATGATGATGGTCATGATGATGATGATGATGATGATGGTCATGATGATGATGGCGAAGATGATGATGATGGTCATGATGATGAGTTGGATGAAGAAGAGGATCAATGACATGAATGAAATGTATGACATTTTTTGAACTTTGTGTTTATTTATGGAATTTGGGCTGTTTATTAGCTATGTGATGGATGGTGATTTAAAATACATATGTGATGGATTACATGTTTATGATGATGCATTTGACATTTTTTGAACTTTGTGTTTATTTATGGAATGTGGACTGTCTATTAGCTATGTGATGGATGGTGATTTATGATACATCTGTGATAGATTACATGTTTATGATAATACATATGTGATGCCTATGTTGCTCAATTACATATATGATGATACATATGTGATTTTCATGATACATATGTATTTATTTTTTATCAAATTAAAAATGTAATGGTTATGATGCTCAATTGTTGGTGCTGATTTCATGTATATATTTTGTGTGATAGTGCCACCGTTGGTGTAAACAGGTAATTGACTATAGACATCGTCAACCCTTTAGTTGAGGATCCTGCATAGTCTACATAAAGTAAAGGTAAGGAATAACAAAATATACAATGATTATGATGATTGCATATTGTTCATGTTGTGTATTATGTAATTTTTAGTATATGTATCATGTAATTTTTAGCTAACATAAGATAACTGAATTACATATGTAGGAACCTGAACCCCTTTGACGAGGATCCTACACAGTCTCATGGATCGACAGGTATAAGCCAATACACCCTATAGAAATCGTTTATTTTAAAAAAAATACTAGGAAAAAAAACTTCCTCAGTTCTTCAAACCTCGACATTAGCAGCAAATCTAATACAATTATCAGCACTTGAGGCCCCAGTTGGACTTATTCAGTTTTTAATCTCAACATCAACTTTAGGGCCGATTGCTTCATCAACATTACCCTCATTTGCAAAATATCTCTCTCATTACCAACTAACTCTCTCATTTGATGGAGTGCAGGTACCACCAAATAGGTATTTGTCAGAGGTGTCTTCCTCAAGTGAGGGAAATGTAGGAATAGTTGACGAAAGTGAGACATGTAGTAGGTCTAAAATAGGGAGATCAACTAGAGGTCAAAAGATTAGAAGAAAATTCAGTATATGCATGAAATTTTTATTTTCTCAAGGGGGGTCATGTTCTTATGATGATGAGACCAAAGGTGACATTGAGGTGCCCTTGAGGTACAAACATCTAGAGAAACAATGGATACCCAAGGAACTTCCTCCAATAAACACCAATTTTTGTATTAACGAGAGGATATATTGCATAGCACCTTTGTCGTTACATGGTTGGGCCTATTTTACATGGACAACATAAAGGTTTGTTACAACAAATTTGGTGAATTGATGGAGTATGTCGGACCTTGTTACAATTACAAAAATTGGATGTAGATTGATTGATATAAAAAAAGTATGCGTAGGTATGCACTGTCAACAAATTATATACAACAGAAAGATAATGATCAAATTAAACGAGTGGCTATATAAATTGATGGAAGGCCAAAAGCAACAAGGAATATTGCATATTTAATAAATAGTACACGACCTGGGTCAACTAATAAGCAACCCAATTGCATATTTGAGGCGCACGAGGGAAATCGTGTATTCGTATTTGTGATAAAATCAATAAGTGCAGGGGAAGAGATGCTAATCGATTACAATTTGAATCGTATAGATACAAACAAAATTATTAACATGGGGGTGGTACGTACTATATACCATTTAAACCAACCTCCAATTAATGACTCCAATATACCATATTTTTATTAAGTTTTTTTGCTAAGTCTATTGGTTTCATTTTGCTGACTTGTTTATATTTTTTCTTTCTCACAGGGAGACCTGGAACCATCACATAGCACAAACATGGATATAGGTCCCGACACTTCTACCGAGCAGGTAAACCTCATTGTAATTGTACAAATTAGATAGAAGCAAACTGTTACATTATTATGTTATTTTCTTGAATGTTTTGGAGTAATTTTGATAGTGTTAATAATATTCTTGTCATAGATGGATGTTTGGGGAAAGGGAAAGGAACCTCCCTTACATCAGCACCTCAGCACAGTATTAAGCGATCAAGACTACGTAATTTCCACAAACCTTTTAGAAGTGATAAAAATGTCTATCACAAAAATTAATAAAGAGATTGTTGCTTTGGTATGCATGACCCCTTAGACTGATGAGATAAAAGATAGGATGAATCAATTGATGCAAGAAACATAAAACATGGGAGTAAGCAGTAATGAAAGCTTTAATTATAACAAAAGTTCAATAATGGTTTATATTTTATACTCTTTTATGTCACTAACTAAAATATGTACATGTTGTTTTTACATAATTTCATGTGTGATCATCAACCTGGTGAACATGATCAGGGTATTGTAGGTAGTGCAAGTGATGACCATGTTCTATACATTAAAACTACTCCTTTGGACTTGTGAACTTTCTTTTTAATGCTAGTGTTATTTACACAGGCCTTTCCTTGTCTATACTATTGCTCTCTCTTTAGAATGAATAATAATAAGTTTTGTGTGTATATATGATTGTAATAATAGTTTATTAAACTGTTAATAAAGTATTTAGTTGCACAATTAGAAGTTCTCATTTGATATGATTTGATCACTTGTATTTTAATTTACTATTATTAAATTATATTTCAAAGTAGGGACATTAAAAAGACCAATAAGACAATGTGAAGTTTGACAACATGAGATAGCACAGTGAAGCAATATAAATAAATAGATAGTCTGGACTATCTTTTGTAAGGACTATACTAGTTTATCACTTACATTGCCCTCTTGTCACAAATTTACATACCTTTGTCCTGCATTAAAACGTACCTTCCTTATTCTCCTTCATATTGTTGTATCATTAAGATTAATATCAAACTCTTAATAAAGGTTCATATTTCTTTACAACTCTTAATAAAGGTTCATCCTTGTTTACAATTCTTGCAGTTTTCATATATTTAATGTATTATTCTTCTTCAGGTGCTGCCAATGTTCCTCTAGAAAGGCCACCTTATTCAAGGTTATTACTAACTACAATGTCGGTAACAGGTAGCATGCAGACATCCTCTACTACTCATCATGTTGACTTGCCCACTATTGGTAGATCCCTCTTTTGCTCTCTCTTTTGTTATGTGTTTATTTCCCTTGAAGTGTTCTTTCTTGGGGGCATTTAATAGCGGATTCATTTTCTACAGCAGGAGATGCACATGAGGATGCACCAGAGGCGAATACTAGTGATACCATACCATCATTTCCTAGATCTTCACGTATTTCTAGTATAGGAAAATTGTAGACCACATTGATGGTGAGCAACGAAGAATTGATTCACTTGAAGATATAGAAGGTTTCAGGTACTTTAAAATTATTATTATATATAGTGTAATTGTAATTTATTTACTGATGACTCATTTTGGACTAATTATCCCAAGATTTTTTTGTAGGAAATGATATTTTTTATAAAAATCTTAATGACATTGCATTGCAGATGTTTGGGCCCACCATACGTAAAAGATGGAACATCATCTGTGAACTAACCCTAATCCACTATTTTTATTTCACATCATTTCTAGAATAGTTTTCCTTTGATCCATATCTTGAACTATATTAAAGGTAGCTTTAGTTCATTTATGAATCTAATAGGTTTGTTTTTTCTTAAAAGATGGAATGACCAAGAAAACAGGTTAAAAGATGAACTCATGAACCGTATAGTTGAGTTGTTCGGAAATGACACATTCAACAAAACCAAGCTCCTTGAAAAAGATGGCACATATCTAAAGTATGTGATGGACTAGTACAAGACACATTTAGAGAAGAATGTAAAGTACGAGCGTCCCCCATGATTCTAGAGAGGGAGTGGAGGGACTTGATTTTCGATGCGAAGGAGAGAGTTGAAAGGAAAAAAGGAAATCCACCACTAGACGCCAGAAGAAGGTATGTGATACTATTAAGAATGAATCTAACATATTTCAAACTTTTCATAGACTGAGTGACACGTCAAAGGAATCCAAGGCAAGACAAGAAAAGCACGGGCAACACAAACTCGGCTTTGGTGGTTATATGAAACTTGCCGCACGAATTGTAAGAATCAGTAAATGAAATATCGCATCAAAATATTTATAAATTGCAAACAATTTTTTTTTGATCAAACAATACAAGAAAAATTCACGATGCTAAGCAAAAATGTAGGGCTTTGAATTCAATAGAGTGCCCACAAAAGATGACAAGAGAATTGCCTACTAGCAAGGCTATAAAGCCATGGTTGAATGGCCACGAGAATTGAGTGGGCAAACATGAGATTTTGGTGCATCCATCACATAGGTAAATAAGCTATATGAAAATAATTTCAAATTGATCACCTTACCAATAATCTATTTGATGTTAAGTTCCAACATAAAGTAAATTTATTTGTTTTAATTAAGCAAGCAATTATAACAATGCGCATGACATTGGAATGTAGCCTAATAATCATGGAACACAACCTCCACTTGAAGGTCCAGATGTGCATCCCAGTAGTGGAGGTATTGATTTGCTATTCAATTTTTTTTTATGTAATTATTAATACAAATAAACATCTTAAATTGTAATTGGTGTAGAAATTAATGTAACCTTTTTTGTTAATATTTTAGAGCATGTAGTTGGTGGTGACCAAGTGGAGCATGATCCGGGTAGACAACATTAGGAACATGGTGTTCCCTAGTCAGGTAAAGAGGAGCACTATTATTCATTTAAATATATTTAATTACAGTTGGTGTATTGATTAATGTAACCTTTCATATTTCAACTTCAGAGGATCTAGAGGGTATTCAACATGTTGAGGTTGAGGCTAGACAAAATGATTTGAAAGATGATGTGGCCCCATCAAGTAAAGAGTGCCATAGTTATGTTCTTTAAATTAATGATATACTTGTAACAAAAATAAAAATATGATTTGAATTTAACTCATTTCTTTGTTATTGTATAGGACCCCCCTTTGCATTGGTGTGATTGTCCTTAGAAGAGGACTAGGCATACATTGAGATCACGAGCAAAGGGCAGAACAACTGAAGAGGGGGGAAGTGATGAAGAAAATGATGGTCCACTTAAACTTTTCATAGCTTCAAAAAAAAATAAAAAATGATTGTAATCTACATTATTTGATAATGACTAATTTTTATGTGTTAATGAATATAATTATGTGCTAATAAATGTTCATGAATGATATGTGTTAATTAATATTGATGAATGTTGCATGTTAATGAGTGTTAATGAATGTTATGTGTTATTGAACATTATGTGATAATGAATGCATGTTATATTTTATTAATGGATGAAATAATGAATGAATGTTATATGTTAAGGGGGAATTTAGAGTGATGTTGGGGGGGGGGGAGGGGCCAAATGAACTTCCACCTTCATGTGGTTGGCCTTGTTAAGTAGAGAATATTAAACTATTCTTGAAACCAAGTGAATCTCAATAAGATAAAACACTTTTCAATATTTCATTATGTTGCACAATTAATCTTATTGAATAATGTATATTGAATCTTAATTGTAGGGTCCAATAGAGCCAACATGAACAACAACAACACAAGTAAGTGGTTTGTTTTTTAAGTTTTTATTTTCATGATAATCTGGGAAGGTTCATCTGCAGTGTTATGTGTAACTGTGAAGATGAAAAATTTATATTTTTTCTGATTCTGACATTTATTTTTTGTTCTAGGCGAATGACTTGGAAGAGGTCAGTGATTACTATCAAAACAAGGGTCACTTTGATGAACTCATATCCGTGTTTGTGATGAGCAACAACACTGGAAGGAACTTACATATTTATATATTCAAGATGATGAATATAATAATGTTGCCACTACTATAATGAACCATTCTCTAGAGGCATGGGATCATATGCAATTCAAAGATGTTGTAGTTAAAGTGGCCAAGGTTGAATTGTACTACAAAACTGTACAATTTTATTTGCAAGAACACCCAAATCTTATTAATGACCTCTTGAATGTCCTTGCCCTTAAAGTAGACCACACACTAGTGGTTGATATCATGCATAAGGTATGACTCTAAACTATTTTTTTCTGTTACGATTTTTAGGATTACCGAGATATCTTTCACTTGGGTATTAAGTTTTTCTAGATGTTCTCTTTAGCAACTATTTGGTTTGGAAAAATTTCATTACTATCTTTTGTTCTGTTGTATTTGTTATCCACACTAGACATCTCTGTCTTGTGAAGGCATGTATGGTTGTAGTAGAAAGAAACAATGTAGCTGTTGTTAATGAGGCTTTGAATGAAATTTATGTAGAAGAGGAAGATTATGATAGGCTTCGAGAATTTATAGATATGCACAATAACTTTGATCAGATAGGGCTTTCTCAGAGGGTAAGAAGAACTTCTCTATTGGTTCTTGCATTTAAGTTAAAGTGGGATGTTATTTATCATTTAAATAATTTTGTAATTATCTTTAATTTCAGTTAGGCTATGAAATGTGAACTTCTTGAATTTTGGTTAAAGGCTTTTCTATAGCGAATTTTTGAGGAGGCAAGTGATTCTTGAATTCTATCTTGTTATATTTATTGCTTGCTGAAAATTATGAAATGCTTACATATACATGTTTATGAAGTTGTGCCTGTATAAATTAAAAGTATGATTCCTTGATGAAGATTGCTTCTAAAAATACCTAATTTAATTATATCAGATCAACAACAGTCCAATTCCTTCATCCTTTACTGATTTCAAACTATTTCAAATTGAAAGATCCTATGTATAACCATGGAGACAATTTTAATAACTTATTTTCAAAACAAGACCATCACATCAAAAACATCTATATGGATTGTAACTGAAATATAAAATGTTGTTAGTCTTATTGAATTTTAACTTTGCTCCAAAAGACCAATAAGACAATTTGAAACTTGCCAACCAACCTTTCAAACTGATGCTCAAATGAGAAATTAGTCTCAATAACAATAACATAAGATAGAACATTGATGCAATCTAATAAAATAGATTTATCACATGGAACTAATCAATCAATTGAAAAGAATATACCATTCAAAATGAGGAACACTTGAAATTTATATTGAAAATAGATAATCAAACCAGTTGATCTCAATATGTATCATCCATCAACTTTGATATTTCCAGAAAACAAACTGCATAAGTGCAAATAAAATTGTCTTGATAAGATCATAAAACTTGAGGTTTCTCCCCCACTTGTTCTAAAAGATCCTCCATTTATAGATGATGATTCAGTTTGAAAGTGAAAGGGCAATACCCTTTCATTAAAACTAAAACTAACAAAAATTAACTAAAAACTAACTTCCTAAAAACTGTCTTTACAATATGAACATATTATAAAAACATAGAAAACATGACTTTGGGCTCCAACTTAGACATTAAGTCTGGTCTCCTATAATTTTGGATATGCTCCAAGTACTTCTCTAACTTATATGTGTCTGCATCATGGATGATATCCCCGATAATGACTTCCAGCGTGACAAAGTTTTCCATCTATTTCACAGTCTCTTTCAATTCAATTCCATCAATTTGGGCAATATCAAGGGCGGCATTGAGAAGACTACAACATTCTGAGATCCAAACATCATTATCCTTTATCTCACCCTTTTGATCATTTAATTGTGGGAAACCATGTTGAACATTGTCTTTGCATTCATCATATTCAAATTGTAATTGTTCATCAAATTTATTGTGTTTAGCCAACAACCTCTTTATTTTTTCAATTTCTTTTGTTTCTGCTTTCGCCATTGTTTTATCATACAACCTTGTTCCCAATCTGTTTGAAATTCTATTGTGTGAAACTGCATTGTCCATGTTCTTTTGAAACATTGTCCAAAATTCTTTCAAAAAGCCTTGTAAAACCTCAAATCTTTTAGTTAGCAATACACCAGCAGTATCTGCCCTCACACTTTGCATTTTTTTTAATATTCTTTTATTTTCTTGCTACAACTCCTCACAATTTTTCTTCCATTGAGAGCTATCTAGAGTAAGAACCATTGGCAACTATTGCCTACTTCTCCTTAGTGTTTCTTCATACAATGCCTTGTACTAGTTCCTCTCCCTCACTACTCTGACCATCTATGCTTTATTGAATTTTGAAATATCCACTCCGATATCAACAGAAATAATTGGATCAATTTCACCAACTTTTACTTTCATCATATGGCCAAAGGCCTTGTCAACATCAATGATCTTTGGTCTCTTGTGGGGAGGGTACAGAGCCCATAACCTCAATGATTCCTCATCTTGATCAAATATTGAACTAATAAATACATCATTTACACCTTGTATATCCAATTTGAATTCCTTGTTTTCTGAATACAATAAACTGTCAAAGATAAAAGAAGCACTGAGGTCCCATCCAGGAAAACAAATCACCCCAGCCTCTGTAAGCAGTTGCCTTGCCTTTTGAGGGGTCATTATGGTTATCTCTGCATCAATTTCCTCTTTTAATTTCTTTAACAACTTAGCATCATTATCATGCATTATGTTGGGAATGGAGTCCCTCAATTTCTTCCCTTTAAAATTGTACAAGAATGTTTTAAATTCTTTGAAATGAATACACACATCATCAACAACAAAAGCAAAAAAATCCTCTAATCGAGAGTGAGCATGAACTTCTAATGCTGTCTTTATTTGGCCCTGCATGTCTGGCTCTTCTTCCTTCTCTGGCACTTGCCATATAGAGACAACTGCATTCTCATCAGATTCACTTTTTTCCTCATCCTCCTCATTTCAATTTCATCGATTTTCTGTCTCTTTTCTACCAATTCATTATTCAGTTGATCAATTACCTCTTTGGCCTCTACATCCTCCATATTCCTGAAGATATCTTCAGCCTCAATACTGACATGTAGATAACCTGCCAAGTTCTGGCTCTTCCTGCAAGACTGAATGTATCCTTCTAGATCATAGTTTTTCCTATTATAATGCTCATACAAATTGTATTCTTATATCAACTTCTTATCAATTATTTCATAAGCTTTGGTTGACACTATGGTGAAATCACCAAAACTCAGTGTCCCAGGCAGGAAGGCTTGCTTACGCATATTTGCAAAATGTTTAGCATTGGACACACTCAATTGCCTCATAATCTCTAGATAAACTATTTTGTCTGGTACTAGTTTTGGTAGCATGTAGGGGCTCCCCTCAAATCCATATACTCTAAAACATGTAAAATCCTTATTCACAAACTAGTTCCCCTAGTTATGATCAACAATGTGTCTTTCATCATAATCCCTGGGTCTTAGGAACCTCTTGATCTCATCAAAGATAGACCCTTCACATGAAATCCCATACATTCGGTACAATGGCATCACGATAAGCTCTTCAAACTTAATATAGTTGGATCTCATATATCGAGAATCCCAAAGAGATGTCCACAATTGGATGGGATGCTCCTCACCTTCCTCGTTCTTGGTATTTAATTTTGGGCCCTTAGATCAAAAACCCTTTACATATCCATAAAATAACACTAGATGCATCAACAGTGAATAAAATTTTAAATTGGGATGAGTATCATCCCTAAGGTTTAAAAAACCTTCGTGCAACCTCTTCACCAGATATGTTGCATAGTCAAAAGGCCTAGGTTCATACATTTGTATATCAGAGGCTAACATAAGCAACCTAGTGCTTGCCAGATTAGGCACCTCCACCCCTCCTACTTGTCCACATGACATATATGTGTGCTGCAAGTAGTGTTTGAACAAATCAATGCTGAATGGTGGCTCATCTTCCTCTATTAATTTTCTTGCTCGCCTCTTGTGAATGGTGAATTTCCAGCCGGTATATATAGTGTCCATTTTGAGGTATTCTTCCTCCAACTCCCCAAAGGACAAGGGCTTATTAGGAGTGGGGTCTAAATTGAAAACCTCATTTTTGGTACCCGCAAAAAATCTAATAAATGCTTCCCCATTTGGGAGCTGAATGCACCTCTTCACCAAATTATAATTCCTCATGAAAACCTCTAGCAATCTTATGTTTACAAAAACATTGGGGACTGTTAGCTTACCTAAATTTGTCATCCAAGGATTGCAGAGCATCATCTCCTTGCTCCTTCTCAAATAGTGGAACATAAATAGTTCATGTCCCCTTACCTTGGTCCAGACATCTCCGACCTCTTTGTACTTGTCTTCTAATTGGTCTCTCCTTGGCAGATGTTGCTTCGACCTTCTGGATTTTGGGCTGGGTGCCTGCATTTGGTCTATCATGTCTTGGTTTAACTTCCTAACTAGAGGTGCCTCTTCAGTTTTTCCTTACTTCACCTTAGAGTCAGGGCTCTTGGCTGCCCTCTTCTTTCCTGTTGAACTCGAAGCTTCCATTTCTGCAATTACAATCCTCTTCTCTATTTTTCAAAGGTGCAATGTATTTTATCTGTGTATTCTTCTTTCACTAACGCAGTATTTAGACAAGGCAATTTCTAGTTTTGTCGTATTCTTTTGCAATAATGAACTAATCATAAAGTTTACCTCATGCAAACCATAGTCGATGCATCTATTGTAAGTATTAAATAGAAGACTTTAAAAAATTTCAGTTTTGAATTTTGATATGACAACGACTCGTCGGCATATGTCTCCCAGATGAATATTTCCCTTTTGGCACTCTCTGAACAACCCTTTATCTGCTTTGACATCTTACTTTCTCTTATCGGGATACCCTAAGATGATGACTCCTTTTCCTCCTCATAGGTATATCTCAAACCGATATTCTCATTGGGCGTCAGGTGAGCTCATTTAGCATTATCGCGATAGGCATTGTTTCCCTGATGGGATTCACCATCAACATAGATCTTCCCGATGCAACCGACTTCATCGCCACGAGTCTTCCTGATAGTGTCTTCTCTTAGCTCAATCAGTCTACTCCTTCATTGAGTATCGGGGTAATCCGAAATGAAACATATCGATAAGCAAATTCTTCCCGATAGAGTATGTTTCATTTATATATGTTTCACCGATGATTTCTTCGGGTGTCGGGGTGGCTCAAAGTAACACATATCGATCGCTTTTTCTATACCAATGCAACCGGCTTCATCACCATGAGTCTTTCTGATAGTGTCTTTGCTCCACTCAATTAGTCTGCTCCTTCATTGGGTATTGGGGTAATCCGAAATGAAACATACCGATAAGAAAAGTATTCCCAATAGAGTATGTTCCATCAGTATATGTTTCATCGATGATTTCTTTGGGCATCGGGGTGGCTCAAAGTAACACATACTGATTGGTTTGGCTATACTGATGCAATCGGCTTCATCACCATGAATCTTCCCGATAGTGTCTTCGCTCCACTCAATCAGTCCGCTCCTTCATCAGGTATGAAGGTAATCCAAAATGAAACATATCAATAAACAAAGTCTTCCCGATTGAGTATGTTCCATTGGTATATGTTTCATCGATGATTACTTCGGGCTTCAGGGTGGCTCAAAGTAACACATACCGATTGCTTTGGCTATACTGATGGACTCTTCTTTTCACCACTCATATCGGTATAACTCTTACTGATACCCTCATCGACTATCGGCAAGACAATTCTCCACTGTTGCCGCTAGTGTTTACTATGTCGATGGGTCATATCGATATAGTTTTTGCTGATGCATCAATTCTTCTCAACTTCACTCCTTGATTGGTAAAACTTCTGCCGATGAGTACAACTTTGGCTTGCTATGCTCTTTCATCAGTACATGGTATCCGAATACCTCCTCACCTCAATTGGGTGACCATGAACTTGTAGAGGAATTGCTGGTGTATTTTGTGGAGCATGTATATGTATGCGGGAAAAGTGGGTCGATAGAACTCAATATGTGAAAAACGGAGCTCTATGGAGCCTTGCTCACACACTCACAAGACTTCTTGGTGAAAGCTATAGAGTAATGAAGTATCACTCAGCTTCCCAAGGTGGGTCCCATGGTTCTCTATCTTACATGGTCCCTCAAACCAATGTTTTTGCTCTCAGATCATTGAGCAAAATGGTTTAGGGATGGCAAATGCAAGAACGAGGGATGCTTTTTGTTGATTTAATATGAGATGCATCCTAAGCTATGCATGATTCTAGAAATGCAATAAACTAACTATAAGATGACAAGGTTAGTAAACAAACTATCCTAGCATACTATATTAGTTAATGATTTAAGCTAATGATAAAGAAAGTACTCTAAACATGCATATTTAGATTAATTTCTATCTAAAAGAGAGGCTAAAATGATGAGCATAAAATGGTATGAAAGCTTGAATGTATTTGAGCATAAGTATGATACTACAAACTTGGATGATATGTAAAAATGGAGGAATGAGAGCTCTATTTATAGCAAAAATAGGGCAATGGATGGTCAGGATTGAAAGAGTTGATCAAGGGTTGAGTTTGAAAGTTGGGAATCCATGTTTGCAATTGGCACCAATGAAATGATGACAATTGTCAACATAAGACTGGTTGAGAAAAGGGGTTGGAGACATTAAATGCCTGAGAAGACCTCATGGTTATCTAGAGGGTAAGAGTCAAGCCTAAGTTAGGATTACCCATTGGATTAAGAGTTAATCCAAGGATAAAATCTTGTGCAAATGATTAAGGAATAATCATGGTCAAAGCAATGAATGCTTGATGAGACCCTTGGGTTGGATGAAGGTTGAGTTAAAAGAAATTCTTTAACCATGTAAGAGGGTTTGAGTTAACCATTAATGGTTATGAAGACTTTGGGGAATTAAGTGGTCAAAGACTTGAAGCCTTTAATGGTTATCAAAGACTTTAAGGTTTTGAGAAGTGACCTCCCCTTTGCTTAGGGATGTGACAAAGTTTAGAAGATGGGTTAGGTTAATTTAGAATTGATTAGAAGGGTCTAGAGGAAATTAGGAAGGGGTTTAGGAAGCAAGTGGGAGATGTAGGAAAATGCAAGTGGATGGAGGGATAATAGGATTTAATTGAAATAAAGTTAATTTAATTCAATTTGGTTGCAATTTGGGGATATTAAATAAATTAGATTTATTTAATTTAGGATAAACTATTTAATTCAATCTGAATTTAATTAAAAGTGGATAGGGGGGATTTAATTGAATAAAATGATTTATTCATTAAATGGATATAGTGAATTTAATTGAGTAATTTACTTAATTAAATAGAGGAATGTGGGTAGTTTAATCAAATTGGATTTAATTAAATAGAGAAATGAACATAAAATATTCATTTAGGAATATGGTCATTTTTATACATCTACAGTATACAATTGGTAAAAAATATAGTTGGTTGTTGTCTCTCACAGGTTGGATTGGGGCATTGAAATGGGGCTTACTTTTGCAATTTGGAACTGTAGGGCAAGAAAGAATGCTTTGCTTCATGCTTGTTCATATGCTATGACTTGATCAAACCAGATGTGGCTTTGGAACTTTCCTGGATGAATAATATGATTGACTTTGTGTTTCCATACCTACTTCAAGTTCTTGATATACTCTGATGATTTCATGAATATTTTAAGTTTCTCTTTAATAAACATTTTAAATCTTCTGCACAATTAAATAGCTAATATTCTAAAGAATTTCTTTTTCAAAGTTCATTCGAGAATACACGACAAAAGTTGATGAGCTTGTTAAGGACAAGTTAGAGGTTGTCCAAGAAGAGAAATTCAAGGAGAAAGAAGAGAAAAATCTTGTTGCTCAACAGGTATGCATTTTTCTTAATTGAGCCTCAAGGAGCACTTGTTCTACTCTATTGACGGTTTTTCAAAATTCAAATAAATATGTGCGTATTTTGTTTATAGAATATAGCATTTTAAGAGCATAATTAAGGAAATTATAGAAAATAGCATGCGCATTTTTAAGAGCATAATTAAGGAAATTATAGAAAAATAACATTTTTCAAGAAATTATAAAAAAATTATATGCTAACATATTGCACTGTCTAAAAAGGATAATCTTTACAAGGATTTCATGGAAACTAGTTCTCAATCAGGTGATCATGAACTTGCAGAGGAATTGCTGGTGTATATTGTGGAATAGGTATTTTGTGGAACAAGTTAGAGGCTGTCCAAGAAGAAAAATCCAAGGAGAAAGAAGAGAAAGATCTTGTTGCTCAACAGGTATGCATTTTTCTTAATTGAGCCTCAAGGAGCACTCGTTCTACTCTACTGACGGTTTTTAAAAATTCAAATAAATATGTACCTATTTTGTTTACAAAATATAGCATTTTAAGAGCATAATTAAGGAAATTATAGAAAATAGCATGCACATTTTTAAGAGCATATTTAAGGAAATTATAGTAAAATAGCATTTTCAAGAAATTATAAAAAAATTATGTGCTAACATATTGCACTGTCTAAAAAGGATAATCTTTACAAGGATGTAATGGAAACTAGTTCTCAATTGGGTGATCATAAACTTGTAGAGGAATTGCTGGTGTATTTTGTGGAACATGTATTTTGTGGAATAAGTTAGAGGCTATCCAAGAAGAGAAAGATCTTGTTGTTTAACAGGTATGCATTTTTCTTAATTGAACCTCAAAGAGCACTTGTTCTACTCTACTGATGGTTTTTAAAAATTCAAATAAATATGTGCTTATTTTGTTTACAAAATATAGCATTTTAAGAGTATAATTAAGAAAATTATAGAAAATAGCAAGCGCATTTTTAAGAGCATAATTAAGTAAATTATAGAAAAATAGCATTTTTTAGGAAATTATAGAATAAAATTTGTGCTAACATATTGCACCATCTAAAAAGGATAATCTTTACAAGGATGCAATGGAAACTAGTTCTCAATTAGGTGATTGTGGACTTGCACAAGAATTGCTGGTGTATTTTGTGGAACACGTATACAATTGGTAAAACATATAGTTGGTTGTTCTCTCTCATAGGCTAAAGTATATTTTGAATTTTCATTTTGGATTGGGGCATTGAAATGGGGCTTACTTTTGCATTTGGAACCGTAGGGCAAGAAAGAATGCTTTGCTTCATGCTTGTTCATATGCTATGACTTGATCAGACTAGATGTGGCTTTGGAACTTTCCTGGATGAATAATATGATTGAATTTGTGTTTCCATACCTATTTTGAGTTCTTGATATACTCTGATGATTCTGTGAATATTTTAAGTTTCTCTTTAATAAATATTTTAAATCTTCTATAGAAATAAATAAGTGCCTATTTTGTTTATAAAATATGTATGCTCAGCTTCTTCCCCTTTTCTTTGCCAGCACCTCCAATGTCTGGCATGGGAGTGGGCATGGGAGGTTTCTTTCAGCCAAGTATGAGTGGAATGGGAATGCCTCCCATGCCGGCTTATGGTATGCCACCTATGGGTGGCTATTGATGGGATTGAAGAACTTAACATGGGACACAATTCTTCAATCATACATGGTTTTTGGAGGCTGGTCTTCGAGTGGAAAGATTATATTGTCAAATTGTTTTTATTGTCATTTGGTTGGTTGATACAAAATAATAAATCTTTAGTATTATCGTATTGGTCAATCAGTTCAAATCTTTCCATCCACCAAGCATTCGACACCTGAACCGTTGCATGATTAGATTGTCAAATTATTTTTATTGTTGTTTGGTTGGCTGATACTGAATAATGAATCTTTAGTATTATTGTATTGGTCAATAAGTGCAAATATTTCCATCCACCAAGCATCTGACAAGGATGTTGTATGTCCGACAACATCCTCATTGTATAAGCAGTGAGAGGGCATCGAAATTCTGATGCCCACCCAATTTATTTTGATAACTTATCAAGTTTTGCTGATGAATAAGCAGTGAGAGGGCATCAAAATTTTGACGACAACCCAATTTATTCTGATGACTATCGAGTTTTGCCGATGGCTAAGCAGTGAGGGGGCGTCAAAATTCTAATGCCCACCCAATTTATTCCGATGACTTATTGAGTTTTTTCGATGCTCGGACCGTCACACATACAACATCCTTGTTGGTGTAAATGCCCTCGTTGTCGTTGGACTTATGATGGCTAAATAGTGATAGGGCAGTCTGAATTCAAACGCCTGAACTATCGCACATACAACATCCTCATCGGTGTGGATGCCCTGGTTGCCGTTGGAATTTTGATGACTTATCGAGTTTTACCGATGACTAAGCAGTGAGGGGGCCATTAGAATTCCAATTTATTTCGACTCCTGAGATGTCAGAACATTACCTTCAAAGCATTGGAATTCCGACGACTTATTGAGTTTTACCGATGACAAAATGTAGTCATGGTCGTCGTTGGAAGAGTCTTTGACTCCTTCAAAATTTGACAGTCATAAGCATCATCAGAATGTCCTGTTGGAGCCCAAAACCACATATTGGAAAACCAAAGACTTGCCTAATCCTTAGTTGATCCAATCAGTCTTGGCCAATGAATAGGGATGGTTGAAGACCAAATCCCTCTACACTTTAGGCTCCACTAAACCCAGGTGGGTGTACCTTAGACTCTCAAGCATAACAGAGGTTTATTTTAAGCGAATTTAAACTGTGGGAGTTAACAATTTGTAGGGATGGCAAAATTTTTTCTAGCAATTATGCTAACAAAAATGCTTTTTATTGAATACATTTACAATTGATAAAACAAGTGTGAATATAGTTGTGATATGGAAAAGATTACTGTTAGGACTTTAAGCCATTATGGAAAAGAGTAGTACTAATAGAAATTACAAGATTTGTTTCTTTGATAAGGAACTAATGCATGCAAACTTATTCAACAAAGATTAATAACAGACCAATGCCTTATCTGACCATTAATGAATAACTTCATGGACAAGAATCACTATCAACTCAAGAGACAATTATAAGGCCATCACTGTGAAAGTTTCATTATGTGTTGCATGAACAATAAAAAACCAATCTTACATTCAATACAACATCATGTGATAGCACATCACAACAAATCTAAAATATTTATCAAGAGGACATATGATTCCATCAAACACAAAATTACACGTAACAGTCTGAAGATAAAAGCATGAAGTCTTGTATATTAACTTCTGGAATAAGAATGTACATAAACTGCACTTACAAATACTCCAATACATTTAGTTTGCACAAAATAAACTCCTCATTCCTATTAGACTTTTCTAAAACATAACACTTGTAGCCCAGCCAGTGGCAGAATATTATCTCAAAGATGAAAAATTGTCCCCCTCTTTGTTCTGTGTGACTTCCCTTTTATAAACATAAGGGATAGTGGCAGACAATTTCATTCCCAAAGGACACACCCTTTGGTTTAAGAAATAATTACAAATGAAAACCCTAAAATACATACTAAATAAATGCTTTAATAATGTTCTTTTATTTTCCGCCTTGATAAAGTTCCTCAGCTTGATCGTGCTAACCTTTAAATATTCATTATCACCCAAAGATCTCCTACACATAAGATAAGCCAATCAAATTCCTTGATTTAAGAATTAATCATATTCTACCCTTGATTAGGATTTGCCTTCGAAAAATTAAAAACCTTTTCTTGCATGTAAATACTTGGTTAGAGTAATCAAAGTATTTCAACCCTTTTGGAAAATATCAATTTACCCTAGTATAGATTTTTAAATAATAACATATGATTCTTAAAAGAATATACTTCCCTTTTGAAAATGATATCTGTGGACATATATTCCAATAGCGCGATAAGAATACATTTTCACCTTTTAGGGCAACTTCAATTCTTTTGGAAATATGAAATATATACTTGCAAGAAACCAATCAAACCATTATCCATATGATATAAATAATTTACCCTAATGCATATGTTCAATTTATTTACTTAGGGTAAATATATTTGATGAAAGAAAATATCAACCATTTGATAATCAAATGTTATTCATTATTTTCACTATATGTCAAAAGGCTTTTATAAATAAAATGTAATTCCCTTAACAAAATATTCCTCGCTAGTACATAATATTACAAAATAACATTGAGTGAGAAAATGTTATATTTGAGACAATGATTTAAAGAATTTTTTGCAAAAATAAAAATCATTATATCTCCAAATATTATTTTAAGCCTTTGGGTAAAAAGCACTTCCTGTGCAATATGTGCTTAGGGAATATGATTTAATTATCTATACAAGAATGGTATAGTTAGACATTTGCAATAAATAATTTTTTTTGCATTAGGGATATTTTAGAGAAATAAAATCTTTAGTAATATAATCCCTATACAAATAAAAAATACTTTTGCCCTTAAAATTGATTTTAATCCATAATAATATAGCCATTTTATCATTGGAACAAAAATACTTTTTACCAAGAGAAGTGACAAAAAATCATTTTGATAATAAAAAATCTTAAGACATAAGCATATCAAGCATATAGCATTTGAGAATATTTTTACTTTTGAATCACAAAACTTCCCAAAGTAAATAAAACTACCTTATTAATCTCCTCTTTGGAAAAATTCAAATTCTAACTCTCAAACATTAACTAAAAAGTAAAACATTAAAATATATTAACTTACCCCCTTTTGCAAAAATTAAAACAATAATACCTTAAGCTCATTGGGGTAGCTATACATTGTCGGGGAATTACATTTTAAGTTATGTAGATATCCCATGAGAAACTCACTTTTGGTCTCAAAATACATCAATCATACTGTATATATAAAATTCACCCTAATATGTATTCAATTCATATATTTAGAGTAAAAATTATTCATATGAAAATAATGAAAGATGACAATCATAATTTAGTAAAGTTCATTTAAGTCATCATTTCACCATGCGTCAAAACTTAAGGTAGGAAGAACCTATGTAAATATATTTCCCTTTTGATAAAAAACATTTCTTTTACAATACATTATAAATAAAATTTATAAATATTGCCCCCAAAATAAGAAAATATAATAATTTACATTTTGCAAAATAATTTCGTGAATGATAAAAGATCAAAGTAAAATATTATTTTTAAAGCCTTTGGGTAGAAAATACTTCCTTAATATGTACCCAATAGATATAATTTTCTCCTATCCCTAATGGCAAAAATAAAAATAAAATTCAATACCTTCATAATGGATTGTCATCAGAGTAACATATGTCATCGAGGAAGCATTCTTTTTGTTGCACCAAACTCTCGATGAAAAAGAACTAAAATGCAAATGCCTCCATCGAGGTATTACTGGAATTTCCACCTGTTCAGGTCGTCACTTTCAAATCTGGGTTATTTATGGGCTCACTGGCACTTTGAAAACAATAAAAATATCATGAAAAGGCCCTCCAAGGTGAGATATATGGTCAGGGCAATCATTTTAAGACTAAAAACATCATTAATCACTCATATCCAGCTCCAAAAGATGGCTCAAACCCCAATAACGTGAATGCATTTTTTTCTGATGTTGTTTATTATCTCCAACTAATCCTTTATGAGCTAATTTTAATTCTTTTTGAAATAAACTCATTATTTCTTTTCCGTGCAGGTAACAAGACTATAATTCATGTTAGTTAAAAATGTCATATAAACCTTTGTTACCTTGCAACATAAATAATTTAAATAAATAACATTATAATATTAATTGAAGCAAAAATATAACATCCAAAGCTAAACACTTCAAATTAATATTATACTTTTTAAGAAAATTAAAATAAATTTTAAATAAAATGGATTTCGTAAAAATATCAAACGAAATCATGAGGCTTCAAGATTCTGCATGCCGTCATATAATGATATGGACAATTCATAGGCATGATCCAATCAATGTAATGTTCTTGCAAGATAAAATTATTAATATCCAAATGCACTCATTTTGATAAAAATTCTAGAAATGTATACTTTAAATTCAAGAAAAGAGCATTTGAGTTAGCTTTATAAAACATATCAAATGACACTGTTTGAATTCGAAATTTGAAACAAAGGTACTTGGATATACAAAAAATGCAAAAGAATAATTAGTTTGACATAATAATGTTTAGATGGAAAGAAATTATGGTTCAGAAGGGCATACCTGAAAATTCAACTTTTGAATACATATACATACCTGGAAATTGACCTCTTAACATGTTCATAGGTTTTCAAGAGCTGATCATAGGTAGTGCATACAATTGCATCAAGAAATCTGCTTTTTGGCATGAATCTATCACTCTTAAATCTTCAAATTTTAGGGTTCCAACATGTCCGACTACAAGTTTTCGACGGCGTTGCTCATTGACAATCCGACAAATTGTATTCGGAATCCCGATGAACTACCATCGAAATTTGAGGCCAAATGTACTAGTGCCATAATCCACAGTTCTTTTTAGATATTTAAATATTCTTTTAATAATAGTAACATTACTTTCCTTCAGATCAACTTGATAGCT
Source organism: Cryptomeria japonica (assembly GCF_030272615.1). Taxonomy (NCBI): domain Eukaryota; kingdom Viridiplantae; phylum Streptophyta; class Pinopsida; order Cupressales; family Cupressaceae; genus Cryptomeria; species Cryptomeria japonica. The sequence goes on along the minus strand of NC_081414.1, from coordinate 219,952,440 downwards.
AGCATCCATACACACAACATGCATAATGTTAGGCCTAGTTTGAGAAAGATATAATAGTCCACCAACCATAGATCTGTACAAACTCTGATTAGCTCTCGGTGATTTATCATTTTTAGACAATTCACAACCAGTCACCATAGGAGTTCCAATTGCTTTGGACTTATCTAGTCCAAACTTCTTCAACAATTCCTTCACATACTTAGTTTGAGATATAGAGATACCTTTCTATGTCTATGCAATCTACAAACCTAAGAAAAATTTCATCTCACCAACCATAGACATCTCAAATTCTTTCTGCATATCACCGACAAACTTTATAATCATATCATCATCACCACCAAAAATAATGTCACCAAAAAAGACTTCAACAATTAGAATGTTATCATTTTCAATCTTAAAGTACATATTACTATCACCACCAGCTTTAGTGAATCCCAATTTCAACAAGTATTTATCTAATCTTGCATACCAGGCTCTAGGAGCTTGTTTTAACCCACAAAGTTCTTTCTTCAACTTGCATACCATATCACCATAATCTAATAGCAAAAATCCATTCGACTGTTCAATGTAAACTTCTTCTTCTAGATCACCATTCAAAGATACAGATTTGACATCTATCTGATATACCTTAAAATCTTTATAAGCATCATAAGCAAGCAACAACCTAACAACTTCAATTTTGGCAATCAAAGAAAAAGTTTCTTCATAATCCATTCCTTCTTGTTGTGAATACCCTTTGCAGACCAATAGATAGCTTTGTTTCTGACTACTTCATTGGCTTCATTCAATTTGTTCCTACAAACCCATTTAGTACCAATAACATTTTTATCCTTAGGTCTAGGCACAAGTTACCAAGTGTTGTTCTTTTCAATCTCATCTAACTCTTCTTCCATGACTCTTATCCAGTTTTCATCTTTACAGGCTTCAGCAACATCTTTAGGTTCAACTTTAGAAATTAAACATACTTCTGCAACTAACCTACTTCTAGTCATCACACCTTTGTTCTTGTCACCAATAATTTGATTCTCAGAATGATTCAATCTTACATACCTTGGAGTCTTCTGAATGTTTTGATTCTCAGTCTCGGGATCTTGAAGATCTTCATCGACAACAACATTCGGACTAACAGTCTCTGTCTCTACTAGATCATTCTACTTAGGCCCTTCAAGCTGAATAGGTGCTAAAACAACATGATGACTTTCATCATAAGCTCTGATCTCCTTCCCAAGGTTCTCATCCACCTTCACACTTGCACTCTCAACTATCTTTCTTAGTCTATTTTTATAGCACCGGTAGGCTTTACTCTTTGTGGAATATCCCAAAAAGATACCTTCATCACTTCTAGCATCAAACTTTCCAATATCCTCATCTCTCTTGATATAACATTTGCTACCAAAAACTTTGAAATATTTAATAGTAGGAACATGAGCAAACCAAAGCTCATAAGGGGTCTTACCAGTATCACCTTTGATATGAACTCTGTTAAATGTGTAGATTGCAATGCTAATAGCTTCTCTCCAGTAGACCTTCAAAACATTTCCTTCAATCAACATAGTTCTTGCAACATCCAAAACAATACGGTTCTTCCTTTCAACAACTCCATTCTATTCTAGGGTGCTAGGAGTAGATAGCTATCTTTTGATTGCATGCATGTCATAGAATGAATTGAACTCACTAGAACATAATTATCCACCTCTATCAAATCTCAAACACTTCAGCTTCAATCTAGACTAAGTTTCAATTTTAGCTTTGAATATCTTGAATTTATCAAATGCTTTTGATTTCTCCTTCAAAAAGACAACCCAAATCATCCTGGAATAATAATCAATTAGCAGCATAAAGTATGTATCACCCTACATAGTTATAACATTTGTAGGTCCACAGCAGGTAAAGCCCTTTTGGCAAAAAGTTTTAAGGGTTTTAATGGAGTATTTAATTGTTGACGGTAGATTTACAAAAATTTATAACTACCACTTTGCTATTTTGAATCACTTCCGCCATGGGGCCAAAATCTCCTTGCCTTTTTATTTAGCATCCTCTCTGAATGAGAGTCTTGCTAACCATGCTAAAAAGCCAAACTCCTACCCTATAGCCCATCAGGGGCTTATATTGCTCATCTATGAACATCTAAAGGACAAGACTAGGGCGACCAAAGATGACCCTCTGATCATGAATGCACATATTTCTGAGAGTGGCAAAGATTCAGATTCGGATTCGGAACAGCCTAGTGCTTCTAGCCACAAAAAAAGGAAAGCTGACACAAATAGTGTGGACATGGAGGTGCACTGTGATGTGGAGGAGGAAAAGGGTAAGGATTCTGAAAATGATATGGAGTGTGAAAAGGATGAGAACATAAGTGAAGAGGATGAAGGGGGTAATTCTGAAAACCCTCACTCTAACCCTATGGGATCAGACAGTAGGAAGTGGCTCTAAATTCTAAGGAGGATGACAATCCTAACTCTGTGGGCATGGAACAAGGTAGGGATTCTACGAACAACATCCTGAATACTGCCCGTAACTGTGCTCTGGAGACCTTCAACTTCCAGAAATGGGTTGTTGACAACATTACCAGCATGCAAAGTAAACAGAGGGAATTGGACAACAAGATTAATAAGCTGATTAAGGACGCTAGGAAAAAGAATGATAAGGTGGAAACTAGTGAAGCGGAAGAGGAAATCGAGATGGAGGATTGGTTGGAAAAGGATTTGATCAAAGGGGATTTGAAACACCTGGAGGATGTCATAAGAACCTTGAAAGAACAGGCTGAAGTGGATAAAGACAACATCAACTCTAGGGTCCACCGTACTGAGAAGGCTCTAAAAAACTTCATAAACCATAGTCTCTAGGTCCTCAAAGTCTCATCACAGAACATGAATGCTTTGGTGGATCATCTGGAAAGGAAAAATCAGGAAAAGAAGCTGGTTGTTATTGATGATATTCCAACTTCCAGCACCACCCACTAGACTCCTAGGCACAGAACAAGGCAGAACACTACTAGAATGGAGATCAATACGAAAGATAGCCAGCTGAGAGAGGAAAACAATGACCTGAGGGAAGAAACCAAGGCGATGATTCTCTTGGTTCAAAATGCTGAGGAATCTATGAAAGTTTTCAAGTAACTTGTAATGCTGGGGTTGGAGCCAACTTCTTGTTGGCTTCTTGCTGTCTTTTTCTTTGCTGCTGGTTTTTGTGCTAGAGTTAGCAGCTGTTTTGTTTTGTCTCTTTAATGCTTATCTTTCAAATTTTAATAGGGTTTAGAGTCCCCTAAAACCTATTTTTTCTTAATCAAAAACATTTGTAGGTCTAGACAGGTTAGTATGCACAAGATCCAACAATCCATCTGATGTATACCGCTTATTCTTGAAAGAAATTCTTCTTTCCTTACCCAATTGACATTCCTTACATATCAAATTAATAGGTTTAACAATCTTAGGTAGATCTCTAACAACTTGTGCAAAACTAATCTTGATCAGAGAATCAAAGTTTACATGACATGTTATTCTATGCGATAACAAAATATCATCTGTCTTAGCAATAAAACAAATTTTCTCACCAGCATTCAAATGAAAAATGTTACCTTCAATCTTAGTCCCAGATGCATTCTCTACATCGGAGGCATTCAAGATCTTGCATTTACCATCCTTGAACTGTAGATCATAACCCTTTTCAACCATCTGTCTAACACTCAAAATATTATGCTTCAAACCTTCAACATATAAGACATCAAAAGAAATAGAACCTCTCCCATGGATTACACAGGCTTTGTCATCTCCAAATTTGACTATTCCACCATCATACTTTTTCATACTTACAAATTTACTTTTATCACCCGTCATATTATGTGAACAACCGCTACTAATCACCCATACACCTTTTTCTTCAACCTTAGCAGCCAGCTATTTTTCCTAAATAGAACAACTAGTGGAATCAATAGGCATAGGTCCATCTTCCTTAATGGTAATAAACACAACTTCATCTCCTTTTGATTCTTTATCTGTAACACCTTCATCTGCAACATAATAATAGTTTATCTAGTTCTTAAACTTCTGGTTAGACTTATAAGGCTTATCATACTTCTCATGCTTCTCATATATATCATTCCTATCATACTTATCAAACTTATCATGTCTGTCATACTTAGAAGAAAAACATCCTATCTTATTATAAGAAAAGCATTTCAAAGACAAATTTCCATCATACTTACCGACACCTTTAGGTAATCTCCGAGTAATCAATGCTTCGAGCTCATCAAGCTCTCTTTCCTGCTATTTAATCTCTCTTCTTTCTCTTTCATGTATGGATATCCTACACTAATGAAGATCATATTTCTGTTTACCAAAAATAGATGCTGATGCTTTAAATGTTGTCTCAAACTTTCCATGTGACTCTCTGAATTTTCTCAACTCAAATGCAACAACTTTTCCAACCAACATATCTCTTTTTATTGTAGTTACACTTCGGGTCTCATCAATAACAACAACCTTATGTTTGTAAGCAGGAGGCAAAGATCTCAACACCTTAGCAACATTCTCATCTTCCTCAATCTTTCCATCGACACATCTGATACCAAGGACAAGCTCATTCACTTTATCCATGTATGAATGTATGTTCTCATTGTCTCCCATATTCAATGTCTCATACTTTCCTTTCAAGCTCTACAACTTAGCAACTTTCACTTGACTATCACCTTCATATAGGATCTCAAGCTTTGCCTAGATCTCATGTGCGGTCTGAAGTTCCATTACATTTGTCATTTCAAAATCAGTCATGGCACCGAGCAATGTTTCCTTCACTCTGATGTTATAGTCAACTTCCTTAACCTCATCAAGAGTAGATGGTCCATTCCGAGGAACAACATAGGCATTCTTAGTAATCTTCTCCAAGACATTTCAAGTGCACCTCCATCTGGTTCTTCCACATGATGTAGTTATTTCCATCAAACCTCAGACTGTTCTTCTTGAAAAGAATACCTTGAGCTTCCATCCTGGATCTCCTCAAGTGATTAAGCTTCTACCAATGGATCTACCTCTAATACCAATTTTTAGCAACAATCAAGAAGGAAGACTAAGAGGGGGGGGGGGGGGTGAATCAATCTTCACTGAAAATCAGATAATCAAACTCCAAAACATAAATAGATAAACTACAACAACAAGTAGATAAGAAAATTAATTGCACAACACACAACACCAAGATTTTGACGTGAAAAACCCAGTCAAGGGAAAAACCACGGTGGGAACCTACCCACAGTAAGATGATACTTTGCAGTAGTATGTGAAAATATTACAATGGGGAATGCACATGCATTCAGGCACATTGCCTAGAGCTCATTGCTCAAAAGACATTTTCTTGGAAGGCTACAACCCTTAGGGAAGTCTCACTAACTTACAAAATGATTTGGACTACAATCCAGAAGAAATGAACTGCAATGATAGCATCTACAAATGCTTGATGACAGTTTCGGTTAAGCACAATTGTCTACTTTGCAATATCGAACTCACCACAATGCTTCACCAAATGATAGATCTCTTTTTTGAACATAAAAATCTCTTTGATAATGTAGACATAATACCAATGCCCAAATTACATAAGTATATCACCTATATATACAAATCATTAACCTTGATAATAAGGTCGACTAAACCCTCAACCCTCAACACATAATTACAAAGATTACATTACACGATACAAAGATCAACCACTAGACCAATATTATGATTTACATTACATAGCATGGACCTAATTCAAATTCCCAAATGCGCAACACCACCAGAAATCATGCCAAGATCAACCGCAACATGATACACCACCAGAAATACCGCATACCACGAAAAATCATCACCGGTTTAGAGAATTCACCAAAACTCGCACAATGATCAATGCAGATCGACAAAGAAAATAGGACACGATTAGGAAACACCAGCAAAACACATTAGAATAATCTAGAACAGTTGCACCAACAGGTCTCTTTTCAAATCTTCATCGGGCAATGTCTCAAAGCTTAAGAATACAATCAATCAACAACTATCATGAGGAATGATAACTTGTGGGTCAGAAAATTATGAACCATATGAAATGAAGATTCACAAGATCATTCCAAATATTATCCCAAAGTCTCAGCACAAGATATGATCACACCAAAATATACCAGAGGGAATACCGATGCCTACAAAACAGTGATCAACAACACCAAACTACAAACTATCGGATTAGACAATCTTCCCGAAATCACTGGAATAATTAATGGGGATATGTTGACATAAATGACAACAACATATCCTAGTAGAAGCAATGAACAACCAAATCCAACAGACTACAACATAATGTGGGTTCAAATCCCACCGTGGTTTTTCCCTTTTTGGGTTTCCACATAAAAATTCTGGTGTTAGGGTTGTTTGCTTGTTTGCTTTAAGTTTCTTCATTTCACTTACTTTCTTGTGCATCTGGTGGTTTAAGGATTAGTTTAATAATTTTGCAAATTGTAAAAAACTGATTCACCCCTCTCTCAGTGTTCATTGATTCCATCAGTTTTGGAACAGTGAATAGGCACGTTTCCTATGTGAGTTGGCAAAGGAAAGTATCAACCATATTTTTTTCTACTATCACTTCTCCTAGAAAGTCAGGAAGAAGATTAATAACTTTTTCTTAGTGTCCTGGGTGTGGCATCTAGACCCTAAGTTGGTCCATTCTAGTTGGAATCTCCTGTCAACTCACTCTCTTATTTGTGAGCTCTAGCAGTAGGCCTTCCTTTGTATGTGTTGGAGCTTATGGAAAGAATTTAACTATATAATCTTTAGATACCACAAGACTCAATGGAAAGCTCTATCCTACTCCATTATCAACTAGGTTATGGAGAATATGAAAGGCTTTGGTAAATCCAAACACTCTCACCCCCCCTTGTCTTTAGACTAGAGTATTCTAGGAATTGGGATTTGACAGATGACCTTCGATCATCAACTCCTCTCCTATCAAGTTTAAGAATAGCATTAAATGGTGCCCCCCCGTAACACTATTTGGTTAAATTAAAATTTTGATGGGTCTTATAAAGGTAACTCGGTTTGATCGGGTGGGGTGGGTCATCAAAGATCTGAGTGGTAAAGACATGGTGGCCTACATGGATAAGCTGGGCATTCAAACATCTAACATGGTGGAAATGATGGCGAATTCCTTTGGAATCACTATTGCGAAGGACAAGGGCTACAATGATATCATCATTGAAGGTGATTCTAAAAATGTGATCATGATGTTGCAAGGAAAAGTGAAGCCTGGATGGAGAGGTGGTGGATCTAATCATCAAAAAATGCCAAGATATGATTGCTACATTTGGCCACGCAAGATTTCATCACACCTTTAGAGAAGGAAATAGGACTATAGACAAGTTGGCTAACTTAGGTCCTTTTTTTGAGGGGCTTAAAACTTGGATGATGCAACACAAATTACCTAAAGATATTTGTGCCACGATCCTTGAAGACATTACTCCTAATGGAAACTAAATATTTTATAGTCACCTTTTCCATCTTCATCCTGACCATGTTGTACTATAATCATTTATTGGAAAGGACTGAACTTGTTAAATATAGTGAAAGCTACACTTTTAGCAATATCGCCTTTTTCTATGTCTTTCCCAAAGCCGATTTTAGCTATCCCTTTGTGGGCTCTATTCTTGGCTAACTGTGCAAACCATGGGTAGGGACCTTATTTAGATGGAGCTAGACAATTGTTATAAGTTTAAATAATATGGGTTTCTATAGAATAAGGTGGTGGAGAGAAATCTGGTGACTTATGTTGAAGGTATGAAGGGTTACAACCCTACTCTATCTAAGTAGTTCACCCAATATTGGGATGAAGGTAAATTTCAAGTGGGTTGGGTAAAATTAATTGTGTCTATAGAAACCATTACAAATGCTATGGGTCATGTTGTGGAAGGAACGACCTTCCCTAAGAAATTGAAGGGCAATTACAAAGAGAATTTCAAAAGGTTCTTGAAGCTAGGGTAAAAAGTGACTCATTTGTAGAGTGGTTTCAATAGGAATGACTTATTTGGGGTCTAGAAAGAGGTGACATTTCTTCTCATGAAGTTCATCACCTTAGATGAGAGGTTTAAACGTTTCCACTCATAACTTTTCTCCATGCTTAACCATTTAAGGTATGGGTTGAAGATGAATTTCTCTTATTGGCTATTTTCATCTATTTCTCAATCTGCAGTTGTGGCCAAAACCAAAGATGTCCTTCCCTTGCACCAGGGGCTTATCCTTCAACTTTAAAATTTTTATTTGATTTTAACCCCTACTAGTGGTCTGACTTGTAATCCTTCTGGCCGCACTCTATATATTGATATTTCAGACAACCCAAAAAGGAAAGATGTAAGCTCTACTCCTAAACCTGAAGGGACCCCTACCTAGGTTAACCCCAGTAGAATGGCTAAATCTAAGGCCCCCCCAAACCCTCCAACTTTTGAAATCATTTTTGAAGAGACAAATGAAGAGGAAAATGCCTTTGAAGATTTTTATTCCTTGTGGTCTATTTGGTTGGAGTGGACCCATATAACCCTATTAACAAAGTGGGTCCTCCTTCTACCCCTTCTTTTGGTTCCACTCCTCCCTCACTTGTGAATTCGCCAAGGAAATGAGATTTACTTGCCTTTGTAGATAAAGTTAACAAACTTTGTGACAACTACAATAAGCAGGAAGCTATCATCCATTGGCTTTTGGGTCAACATAATGTGGCAAAAAAGAAAATTAATAGATTGGAAGCCCTCATCAAAGCAAATTCGAAAGCTTTTAGTTTGGCAATGGAGGATAAAGATTAGAGGGTTTGGCCAATGGCTAATGATTTTGCCAAGAAGATGGATAAATGAGAATGAATGGAGGAGGAACTTAAGGGACTCTATGAGAAGATTGACCAGAAGGAGGACATGAAGGAAATGTTAAAGGCTATTGAAGTTCTTCAAAACAACCATGCATCCATTAAAAGAAAAATGAAGGATGTAATCTCTTAGAATAATGAAGAATTCAAAAGGAATTCAAGACAATCTAAGATGAGATCGAAAAGAGGTAGGCTAGGAAGAAGAAACATTTACATTTTCCCCCTACTATTGGTTTAGAGGTGTTGGTGTCTAGGGTGAAAGTGATGCTAGAATCCCCTTCTATTTTTCTTGGTAAAGGATCAAACAAGAGACTCTCCTTCTTTGATAAGGTGAAGGCTATGAGTTAGGATTGGAAGTTCGAGAAGCCCCCACTAGGTAAGCTTTTGGTTTGTGCCTTCGGTGGGGGTGGATCTGTGTGTTTTTTTCTTTTCTTGTCTATAGTCTCATCTATCTTTGGGTTTTGTGGCATCTAGTTTTGGGTGCCCACTGGGTTTTGTTCCTTTTTGGTAGTTGGTACTCAGGTTTTGGGCTCTCACTCTTCATGAGTTCCATGATTTTTCTCAGTTTTTCACTTATGTAGAAGTTATGTAATGGTTTGGGCCTCTCTTGATTTATTCTAATCCGAACTATAAACAATTCATCAATAAATTAGTTGATCTTCATAGAGAACAAACAAGCCATTTCAGACTTGGCAAATTGTGTGTTGAAGAAAGGTTCAAGGATTAAGTAGGTTCTAATGCAAATTGTAAAGAAATAAAAATGAAAAATTTCAATATGGAGACATTAATAGAGGTTAAAAATTTTGTGATAAAATTCATAACAAAGATAAGAAAATCCCTCAAACTTTTTGGAATTGAGCTACTAGATTAGAAAAATAAACGAACTGTGTGCAATTTTTTTTTGAAAAAACTAGACAAATTTTCAATATTTTAAAATTATATGGATATCACAAAAGAAATGTATAAGACAACACATAAAAACTCAAAATTAAAGTAGAAGACAATAACCTTTAAAAACTATTGTGTGCGGGAAAAGTGGTGTGATGAAACGGAAAATACGAATTTAGGGCTAGTCCACACACCAATGGGACTCTTGGTGCAAGTTATGGAGTTATATGGAATAACTCAACTTCCCAAGGGATGTTAAATTATTCTCGATCTCATAAGACCCCTCAAGACAATGCCTTTGCTCTCAGATCATTGAGCAAAGTGACTTAGGGATGACAATCATGAGAATGATCAATCTAACATGAATACAATCCTATATGTGCATGATATTAACAAGTATGAATTAAACTAACATGTATATGATGATTAAGATGGAAGGATTAGTAAAAGAACTATCCTAACATGATATGCTAGCCTATTATGATTAGTATGATAATATAAATGCTTCTAAAATGTTCATTAGATTATTTCTGTTCAAGGAGATACTATATGCTTTATAAAAATGAGTATAGATTAGATGCATGAAACTTGGATTATGAGTAAAATGTTTATGTTTGATACTAAAGACTTGGATCTTAAAATGGAGGAATGAAAGCTCTAATTATAGGAAAAATAGGGCAATGAAGGGTCAAGATTGGATAATCTTAACAAGGGCCAGGATTGAAAGTTATCAATCCATGTTTACAATTCTCACCAATGAAATGGTGACAATTGTCAACATAAGACTACTTGAGAGGGGATGTAAGAAGCATTAAATTCTTGAGAAGACCTCATGGTTACCTTAGGAGGTAAGGGTTAAGGTTAGGTTAAGGTTATCCATTGGATAAAGCTTTTACCCAAAGGATAAACTCTTGTGCAAGGGTTAAAGGAATAACCATGGTCAAAGCAATGAATGCTTGATGAGACCCTTGGGTTAGATGAGGGTTGATCTAGAGAGAAAGTCTCTAATCATGCAAGAGGGTTGAGTTAACCATTAATGGTTTGGAAGACTTTCAAGGTTAACTTGTTGAATACATAAAGCCTTTAATGGTTTTCAAAGACTTTGAGGGTTTGAGAAGTGTCTTCCCTTTGCTTAGGGATGTGACAATATTTAGGGGATGGGTTAGGCTAATTTAGAAGTGATTACAAGAATCTAGAAGGGGGGTTAGAGAGGCGAGTGAGAGATGTAGGAGAATGTAAGTGGATGGAGGGTAATTTTAATTAAAATAAATTGCTTTATTTCAACAAAATAGATGCAAGTGGTGGATTTAAACAAATTAGATTTATTTATTTGCCATAAGAAATTTAATTAAATGTAGATTTATTTAAAAGGGGAAAAAGGGAAATTAATTAAATAAAGTGATTTATTTAATTAAAGGATATGAAAGGCTTAGGTGAATTTATTTAAATAAATTAAATAACTTATTTAATCAAATAGATGAATGTGAATAATTTAATTAAACAAAATTTAATTAAATAGAGGAATGAGGTTAAAATGAATATTAAATATTCACTTAGGAAAGTGGTCATTTTTATACATCTACATTTTGCCCCTCTTTGAAGTGATGTGTGTGCACATGTTGATTCAAAGAAAAATTTAATGTATCGCCAAAATTTGATTGATATGATATTGTGTGTCAAGATGTCGATGTCGTGCTCCAGATTTGATAAATGATATTGATAATGCCCCCTCGGGAGATGAATCAAAAAAATTGAAAATTTTGTTGAGGTGATAATCGTTTTTTATTTGATCGCATTTTGAAATTTTGTCTGTGTTTAATGCGTGTTAATTGATTCATCTCCTGAAAATGATGTTTGGTAGGGTTAAAAGCGAGAGAACAAGCAAATACATGCCCCCCCTACTAACCCTAGTTTACTTTTACCCTATAAAAAGGTAAAAAGTGATTTTATTTGTATCATTTGCACCTTTTGACTTTTTGTGAGAGTGACATTTGGAGAGTGACAAGATGCAGGTTCCCTATGCTTCACACCGATTCGAGCGCTTTCATCAATACCGAAGGCCTGCCACGTATGGTCCACCTGCAACTCATCCTAATTTTGTCCTTTTTGCTTTTTGTTTTGTCAATTTTGGTCACGTTTTAGCGCGTCAGGTCTGTCGCCTAGCACATACGATACAACAGTTAGTGCGTAGGGTTTGTCAACTAGGGTAGCGTCTAGGAGCCCTTAGGTAGTGCGTTGTAGGTTTAGGGTAGCGCATAGGGTGCACAGTTTGGTGCATGCGGGGAATAGAGTAGCGTGTATGGTTAACCTAGCACATAGAGTTCATAAGCTAGCGTGAGGGGTGATTTGGGTAGCACATAGGGTTAACCTAGCGCATAGGGCAAAGTTTTTAGCACGTAGTCGAGTTTAGCTAGCACATGGGTGGCAGCGTGAGCTGGAAAAATACCTAGAAAGAAGTGGGAAGATTGCATTGCAAGGAAAAATGGATGAGGTAGATGATTTAGGGGTGAATAGGTGCCTACTGAGCTGTGTCAAGGCTGTGCCTGCTGTCTTAATGTTTGATTTTGCTACTTTGATATTGATTGCCAAATTGAGTGTTTGTTGTTGATGAGGATCTTGATGTTCTTTTGGTATGGATCTTTGATTTTTTCCTTGAATTGAATTTGATGTCCGATATGAGTTCCGATTAGTGATTTCCAATATGGTTCCTGATATGATTTTTGAGTTGCGTGCATTATGGGTCTTTGAGTTTGATTTCTCGATATGATTTGTGCGATTTGGATTGTTGACGTGGTTCTTGATTGTCGATATGGAACTTGATTTGATATTTTGTTGTTTCAAGTTGTTTTTGATTTTGATATGGGATTTGATTTTTGATATGGAAATTGATTTGATATTTCGTTGTTTCAAGTTGTTTTTGATTTCGATATGGGATTGATTTTCGATATGGAACTTGATTTGATATTTGAGTTGTTTCAAGTTTGATATTGATATGACTTTGATACGAAATTCTGATGTGGAACTTGATTTGGTACTTGTGTTGTTTCAAGTTTAATATTGATATGACTTTGATATGAAATTATGATGTGGAACTTGATTTGATACTTGCATTGTTTCAAGTTGATTTTGATTTCGATATGAGATTTGATTTTTGATATGGAACTTGATTTGATATTTGAGTTGCGTGCGTTACTTCAAGTTTGAGATTGATATGACTTGATTTTTGATATGGAACTTGATTTGATATTTGTGTTGTTTCAAGTTGATTTTGTGATTAGATATAGTGGATAGATGTGGGAACTGATGTTGGACATTTGTTTTGTTGTTACAGGAATGGCTTGGCGTACTTCAATCATGAGAGTGATTTCCTAGACCATGGTCTCTGACTCCTCGGTTGACACAGGCAAATAGAGATATTATTTAGAGGTGTGGGTTATCCTCTTTGTTGGACATGCCTCGGTATATTATTAACCGAGGTTTATTGACAGCTTTGGTAGAGAGGTGGCACAGTGATACGAACACCTTTCATTTGGCGGCTGGTGAGATGACAATTACTCCTGAGGACTGTTATCGGATTCTAGTGATTGGAGCACTATTACCATATGAGCAGATAGAGGAGGATGGGACAGAGGCTCTTCGCCAGATATTCCATGATGATCAGATTTGCAGATATGAGATCCCTTGGCAGGAGTTTATAGATTTTGATTATGCTCCACTACCTTCTGTACTGGTAGGCTTCGTAGGTGGCTTCTTATGTCCTGACCGTAGGTCAAAGGGACTGGCAGTGGGGTGGGGATTGGTGTTAGAGGATATGGTGACACAGGGTCGCATGTTTGCATGGGGGTCTTGTATGTTGGCCCATCTTTATAGAGAGCTTCATTAGGTGGTGTACCTGGGATACTCGAGTTTATCAGCCGAGGTCACATTATTACAGGTGTGGGCTTGGGAGCATATTCCCGTAGCAAGGCCACTTGTAGATAGGGATAGGCTAGTTGGTCGGGATTATGCATATGGGTACATAGGTATAGTTGTCCAATGTAAGCTAGGAAAAGTAGAGCATTGGAGGAGGGTGTTGGATGACATTGATACGGTCATTTGGAGACCGTATATGGATTGTGAGGTGTGTGTGGAGAATGGGCTAGAGATGCCCTATGTATATATGTCATGATACTTGATAGGACAAACTCCTTTTATCATTGAGAGGTTCTTGCATAGCCGAGTTCAGTGGTAGTATGTTCGATAGTAGGGTATACCATGGGGAGCATGCCTATATGCTCATTAGAGACAAGATGTGCCAGAGTGGGGTCCAACTGTTGATAGTGCAATGACTAGGGAGGAGTACATGCATTTGGCCAGACAGATATGGGATTACAGGTTTGGAGTGGTAGATGTTGGGATGATGTAGGAGTTCTTCGGTTATTTTGTGGTGCATGCTATAGCACGGATATCAGATCCAACAAAGATGATTCCTGCTTTTGATGATGATGAGGATGAGCAGTTAGAGAGGCTAGGGAGACAGAGAGATAATGGAGAGGAGATGGAGGAGGAATATGGGGATGATGGAGGATCTGATGAGGGAGATGGGAGGGGAGGTGGTAGAGGGAGACGAGGAGATAGAGGAGGTGATGGAGGAGATAGAGGGAGGAGAGGAGATGGATTAGCCAGACAGGTAGTTGGTGAGGGAGGGAGGGGAGGTTTGGTGGTTGGAGCTGGTGGAGTTGGTCGGGTTGGCGAGGTGATAACAGTCGTGGGTGGGACAGAGGAGTTCAGGAAGCCAACCCAGAGGGGAAGATCAGATGTATTACCTCCATCGGCGCCTAGGACAGGGATAGGGATGGGTGGGACCTCGACATAGGTACCCGTTCAGGTCCGGGTACCCACCCACCGATAGGACTCATAGATTAGGTCCCTACAAATCATAGTGCATCAGCTTTAGGCATAGGTACTGGCTCAACAGTGTCAAATTACATAGATTACCACAAAGCGGGATACAGAGAGATAGCACCAGGGTCGAGCATAGGAGCTTGTAGAGAGATTACAGAGGGCGAAAACTGGTGCCCCGATGTGGGACACATTGAGGGAGATACGGTACACCACCATGGCAGCTGATTACTATAGGCGGCTATATGAGGATTTAGTCCCTAGAGAGCAGAGGGCTCCTGGTTTTACTGCTAGTCGATCAACTTGGAGTCAGTCGGGGATAGAGAGAAAAGGTGTTACAAGGCCTTCTCAACGTGATCCACCTGGAGATCCAAGAGTTGGGACATTTGATGCTAGACCATCAGCCTCATGAGATAGTCATACCTGAGAAACTTTTCTCTATTGTATTTTGATCATAGTGTTGTATTTTGACAGACATGACATCCTTTGTATATTTTGACCATTTTTGATATATATATATATATATATGACACTGATTTTTTGATCCACATGTGATGTGTTTATGGATGATGATTTATGCATTGATATGATGTTTCTATGATGATGATGTGATGCTTAGTTAAATGCTTTTGATTTGATATTGATTGATGATGGTTGATGATGAAGATGCAATGATATAATGATATGTTTGTTGTGATGACTGATTTGTGAGATGTATCTTGAAAATGAGATGTATCATAATGATATGATGTGAGATGTATCTTGAAAATGAGATGTATGATAATGATATGCAACTAATGCCAGGTTAAAATGATATGCAACTATTTGTAAAATGATATGCAACTAATGCCAAATTAAAATGATATGCAACTATTTGTAAAGTGATATGCAACTAATTGTAAAATGATATGCAACTAATTGATCATCTTCATTCTGTCATTTGTCATTCCTATGTAGTCACATATTTTTGCTCAGTTTTTGTTTATCATCATTGAGCATTTGATATGTTGGAAGTTTATACAAGCATAATGGTATAATTGAACCATAATGACCTAAGAAAAACTTACATGGATTTTGATATTGCAAGATGGCACAAGCATCGAGATATAATTGAACCAAGATGGCCTGAGTGTTGCTTGCATATAAACAAACAAGATTGGACCATTTGTATGTGAAAAGTGGAGCAATGTCTTCAGTGATATGTTCATAATCACATCTCGAGACAAAATTTGCACAGTACAAGTGAATGCCTCATAGATAGAAAACCAAAAAAAAATATTAGACCCTCCGACAATTTTCTCTAGCTCGATGCCTCGTTGAGAAAATTTAGGAGATCCAATAATTCAAAAAGTTTAAGTGCAAAATAGTCAAAACTTCATGCGAGATGTAAACAAATTATAATTCATAAAATCATCCATCATTTGTGTGTTGAAATTGTTAATAGGATCAGTGTTTTGTTTTCTTGGCTGATGAGCTGTTGTTGACAGGATTTTCTCGGCATGCTGTAATTCTTGTTTTCTTTTTGTTGGAATTCTTGAAGTCAGAGGAATGTTTCCCCTAGTTATAGATACCGATTGATGTGGATATCTATAGTGATTACCAAGCCATGGTGGGATATGATGAACTAATCTTCAAATAAGCAAGGACAATGACTACACTAAGTATGTCCGGGATAATGCTGCATGAAAGGTGTTGGGCGATAGCCATTAGCTATGACTTCATATGCAAAAGATACGAGTAATGATAGATAGAGGAGTTGTTCCCTCACAAATAGCACCTGTTGTCAGGTTTTCACCACTTGTTTTTATTGCACTTTTTTGTTGTTTTGATTTTTTTGTATTTTTCTAATTTTTCAATTTTTTTTGTAGTTTTCACTTTTTCCGTGCATTAGACCACTCAAGTATAGTATTTATTCAAATGGATTCTATTGGTTTGTTCATTGAGAACATCTCCCTCTGAAGTTGTTAGCTGATAGGCACCTGATCCATAGGCTGATATGATAACATAGGGACCCAACCAATTAGGTTCAAATTACCCCTTCTTTTCTCGATCCTGTTGATTTCTGGGATTTTCTTTCAGTACAAGATCATCGATCTTAAAAATCCTAGGGATGACTTTGTGATTGTAGCTTCTGCACATGCGTTGTTGGTATTCTTTGAGGTGATCATAGGCATGTTATCGTTTTTCATCTAGAAGCTCTAGTTCTTGCAATCTATTGACCCGATACTCCTCATCTGGAATGCGACCTTCCAAAGATACTCTGAGTGGTGAAATCTCTACCTCAAGAGGTAAAATTTCTTCTGATCCATATACTAATGAATATTGTTTTATTTGATGCCTCTGCTTGGCCATTCCCCTATGGGTAGTAAGGTGTAGAGAAACAATGTTGGATTTTGAATTGTTCACATAGGTCTCGCACATCCTAATTTTTGAAGGGACGCTTGTTGTCTGTGATGATGGAACTGGGAATTCCGTATTTGCAGATCAGATAATTGAGAATAAATGAGGCAATATGTTTTCCATTTCCAGTGGTTAGTGGGACAACTTCAATCCATTTTGTGAAATATTTTGTCGCAGTGATTATGAACTTGTGTCCATTTGAAGAGGAAGGATGTATTTTTCCTACTAAATCAAGTCCCCATTGACAGAAAGGCCAAGATGTTGTAAATAGCTACAATTCCTATGCTGGTGCATGGATAAGATTGCCATGGATTTGGCACTTAGGACATTTTTTTGCAAAGAGATAAGAGTCTTTTTCCATTGTCGACCAATAATACCCCATTCTCATTAGATTTTTAGCGAGAGTAGGACCACTTGAATGTGTGCTACAAATACCCTCGTGAAGCTTGTCTAAAGTAGAGTCAGATTCATTACAATGAAGGCAACAAAGAAGAGTACCATCTAGACCTCGATGGTAAAGGGTATCAACAGTTAAGGTGTATCGGATGACTTGTCGGATAAAGTTGTGTTTTTGGTTACATGATAGGCCAATTGGTAGGGTATTGGTTTTAAGATATTCATAGATTATTCCGTATAACGGAGAGTCTGAACCAGTTAAGGCATAGATAGTATGGGATGCAGAATTGTCATAGGCTGGGGAAAACAGTTGCTCTACCAGAAACTCATAACAACTCTGTTGCTCTGGAATTTGTATTAGTGAAGTGATAGTAGTCATTGCATCGACTGCTCTGTTGTCCAACCTTGGTATTTTCTCAAAGGTGATGTGTACATAGTACTGTTTGAAGTCATCCACCATTCTTTTGTATGACAGAAGCTTGTCATCTTTTGTCTGATATTCATTGTTGATCTAATTTATAACCAGTTAGGAATCTCCATAGACTTTTAGTTCCATGATTCTCCATTCCACGACCATTTTAATTCCTATGACTAGTGCTTCATAATCAACGATGTTCTTTGTGCATGGAAACATGAGTCTATATGATCTTGGTATGGTGTTCCCTTCAGGAGTGATGAACAAGATGCTGAAAGCTGAGCCATGTTGAGTGTAGGAACCATCAAAGTATAGGGTCCTTTGTTTGGGTGTAATAATAAGGACATCTCTGTCTAGAAATTCCACTTTCATTGGTTGCTTATCAGGTAGTGGTGCTTCAGCTAATTGATCTGTAATTACTTGTCCCTTGATAGCCCGACGTTGTGTGTAGTGGATATCAAACTTGCTGAGAATCATGATCCATTTAGCTAATCTGCCTATAAGAGCTACTTTGCTGAGTAAATACTTGAGAGGATCAATTTTTGCTACTAACTTGATTGTGTGAGCTAGCATGTAATTTCAAAACTTTTGAGAGGTGAAGACTACAGCTAAGAAGGCCTTCTCAATGAATGTGTAATTGAGCTCATAGCCATTTAATGTCCCGTTGATGTAATATATAGATCGTTCCTTGCCTTTTTGATCTTCTTGTGCTAACAGTGCCCCCAATGATATGTCAGTTGTTGATATGTAGAGGATGAGCGCTTTTCCTACTATTGGTGGTACCAGAACTGGTGGATTCATTAGATATTGTTTGATTTGATAGAATGATCCTGCACACTTGGCTTCCCATCTGAGTGGTATGCTCTTATGTATCAGATGATTGAATGGTAGACTTTTATCTACTAGTTGGGCTATGAATCGCTTGATTGACTGGAGTCGTCCTTGTAGAGATCTAAGTTGGCTAATGTTCTTGGGAGGTGACATCTCCATGATGGCCTGTACCTTCACTGGATCTACTTCAATGCCTTTTGTTGACACAATGTAGCCTAATAATTTGCCTGATGTCACCCCAAAGACACACTTCTTAGGGTTTAGCCTGACTTGGAATTTATCCAATCTTTGAAAGATTTTATCTAATATGCCCAGGTGCTCTTCCCAAGTAAATGACTTAGCCAATAAATCATCCACATAGTCCTCCATGAAGGTATGCATCATATCATGAAAGATTGTCATCATTGCTCTTTGATAAGTTGCCCTAGCATTCTTCAAGCCAAAAGGCATGACATTCCAACAATACGTTCCCCAAGGATAGGTGAACGCTATTTTATCTTGATCCTCCTGAGCTATCTTGATTTGATTGTATCCATATAAACTATCCATTAATGAGAGAATTGCATGGCTTGCTGTGAGGTCTACAATTATGTCTATGTTGGGCAAAGGAAAGTCATCCTTTGGACAGGCTTTGTTAACATCCCTAAAATCTGTGCATATGCTGATGCTGCCATTTGGTTTTCATACTGGTACAATGTTTGAAATCCATTCAGCATAGTCTATAGGTCAAATTAATCTGACGTCTAATAGTTTCTTTAGTTCAGCTTTGACCATTAATGCTAAATGCAAATTCATCTTTCTTAGTTTTTGCTTGATTGGCTTAGCTCCTGGAGCAGTAGATAAATGATGCATGATTAAGTGTGGATCTACTCTGGGCATATATGCATAGGACCAAGAAAAATTTATTTTCTTTTCTTTGAAGAATCTGATAAACTTTGGTTTTTCTTCTTCTGTCAGAGATTCTGTTAGGTGTATGTTTTTTAGCTGTGTCTTTTGTACCAATGTTGATTGATTGAGTGGGTTCAATCAATATGGGTGATCGCTCCTAATAATGCTCAAGAAGAGTGTCAAGTCTTCCATCCTTAGGTGCCTTAAAAAGGTTTTCACCCTCAGATGCGTCCTTTATTTTTACTTTTTTGTGATCTAGTGCTGCCATTGATTGGTTTTCGGCAGTAGATCCTTTATTTCTTTCATTTTTGCGACTGAGAGACTTGGCACCCTCCTAATGGCAGATATCATTACTTTGTTTGCTGGTAGAGTCTATTTCTGGATTGACTGTACATAGATAATGGATAATGGATCCATCATCTGGAAATATGGGTATGTCATGGTGTTCAAGTTCATCCTAGTCTATTAAATCAGGAAATACAAGCAGTAAAGAGTCATTGGGTGGGTCGAGGTCAGTTGCGGTAAGTGTCATGATAGAGGTATCGTTAAAATTGTCTGAGATATTGGTTAAGTTAATGATATTGTCGACGTCTTCGATGGTATCATCTTCCGTGTAGATTTGCTCCTAGTGTCCCTGCTCATTTTCCGTAGTTTCGTAGATATGTTGTGGACCATATTCAAGTAATTGTAAGGAAAGCACAATGCATAAACGCCTTCCTAATGTCAATTAGCAGGAGAGATCATACAAGAATGCAGTTTAAAACTTTTACAAAATGTTAAGAATAACATAGACAAAACACATAGAATCAACATAGAGACAAAACACCAAGAATTACGTGGGAAAAACCTTTCGGGAAAAAAACCCACCACCAATAGTTGAAACACTTTATTTCTAGTAAATGAATTTACAATAAAGTTTCAGTCTGCAACTATAGGTATTCGTTCTCAGATTCTCACGAACTAGACACTACAATCGACACACACTATCAGTATTTTTTTCACCATAGTTATCCAATGACTACATATATCAGATTATCGTCAGTTCATCTGAGCAATTGCACCACCAGTTTGAAGTCTAACCATCTGCATTGGTCTGCATTCATGAGAAACATAATATCCCACATGCACTAGGAAGTTGGGTCGGTTCATATTCATATACACTGACAAGACCATCTTCAATGTCCAAGTGTTTATCTTTTGGACTCCGGTTTGAGTGCACACCCGTAGTCAGTCTCTACTCCACTTGCTCGACCTCTAGCTCGCATCTTTGCCAGTTTGTCACAGACTCATTGCCAGAATGAAACTCTTCTTTATTGCTAGGTTGCAATGGAAAATCTAACGAGCAATTTCCCATCGTGACCTAGCAACCATCGTCGGATCTTCTGCGATCATCATCCGATCATCTACAATCTTCTTGGCCTTTAACTCACCGTAGTCGCTCTCCTATCGTGTCCCACCACTTGGTCACCATATCACAAGGGATAACATTTCAGGCACCTCACAACCTCGATACAACGACAGCCGCTGACAGTCCCAAAATTATACTCCACCATTGATCTTCCTCGGATCTGTCATTGGATCTTCTTGATTTGCATGACCCTTATCTCACTTTGGCCGCTCACTTATGCCACATGTCACTTCCTGATTGGCTCCAGAGTCCCTGCCCTACCACCTTAGCATGACCTCACTAACCACCCAAAATGAAGCTCTTCTTTATCACTGGGTAATGATGGATATTCTAACAAGCAATTTCCCATTGTGACCTAGCGACCACCATTGGATCAACCTTGATCTGCTCAACTATTATCTCACCTGGGCTGCTCACTCCTTTTGTCGGGCCTGCCACATGGTCACCAAGCTGTGATGGATAACGTTCATGCATCTCCATCATGTGGTATAGCAGCAGTCATTGATCCACCTTCAACTTGCACGGTCTTTAACTCGCTTCTTTTTGCACGTGCTTTGTTGCCAAGCCATGGGGAATAACTTTCGGTCATCTTCCCATCGTGGCATAGCAACAACCGTTGGATCATCTCAGACTTGCTCACCCAATAGCTCGATCACAAGAAGAGGGTTCCATCGACCCATCGACAAGATTCACATTGACAATTGTTCCATCGAGATAGGTTACTCTGATTAGTCTGAACACAAGTCAAGTTAATTCGAGGCACATTTCCAATAAACTCCCACTTGACGAGGAATTCATTGGACCGATTACCATTCCAGACGTTACTGAGAAACATGGGTATCAAGACCCATAGAATTAGAACACCACCCGAATTTGTGAGTGCTCACAGGTTTCGTCAAGGCTTCTGCAACATTTTCCAGAGTGTCTACCTCGTTAAGATAAAATTTTCCATCTTCCACCATGTCATGCACAAAGTGATACTGAGCATCAACATGCTTCGTTTTGGAATGGAAAGTAGGATTCTTCACTAGAAATATAGCACTCTAACTATCACTCCAAATTTCAATTTGCCCTGTACCAAAACCAACATCTGAACTCAACCGTCTAACCCAAACAACTTTGCACGCATGTGTAGCTGTCATGTACTCTACCTCTGTAGTGGACAAAGCAACTATAGGTTGCCACTTGCTCATCCAACTAATTGCTCCACCATTCATGACAAAAACATATCCACTGGTGGATCTTCTGCTGTCTACGTCTCCTGCCCAATCAGAATCCACAAAACCACATAAACAAAGAGTTTTCTTTGAATCATCAAAATGACCATGATAGCACAAAGCAAAATCTGAAGTTCCCTTCAAATATCTAAACACCCTCTTTACAGCATCCCAATACAGCCTTCCTGGATTAGACATAAACTTGCTAAGTACTCCCACTAGTTGGGAAATGTTTGGTCTTGTATAGACCATATCATACATCAAACTGCCAATAGCACTTGCATAAGGGATGTTCTTCATGTTAGCAATCTCTTTTGGAGATTTCGGACTGTCAAGCATAGACATCCTAGTTCCTTGCAAGATGGGAACAACCTGTGATTTACAGTCAGACATATGAAACCTGTCAAGAACATTGGTTATGTACTTTCTCTGGCAGAGCCAAATTTTCCTTTAGATCTATTCCTTTTGATCTCCATTCCCAGAATGCAATTTGCCTCTCCTAAGTCCTTCATTTCAAATATCATAGATAACTAAGATTGTAAATCTGAGATCATAGCTTTTGTATTTCCTATGAACAACATGTTGTCTACATACAAAGCTATGATAAGAATCCTATCACCTTCAGTTTTGTAGTAAACACAATGATCAATTTTTGATCTCACAAATCCCATGGACAAAACAAATCATACTTTTGATACCACATTCTGGGAGACTATTTAAAACCATATAGAGACTTCTTGATTCTGCATACCAAATGTTCTTTACCTTTTTCCACAAAGTGCTTAGGCTAAGACATATAAATCTCTTCTTCAAGGTCACCATGAAGAAACGTTGTCTTCACATCCATCTGCTCAATCTCCTAATCACATGCTGCTGCAAGTGACAAGAGAAATCTGATAGATGTCATCTTAGCCACAAGAGAAAAGATCTCTCCATAGTCAATACCTTCCTTTTGAGAATACCCCTTTGCAACCAATCTTTCTTTGTACTTGTCAATGCTGCCATCTAGACCATACTTCTTTTTGAACACCCACTTGCAGCCTACAGGTTTTCTACCTTTAGGCAATGGCACCAAATCCCAAGTTCCATTTTTATCCAATGATGACATTTCATCATTCATGGCTTCCAATTAGGAATCTGAATCATGCATTTTAATAGCTTCTTTGATAGTCCTAGGCTCATTAGTATCTGCAAGTAAAGCATAATCACAATTAACATTCAACATAGAGTGACTATACTTATTAGGTGTATACCTATTAGGTTTCTGCCTCTCTCGAGTAGATCTTCTCAACTCCGGTGTTGAGGCTTCTTGAGGTTCAATAGGAGGTTCATCATCATGTTCTTCTTCAGAACTACTTGAACTGCTTGAACTCTCCTCATCTTCAGGTATTTCTAGAGATTCTTCCTTAGATGGAGGAATTTCAACCTCAACTTCTCCTTGCTTTCCTATGTTGTGATCTAGTGACATAGGTTTCAGCTCATGAAAAATCACACTTCTGTTGTACATAACCTTACCAATCACTGGATTCCAAAGTTTGTATCCTTTCACACCAACTCCATAGCCAATGAAGATACATTTCATGGCTTTGTTATCCAACTTAGATCTATTAACATTAGGCACATGAGCATATGCCTCTACACCAAAAACACGAAGGTGCCTTAAAGAAGGTTTCTTACCAGACCATGCTTCCATAGGTGTTTTGTCAACCAATGTTGAAGTAGGAGAGAGATTCAGCAGGTAACATGTTGTAGCAACTACTTCAGCCCATAATTTTTGTTCCAGCCCAGCTCCACTCAACATGCTTCTTTCTTTCTCCATTAGAGACTGACTCAACCTTTCAACAACTCCATTTTGTTGTGGAGTGTGAGGTATGGTCTTATGTCTCTTAATTCCATGATCAACACAGTACTTGTTAAAATTTGTACTACAATATTCACCACCATTGTCTGTTCTTAAACATTTAATCTTTCTCCCAGTCTAATTTTCAACAAAGTTCTTAAACTCCTTAAATCGACTGAACACTTCTGATTTACTTTTAAGAAAGTACACAAATGCCCTTCTTGAATAATCATCTACAAAAGATACATAGTACTTAGACTTAGATAAAGAAGGAACATCCACTAGACCAAACACATCAGAGTGAACATAATCCAGAATGTCAGAAGACTGATGAGAACTGGAATAAAACTGAACACGGTTATGTTTTCCATATATGCAGTGTTCGCAGAAATTGAACTCAAAACTACAATCATCCAGAACTTCAACCATATTCTTATTCTTTAAAGCTTTTAAACCTTTTTCACCTATGTGGCCTAACCTATTATGCTAGAGCATTGTTTTCTCAGCAGGAAGTCTAACTTCCAATGAATTAGCATTATGCATCATTACAGTTGTCTTAACAGAATTTTCAGAGGTTA
Source organism: Cryptomeria japonica (assembly GCF_030272615.1). Classification (NCBI taxonomy): domain Eukaryota; kingdom Viridiplantae; phylum Streptophyta; class Pinopsida; order Cupressales; family Cupressaceae; genus Cryptomeria; species Cryptomeria japonica. The sequence continues at coordinate 219,927,836 of NC_081414.1, read as the reverse complement.
GAATTACAACATATAGGTTTGGTATTTAACTTATACAGTGTACCAATGCGATCACCCTTTGCCAATACAATGGAACCCCTAGTCATCTTGCAACCACCAGATACAAATGTAACTTGTACTCCAGCATCATTAAGTTTACTTATAGAGAGAAGGTTTCTTGCGAGACCTGGTATATGAAGAACTCCATTGATCCCCTTCACTCTACCATTTAGGAATTGAATTTTAATTTTGCCTCTCCCTACAATCTCTAATGTAGAATCACTAGCCAAGTATACCTTTCCACCAGCATACGACTCATACTTTGAGAACCACTCCTTGTGAGAGGTCATGTGAAAAGATGCGCTAGAATATACTAACTAGGTGTCATCTGAGGTAGGCACTGCCAGGGCTGCTACAAATGCATCTACATCACTCTAAGAAGATTCAGTGTCAAAATACTTCTTCTTCTTCTCCTCCTCCTTGCAATCCTTTTGGATAAGCCCTTTTTGCCCACAATTCCAACACTTCACCTTTGACTTCTTGCCTAGATATTTTGATCTCTCTTGAGACTTGGACTTGGACTTCTTTCCTTTCTTCTTGCCTTTATCCTTCGGTTTGCCTCGAACAAAGAGTGCATCTTTTGTCATCTCAAAAGACTTCTTTCTCATTTCTTCTGACAAAAGACTATTCCAAGAGTTAGGAAATGAACACAACAACAACATGCAATGTTCTTCTTCCTGAATGGTCACACCAATAGAAGTTAACTATGCAAGAACCATGTTGAATACATTCAAGTGGTCTGCCAATGGTGTTCTTGCATCCATCTTCAGAGAGTACAACTTCTTCCTCAAGAAAATTTTATTCACCAAGGACTTGCCTTGATAAATATCTCCCAACTTATTCCAGAGAAGATGTGCAGTCTTCTCCTCATGGACGTTTAACAGAACATAATCAACAAGACATAGCCTGATTAGACCCCTTGCCTTCTGGTCGGCTAATTCCCAATCCTCTTGCTTCATGCCTGTAGGTTTCTACCCAGACATAGAAATCCAAAGGTCTCGGTCGACCAACAAGTCTTCCATCTTGAGTTTCCATAGTTCGAAACTAGAACCATTAAACTTCTCCATGTCTATGCGCCCTGAGGTGCTCACCATCTTAACCTGTAAAACAAACAAGTAGACACTCTGCAAGATTCCCACTAGAACATAACTAACACAAAAACTAACACTACCCAACAAGGATAACAAAATAGGCCAAGCTCTGATACCACTTGTAAGGAAAGCACAGTGAGGAATCGCCTTCCTAATGTCAATTAGTAGGAGAGATCATACAAGAATGCAATTTAAAACTTTTACAGAATGTTAAGAATAACATAGACAAAACACATAGAATCAACACAGAGACATAATACCAAGAATTACGTGGGAAAACCCTTTCGGGAAAAAAACCCACCACTAATAGTTGAAACACTTTATTTCCAGTAAATGAATTTACAATAAAGTTTTAGTCTGCAACTATAGGTATTCATTCTCATTTTCTCATGAACTGGACACTACAATTGACACACGCTATCAATATTTTTTTCACCATAGTTATCCAATGGCTACATATATTAGATTGTCATCAGTTCATTTGAGCAACTGCACCAACGGTTTGAAGTCTAACCATTTGCGTTAGTCTGCATTCATGAGAAACACAATATCCCACATGCACTAGGAAGTCAGGTTGGTTCATATTTATATACATTGACAAGACCATCTTCAATGTCCAAGTATTTATCTTTTAGACTTCAGTTCAAGCGCACACTCGTAGTCAGTCTCTACTCCACTTGCTTGACCTCTAGCTCGCATCTTTTCCAGTCTATCATAGTCTCACCGCCGGAATGAAACTCTTCTTTGTCACTGGGCCGCGATGGAAAATCTAACAAGCAATTTCCCATCGCAACCTAGTGACCACCATCGGATCTTTTGTGATCGTCGTCTGATCATCTATGATCTGCTCAGCCTTTAACTCGCCTTAGCCTCTCTCCTATCAGGTTCCACCACTTGGTCACCATATCGTAACATTTCAGGCACCTCACAACCTCGGTATAGTGACAGCTGCTGATAGTCCCATAATTTTACTCCACCATTGATCTTCCTCGGATCTACTATTGGATCTTCTCGATTTGCACGACCCTTATCTCACCTGGGCCACTCACTTATGCCACGTGTCACTTCTTGATTGGCTTCAGAGTCCCTATCCTGCCACCTTAGCATGACCTTTTTCACCACCCAGAATGAAGCTCTTCTTTGTCATTGGGTCGCGATGGATATTCTAACGAGTAGTTTCCCATCATGACCTAGCGACCACCGTTGGATCAACCTTGATCTGCTTGACCGTTATCTCACTTGGGCAACTCACACCTTCTGTCAGGCCCACCAAGTGGTCACCATGTCGTGATGGATAACGTTTGTGCATCTCCATCATGTGGTATAGCAACAGTCGTTGATCCACCTTCAACTTGCACGGTCTTTAACTCGCTTCTTTTTTCACGTGCTTTGTCGCCAAGCCACGAGGAATAACTTTCAATCATCTTCCCATCGCGGTATAGTGACAGCCATTGGATCATCTTGGACTTGCTCACCCGATAGCCTAATCACAAGAAGAGGGTTCCATCGGCCCATCGGCAAGAGTCACACCGACAGTTGTTCCATCGGGATAGGTTACTTCGATCAGCTGAACACAAGTCAACTTAATTTGAGGCACATTTCCAATAGTAATATAGTCTATGTGCTATTTCCTTCTTGAGAAAGGGGTGTATGAATAGCACCTTCAGAGATATATTCAGTAATATTTGAACAAGTGCCCCATTCATAGTCATTAGAATCAGTCTTAGAAGTATTGTCCCAAAGTCTTTCAGTGCTGCTGACAGCTATGTTGTAAGGTGAAAAGAGATCCCTAATAATTGATACCAATCTGGTAGTTTTCTTCGATTTTGAATTAGAACCTTCTTGTACTTTGTGCATCTGTTCATATACTGTTTATCCTTGAGGAGTAGTAATTTCTTCAGGAGGTGATTCTGCCTTGTTTTGAATGGGTTCTTAGACATGGTGTACTTCCTCATAAGATGCTTCTTCTCTTTGAATGGACAACTCCTCTTGTTGTTTCTCTTTTTCTTGGTATTCTCGCTCTTTCCTTATTGTTTCTGTTGCTCGGTGTAGTGCCTCTTTCCATGAGTCCTCATTGTATCTCTTCTTTTCTTTCCATTGAGGTTTTTGATATTTATTCTTCTTTTGCCTTGGGGGTAGACTATGTCCATATCCCAGTCCTATTTTGTCTCTAGAAATCTGTGAAGGAGGGTCCATTTGTTCTGCAATGCCTTCTTGATGCTTGCCTATAGGTCCTTTGCCATTGTATCCCATCTGTTGCATGATTAGGAATCCTTTTCCATACTGTTGTGTTGGTATGGCTACCTCCATAGTAGCAGCTTAGACTTCTTCCTCATCCTTGTATAGCCAACTAAGGATGTCTTTCTCTTCTGATTCATGTGCTAGTGTGCCCAATTGGATAAATTTGCCATCAAACTTGGTGATGGGATGTGTTGCTTGATGTGTCGATGCAGAATGCTGCTCGTGAGTTTTTGGCGATGTTGGTAATTTGGTTAGACACATGGGTTCGAAAGAGTATTCTCCCATGCCTTGCTCTTTGATTTTCATCTTTTGTTTGAAATCCATGGATATAGATTTGAGATTTTCTTGATGATGATCTAACACTGAGGAAGTTTGAGCTTCCCTATTTTGTGGAACCAAGCTGTCTTGGGATGCCCCCATAACATTGCAATGTTGAAAGGGGTTATTATCTGCTGATATAGAAATATCCTATCCATTATATGGGAATTTGACACACTGATGGTAGGTTGACGGTACTGCTTGCATTTCATGTATCCAAGGATGACCTAATAAAATATTGTAAGTCAAGTCTATGTCTAAGACTTGGCACATAGTGTCCCTTTGTATCTGTCCTACATGAATAGGTAATATTACTGTTCCCTTGGATGATCTCTCTTCATCATCATATGCCTTGATGGTGATCTTTTTGTGTGGATTAATAGACTGCTTAGAGAAGCCTAATGCACGGATAAGTTTTAAGGTATAGATATTGAGACCAACTCCTCCATCTATTAATACTCTTTTGACTCGATGTTTGTAGACTAAGACTTCAATATGAAGGGGAGCATTATGTGGATGGCTCAAGGAGATATTATCATGTTCGGAAAAGGTGAGATTATGAGGCCCTTTCATGTGAGCCACTGTGACTTGAAATTTATCAATATCTAGATCTTGAGGCACATTTGTTTCAACTAGTGCTTGTTCCAAGATGTCCTTATGTTTCGGCGAAATTTTAAGTAACTTGAGTATGGATATTTGAGAAGGAGTTTTCCATAGTTGATCAACTAAGTTATACTGAGTCTTGGGGAGAACAGATACTATTGATGTATGTCCTTTCAAGAAATATTTTTGAGCTTTGATGGTTACATTGATCGACTCATGTTTGTGTTTGTCTTTGATTTTAATGACATTTTCTTGGTTGTCATCTATCGATATATGATTGATGGTGTTATAATGTTATTGTATACATGATTTATGCGAGCTCCTCTAGTATCATTTGATGATGAAGCTCCTTCCTTGTTGTAATTTGGAAGAGGATTTTTAAATGCATCATGATCATCATTTATTTTGAGACCATCGACCATTAAATCACCTCTATTAATCATGTCTTGAAAAATGTTTTTAAGCCTCATGCAATCGTTTGTTTGATGTCCTTTATTTCGATGAAAATCATAGAAGTGTGAGTCATTCCACCAAGGTAGTTTGACCTGGGGTTCAAAGTTGTTTATGGTTGGTAATGTGATAATCTTGTTTGCCAAGAGTTCATGGAATGCTAATTCTAAGGATTGTCCCAATGGTGTGTAGATGCGTCTATTTTGGAAATTGTTGGTGTTACCCCTTTAATTTGGATTAGTTCCTTGAGTTGTGTTGTTGCCTTGGACATTGTTGTTGGTAATTGGATTTGAGGGTCCCTGATTGGTATATGGCGGATAAGTGTTAGTGCCTTGGTTAACACCCTTTTGATTCTTGGTAGCTTGGGGATTACCTAATAAAGCCAATACTAGTTGTTTAGACTTCATATCATTAGCATCAATTCATCCCTTATTAACAACGTTTTTGTTTCTGGTCCAGAATCTGGATTTGTCTAAGGTGGTGTTGTTGTTGTTCTAGTTGTTAAAATGAGAGTTGGATGAATTAGTTCCTTCTTTGAAGAACTTCAATTTTCCTTTCTTGATACATGCCTCCTCTACTTGGATTCCGTTTTCGATTAACTTGGTAAAAGATGGTATGCACTAGAGCTTGAGTAGATCACTCATCTCACTATTCAGATTGTTGATAAAGATTTCCATCTTTTCTTTCTCAGGCACATCTCGAGGATATCTTGAAACCATACATCTCCATCATTGAAGAAACACCATGAATGTTTCATTATTTTTCTATTTGGTATTACATACATCCAACATGGTGATTGCATGTTGGATATTGTAGGAGTATTGCGTGATAATTTATTGACCAACTCATCAAAGGACCTGATGGGAGGTGTAAGTTTAGACAACCACTCCATTGTTTTCCCTCCCAAACTTCTTGGGAACAACCTCATCAAATAAGTGTCATCGTGAGAAAATTCAAGGCTCATGGTACAAAACTCCCGAACATGATCGCGATGATCACTCTTACCATCATATTTGTTAAAGGGGTAAGGACAAATTTCATTTAAGGAGTATCGTACTATGGTCCCCTATTGCATGTCCTGCATTTGTCTCTGCAACATTTGCATTTGTTGTGTAAGAGCAACCATGGACGCATTTGTTTGCTGAGGAAACGGTTCTTCTCTTTCGTTATCCCTAGTTCGGGTATGAGTGTGTTCTAGTATGTTATGTTGTTCAGGTATGTTTTGTTCAAGTATGTTTTGTTTAGGTTCACGTGTTTCCTCTTCTCTCTGTTGTTCTTGATAAGCGTAATTTCGAGACCTTGTCCTAAAGATTTCAGTGTCGAAGTCTTCAGGAATCCTAACTCCTTTGTTTGTTAGCATGAGAATGTATTTTAATTTGTCAGCCTCTATGAGTCTTTCCATAATTTTTTGGAATGAGGAGTTTTCTTGACATTCTTGAATAAGCTCCTTAGTAATCTCTGTTTCCTCTAGATTTGGATACTCGAAAGGATTTGATAATCTTCGACCCATACTGGACTCCGTTTGTGGTTCGCTTTATTTGTTTCATTGAGAGCGATTGATAGTGGGAATCTAGTAGAAAATTTCTATGACAAAGGGGACAAACTCCTCTTCTTCTTATTGTTCAGGGGTTGGTGGTTCAAATCGAGCTATGTTATAAGAGATGCAAACTTCTGGGAAGAAAGCGGGGTTGATCTTTCCTCCTTGATTCAAGCATTGACTAAATGCTAATTTTTGGCAAAAGGCTCTACTTCGCAATGGTTCTTCATCAAATTCGCTTGACTTGTCTTGAAGATACAAGCGCATATGATGGAGAAAGGTGTGATGTGATTTGAAGAGTTGGTGATTTATATAGAGAAATCTATTCCATTTGACAAGTTTTTGAGAATTGGGTTGTCGTTTCTTCAACTTAGTTTTGTGATGAAGAATTTTTCTTCTCAAAATATGAGTGGTTATACATGAGTGATCAATGGTTTCCTTTGATGTTTGGATTGAGATACTTCATTTGAAAACTTAAGCCTACTTTTATTAAGTAGAGGTTTAGATTTTCCTCCACGACAAAGTGTGTCAAATGATATGGAATAAGAGTTTCCCGATATGGAGACTCAATCTGACGACTTAAGTTTAAACTAGGTATGTTTAGTTGATGAAATCCTTTAGATGGTGGACTTTTTGATCAATGTGATGATACTACCTGATTCTGATAGGATAAAGTTTTTACCCCTAGCTAGTTTCGGATTTGACAAATGTTGTTTTGAGAATGACTTGCTTGATTGTTTGGAATATTTTTCTGATGTTTTGGTTCAAGTTTTGCTTGGTGAGGTCAACTGATGATCCAAAAGGGTATCCAAGGCTGATGATAATTTTTTTCAAAAATGCTCAGTTTTTCTCTCTATTTTTCTAAGTTTTACCTATGCGCTAAGACAGAGACTGGATGCGCTAAAGTGTGATCTAGATGCGCTATTAAAAGCCACCAATGAGCTAAGCTGCCTATGCTACGCGCTAAACCAGAGTTTTGAATTTTGATTGATCTGGATAGGTTATGTGCTAATATGTCCTTAATACACGCCAATGTTTAGATTCAAAGCACTATAGTTTGCCTCCAATGTGCTAGGATGATGCTTCAAAGTGCTAATATGGTGTCTCAGAGAGCTAGTGAAAAGTTTGTCAAATTTTCAGACTGTTATGCGCTAGTTTTAAGATTGAGTGCGCTAAGTTTCAACTTGTATGCACTGAAGTGTGATCTAGATGCGCTAGAAGATTGCTCCTACGTGCTAAACTGCTCTGTTTGTTTTGTTTTTGATTTTCTTTGGAAATTTACATCACTTTTGTTTAATTTTGATGGATGAATTTCTGAATTATAAACTGAAGACACAACACGAAAGAGACAACCATTTTTGCCTATTCTAAACAAAGAGTGTATGTTCTATGAGGATGTGTTCGAATCCCCAATATTTTTATAGTTTTGGATACAAAGAAGACAATTCAGATAGACTCTTTATTCAAAGGTCATCAACAATACCATAGCCCACTAGTCTCGATACTCTGTCAGCTCAAACAACCGTGTCACCCCTAGGGGGCACTTGTTTTTTTGTCTTTTGTCAGAAATTAACCAAAAGTGAAGTGCTTCACAATTGGGTAGTTATCTTGGGAGATATATGGTGAGTAATCTTGGAGGCAAATTCTTCCCCACCCTTGCACTATGATATTGAGGATGTTTGGATACTGACTCGGCTCAAGGTTTCTATTGCTAAAATTCGTAATTAGGCTTCCGTTCGGTCTTTAATGATAAACTCCCTCGGGAGGCTTCCCAACCTTTAGAACAAAGACTTTCTGTATCTTAAAGATACTGGGGGAAGGCTAATCGCTGAGCAAAATTGTTGAAGGGACCTTCGTCATCCTCCACTTTTGATTATAGTGGGTTGGAACACTTGGCGAAAAAGTCATTTCCCACTTAGGTTGTTCCCCTCTCACCGACCATTTAAATGGCACTCTAAGAGAAACTCGGGAGGGTAGGCCTGCTAAAGGATGTAAATGCTTGAATTACAGAAAGTTGGTTTGGTTTTTTGGTCGCCCAATCAAGGGGAGAGCATATACCTTCCACTTTCGAGACAAGACACAAAATGGTTCTTTTTAACCCTTCAATTCAGTGATTGGCTAACTTCTATTGGGAGATGTTGCTCCAAAAAAGGCATGGTGTTCTTTTTAACTCTCAAATCAGTGGTTTTTTTTGGATCTAAGTAAAAAAATCCTGGTCAACAAAAAATAAATTCGATAGGGGAAGGATTTCTCTCTTTTTCTTTATCTAGAATTTGGAAGTGAGGTTCTTTAACTTGTGCAAAAAATGAAGTGGATCCTTTTAAACACCAAAGGATGGTGAGGTTCATTTTATACTTTGCAAAAGTAAAGTTTGTCTTTGTTCTTTTTAAGTCCCAAAAATGAAGTGTTTTTCTCCCTATAAAAGCAAGATTGAAGATTTTTTTTTTTGTGCTTTTTAAATAACCCAAAAGGAAAATGAGTTCATTTTTACCAATAAGGAAAATAAATAAATAAAATTCAAATAACTAACTTAGCAAAGTTAGAAACAAGAAAACTAATCAAATGTCTAAAATAGTAAAAAGATAAATCTTCCAAATCCTGCAAAAACAGATGCTAGTGACCTGCAATCAAAACACTACTTAGCAAAGAAGAGTTTTTCAAGGTGGACTTCTACAAGTCTAAGTTTCTGTCTCAATTACAACTGTGTTTTTCCCTCTGTGTCTGTTATGTGCTAATCTGCAGACCCTACGCGCTACAGAATCGCACCAATGCGCTAACAAAAGACTTGGATGCACTACAGTGTTGTATGGATGTGCTGGACTGATGCTTCAAAGCATTGATTCTTATTGGGAATCCGCAGAAGTGTTATACGCTAAGGTTACTGCGGAATGCACTAAGTTTTGGGTCCAATGCACTAAACAATAAGCGATATGCGTCAAAAGACATACTGGATGTGCTAAAGGATGGTACCAATGCACTAATTCATGTTTTCTGCGTACCTGCAATGTTAGTCCTGTATCAAAAATGATTTTATAAATGGGGTTATGCCCCACAGTGGGTGCCAAAAATGTGTGCAAGAAAAGTGGTGTGATGAAATGAAAAATATGAATTCAGGACTAGTCCACACACCAATGGGACTCTTGGTGCAAGTTATGGAGTTATATGGAATAACTCAACTTCCCAAGGGATGTTCCATTGTTCTCTATCTCACAAGACCCTTCAAGCCAATGCCTTTGCTCTCAGATCACTGAGCAAAATGACTTAGGGATGACAATCATGAGAATGAGGGATGCTTGATAAATCTAACATGAATGCAATCCTAGATGTGCATGATATTAACAAGTATGAATTAAACTAACATGTATATGATGATTAAGATGGAAGGATTAGTAAAAGAACTATCCTAACATGATATGCTAGCCTATTATGATTATTATGATAATAGAAATGCTTCTAAAATGTTCATTAGATTATTTCTATTCAAAGAGAGACTAAATGCTTTATAAAAATGAGTATAGATTAGATGCATGAAACTTGGATTATGTGTAAAATGTCTACAAGTTTGATACTAAAGACTTGGATCTTAAAATGGAGGAATGAGAGCTCTATTTATAGGAAAAATAGGGCAATGAAGGGTCAAGATTGGATAATCTTATCAAGGGCCAGGATTGAAAGTTATCAACCCATGTTTACAATTCTCACCAATGAAATGGTGACAATTGTCAACATAAGACTACTTGAGAGGGGATGTAAGAAGCATTAAATGCTTGAGAATACCTTATGGTTACCTTAGGAGGTAAGGGCTAAGGTTAGGTTAAGGTTATCCATTGAATAAAGCTTTTACCCAAAGGATAAACTCTTGTGCAAGGGTCAAAGGAATAACCATGGTCAAAGCAATAAATGCTTGATGAGACCCTTGGGTTAGATGAGGGTTGAGTTAGAGAGAAAGTCTCTAATCATGCAAGAGGGTTGAGTTAACCATTAATGGTTTGGAAGACTTTCAAGGTTAACTTGTTGAAGACATAAAGCCTTTAATGGTTTCCAAAGACTTTGAGGGTTTGAGAAGTGACTTCCCTTTGCTTAGGGATTTGATAATATTTAGGGGATGGGTTAGGCTAATTTAGAAGTGATTAGAAGAATCTAGAAGGGGGGTTAGAGAGGCAAGTGGGAGATGTAGGAGAATACAAGTGGATGGAGGGTAATTTTAATTAAAATAAATTGCTTTATTTCAACAAAATAGATGCAAGTGGGATATTTAAATAAACTAGATTTATTTATTTGCCATGAGCAATTTAATTAAATGTAAATTTAATTAAAAGGGGAGAAAGGAAAATTAATTAAATAAAGTGATTTATTTAATTAAAGGATATGAAAGGCTTAGGTGAATTTAATTAAATAAATTGAATAACTTATTTAATCAAATAGATGAATGCGAATAATTTAATTAAACAAAATTTAATTAAATAGAGGAATGAGGTTTAAATGAATATTAAAAATTCACTTAGGAAAGTTGTCATTTTTATACATCTACAACTATTGATTAGATTTAAAGAATTACAAAATTGACAATGAAATTTCTCTTCACATGAGCTACTCAATTATATTATACAGTCATCCATTGCTATTCTTTTAGCAATTGTAGCGACACTAAATCTATTGTTCAAAATAGTTGTAAATTGAATAGAAAGGATGAGTAGTGAAGTAGCTTCAATGACCCAAATAGGTTTTGTTTTATAATGTATTTTAGACTTTTGAAGGTATAGATTATTTTGCGTAAACTATTCCAAGTGACCTAATTGTCTAAATATATAAAACTCATGTAAAAAGCTAACTATCAATTCATTTTTGCGAGATTGCATTTGCTTGTGGGGTGTAGAATTTAGAAGCCTGCAAAAAGGAAAACCCAGGCATATAGAAAAAACATTTGCTTGTGGGGTGTAGAATTTAGAAGCCTGCAAAAAGGAAAACCCAGGCATATGGAAAAAACATAAGTCAAAACTAATTTTTGAATGGTATTTGGTGGAGAAAGTAATGCCACTTACACATCATCATTTCAAATTAGAGATTGCTTCTACTCTCCAAAACCTTGCATGGTATGTACTTTTCTTTTGAAAGGCTTTAAAAACTTTATTCAAATGCATAACTCAATCTTTGCTACTTTCCCCCCTCCCATGTCAAATGTGCGCTCTAAGCATAAATCATGAATGCAAGTATATAAAAGATATGTAAGCTATTCTAAAATGTATTTGGTAACAGTAAAATTGGGCTCTCAACATTTTCCCATGCCCTCATGGTTTGTGCCAAGATAGATAAACATTCCTCAAAAAATCAATGGAAAATGGTTATCTTTTTATAAGACATTAAAGTTGCAGTGCCGTGATCGACACATACATTGAAGGCAACTAACTATTAAGTCATTAAGATAACTTTATTAACATGTCAACTCTAATTTTTTAAATTGAAATTACTCAACAAAATATTTTACACATCTCTACCTACAGATTTTGTTCACAAACCATTTGACTAAATGTCAAAAAAAAATGTTCAACAAAAGACCTTAAAGAAGTTTAATGTGGTTGAATGAGATGATTGCATAGTAAAGGATTTATTAAAGTTTTATGGAAAGTTTAAATCATGATTGTAATAATCTAATGATAGGATATTTAAGTGGGGTTTATAATTACAAATGTTCTATGAGAGATCATGTTTTCAAGATATAGGCATGTTTAAATTGGTCTAGAAAATGGTCAAAATTTTAGTTGAAACATGTCTTTTCTTGAAGGAATTCATCATTTTAACATGTCAACATCAAATAAAAGGACATTGTCAAAATATTAAGATTTGAATTGCAATAAATGAAATGATCTATAATAAACCACATCTTCAGATTTCTTTGAAACTCAACTATATAATAAAAATGATTAACAAAATTCAACTAAATCACTAAAATAATTAGCAAAACTAACATATACCAAAGACAAACAAAGCTCAACTAGATTAGAAATGAGCAAAAACCAACACTAACATTCATGCTAGTGATTTTGTTGAAGGCACAGATGACAACGTCAAATTACTATCAATAAATGATAAATATGAAGCACAATTATGTACAGAAGTATTGTAGCGCAAAGGCTTACACAAATTTTCAGATAAATAAAATTGCAATAAAGAGCAGAAAACCCTCCAAAGAATTCATAATGTCACTCACCCACAAATTGGGGAGCTAACATATGCTCTGTCTCATTTATGGAATTGGAGAAAAAGTGGAGACAAAAAAAAGAAAGCTCTTTATCCATCATTAGTCATTTTAAAACTGATTGGACATGCTTTTACAAAGAAACGGCTGCACAATTTGAGGTTGATTGTTAGCAATTTCTATTTATCATTATCACTGAAGTGATGTCGTGAATGGGGCAAAACCTTTTCCTTCCCTAAAGCCAAAGTATATTCTCAATCCATCAGTTCCTTAGCATGAGCAACACAGTATGACTGTTAAATTACAAAGACCAATCTAAAAGAATCACCTATTTATGGAGTTTCAGCAGTAGAGTTTTTCTCTTTCACAGCCAGCTCCAAAGATTTCTCTTCTTTGATTCCTGGGAATTCACAGTCATGGCTAAGAATCCGTTGCTCCTTTAACTCTGTGACATTGGCTGGCTGTTTGGATTTCAAATACTCCCCATATAAATACGAGGCAAAACCCCATAAGGCCAGTACCAGAGCAATGCCCTTCTCCCCGCTGAAATTCTCATGATATATAATAACTGCTAACACTTGTGTAACTGGAATAAACACAGTTTTGAGGATACCACTCAACAAAGAAGACGTTAGAAAAATGACACCAAACACCCAATGAAGAAGAGCTGCCATGAGATTGCATTCCATACTAAACCAAAGAAAAACTTAACTTCCCCAATATCAGATGCCCTTGCCTCACTTGCAACGGTCTCGAAATCCTTGTTCACTACCATGCCAATTGTGCACAACACAGTTGCAGAAAATGACATTATGAGCTGCATCTCCATAACCAGAGTATAAGTTACTCTGCACCTACTTCTCTTGTAGACCAGTTCAATGATGGGAAGGATTAATCCATAGAGCCCAGCTGCACCAATTGTCAGAAGAAAACCCAATATGTACTTTGCGTTTGTGATCTCTTTAGGTTTGTCACTCTTGGTTTGGAAGGCAAGCAAGACAGAGCCCAGGGTGAGCAAAATTACAGCATTGATTGAATAAGGGGTGAATTTCTGACGGACCAAGAGAAATGCAAAGACTGCATTAAAGGCCAGCTGAGTGGCATTCAATAAGGAGTATGTAGAAAGAGGCAGATATGACACTCCCCAAGCAACCATACAATCATCTACCCCTGTGATGAGCCCAATTACACAACAAGCAAGGCATTGGTGGAGGGTAACATGTTCAACATCTGGCTGCCTTCTGTATATTATGCAGAGAGGGAGAATTAGATGGGCCACCCTGCAGTTTCTAGCCAAGAACAAAACCACTTACGAGACCCTCCATGGACAAAGTAAAACCTGAGTGACAATGGCCCTGTAGTGGTGCTAATGCATAAGGCCAAGCAGTTCAACAACACTACCGTCCACTTGTTGTGACATATTCACACATCGCCCTATTGCAAATGGGGACCCCTACTTTTTGCTTTCTGGGGTTTGTTTTTCTAGGTCTTTTAGGGTTTTGTCTGCTAGTCTTTGCATTTTGAGTGTTGCTAGAGGGATCACTAAGATAGTAGGCTTTGTTTTAGCTAAAGGTGAGTCAATGGATGCTCCCGATTAGGGTTTCTTTGAAAGTCTTCCTTAGGGCCTGGTTTTTCTCTTGTTGCTAATTGTGTCTTGCTTGGTGAGTGAATATCCTATTTGAAAGTCTGAGCTAGGTCAAGTTGGTGAGTGATGAAGTCTGGAATGTCATCTTAATCTTCAAATGTCCTGAAATTTGGCTAAGTCTGGAATGTCATCTTGATCCTGAAATTTGACAAAGTTTGGAAAATTGAAGAATCCTCCAAAAACTAGATTTTGCATTATAACTCCTGGAGGTCCGAAACCACTTTCAAACATCCTGACAGTATATATGGAATATAACTTAAAGTATAAGAAATAAGAAAGATATAAGGAAATGTTATATTCCATATATGAATCCTGACAGAGAGACCAAAATGTCAAATTTCACTCCTGACCCTTCCAAAGGGTCCAAAGCGAATTTGAATTTCGCTCTTGGCCCTTCTAAAGGGTCCAGAGCGAAATTCTCCATATGACATTCTACTTTGACCCAAACTTAGAACTAACTCATTCCTAGGCATTAGTGAGGGCAAAACACTTGTTTGGATGAAGAAATGTGAGAAATGAAGTCAAGATTTGAGCCTAAATGTGAATTTCACTCCTGACCCTTCCAAAGGGTCTAGAGCGAAATTCTCCCTAGACACTATTTTCTCCCTTGTTTGGGCTAACAACTTTGTTGCTTGGGCATAGTTGGGAGGAGAATGATGTGTCTTTACCTTTTGAGGTGATAGAATGTGAAAGAATGAAGGATTTATGACCAAAACAAGAATTTCGCTCCTGACCCTTCCAAAGGGTCCAGAGCGAAATTCATTTTTTCTCCATTTTTCTTTTTAACTTGACCAAGTTTGGAGCTTCTAAGGAATGATTTGAAGGCCTTGGATGCATATTTACCTTGGAGAGAAGGTTTGAAGCAATTAAATGATGGAAATCAACCTGGAAGGAGAATTTCACTCCTGACCCTTCTAGAGGGTCCAGAGTGAAATCCTCCATTTGACCTTCTTTTTTCCTTAAGCCCTAGGTTGACCTTGTTTGGAGCTAGTTTGATGGTGGATTTCCTTGATTGTGGTGAGAAGAAATTGGTTAACTAAAGTTTGAAGTGAGTTAAGGAGGAAAGAGGTGTGAAATCAACCCAAAGCTTGAATTTCGCTCTTGACCCTTCCAAAGGGTCCAAAGCGAAATTCTTAGAAGACACCCACTTTTTCCTTGACTAGACCAAGATCTTAGTTTCTAAGGAATATTGAGAAGGTTTTGACATGTTCTTGCCTTAGCAAGTGAATGAAAGCATCAAAATGTGAAGATTTTGTCCAAAATCAAGAGTTTCCCTCCTGACCCTTCCAAAGGGTCTAGGGTGAAATTCTTGATTAACACCTATTTTTTCCTTAGAGGAGGTCAAGTCCTTGGTCTTTATGGCATGGATAAAAGTGAGATAACATGTCTTTGCCTTTTGAGGTGGTTTGGAGTTGGAGAAATGAAGAATCAAGCCTAGAACATGATTTTTGCTCTTGACCCTTCCAAAGGGTTTAGAGCGAAAATCTCCATGGACCTCATTTTCTTCCTTGTTTGGCCAAGTTCTTAGTGTCCAGGGCATGTTGGAAGAAAGATAGACATGTTCTTGCCTTGGGGAATGATGAAAGCAATAAAAGGTGGAGATTTTGTCCTAGAGGGGGAAATTCACTCCTGACCCTTCCAAAGGGTCCAGAGCGAAATTCCACAAAACCACTCTTTTCTCCTAGTTTTGTGCCAAGTCAAGTGTGGGTCAGGGTGAGATAGGATTGGATATGTCCTTAGGAATGACTTTGAGTTGCTAGTGATCAATAAACTTGAAGGAATTGAGCAAAAACTAGGATTTTGCTCCCGACCCTTCCAAAGGGTCCAGAGCAAAATTCCTAAGATTACCTATTTTCCTTGCAAATCAAGTCAAGCTTTTGGTTTTTATGGGTTAGGGAAGAATGAAGCAAAGTTTCCTTGACCTTGGAGGTGAGTTGAAGTGAGAAGCATGGTAGAATTTGTCCTAGAACAAAGATTTCACTCCTGACCCTTCCAAAGTGTCCAGAGCGAAAATCCTAAAACCATCTTATCCTCCAAAATTTGTGCCAAGCCAGGCCTAGACCAAGGTGAGAGAAGCCCTTAGGATTGCCTTTGAATGGATTTTGGCCATCAAATATGAAGATTTTAGGCTAGGACAAGGATTTTGCTCCTAACCCTTCCAAAGGGTCCAGGGTGAAATCCTAAATAGGTCCTATCCCTGGCCATGGTTTTTAGCGAAATTCTCCTTTTTAGCCATTTTGAGGTCAAGCAAGTGTTGTTATGTTGAGAGATAGATCCAAAGGTGAGAATCAAGTAAGAACAAAGTGAGAAGAATGGAGTTGAATGAGGGAAAACAAGCAAGAAATGAATTTTGCTCCTGACCCTTCTAAAGGGTCTAGGGCAAAATTCTTCAAACCACCTATTTTCCCCTTGATTGAAGCTAGAATTTTGATCCCTATGGCATGATTGGAAGAAAAGTGATGTATTCTCGCCTTGCAAGATAGATTGGAGTGAAGGAAATGAAATATCAAGTGAAAAACTTGAATTTCGCTCCTGACCCTTCTAAAGGGTCCAGAGCGAAATTCTCAAAATGTCATTTTTCCTTCAAGTTGTGCTAGGCCAGGACAGTGATCAAGGTGAATTAGACTTAAAGATGGCCATAGGCATGTGTTTGAATAGGTTATGAGTCCAAGAGGTAAGGATTTTGAGCTAAAGAATGAATTTCACTCTTGACCCTTCCAAAGGGTCCATGGCGAAATCCTTTGAAACTCCTATTTTTCACCTTGTTTGAGCTAGGCAAAGGGCTAGTTGTGAGATTATGAGGAGAAGAGGGTTGAAGGCTAGGCCTAAGATTATGAAATAATGAAATGAGGTCTAAATTGGCCAGGAATGCAAATTTTGCTCCTGACCCTTCCAAAGGGTCCAGAGCAAAATTCTTATAGGGCCTATCCTTAGGGAGAATCTTGAGAAAAATTCATTTTGATGTCTTGTTAATGATTTAAGGTAGAAAATGCTATGTTAGAATGAATTTATTATGTGTCCTTAATCATCTTATGGTTTGTTTTGCAGATGGAAGAAGACCAGGCCAGGACAAGGACAACCTCTTCTAGTCCATCATCATCAAGGATGTTCCACATGCAAAAGGGGAGGATTCAAGGTTCTTTGAAGCATTGGAAGACTAGGAGTGTTCAAGGAGTTGAAGTTAGCCTCAAGACCTTATTCTACCACAAGATGACAAAGAAAGGCTTTGCTAGCACTTCAAGGAAAGGTATGCTATCGAAGAAGGAAGACTTGACAATAAGAAAGCCTCATCAGGCACTTGGGAGTAAAAGAGGTACATCATTCATCAAATTGAGACAGAAAGGAGATCAACCAAGACACAAACATCAGACAAGGTGGCATCCCAGTCACTGCTCCTCCAGTTGGATTGGTCCACCTTAGTGTGTCTAGATTCAATGTATTCAACTCATTGGGGACGACACAAACTTCGTGGCACCTACCCTGGCTTCCTATTGGTCCTCGCTCTGGGAATGCAATTTTCTAATTGGCTAGAGGAAGTTTGTTGTAACAAACCCTAATTAGGGTTTCTATCTTGTGATCCTAGCCATTAGTTCTAAGTCAATCATAGTCGTTTCTCTGTAAAGGGTTCTTTATATAAAGCCCTGGCTCCTCATTTGTAAAGGTTAATAGTTGGTTAATAGATAATAGTCAGAGATTGATTAATAGAGAATAGCAAATAGAATAGCAATTAGAGTAGATTATGAAGAGAAGGCAAGAAATTGTTGCCTTGATTGTAAATAAACCTCCTTTTCATTGAAGATATGGTGAAATGTGTCGTTTGTTTGCAATATGCATGGTCTCTTGTTGAATCTTCATTGTAGATGATAAACGATTAGATTGAATGAAAGAAGTTATTGAATGTACTCGCATGGAATCCCCCTAGTCCAAACCACTAGCCTCTTGCTGACTGTAAGTGTGCCTTGCGTGGTCAATTGGCACAGAATGAGCTTAATCTCAAGTCGTTGCACGTCTATTGTTCATGCATTAATTTGAGTGATGATCAATATTTGATGGTATCTGATTTGAATATATTTGAAGCATCCCTCAGAAGATCGCACTGAGTTGGTGTCGGATTGTTCAAGCCTGATGGTGAGACCCAGCCCAGTAGGACTCCACCTAGTCGTTCATCCATCTTCTTGCATTCTAGGTCTTAGAGTAGACTCTCTAAACTTTGTAACTTTTGTCATTTCTTTATCTTCCAACCAGTAGATAGGACTTGAGTTCCAGTAAATCAGATGCTCAGGCAGTCAAATGTAAGTCCCCTTGTGATTCCAGCAAAATCACATCGTACTGCAAAGAGCTTATCCACACGTAGAGATCCTACATACAAGAACCTTGGAGTTGCCTCGATTGATCCTTCGGCAAAATCTTTAGCAGTCGGGAAACTTTGTTCAAGAGAGGATAAGGTACCTTTAAGTATTTTATTCTGTGTTTGGTCGTGTACAAACAACACATCAACACCACTCCATCAAGCTCCTCTTCTTTCTCTGGCATTCCTTCAGATCCATTGTTTCTGAATCTAAAGGAGATGGGTATGTACAGTTTCAAGTTTTATCAAAGTTTGACTCGCTTCAATTCAAGCTACCATGTTTCAACAATATCTCAATCCAAATCATAAAAGAGAAACATGCTACCTTTTATAGGCACTGGCAACAAACCTAGAGTTTAATCAAGGGTGGAGCAGAGCTCAACACCAACATGTAAGATTAAAAATACAAAATGCCTGTTGCAACAACTAGACCTGTAATAGATTTCAATGATGGGCATTTAGGCACAACAAAAATCTGTTCAACAATTGATGTGGCCATTTTTGTCTTTTCGCATGAGTCACACCTGTTAAGATATCCACCTCATCAAGTTCCCAATAATTCATCACTTACATAATATTTCCTTTGTCCTTATCTATTCAAGCATACCAAGTGTGTACCATGCTCTGCCAATTTAGTTGTGGAATTATTACCATGAAAGTTGCTACTTCATTTAAATTCTCTTTTGAGATTACATTTCCCAATTTTCTTTTGAGATTACATTCCCCATATTACTTTCATATGTGCAAATTTTTCATTGGTCTTTAAGTCAAGTTGGGTTTAATTCTTTGTGTTTATGAACCAATGTTTCAGTAATAAGGCTAAGAAATTTAGAGCAAGATTTCAACATTTTATCTACTTGAACAACCAACATCAAAAACCACTTTCTACCTCTATCGATATTTTCCTTCCAGTAACAAATTGCACTTTTCCAAAGGCGGGGCTCTTGTATCTTATCGATAGTTAAAATATTGATCTTTTCTATTATGTATGAAGGTAACTCCAACTATGTTTCAATCTTCAGAAGACAAGGATTACAAATCTTATGACTATACTACTTAACTAATTCATCAATTTTCACATCTAAAAATTGTTGATAGAATTGAATTATCTCATCAATCATTTGATTGCCATGTTGGAACACACCATGAGTCTACATTTGGCTATTTTTAACATTAGCTTTCATCCTTTCTAATTCATCTATATCTTTTTTAGGTAAGACCACTAGTGGAGCAAAACTACACTTAGCTTGTTATATTGGCTTTGTCAAAAAACTTGATGTATTTTTGAAGTTCTTTGACTTGAGCTTTCAACAGAGCTTTAGCACCTTCATCTTTGTCTATCTTCTTCATGATGTTTCCTACTAATTCCTAAAATTCATAAAAACTTTCCTTTTTGCCATAGGTACTGAATCAATAGAAGTAACCTAAAAAAGAGAGGAAAAGACAATAGATATAAGGAGAAGACCCCAGAGAAGAGTTTGTTACCAAAAGGCACCAAATTGTTATCAAGCAGTTTTGAAAAGATCATAAAAAATCAAGAACCTAAAAACTTGTTGACAGATGAAATTTGTAGCATGGAGGCTCCTACTCCACCAAAACCTTCTAAAACCCCTAAAAAAAACTGGATTTAGTTAATATAACAATTAAGTTAGATGACATGTTTGAAGAGTTCCTACCAACACTAGATAAGGCCCTATCTACAAATGATGATTATTTGGAAAGGATGATTAATACAAGTATAAGAAAATTAAAAGAGATGGAAAATAGAAAGGAAGAAGCTAATTTAGAATTGGGCAAAGAGGTTAGACCATTAACTAATCAAATGTCATTTAAAAATAAAAAAAGACAAAGAATTGTTTTGAGGAGTCACATTTCCTAGACCAAGCACCATCCCCGTTAAGGTCTAAAAGTAGGGGAGTTATCACAAAAGAATGAAAAAAGAAAATGGAAGAGAAGAAAGAAGGGAAGTAAAAGAAAAAACAAGAGAGAAAAGAGCAAGATACCACTTAAGGTGAGATATTAGGAGAAAAATATTTTGATATTAAACTTAAGAGAGATAAGGGCATACAAACAAAGCCAAAAAATAACATAAAGAAAGAGACTAAACAAGATACACCCAAATTAGGAAAGGAACCAAAACAAAAGCCTAAAGACAACATAAAATATGAAAACGAGACAAAAATCAAAGACCATGGAGACAGTAGTTAAGAGTCTAGTTTTTGGAACAGACACCATTGAGGATTTGGAACATGTATTCCTTTTGGAATTAGTATGGGAGAGATTGAGAAAATATGCAGAGGAGGATAAACCATTGGATTTTGTTGAATCCTCAAGAAAAGAAGAATTGAAGTGGTTTATGAAATATTATCCTCAACATGCAAGCACATGGGATACAATGAAGGGAGAATTTTTGGCTAGTTTTGCCACTCTAGAGAGATTCTAATTGAAAGTGTAAGACATGTGAGAAATCTAGCAAAAAAAGACACAAAATCATTTATAAAATGTTATGTTAAAAGATTCAAAGAGGTATGTAGGAAGTTGGAGGAAGCCCTAACTGAGAAGCATAAGATAGCATTGGTCATTTATGGATTGCATAAACACATTAGGGTGGGATTGTATTGAAGAGTCTTTAATAATATAACAATCTAATAGCCACGACATACTAGATAAAAGCACAACCACAAACAAGACCAGAGAAAGACAGGACTGTTGCGACACTTGAAGATATACAATTGAAAGTGTAAAAAATGGTGATACAAAAGGAGATCAGGGATAATGAGCCTAAAAATCTTGGGAAAATTTGATACACATACTACAACAGAGAATGACATGTCATGAATGAATGCCCTACGGATTGAGCCAAGAAAATATCTGTTGCAGTCGAATTTGTAAAACCTAATTGTATGTAGTGCAATCTACCAAGAGTGAGAGATACGTTTGATAGAAGACTATCTAAAGAACAAACCTCTAGTCCCGAATGGGGGAAACTAAGGAAACCAAGAAAATAAATGATGTCATAGTTGTAATTGTAGTGTAGACAAGGAAAGTGGTGTTGGATATCGTATACCACCTTAGCAAGATAACCAAAATTCTTGTGCTATGCATAATAATCAATAGAAAGGATATCTAGATGATAACGGGTAATAAAAAATATAGAGGAGGCAGAGGAAGAGGTTGGAACAATAGGAGAAGAAATGATGCAAGCTGTTTTAATTATGGAAAAATGGAATATTATGCCTATGAATGTTGGGTGGTGAAGACACAAAAATGTGCATTTTGTGGAAAGGATACTCATGATTTGTTCAATATGAGAATGCAATAATATTTTACCAAAATCAAAATGCTAGTTTACCTTCTTGGGTTGATGAGCTACAAAGAGGAGGAAGAGTAATCTAGAAGATGTCACAACAATGAATAATAGGTTGGACCATATAATGGATGTGTGGTCGTTAGAAGCTTCAATAGAAGAACATTTCAAAAAAGATCTTGTAATTCAAAATAAGAAGAAAGAGGAGAAGAAGAAAGCTAGAGGCAAGAAGAAACCTTGAATGCAGTTGCTAGGCATGGTACTAATATTGGGAAGGACAAAATAAATAGATGGTAGAAGAAGGATATGAGGATTATTACAACTTGAAAGAAGAAGAGGAGCACAAATACTTCCAACCTAATAAGAATCAACAAGAGAAAGTTGTGGAGTAGCAAAGAAAATATTCACACAACAACAATAACAAGTGGTATGTTTCATCTAGGAGGTCAAAATGATAAAAGACTTGGCATCCCTTGCAAGACAGGAGGATATAGTGGTTAAGTTGAAGCAATGGGAAAAATATTGGAACAAAAAGATGCAAGTTAATTAGTTGGGTTATTGCAGGATCAAGGGGGGCCAAAGAGTGGCAATGTGAAAAAAATAGCCTTCCTCACTCGCCTAAAAACGCGACAATCCGTGTTGACTTTTTGCTTGGCTTGGATATTAGTACACCTTGGCTTGGTAATTACCTATGCAAATCGGATATCCGATTTTTATTTGTAATTTTAAATTAAAAAATATATTATATGTTACATATTACATTATATATATATTACATTATATATATTATATAATATGTATTATATAACATATTATTATATTATATTATATTATAATATAATAATATATTATATAATACAATATTATATTATATATAATATTATATAATATAATATAATATTATATTGTATTATATTATATATAATATAATATAATATAATATAATATTATATTATATATTATATTATATTATATATTATATAATACAATATTATATTATATTATATATTATATAATACAATATTATATTATATTATATATTATATAATACAATATTATATTATATTATATATTATATAATACAATATTATATTATATTATATTATATAATATATATAATATAATATAATATAATATTGTATTATATTATATATTATAATATAATACAATATAATATTGTATTATATTATATATTATAATATAATACAATATAATATTGTATTATATTATATATTATAATATAATACAATATTATATTATATAATATAATACAATACAATATTATATAATATAATACAATATTATATAATATAATATAATATTATATTGTATATATAATATAATATTGTATTATATTATAATATATATAATATAATACAATACGTATTACATAATATAATATTATATTATATTATATATTATAACATATATAATATAATACAATACGTATTATATTTATTATATTATATATGTTATTTAAAAATAATTTAAGTATAGAAATCGGATATCTGATTTTTTGAGACTTTTATATTTCGATAGTGACAGTCCCGTGAGTCATTTTTAACTCATAGATCGCGCGAATTCATCAAAATCCGATATCTGCTCCATCCAATATCTGGTGTTTTGACAAAAAATTGTTAAAAAATAGATTTAGAGGTAAGAATTTTATCGTTTTGAATCATTTTCACTCATTTTTTGTATTTTTTGTTAATGTTTATTTGATTTTTCATTGAAAATATCATTTTTTTCCTGAAAACTAGGTTTTTTTAAATCAAATACCTAATTGTTTAAATTTGTTAAGTAAATTTAATTGTTTACATTCAATTAGGTTAAAAATGGGGGATAACAATGAAAACACTGACCAACCACAACTGCAACAACCAAACCCTCATTTGCCAAACCCCCCCTCAATTCAAGATTTGATTGCACAAATTTTGAATGAATTGAGGGGGATTGCACAAGTATATCATAGGATCCCTTGTCTAAACCCATTGTTTGATCCTCTCACATCGATCATAAAAAGTATGGAAACCATGACTGAGGAGCATGATGCCACCCTTTTGTGGCAAGATTCTATGAAGGAAAAATATGCAGATGGCTTGTCATATAAGGATATCAAGGATCTTGAGATATCCAAAGCTGAAATTGCCTCATTGTTTGTCAATCCCCGTACCGGTCAGCTCGTACATCCCAAAAAAACAAAGCTTTCTATCAAATGGTGCACAAATGATGGGATTGTGAAAAACTTTTGGGATCATTGGTGGATGGTTTTCGACAAACCACCCAACAACAATCTTGATATCCCCTTCTATTTCATAAAAAAATTGTATGCTGAGTTTGTTTTACACAAACATGTGAACTACTTTGACATCTAACCTTTCCAAGGTGTAGGTTTAGATATGCCCCAAAATAGACCTGGGGCAGTCAGAGTAGTCCAGGGCCCATATGTCCCCCCTCCTCCTATTGATCCCCCACCTACAGTTCAACATCCTGATTCATTTGTGAGGTGGCTTCATGGAACATATCGGCTATTCACTCTTTGAGTAGCCTTTTGGTTTCTCAGGCTGCGTTAGTAGCTCAGCCTACTCTTGATGGTAGCAGTGCATCCGGTGCCGGTGACACGTCATCCTCGGCTCCACACATATGCATGCCCCATAGTTGTGTCATGTGTGGGCACGTATGCTTGGGTCCAGTTGGACAACCCGTTGATCCTCTTGTGGACAGTGCAGATTATGAGGTGCACGAGATGCATGATGCACCAGATGTTATTACACAGACTGGAGGATACCCTGGGGAGTCCTCACATGCTAGAGGTGAGGAGGCACCGTCATCATACATTGATGATGTATTGGTAAGATTTGTGTTTTCATAGTTCATGTTATATTTTAATTAAATATTTATAAATTAGATAATATTAAGTACTAATTTTTATTTACATGGTCTATTTAACAGTTGACGACCGAGGATGAGTTGAGATAGATTCAGGAGGGCACCTTGTTAGCCATTTCAGTTGGCCTTGATAGCTTGACAGTACATATATTATTGCACCTAGTTGTTTGTATTTTATTGTACATACATGCACATCATTTATATTGGTATTAATTAGATTATGTAGTAACTTGCATGTATATATCTTATTTTAATCTTGTAGGGCACAAGCAGCACGAGTGCGGGGCAGTGTGATTTAGGATCTGGTAGTGCAGTTGGAGACAAGGGAAAGGTAATTGAATGCAAATATGATTGAATGAATAGTTTAAATAACTTATAGTGATTATACATGTCTAGACATAGATTGATAATTTCATATACTTGCTGTGTATATATACAGAGAATTATTGGCTTCACATCCTTGATGACTACACCCAGTATACCTGAAGAAGAAGAAAGATGCCTCGAGTAGATGTGTGTTTATTTTATTTTTTGATTAGTAGATATAATTTGTTATTATCAGTGACAATTATATTCTAACTTGTATCAATGTCATGTTTCTGAACATATGTAGGTTGTGTATCAAAATATTCAAAACATACCTCCTCTACCAAAGACATACATCAAGGGTCCTGCAAAGCTGAAGAGAAAACGTGGAGATGAGGTAAACATGAATAGTTTAATTATAGTTCATTTTTATGTTAAATTTTTGAATGTGAATTATATAATATAACTAATATTAGTCGTGGTTTGTTTTTCTTGTGCAGGATCCTTCAGAGCCGAGCAGTGTGGCGAAGAGGATCAATTTTGATGATCCATCAACAACTTAGGATGTTATAGATAGTTTTGGGATGCTTACATGTCTAGTTGGCATGTATATTTTGTATATGGACATACATTCATGTATTTAGACATACATTTTGTTTCAGTTGGCGTTTATGCCATATTTGTGTATGGACATACATTTGTAATCATTTGACATTTTTTATATATACAGAAGTTGATATTCGATCATATAAATTGTTGCTCATCTGTGCGTGGTGTTATCATGGAAATCTTTAATCTTTATTCCAATAATTAACAATGGTTAATAATGGCTATTTAATGAACAATACAATTCATTTCATTTCATTTCATCGTAAGTGTTGTTTTTATAATGAACAATATAATTCATTTAATGAACAATACAATTCATTTAATCAACAATACACTACAATTCATTCAATGAACAATACAATTCATGAATAATACAATTCATTTAATGAACAATACCCTACGCATGCTCCTATTTTGCCCCCCCACTTGATTGAATGCTCAGGGTCATACCCTACCGACATCGTCCCTTGAGCGCCCTAAGTGCTCAAAATTGTCAAACTTTGACGGGCCCTAACTTGGAATCCGTGGCACCTGCAAATGATCTGTTTGAACCTACGGGGCCACAAGACGGGTCCCTACAAAAGCCTATCTCAGTTTTTCAAGTTTCCCTACGTTTTTATTAGGGCAGCAATTTTTTGGTTGGCAAAAAAATCATCAATCTCACTCAATGGAATGTTGTCGCGTGACCCATTTTTCGTTCTGCTCATCGTGATGACGAACCGTCGGCTCCGATATGTCCAGTTAGGCATTATTACCCTACGCATGGTCAAATTTCCCCCCCCACTCGATCGAATGCTCGGGGTCATACCCTACCGACGTCGTCCCTTGAGTGCCCTAAGTGCTCAAAATTATCAAACTTTGACGGGCCCTAACTTAGAATCTGTGGCACCTGCAAATGATATGTTTGAACCTATGGGGCTACGAGAGGGGTCCCTACAAAATCCTATCTTGGTTTTTCAAGTTTCCCTACGGTTTTATTAGGGCAGCAATTTTTCGGTTGGTGAAAAAATCGTCAGTCTCACTTAATGGAATGTTGTCACGTGGCTGATTTCTCATTCTGCTCGTCGTGATGACAAACCGTCGACTTCGACATGTCCAGTTAGGCATTATTTCCCTACGCATGCTCCTATTCCCCCCCCCCCCCACTTGATCAAATGCTCAGGGTCATACCCTACCAACGTCGTCCCTTGAGCGCCCAAGTGCTCAAAATTGTCAAACTTTAGGGTCACTAACTCGAAATCTGTGGCACCTGCAAATGATCCATTAGAACCTATGGGGCCATGAGAGGGGTCCCTACAAAAGCCTATCTTGGTTTTTCAATTTGCCGTATGGTTTTATTAGGGCAGCAATTTTTTGGTTGGTGAAAAAATCATCAGTCTCACTCAATGGAATATTGTCGCGTGACTGATTTCTCGTTTTGCTCATCGCAATGACAAACCGTCAGCTCTGACATGTCTAGTTAGGCATTATTTCCCTATGCATGCTCCTATTTTTCCCCCCGACTTGATCAGACGCTCGGGGTCATACCCTACCGACGTCGTCCCTTGAGCGCCCTAAGTGCTCAAAATTATCAAACTTTGACGGGCCCTAACTTAGAATCCATGGCACCTATGAATGATTCATTTGAACCTACGAGGCCACGAGAGGGGTCCCTACAAAATTCTATCTTGGTTTTTCAAGTTGCCCTACGATTTTATTAGGGCAGCAATTATTTGGTTGGCAAAAAAATCATCAGTCTCACTCAATGGAATGTTGTCGCATGACCGATTTCTCGTTCTGCTCGTCGTGATGACAAACCGTCAGCTCTGACATGTCCAGTTAGGCATTATTACCCTACGCATGCTCCTATTTCCCCCCCCCCACTCGATCGAATGCTCAGGGTCATACCCTATTGACGTTGTCCCTTGAGCGCCCTAAGTGCTCAAAATTGTCAAAATTTGACGGGCCCTAACTCGGAATCCATGGCACCTACGAATGATCTGTTTGAACCTACAGGGCCATGAGAGGGGTCCCTACAAAAGCCTATCTTGGTTTTTCAAGTTGCCCTATGGTTTTATTAGGGAAGCAATTTTTTGGTTTGCAAAAAAATCTTCTGTACTATCAAGAGCATGTCTATATGTAATGTGAACAAAAATAACAATCTGGACTGAATTGTAGTACTGAGACTATACCTCATTCTGAGGTTGCAATGTATAGTTCTCTGCAAAATCAACCATCGATACAATAGTGCCAATCGAGAAAGAGTTCTTACACATCCTGAACTATTGATCCAACCACTGTGACCTATGGGTGTGC
This sequence comes from Cryptomeria japonica, assembly GCF_030272615.1. Taxonomy (NCBI): domain Eukaryota; kingdom Viridiplantae; phylum Streptophyta; class Pinopsida; order Cupressales; family Cupressaceae; genus Cryptomeria; species Cryptomeria japonica. The sequence continues at coordinate 219,899,962 of NC_081414.1, read as the reverse complement.
CTTGCATACTTGTAGAAAAGATTTTCCTTAAAATCCAAAATAAAATCAGCAATTCTCACTTCTCTTGAGACTAATTCACATCTAGAACCTTCACCTCCACTCTTGAAAGTATATTTCATTGTCTCGTATCTTTTTTTCTCAACATAATTATTTCCAAACTCATGTTCACTGCCCTCATGAAAACATGAAACAAACTTTGACAACCCACCGCATTCTGAGCACTTCTCATTCAAACAATCATTTCTATAGAAATAGCAGCCATCATCTCTAGGGCATAAAAATAGATCTTGCAAGTCTCTTGATGATCTCGGAAATAGCATTGCACCACACTCCTGCAACATCTCATTGGTATGCATCATAGAACAAATATGACATAAAAGTTCATGGTACATTGAAAACTCCACATGGTACTTGCAACAACAGGTATTGTGAATCTTAAGAGGAACACAATAAAATGGTTTCAAAGATTCAAAGGCCCTTTGTGATATTTGCAAAGTTGGATGTAATTCACAAAAAAATTTGTACAACATTGTTTGGCTTGATTCCAAGAAATGTTTGGGATGCGGTGTGCCGTCTCGGTTGCCGATTCTTAATTTCAAAACGTCCTTTACATTGGGTGACACTCTAGAATTAGAGTGCCAAAATTATTGAATCTCTTCCTTCACATTGTCAGTCAACTTTCTATCAACACATGGAAGCCTCCCACCAAATGCCCATGTATCTTGTTGAAGTGGATTATCAAGTCTTTGTCTTCATGCAAGTGCTCTATCCAAAGTTTTACAGTTTATGTTAAAATCAACACAAGTTTGTCTCATTTGACGAGCCTTCCTCAATTGATGGCTTACTAAGGAGGTTGTAATCACTCTTCGAGCGGCTCTCTTATCTCTTTGGTATTCTTTCCAATAGAATTGAGAGTGTCAAATAGATTTTTTGCAATAATAGAATTTCTCTCCATCTTCTTGTTCATACGAATCTTCAATTTGTTTAGCAATGGTCTCATCTTTATCATCTTTAGCAATTGAACCAAGAGTTGGCATTGCTCGATCAATGTCTTATTGCTAAAATTTTGGTTGAAAAGTTGTGTAGCCCACAACCGAACGGTTCTTGTTGAACTCTTGCCTTCAAGATTCGCAATAATGTTCTCATCGATTTCAAATAACCATTTTGGGGTTCTTGAAGGTCTTAGATTTGGAATTTGTCTTTCATCCATGAGAGGGTCTTCATTTCTAAAGTAATTAAGTGTTACATATGGTTCACTTGGTTGAGAAATTCCACCTTCAATGTTAAAGTTTTCCACATTTTCACCTCCTATGTCAAAATTTTCCACATGCTGAGCATTTTCATTATCACTTTCAACATTTTCAAAATTTTCAATATTTTCACTTTCAAAATCTACATTTTCATTTTCAATAACTTGTGGCACATTTTCAAATTCAATTTCCTCTTTAGTTGAAGTAACATTAGCAATATTTAACATACCTTGTCTTCTCCTCCTATGACATTCTCTATCTCTTTCTCTATACACTTCAATTTGGTCATTTGAAAGTTTTCTTTTGCGTTTAGACTTCTGACGACTACTACTCCCCATTTCCCTCCACACATGCTCCTTCGTGATTGACAATGTAAGTTTTCACTTTAAGAATCTCCCAAAAGCACAAATTTATCTCTAGCTGTTTGAAAACCCGTGATCCTTGACAGAAAACAGAATATGCAGACTATGGGCCATTGGAATCTACAAAATGGCCCACAAACCCTTTTTTTCTCTGTTTTTTTGTACAAAAATTGAATATCGGATAAAATCCGATATCCGATTTTAGTACCAAAATTTGTGGTCCCCAAAAAAATTCCCTTTGCCGCCATTTATTTAGTAAACTGCCACATTGCAGAAATCCAATATCCAATATCTGATTAAATCGGATATCAGATTTTATTAGTCATATTTTAGAGAGAGAGAGAGAGAGAGAGAGAGAGAGAGAGAGAGAGAGAGCGATACAATATGACCCCTATCGACACAATTTGGTGTCTTAAGGGGTCCTATGGTGTTGTTAGGGGTCATATGGTGTCTTGGGACACCATAGGACCCCTTAAGACACCAAATCATGTCGTTAGGGGTCATATGGTGTCTTGGGACACCATCGGACCCCTTAAGACACCAAATCATGTCGTTAGGGGTCATATGGTGTCTTAAGGGGTCATATGGTGTCCCATGAACCGTTATGACCTCTTAGGACACCATATGACCCCTAATGACACCATATTGGGTCGCTTTGGGTCATATTGTGTCCTAAGGGGTCCTATGGTGTCCCAAGACACCATATGAATCCTATGGACACCCTATGACCCCTAACAACACCATAGGACCCCTTAAGACACCAAATCATGTCGTTAGGGGTCATATTGTGTCCTACGACCCCGTAAGACACAATATGACCCCTAACGACATGATTTCTGGTCTTAAGGGGTCCTATGGTGTCGTTAGCGGTCATATGGTGTCCATAGGGGTCATATGGTGTCTTGGGACACCATAGGACCCCTTAGGACACAATATGACCCAAAGCGACCCAATATGGTGTCATTAGGGGTCATATGGTGTCCTAAGAGGTCATAAGGGTTCATGGGACACCATATGATCCCTTAAGACACCATATGACCCCTAACGACATGCTTTGGTGTCTTAAGGGGTCCTATGGTGTCCTAAGACACCATATGATGCCTAACGACGCCATAGGACCCCTTAAGACACCGAATTGTGTCGTTAGGGGTCATATTCTCTCTCTCTCTCTCTCTCTCCCTCTCCCTCTCTCTCTCTCTCCCTCTCCTTCTCTCTCCCTCTCTCTAAAATATGACTAATAAAATCCGATATCCGATTTAATCGGATATCAAATTTCTGCCATGTGGCAGTTTACCAAATAAATGGCGGCAACGGAAAATTTTTTGGGGACCACAAATTTTTGTACTAAAATCGGATATCGGATAAAATCCGATATCTGATTTTTGTAGTCAAATTTTCAAATTTCAAATTTCGGCTCAGGAATGCTTTGGTATTTGGCTTGGAAGTGACAAGCCTGGAAAGTCAACTGAAAAAACGTGTTTTTGAGTATTCCTTGATTTTCTAGACTTTACACTGGTGGCTGACGACATTTTTTGTAACCAAAATTGATAAAATGAAAAGGGTTTTTTAAGGACGTTCCCAACTTTCCAACAATATAAGGCTTGTCTTATTTCGACTTTAATTAATAATTATCATTTATTTTCTAATTGAAATTCTGACAATAGTCCCGATTGATATACTAAATGAAAAACAATCATAACTTTCAAAAGGTATAACATTTTTTGAAACCGAAACATGCATCACATCCTATGCTTCGTCTACTATAGGGAAAAAAAAAAAAAAAATTTAATAAGGTTTTGACTAAGTTAAGGTGGTCAGACATAGGAGTTTCTGAATTTCTGAAAAGCTGTAGTAAAAAATTCATAAATAATTATTTAATTTATAAAAATTTTAAAAAAAATATGTGTCACATCTGGACATGTGTCTAATACTTATATTATAAATATTATAAAAAAATATTAAGATTTGATTGTGATTAGGGCGGTCAGACATATGTCTACTTCTTATTTTTTTCCTGAAATTTTAGTACCATTGCATTGAAATTTGAAAATTTCATCAAATAGGATTTTTTTTTCCCAAAAAACAACTATTAGCTTATAAACTACACAATTTTATATATATTCTCTTCTTACATATTTTAAAAATGATGTTCACAACTTATTCAAATTTTCATGTCAAGTTGCATAACTCTGATTTTCTGAAATTTCATTGCCACTTAAGGGCCTGTTTTGGCACACCATGATCTTGCACATACCCAGTTGTAAGAAGATCAGAATTGGAAGAATGGTCCTTTGTTGATAAATGTCCATTTGGATTATTAAAAAGTTAAATATATTATGATGGACCTTGGTGTCGATTTGAATATCATTGTATCAGCTACCTGGGAGAAATTGGGGAAGCTTAAACTAGTTAGGACACCTATGAACATGTCTTGCAGATAATTATGAAATGGATACTTTAGGAACATGTAAGAATGTCAAAGTAAATTTGAAAGGAGTAAAATACTATGTTGATTTTGAAATAGTTGAAATATAGGAATCTTTTAATACAATTAGGGCACTACTTGGACTAAGGTGGTTTATTAATTCTAATGGCATTGTAGACTCCCCAAAAGAGGAGATTTTATTTACAAATAATAGTAGAATTGTTCGTATCCCACTAGGAGTATTGGATGATAGGTCATAGCATATGAAAATAAAAGGGAAGATGCAAAAAATATCTATTCAGTCTCTAAGCTTTTAGATATCTAGGGGAAGAAGAAAATCTAAATAGTGCAGGAGATATTGAACTTGAGAGTGATAATTGCAACACTGATAGTAATGAGGTCCTTGAAGCATGGATGCAAAGTGAATCATAATTAACATCCCAAAGAGTTTATGAATTCCAGAGAGATTTCCTAATACATAATAAAACTAGAATTGAAACAAAGCACCTTAGAAAATAAACAAATAAACAAAATTCTAAAATCTTTAAGTTATAGGTAAAAAAACAAATACAAAATCACAAAGCTGAAATAGGTTGGACCTTGGAAATTCTATATAGGCTATAAAATTACCCAAATGACATCTATGGGACCTCAGATCCCTATATATTGCTAACAAGTCTTGTGGTGTTAAGTCCTTATCTTTGTCTACCATGAGAGTTGCCACATGAAGAGATCCTGATCCCAAAGTATCCTTAGTTATACATGTCTTACTTTAGCCTTTTTATTCTCTTTTGGACTTTCCATCTTACTTAATAGATATTGAAGAAGTTGAGAAATAAAACTTCAAAGATCCCAAAAACACATGCAAGCAAAATACTTGTCACGAGATGGATGAAGGTAATAGCCAATAATCTCTGTGACATTGGCTGGCTGTTTGGATTTCAAATACTCTCCATATAAATATGAGGCAAAACCCCATAAGGCCATTATGAGAGCAAGACCCTTCTCCCCACTGAAATTCTCATGATATATATTAACTGACAACACTTGTGTCACTGGAATAAACATAGTTTTGAGGATACCACTTAACAGAGAAGATGTTAGAAAGATGACACCAAACACCCCAATGAAGAAGATCTGCCACGAGATTGCATTCCATGCTAAACCCATGTAGAACTTAACTTCCCCAATATCATATGCCCTCACCTCACTTGCAATGGTCACGAAGTCCTTGTTCACTACCATGCCAATTGTGCACATCACAGTTGCAGTAAATGACATTATGAGTTGCATCTCCATAACCGGAGTATATGTTACTTTGCACTCGCTTTTCTTATAGACAAGTTCAATGATGGGAAGGATTGATCCATAGATCATAGCTGCAGCAAGTGTCAAAAGAAAACCCAATATGTACTTTGTGTTTGTGACCTCTTTGGGTTTGTCACTCTTGGTTTGGAAGGCAAGCAAGACATTGTTGGGTATATGAAGCCCAATGGTCGCATGACTGTTCATCTTCCTAGACTCTTTGTTTCATGGCTGGATATCTTTATATAAATGGTTGTGTGCAACCCATGTATGTGGAATTGATTAATAGAAGTTATTCCCTTCTTTGAGTGTGGATGTAGGCAAATTTGCTGAACCACGATAAACCATGTGTTGTCTCTTGTTATTTCTTTATTTTGTTTTTGTTATCGTTTTCTCTGCTCATTCTAATCTTAACAATTGGTATCAGAGCCATGTTGGCTTGAGTAGAGATGGAGGAAGAAGGAGAAGGTAAAACTTATAACTTCTATGGCAGTTTTACGTTTCATGTAAAACTATGCTTCAAGCGCCACATACATTGGTGGGATGGCTAGAAGAAAGAGGGGGACTCAGTTGAAGAGGAGAATCCAACGAAAGAAAAGGATGTTGGGATTCTTATTTGCTCTCCCCTTGAACTAGCTTTGGCACTTATTGGCCAAACTATTAATGGCTGGGAAGTTGTTGGTATTCATGTGGTGAAGGTTGAATGCCGTGATACCTCAGCTGGAGTTGAAGATAGTCCTTGTATAGACGCTGAAATTTCGGAGCAGAAAGATGTTGGAAAAGAGGTTGTTGTTGAAGAGGATGAACTCAAGAGATTGTGGGAGAAAGAGTGTATGTCATCGGAGAGCAAAGTTGAATCTGCTGTGGACTCCGGGGATGAGGAGGGTATAGATTGCAGCGAGGTAGCAGAGCAGAGCTCTACAGATGACATGGCCTTGGCAAAAATAAAGAGGCACCCCCATGATGATGACAAACTTTGCACATATAATTTCATAGAAGCCTATGAGCCTATGGACCTAGATAAAGAAGTGCAAGATAAAAGACAGTTTTCTGGTTCGAAGCAGAAGCGTCCATTAACGAGAGCCAAGGACAATGGGCATTACACCAAATGTTTTAAGGTGTCACAAGGAGAGAAGGGAGATATGGTTCACCAACCTAATTGTATGGATATTGATGATTGTGTCGACGAGGATTATGACTAGAATAACGAGAAGCCTTTGCACATTTTTGTGACAGATTCGAAGGAGTCTGAGAAGCATGTCCTTCATGAATTTCTTGAGCGCTGGGAAGCAAACATGACTACCAATTTTCCAGTGATGCTAACAGACGCACAAGCTTTGGAGCTTGAGAAGGTTTAGGGCAAAAATCTCCACTTGCCCGACACCAAGAACTACATGCACGAAAGATTGTTTATTCCCGATTCCTTGGTGAAAAATGTGTCAGTTTCTATGCAGATAATTTTGTGGATCATGGAGCAGATGCTGCCAAATTGTAAAACGCCGATGGTGAAGGATGAGGAGCTGATGGCGGGGCATACAATCCCTGGGTAGTTCATGGAGAATAGGATTGAAGCAGAGGAGCTAGAAACTATGAATCCTGACATCGTTGGAAATGGTGGCCCTTCGATAGTTCAACACATATGTTATGTGCAGGGATAGGGGAATTTTATTGTTGAGAATCTGAGGACTGAGAACAAACTAATTTTATTTGTTGGCTCCCAAATGGACATCGTGCATGGTAACCCCGAGGATTGGGAATTTCATTCATTCCACTTAAACATTGATGGTGAGAAGTTGTAGGGTTGTGGCACAATTGACTATTTGGGACACATTGCATTTATCACAAAGTTCCTTGGAATTTTGTTTGATCCTTTGGGTAGTCTGTTTGTTTTTGACGTTAAACACAAGTTTGCAGATTCAATGGTTTTGGCAGCAAGGTCGTGGGAGGTAGTATTAGGAGATGAGGTTAATAGCAACTGTTTACGCTTCAGGAGGCCCAAACTAGATTTGAATGTAACAGTTTTGTTGCCTATTGATACTGCTATCCAAGCGATTCTAAATCTTTTGCCGAATGGTTTCGCTTTGCAGAAAATGAAATAACCTCTTTACATCAAGCTTCTCTGTTCTGCCCGACCATTGGTGAAGTGGATAATTCAGGCCCTGATTGATGATGTTGCCCATGTGGATAACAAACACTCTAATGTTGAGGGAGAGCTGGAACAGGTGAAGGCGTTATTTAATCAGTACAATGATTTGGTGGAGTTGGTGCCTCCAGGGAATTATTCTGGAGTTTTCGACGATGACAAGTTTTACGATGTTCTGTCACGGGGGAGCATAGATGATCATAGCATGTTTGTGCTTAATGATTCAATTTAGGATGGAGGGTTCATTTTTGAATAAGTTAATGATCTTTCCAATACTTTGTTCAGTGTGAAGGGGAGCATAAGAGAAGATGATTTTGATTGGGATCTGTTTTGGAGACGACTTATTCGTAGTGTCCGTGAACAGAGTTTTGTGAGGCTCAAATCTTCATTGGGTTTGGTTTGAATGTAAGATCGAACATAGAAGCAGGGATGCCAGCGCATGGTTGTACCGGTTGGCCTTCACGGGAGAGATTGTTGGGTATATGAAGCCGAATGGTTGCATGACTGTTCATCTTCCCAGACTCTTTGTTTCATGGCTGAATATCTTTATATAAATGGCTGTGTGCAGCCCATGCATGTGAAATTGATTAATATAAGTTATTCCCTACTTTGAGTGTGGATGTAGGCAAATTTGCCGAACCACGATAAATCATATGTTGTCTCTTGTTATTACTTTATTTTGTTTTAGTTGTTGTTTTCTCTACTCATTCTAATCTTTACAGACAGCGTCTAGGGTGAGCAGCTGAGCAAAAGTATAGCATTGATTGAATAAAAGGTGAATTTCAGACGGACCAAGAGAAATGCAAAGACTGCATTGTCAACAAGGAGTATGCAGAGAGAGGCAGGTAAGAGACTCCCCATGCATCCATGAAATCATTCACCCGTCATGATCCCAACTACACAGGAAGCAAGACATTGGTAGAAAGTAACATGTTGAACATCTGGCTGCCTTTTGTATATAATTAAGAGAGGCAGAATGAGAATGGGCCACCCTGCAGTTTCTAGCCAGGAACAAAACCACCTACTAGACCCTCCATGGACAAAGTAAAACCTGAGTGGCAATGGCCCTGCAGTGATGCCAATGCATAAGGCCACACAGTTCAACACCACCACCATCCACTCCATCAAGATCTTCTTCTTTCTTTGTCTTTCCTTGAGATCCATTGTTTCTGAATCTAAAGGAGATACCTATGTCTTATTAAGCTAAGAGAATGAGAGTGCACTCGATTCAGAGAGATCAGAGAGGCTAAACTTGATGATAAAGAAGATTGATTCTTGCTTGGATTTTCTAATGGGCATTTGCATCTATATATAGAGTTTCTATTTCTGAATAATACCCCTGCTCAATTCTATTGTTCAAGTAAAGACAAGTTTCGTGGTTTACTGAACTGTGCACATGGCACAGCTAAAATTGTTTTATAATTATATTTACCTCCTAATCACATGGATAGTTACCTCCATAGTGAGCTCCATGGTTAAAATTCTGTGACAATTATCGCCTTACGTACCACCTCCATTAATAGCTGAGTTAGACTGGAATCGACAGTCCATGATCGATGCATTGTAATAAGCTCCCCATAACTTTTTTTTACATCTTATGCACGACCTTAATTAACAAGTGAGTTGGATTGTTATTGGCTCCTAATACACACATAATGGAATGTAGAAACGGAAGCAGGAATTACGAAGTACTTATTTATATGTAATTTAAAATAAATTATTCTATTATAATAAGATAAATATTTATATTCACTATTACATAAAGGAGGTTTTAAGACAATATTTAAGATAATTTTTGAGTAAATTATTTTAACTTGAGACAAAAAAAAAAGAAACGAGTGTGTCAAATTATTGTCTTAAAAAATTGTTTCTATAAAGACAATATACAAAAGAAGTATTATTGTCTTTTTAGAAACAATTTCACTTGTCTTTTTAGAGACAACAATTGGGATTTAAAGACATATTGTCTCTAGAGATACAATAGTTGGGATTAAAGACATTTTGTCTCTAGAGAGACAAAATTTATTGTCTCTTTAGAGACAATATGAAAAAATGTATTAAAAAAATAAACAATTTATTTTAAATATTTTTTATGTAGTTTTCAACACTCAATGTTTCGAAATAGCAATAATGCAATATTCAATATAATTATTTTCGATATTTTATTTTTTACAAAACACTCAAAAAAGTAGCATAACAAACTAACTTGACTAGAAATACCATATTATTTTTAATTATTTCCAATGTTCCGTGTCTTACAAAATGATGAGGGAGTTTCTCCACAACTAGAAAACCATACCATGGATACACCTTAACCATTATTGAATATTGACACTAATTTCCGAGACACTATAGCCTTATAGTTAAGTACTTAAACTGGCCCATCTATACATGTCCACTAAGTTTAATGGTGTAGCACAAAAGCTCTCTGATTTAACTACATATTTTTATGAAGACAACCAAGAAGCATCTCATATTCTTCATGTTTGTCCAACTATTGGCAATGAGCAAGGTAGCTACTAGATGCATGGTACTTTGATATACTTCCACACCTATTATAGATGATAATGCAACGTCGCTCACTATTGCACCAAAAGTTCCCAGCGGGATTGCATGTTGGATCACCCTTTACAATAACTACCATCAATACAAACTATTGGCATTACTGATATTGACATAATTGGTTAATCTAGTGAACCGGTATATTAGTTGAGATTTGTCATTGATGACTAACATTGATTGGTGGAGTGGTGTATCTCAGTAGCAAAGGTGATGGCTTGCAAACAACATGGAAGCAACATCAGAGACAAATGATCAAGGTTCAATTGTTTCAAGGGAAGACAAAATAAGCCAACCGGTCTGTCATTCAAGAAGATGGGTGTTAAGGTTAGATCTTCAAGTTGGCGATTCTGATGATAATGTAGTCATAGAAGGTGACTTAGGAAAGAAGGCTTGATGTCCTCTGCAAACCAGAACCTCATTAACAAACAAGAAAAGAGGCTTGATTGAAATACCACAAACCGGTAGCAAAGGATGAAATGGTAGTGAAGAGCGCAGTGGTATACCAGTAGGCTGACGAAGCAGAAGGATCGGTAGTGAAGAGTGCAGTGGTATACCGGTAGGATGGTGAAGCAGAAGGAAGATAGGTGGTCACCGTAAATCTAGAAGCGATGATCAGTTACAAAGTTGCAATGGCAAAAGGTGAGCTGGTTAGTTTGTGATAATGCCAAACTAAAGGTTGGTGAAGTCAACCTCAGTCATCATACAGTCAAGACATGATTTCTTGCGAATTTTTTGGTTCGCATTTAAAAGACTGAACTCGACCTAAAAGTCGCTATTTTTGGGGGATGTAGTGGAAAATTTTGATTAGTAGTTGGTGGAATTGTTGCAGGGCATGCAAACAGATTTGAATTTGAAATCTACCAAGATCTGTGATTGCATTGATCAAGGAAACACCTGAAGGTGACGACAGAGGGAGTATAAAGTGTTTTGAGTCGATGCAAAACATTTTGATCAAAAAATTTGTAAACTGGAAATCCTGTGAGAGATGATCCAAAGTGTAGAGTGAAGAGTGAGGAAGCGCTAAGTGATTTAGCAAAGCAAAGTGCAGAGCCGAGGGTATGAGAAGAGAACTGGTGCAGACAAAGTATGAGATTCATTGTGATCTAATCAAGCTATCAATAGCTATTCTAGAAGATCAACTTCCTGTTGCTTTCTAACCATTGAAACTCAAAATCCCATAAGCGGGTGGACTTTAGCAGGTCCCTTAACCAGGTGACATCTTAATTGATGATCCTACATCCTTTAACAAGGCTACCTCTAACAAGGTAAAGGCATTAACATGCCTTAAAGAAAATCCCTTAACTGGGTGACACCTAATAGTGTCTTTGTAATCTCCTAATAGGGATGGCTCCTCATCGGGTGTACTCCAGAAGAGTGCAGATTTTGTGAGTTTCTACTCACATCGTGGTTTTCTCCCATTTGAGTTTCCATGAGATAAATCTTGGTGTTCTTGTGTGAATGGTCATGTGTGTGCATGTAGTTTATTAATGTTGTTTATTCTGATAAGTATTAAGTTTGAATAGAAAACTTGATTAAGGTTAAATCTGATATAACTGGTAAAGTGCTGATTCACCCCTCCCCTCTTAGCACCGGTTGGGACTAACAATTGGTATCAGAGCCTTGGTCCTTAGATTCAGAAGAGCTTAACAACTTAAGGAAAGATCCAAGATGATGCAAAAGGAGGGCCCTAAGTCCTCTAAGGAGAATTACATTTTACGGTGTGGTAGAATGAAGCTCTACCTAAGAACCTTAGGAGATCAATACTGGAATCATGTAAGCATAGAGTACATTGAACCTACAGGGGTTCTCACTGTAGATCAGATCAAAGAAAGGCAAGACAACACTAAATTATAGATATACTAGTTATATGTTGTTTGAAATTTTTCTGCAATAAATTTGGAAGCATTTTAATCACCAGAGGCATAGGAGGAAGCTTTGCAAAATGGTGTAAAGAATTGAGGTGTAGAAGTCATTTTAGAGGATATCTCATTTGTTCATGCAAACTTCCTCTATAGTCAATGCAACTATTTAATTTGGGGAGCACGATTCAAAGTGGGGGCTTTAATTTTGTAGGTTCTCTTTTAAGATATTAATCGTAATATTATAATTTCAATGATTTTTGGTGCAGGTTTTTTCAAAGTGTTTTCTTTAGGTAAATATTTGGAGTTTTAAAATGAAATTTTAAAACTTGTAAAGAGATAAGTTTCTAAATATTAAATTCAAGTATTCCATTGTTTCCATTAATATGTGCTCTGATATTACCAGGAATTTAAAGAGGTTTGATGTGGTAAGTTTATAGAGATTCATTTAAATTCTATTGAGCAAGAATCACAGGTGGCAGAACAGACATTGCAACGGTTCCCTCTCACTTCCAGATTAGGTCCCCACTTGTTTTTTGCTTGGTTGTTGGTCTTGTCTTTTTTCTGGTAGTAGTTTAGATAAATTGCTTCTAACCCATATGCAAGATAAGACACAATACTAAATACATGATTAAGAATCATTATATTATAGTTTAAGACCTCAAACAAATAAATTTAGATTAATTTTTCAGTTAATGATTAAATTGTCTAAAAATTATATTCTTATGAATTAATTCCTACAATTATGATATTCAACAATAATTTTTAAAAAGTGGTCGGTGATAGGGATCCTTAATCAACCAAGTAGAATGATTAATGAATTTTTAGTATTTTATTTTATTAAGATTTATAATGCTAGTTGTATATTTGTGTTTAGGAAATCCTTATCAGTAGTGTCCTAAGATTCCAATACAATGTCATTGTTTTTGTGTCTCAAGAGCGTGTAATGCCACTTAGAGAATCTACCTACATCCTTAATATCGTTTTCCAATTTAGGACTATGGTAGAATCACAATTCTTAATTTGTACATTTTAGAGAACCCATCAAAACCTCATTGTTAAAGGACAATTCCTAACACATGTTTAGGTTTGAAGATCTTCTTCATGAGCTTAGTTTTTAGAATAAACTATACCCTTTGAATACTTATTCCCTTGAAAAAATGTTGTTTGGCTTCATTTTGGAAGACGTTATCCCCTATGAAGATATTATATCCTTTATAAGTTATTTTTTATTATTTTCATTAATTTTATAGTCTAGTTTTGGCATAGAGAATGGTTCTCATTGATCATATCTTGATCCAATGGATTGCATATTTGTATTCATTATCAAAGCACATGAATCAATCATAATTTTCATGTGATCCTATAGTTCACAAACTCCTAAGTAACTCCATGGAATGTCTGAAGCTCCTTATGGACCATTCAATATCCTCAAATTTTGTTCTCTTGTGTATGAAATAGGGGAAACTCAACTTGATATGTGATTAGGATAGTTGTTCCATTCAGAACTCGAAAAAAATATTTAAGGATGTCTTTTTGTAGTGTGTAAACAATGCACTTTGTAACCTTGAAAGATTCAATGAATCACTATGTTGTGCTATATTATTACAGATTTCAAATGTTCATGGAAAATTTATGAATGCTATGAAAAAAATTGCAAAAATTTGCAGTAGATTATGTGATTGAGATAAATACCCTTGTTCTATTTCATTCTTTGGTGTATCATATTGTATTAGGAGGTGTGTTGTTTGGTTGGCTATAACAAAGGATAAGAAAGTTGTAAGTCATAGAATTAATGACATATCAAATGAGTTTGAGTTTACTTAGCATAATTTATGTGTACCGTTTCCTTAGATGTTGTTGTGGACTAGTGCTTGCTTGTGTATTTGTATGTAAATTTTGTTGGGACATCTACAAAATGAAGACAAAGAAATAAATAAGTGCCATATTGTGGAAAGATCAATGAGGGTTGAAATTATTTATTGAATTACATATACATAACTAAGTGGCATAAATCCAATCCGATAACAAAAAAAGGTAAGAAAAAAAGTGTCATAGGCAATACAAGTAAGAACCAAGTTAAATGGTGTTTAGAGAGGCATTGATAAATTGATCGAGGAAATAAAGAAGTGAATACAAATTGCAATGACAGATATAATGAAGCTGTTGATGTGGATTTTGAGCTCACTTCAACTTGATAAAACCTCACTCCAGAATGAGATTATTAACTTAAAAGATCAATAAAGGTCTTAATCCCAAGGCTTAGTACGTTAATGTTTGAACCTACAGTGTTCACTCAACACACCTCCATCATCTATTATTACAAATGGATTTTTGATTGATTCACTAGAATTCACCAACAATGTCTAAATCCTAGAGTATTTTTCTTTAAATTACTCAACTAAACAACGTTTCTTTATGAAATGAAAGGAAAAGAACACACAAAAGTAAAATAAATTTCTATCTATTGGCCAGCTTCACAATTAAATGTTTTTCTGAAACAATTGAAATTGCGAAGGACAAATTTCACAAATATCCAAAATAATCTCACAACTATTTGTAAAATTGTACAATCTTTTAGAGGAAATTACAATTGACAAAGGAAATTGCATAATGCACTAGAGAAGCTTGCACAAAGTTATGTATTTACTTGTCAAAAACAATTTATTTACAGTCTACTTCAAAATTCGACCTTCATTTTCACCAATACAATTACTTGCAAAAAAATACACCAATTACAACAACTGTAACAAGAAGGAGATCAAGAAATGGAGCTTCAAGAAATATTTCTAAGCTCACTCAAGTTTAGAATTCCCAAACTTAACAAAGTTAGAACCTAAGGTCACTTTTATAGAGACAAATTAGAATAGGACAAAAATGCCAATTGGCATAGATAAGACAAGACTCATAATATTTTATATTTTGGCTAAGTCAAGCCTCTTCCTTCCATTTGCTAGGATCGTTAGTCTTCGACTTTTGTAGAAAATATGCTTCAAAGTTGGTTATAGCTTGAACTATGTTAGCCTTTTCACATCCTTCAACTATGGAGCAATTGAGTTCTTGCACTTGATAACACTACTGCAATTGATTAATATCCCACTTTATTGGGTTAATATTCTTTTCATATTCCCGAACTACTGACTGCACTTGCACGATATCCCTTAAGATCTACTAGTTGTTGTATTTTTCAAAATCAAATAACCTTCATTTCCAATTGTTCTCAAATTATTGTAATATCCCCACGTCTCCTAGTCACACTACATATACAATTAGTTGTTCCATCAAAATTTCTATAAGCACTTCGTTTTGTCCCTTGACTTTGGTATCATTCCTCATTATGCTTTACAACTTATTTTCACACTTGTTCAATTTATCTGCCTGCTAATCATTTCAAACTTTTCATGATTCCATTTCATCTATCTAAACTAATTTTGGTATTCCTCGCTCTATAAATTCATTAGCGAATACTTCTTCCATTTAACCCTTGATCTTTTTGATTCCATCTCACTTTATTCCAACAATTCTTTGCATCTGATTTGAGTTTGGATTATTCTCTTCATCAACTAGGTTCATGCAAAATACTTTGATATCACCTTATGCAATGCAACCTTAGCCTATGTTGAAACTTCATGAATCCAATCATCCACTACACCCGCCTTATGTTTCAAAGTGGTCACTGCATTTGCCTCATCTTTGGACATCAACACTGGATATTGTGGTATCACTTGCGGGCTTGATCCCAATTGAATAATTCCCCTAATGAACTAGACTAATTACTCTATCTAACTCTTTTGTTCTTTTAATTTCTTTTGGTCTCTATAGAACTTGTTCTCCATAATAGCCACACCTTCCTTAGTTAATCTTGCACCTTCAAATCTCGAGGGCTTGCCTAATTGGACCATCATGATCGATTATCTTGCACTGTTAATTCTTGAGCATCTTTATTAGTTGTTGGCTCTGCAATGTGTAAATATTTCTCACCTTCCACATTTAATCAAGTTGCATATCTAATTTTAGGTTTCCTCCCTTTCTTTACACTAGGAACTTAGGCTAGCAAATTGTTGAACTCTAATGGTACCATCTTTACATTTTCCTTAGACGGTGTTTATTGTTGCAACCAATTTGGTATAAAATTGCTTCCCACTTTGACCAAGAATTTCCTCTTCTACAGAGTTTCTCTCCTTTCCCTTTGTTCTCTATTATACAATTCTTACTCAACTTCCTCATTAACATTCATCTTTACATTTTTCTTGAGGTTTTTCTTTTCATTATTCTTTATTTTCTTTTCATATTTTCTTGCATCCTTGGTTAAACTTTCTATTTCAAAACTTTTCACTTCTTTATCAATCTTTAGCGAAGTATTTTCTTGTTGAGCCACTTCCTTTTGTTCCACATTAGTAATTTCTAGCAAAATTTTTTGTTATAGAGCTTCTTCACTTGTCTGATCTCTTCCTTCATTTATCCTTTTGCTTTCTATCTCTCCTTGTTTCTCATTTTGGGCACCATGCTCCTAAAACTTGTTCCACACCCATAGATGTTGATTTTCCTCCTCCAATTTGCTCTTGGTCCAACAAAACAATTCTTGATTCTAACAAAGTTTCCCTCTCTTCTTCTTCTGCAAGATCTTCTGTTAGGGTTCCCACAGATACTGAGAGGGGGGGGTGAATCAGTATCTGACCGCTAATGTAATTTTCTTAAAACTAAATATGTAGAATATAAAGTAATAGTATACCGGTATGCAAGAATTAATGCAAATAACAGAATCAAAAGCATCCACATGAAAAGAACACCATAACACAAGATGTTTAACGAGGAAACCCGATGTGGGAAAAACCTCGGTGGGATTTGTGACCCACAATATTCACTTACTGGCTAATAAGAGAATATTACTTACAATAGGGGCCTACACATGTAGGAAGGGCAACTGCCTAGAGCTCACTACTCAATAAGAAGTCACACTGACTTACAATGAGGATTTACACAAATCCAATATTCTGTACTGCTTTACAATAGCATCTTCAATGCCAAATTCAGTACCGATTCTAGCTCTGTTCTTTACATATACCCTTGACCTACAATTTGCACATTAGGTCTACCATATAATTTATTTATTGCTTTCTATCCATATACTACAAATTCCTACAATGATCTCTTTTATATACAAGAGTCATTTTACAATTTGCCAAGTCAGCTTACAATGATAAACAAAATATTATATATCAAAAATCCTGTCGGCCTCTGTGCCGGTATACATATTTCCTTCTGTGCCGGTGTACATCTTCTGTGCCGGTGCCGGTGTAGATTGATCTTCTGATGCCGGTGCACTATCTTGCCTGTTTTATACTTTGCTGGTATAATATCTTACCGGTGCCATAGGATTGCAAGGTTTCCTGTGTAATGCTTTGCCGGTATAATGTCTTGCCGGTGCCATAGGATTGCAAGGTTGCCATCAATGACAAAACCTTCAATCACACACAATGTCTCATTGGAGTGTCCATATGCCAACAATCTCCCCCTTTGGCATTGATGGCAACACTCATGAGAAATTTCAAAAAGATATCCAAAAATGTGTATACCAAAAATGTTACCAAAAATGTGAGAGCTCCTCCTAAGCATGTGATCCCTGTGTTTTGAATTTTCTCATCTACTACTCCCCCTTTGGCATCAATGACAAAGGTTAGTAGATTTTGTAGTTGTACCAATTCGTAACCTCAACCTTGTAGTTGGGTAGTGATTATCTGAAGAATATCTCCCAAAATTAAGTTTATACCATCCATAAACTTCTTTCTCTCCTTTATTGCTATCTCATTTCTGTATACTGTACCGGTGAGATGCTGCAAGTGCTCTGCCAGTGTCTTGCTACCCTGTGTTAGTGCCTCTGAGATTTCCTTACGCAGAGATGCTAAATAGTCCAATCTTGGACTTAGTTTAGATCTCAAAATTTTTGCCTTGTTTATTATTTTCTCTTTTTCTCTTTCTAATTTGAGCAATTCTTCCTCAAAATTTGTTATCTTTTCCTCAAAAACTGATAATGTATCGGGTGAGTTAACAAAATTATCAGCAAGTTTATTGATCTCTTCTTGTACCTTGCTCATCTTTTTGTCTACATCCGTGGTCAAAATTTTATCTTACAGGTGTCTTTGTACAGAGTTTTGTACTCTTTCAACAAATTGCACAGTTCTGGTAGAAGTATGTCAAATTCCCTGTTACACTTCTTTATTCCTTCCTCAAAGAATTTATGTTTCTCTTTTTCTACACTTTCCTTTACAGTTTCTACCTTTGTTTGCTCAAAATTTCCATAAATATATTTACAAATTGTATCCAACTAGCCTAAAGAATTTTTGTTGGCTATATTACAATTGGGAGCTATTAATTTCAAAACTGGAATTGAATCATCTATCGCTTTATAGGCTTGTGAGCTATAATTAGTTATTTTCTTGATAGATTCAAGCAATACCTTTGTTACATTTGATGGTGACCCAATAAACTGAGTGCTGGTGGAAGTGACCATGCTGGTATTGACCTCTGGTAGGTCTGTTTGTGTCTCCATCTCTTTAAGCATAGTTTTTCCTGCATAATTTCTTATCGGTGGCATCTGTTCTGGAGCCTTTATCTTTGTTTGTTGCTCTATTTGTGTTCCAGAATCCATCTTTTTCTCTGAATCTGCTGCCGATTGCTCTTTGTTTCCTGTTGTCGGTTGCTCTTTGTTATCAGATTTATCTGTGGTATCCTTATCTACCACTATGTTGATTTTTTGAGTATCAACATTCACAGTATATAAGACTTTAGGATTAGGATTATTATCCTCTGTGTCCATGCTCTCAGCTACCGGTTGATCTTCTGCAGTTGTTTTTTTTACCAGTGAAGTATTTAAAGGAGGTGGGGGTAAGTTGTCTCTAATCTTGATACTTGGTAGTCCACCAACTTTACCTTTCCCTTTGTCCTTTTGATATACCAGAATGGGCTTGGGATTCCTATATTCTTCTTGTTTTTCTTTTTCAACCAAGAATTTATCCCAACCATCTTCTATTTCATTTGAAACTTTAGTAACTCTACCTGCCATTAGTGATATTTGCCGGTGTGCAGTGGAAAAAACTATCCAGTTGGCTTGAGCTATCAAATCATCAATTTCCTTAGGTGAGTTGACCGGGTATACTGCAAGTAATTTTTCTATTTTAATTTTCTTATCCAACTCAATTATTCCTTGCCTTCTGGCCTCAAGTCTTTTATATAATTCATCAGGAATTTCATTTAGGACTTGCATCAAAAACTTTTTATACATGTCCATGTGTAATATAACACTTTCCTCAACTTGTCCTTTCTCATCATCTGATAGGGTGTCATAGATTTTCCCTATGTTTTTCAATTTTCCTTCCTCTGTGATCTCATTCAGCAATATGTCAAAAGGGGCCAAGTTAGTGTTTGTCTTCTTCTTCTTTTTGTGGGTCAGCTTTTTCTTAGGTGTGGCTTTCTTGATTGGACACCTTACAGCTTGTTGCTTCTGTCTTGTCCTTCTAGGTGAAGGAGTGGATATCGGTGAGGGGTCTCTTTTCCTGACAACTCTTTTGAAAGTTGCTAGCATATCTCCTTTTGAGGAGGTATCTACCAGTGATAGATGAGTTTCAGGCTGTTGGGCTGCCAACTCTTCTTCTATTATGCTGGTTTTCTTTAATACATCATCTTTTAAGGTTTTGCTTGCCTGGTTCCTTTCCTCACAGATGCCTCAACCTTCTTTACTCTCTTTTTAGATTGAATTTGACTTTCGATGGTCTCAACACTACCAAATACTTCTTCCTTTGGTTTATTGGGGGCTTCCAGAATTTGCTTTGGCATAAGTTTCCACTATGTGGTCATCTATTTCATACCCCATCTCTGTAACCCAGATTGTTCTTAGGATGACTACTTCCATCCAGATCTCATCCTTTTTGATTACAAAACATATATCATCCTTGTATTTGTTGACAATTTCTTGTGATAGTCTGATTCTTTTATTCATTCTGACCTTTAGTGCTTGAAAATACTCATTGATATTCTTTTCTCTATTTTCACCCATGTTGTTGAATAAGTCAGACAATTGTTTTCCTACCAGTATGTCAAATCCAAAATCCTTGTTGCCTATACTAGGAGCCTATTTGGTTATATGTAGCATTAAGCATACAAGTAAATTTCCAAATCTAAAGGTTCCTTTCTTATCCTTCTTGATTTTTGCCAAATTGTCAATTAACTCATCTTTTAACCATTCATAGATATCAATTTTCACATTGTCCTTAACCATGTCATAAGCACTCTTTATGCATAAACTGGAAACAGAGTTAAGCCTATTTACATGAGTTGCTTTGTAACCTAGAATCATGCTAACAAATCTAACATTTGTATCGGTCACATCATTAACCCTCAATGATCTCTTGTCAGATGTTGCACCAGTTAAGTTTGTTACTAAGTCATTGGAGACCTTCTTGGTTTTGTTAGGTCTGGTACCGGTGGAAGGTAACCCTGTTACTGCTTTCACAACTACCTTTGTAATTTTATGCACTGAGTCAAGCCAAAAGAATGAGCCATGTACCCTGCTAAGAACTATCCTAACCACTTCCTTAGGAAATTCAGGAATGCAGAGGATTTCAGTGAATCCTAGGGTTTCAACAATTTTATGTTCAGGTTTCACATTTCTGGCATTGTCACATATAACAGATTTATACATATTTTTGATTTCTTCATCACCTAATTCCTCTATGTTGCAATGAATATACATTCTAGGGTCTTCTGCATAAACAACACCATTTGGAATTTGGGAAAAAGCACCTGTGTTGTCATCTTTCTTAGCTACCTCGAGAACTAGTTGAAACACGGGCCTAGGTCATTTTATAACCTCGACTACTATAGGGTTTGCTATGAATTCAGGTGCAGAGGAGGATGCCATGATGATAAATACTTTTTTCTGCCTTTGGATGGATTGATTGCTGAAGTGCTTTGCCTCTTTGCTCGGAATGCCTTAGCTCGGAAATCTTCGCGCTCTCTGAAAGTTTGAATTCACGGTGAAATGAAATGGAGCCAAGAACCTTATTTTATAAAGTCTTTTCTGCTACCTACCACATTAATTGTTTTCCGGTAATGTATTAACTCAACTTTATTTGCTGATAATGAAGGATTTTCAACTTCTTTTCTCTAACCGAGGGAATAATAGCACATGTGTCATTAAATTGCCAAACCCTCAAGATAATTTTCTTCAATTTGATGAAGAACATCCTACTGGTGGAGCATTGCTTTGTCCTGCCGGTGGAGCATCATATTGTCTTGCCGGTGAAGCATTTGTTGGTTCTACCGGTGGAGGAGTAACCCCAATATTTAGATCACCTTTTCTAATCCATTGCTTTGAAAATTCTTGCTTAACCTCTTCAACTTTTTCTTTACCTTTCAAGCTAGTACTTTTATTATCTATCGGTGTACCTTTACTTCTACAGAATTTAGCAATATGACCAATCTTGTTACATGCATAACAAGTTACATTATTTTTCTGAATATCTTTCCCATAACCTATGCCAGTTTGTGTTCTGCATTTATTTGATAAATGACCAAATCTTCCACAAACATAACATCTTACATTCATTCTACAATTTTCAGAGTTATGACCAATTTTGTTGCATTTGGTGCATTGACCGGTGGGAGGATTGATGTTCTGATAATTCCTAGATCTACATTCATTTGCCCTATGACCATATTTATTACAGTTAAAGCATTTTCCATTGAATTTGTAAGTATTAGAGGGTCTTATTGGTTTGCTTTGATTCTGGGTATTTGCAGTACTGGAGCTTTCTCCAACTTCAAATCCAACTCTAGAAGTGTCACCTTTGGGTTTTTGATTCTTCAATAAGGTACCAAGTTCTTCTGAGCTTTTCTTGAATTTTTCTTTGTGATGATTTGCAGTTTCCAATTCCCTTTCCAAGATCTCTTTTTGTCTCATTAGTTCATTTGAGTCATTTTGAGTATGCATCAGATCTGTCTTCAACATATCATTTTCATAGCTAAGTCTTGTGTTCTCATTTGCTGCATCACTTAGCCTTCTAGTCAATTCTTCTTCATTCTTCTTTCTGTCCTCAATCTCTTTGTAGAATCTCATAGTCATATCCTGCATTTCATTTTTTGTTGTCATGATCTCTTGTTTCAATTTGCTTATCATATCATTTAGTGATTCCTTTTCATCATTTTCATTTTGCAATTTTTCACAAAGTTCTCTTCTCTTGTTTCTTGTAACAGTAAGATTTTCTTGAAGTGCTTGAATAATGTCCTGAGCTGCTTTTAAATCATCTTCTAATTTGATATTTTTCAACTTCTCTGCATCAGAGTTAGTAAGAGCTCCTTCAAGTTGCTTCATCAGATTTTCCATCTTTACCAGTGTCAAGATCTTCCTCAAGCTATTAGGCTTTTGAAAATAGAGGACCAGGCTCTGATACCAATTGTTAGGGTTCCCATAGATACTGAGAGGGGGGGGGTGAATCAGTATCTGATTGGTAATGTAATTTTCTTAAAACTGAATATGTAGAGTATAAAGTAACAGTATACCAGTATGCAAGAATTAATGCAAATAACAGAATCAAAAGCATCCACATGAAAAGAACACCATAACACAAGATGTTTAACAAGGAAACCCGGTGTGGGAAAAACCTCGGTGGGATTTGTGACCCACAATATTCACTTACTGGCCAATAAGAGAATATTACTTACAATAGGGGCTTGCACATGCAAGAAGGCCAACTGCCTAGAGCTCACTGCTCAATAAGAAGTCACACTGACTTACAATGAGGATTTACACAAATCCAATATTCTGTACTGCTTTACAATAGCATCTTCAATGCCAGATTCAGTACTGGTTCTAGCTCTATTCTTTACATATACCCTTGACCTACAATTCACACATTAGGTCTGCCTTATAATTTATTTATTGCTTTCTATCCATATACTACAAATTCCTACAATGATCTCTTTTATATACAAGAGTCATTTTACAATTTGCGAAGTCGGCTTACAATGATAAACAAAATATTACATATCAAAAATCCTGTCGGCCTTTGTGCCGGTATACATATTTCCTTCTGTGTCAGTGTACATCTTCTGTGCCAGTGTCGGTGTAGATTGATCTTCTGATGCCGGTGCACTATCTTGCCTGTGTTATACTTTGCCGGTATAATATCTTGCCGGTGCCATAGGATTGCAAGGTTGCTTGTGTAATGCTTTGCCGATATAATGTCTTGCCGGTGCCATAGGATTGCAAGGTTGCCATCAATGACAAAACCTTCAATCACACACAATGTCTCATTGGAGTGTCCATATGCCAACATCTTCATCATTAGATTTTTTCAATTCTTCTTCATCTATATTTATAAATTCTGCCATCATGCTTCTTCATCTTTTCCTGAATTTCCCTGACATTTGCCAAGGATTCCTTACCAAAGTATCCATTTATCCATTTATTTTTATAAGTCATGGTCCAAGATTGACTTCTTAGATGTATGTTTTTGATGAATCGGGATGATGCGGGGGCATCTTGAATGCAATCTTTGAGTTAAATTATTATCATTTGTCAAATTTTGGTTTCTTTTAGTTTGATTGAGTCAATAGGGTCATATAAGACCATTGTGGTCCATTTGAGACCATTATCAAAAGTTTTGAGTGATTAGATATAAAAAAGGTGGTGTTGGACTTCATTAACCCAAGATCCCCACTTTACATGTTGGTTTCATTGTTGAATGCCTATTAGGTCATTGTATCGATGTTTCCAAGTTGAATTGGTATGCATTTAGCCATTGTTTGAAATGATCCATTGTGTGAAAGGTGTCATGTCAGTCAAGTGTGTTTAGGAAAAGTTCTTTTGATTCTTCTTCATCTATATTTATAAATTCTACCAAATTGTGCTTCTTCATCTTTTCCTGAATTTCCTCGACATTTGCCAAGGCTTCCTTACCAAAGTATCCATTTGTCTATATTAAGTCATGGTCAAAGGTTGACTTCTTAGATGTAGGTTTTTGACGAATCAGGACACCTTATATCTCACCATCAAAAGGATTTACTAAAGAATTTTCTAATTCGTTCCACTCTCCACTTTCTAACATTATTTCTTTAATTAGCTTTTATACAAAGCGAGCTATAGAGTAGATTCTATTTCATTACATTTAATCCTACTCATTCATTTAATTATTAATTATTGAAATTCCTTGTGCTTCATCTAATGTTGTATCTATTCCTTGTGGACTATAGGAGATATTGAAACTTTTATTCTATTACCACTTAGAAGTTTCATTGTGTTAAAAGATGACTTTTCCCATTCTTCTGACCATGAGTTTGATTCTTAGCATTTTACCCTACCTCTTAGAGGCTCCCAACATTTTATCCTCAAAATTTTTGTGGGTCCCAATTTCTTTAGAAATAAATTGGGCGTGTTGTGAAATCACACAACAAAAGCTAAAACAACTTTGTTATAGATAGAGTATTTGATATTGATACCTTTGTCCGGTTCAACTTTTTTGTGTCTTTAGGTGGCAATAGGGGTTGTTTTGCTATTGCATGTTGTCTGTGTGGCTATAAGAAAGAAAACCAAAAATTCTTTCTCACAAAGTCCATGTAAAAATGGTATAAATTTCTATTTATCTACTATAGTAGACATATTTTAATTTTTTTAATATGTCCTTGTGGGGAAGCAATACATTGCCTTAAGATTTCTATGTTGTGAGGCATCTACAAGAGAAAAAATTATAGTTATGAAAAGAAATAATTTTGCTAGTCAATTATGATTTTTTAGAAATTGTCCTCATTGGGCAATGCATATATTATTCTAAAAAATGGTATAAATTCCTTGGTATCTAGCATAGTGGACATGGTTTATTGTTTTCTATTGGTTCTTATGTAGAAGTAACATATTTCTTTCTAAGTTCCATGTTCTCGAGGCACCTATAAAAGGGGTGTATATGAGGTGAAGTGTGAGAAGAAATGTCAACATAGAGCAAATGTGAAGGCATTAACTTGAGAGAATGGATCATTGATGGGTTAATATGTAAAATCATGTCAAGGTTTGACAGGTCAAATAGATCTATTACTTATATGCAATTACTATATAGACTTGCAAAAATAATTTGTTGAATATCATGTGAAGCCATTTGACTATGTTGTTGTATGTGTAATAGAAATGAGGTGTGTCATGAAGAGGTTAAAGATGCTGCAACAATAGGGTGTAGATAACTAACTTCAAATTAAAGTGGGAATTTTATAGTACAAAACCATTAGCAATATGAGTTGAATACCATGAATGGACTGCAAATTTGACATTAGACTTCAGTTGGCCTAAGATGATTGGACTAAAAATTTGAGATTGGAAATAAAGTACACACCATATATTAAATTAGTAGTTAAGTTAAATGAATAAATATTTATAATATAGTTTAAGTTAAATTAAAAAGATGAAATTCTATATAATGATAAATTGAAAAGATTTAGGGTTGTTTAATTTTTTGATGATGTATGAAAAATATGACATTTTATCTAATCAAAATCACACATATGGAATTAGATCTATGTTGTGGAGCTTGTGACAAATGCTAGCTTAAGATCTCCTTTGATATAAGACTAGAATGCACCAACAATCTTGTCAATGGACACATTTTTACTATGCAATCTAGTCTAATGATTATGGGTTTGTCTTCTAATGATGCAATATTTTAGGTTTATTGCATTTGATACCTTTATTCTTTTCTAAGAAACTCCATCCAAAGAAACCATTAAGATATGTTAGGTTTTAAAGTAGAAAACATAATATGGGCAAGTGCAAGGTAATGAGTCACAAATTCGCGGAAGTCCATGTGTTGGAAAACGTGCTCTTATAAACGGGGGCCCGTTTTTAAAAAACGGGGGCCCGTTTGTGCTTCGGGCTCTTGAGCCGAAAGGTAATGGGGGTTCGAAGCAAAAAAAAAGGGCCCCCGTTTTGTTCTAAAACGGGGGCCCTCTTTTAAACAAATCAGGGGCCCGTTTTTAAAAACGGGGGCCCGTTTCTAAAAATGGGCCCCCGTTTTGTTTAAAAGTGGGCCCCCATTTCTAAATGACATTTTTCCTTTTTTTTCCACAAGCCGCCCTTGTTTGAAAACGGGGGCCCGTTTTGTGGAAGTTGATTCCACAACCCGCCACTTGGCTCGGGATTAGGCCCGGGATAGGCCTGGGATGGCCACACCTGAGACATGGACGTGCAAATTCAAATCTCCATGAATGAAAGCACAAATATGAACTTCAGAAATAGTTTACGCGCCTCTAATCAGAGAATTTTTATACAAAATTAAAACCCATTTCAGATTATATTGTCTAGATTCTAAATATGTAAATTTATTTAAAAATTGATTATTTTAACTATTTTTCATTTAATTTATACTAAATTGGGTCCATAAATTTGAAATATTAACTAATTTTGTTAATTTAATAACTTTTTTATTTTAAAGAATTTTGGAAAAAAAATTATGTCATCAATCTACACAAAATTCTTTTGTATTTAAAAAAAAAAAAAATCAAAAAATGTTAAGTTTACATCAAATTATGTGGGTCGTACACGTCAAATTTTTAAAAAGATAATTACGGCCATTAAAAAATTAATTAAAAAAAAAATATTAGAAAAAAAAATACAGAAAAATATGCTCATCAATCTTCAGTGTGTTACAAACCATTTCCCAAAACGGTTTGAGAAAATAATTTTAATTGTGTCAAAAAGTGTGGGTCGTACACATGCATGGTATGGTCCTGAAACAGACATTTTTTTAACATAGTTTTCAGAACTCCATTTAAAAAGTTATTTTTTATTATGTGGGTATTAAAATAAATTATATATTTGGAAAGTACACTCAGAGGGATATCTTTTATATTACTGACTTTTTCCAAGATTCAATCTCTAAGTGTTTCAAAATTTAAGCTCAAATGAGACAAAATCTGAAAATCAGGGAAAACACTTCCACTTTTTGGCCAAAAAGTGGACTCATCTTCTTGCACTGACCCATATTTTATGATCAAATTAGATGAAAATGAGGTCAAGCTGTCAGAGAGTGATCATTTCCATTTCTCCTTTAAGTTCAACTAAATTCTAGAGGTTATTATTTTCTAGGTCCCATAACAACAGTAATTTCTAAACATATTCAAAATAGAATAAAGACAACTAATATCATACATTTTATAGTTATCAATTTTATTGAATCTATTTATTAGTTTAGTTAAGTATTTTTAACACAATTATCAACTCAATTTAGATGTTACTAGTTTGTATTGTGGTATCTATCAACAATATAAAAAGGATATTCTAAAATGTAGAATTATAAATCCATAGATTCATAAGTTGAATATAAAAAAATATGTTAACTAGCAATGCACCTTGGTGTGCAATGGGTACACCAAAGAGGTGTCCAGAATGTTAACGAAAGAGAGATGGAGATGGATAGATGGATGGGGAGGGATATTGAGAGAAGCATATGAAGATAAAGAGAAAAGAGAGGGAGAGAGAGGGGGGAGGGAGGAAGGGGATAAAGAAAGAGAGAGTGATAAATATCGATATAAGGAGAAAGAGGGGGAGAGGGAGAGAGAAGGTGAGATAGATAGAGGCATATAAATATAGGGTAGAGATAGGCAAATATATATGAAGATAGGAAGAGAGAAATATAGGGAGGGAGGAAGAAAGAGGGAGAGATAAAGATGCATGAGAAGATAGAGAGAGTAGGGATAGAGAATGAGTGTGGGAGGGAGGGAGGGTAGGTAGATGAGAGAGAGTGTGGGGGGCAATATAGAGATAGAGGAATATGGAGAGATAGAGAGGCATAGGGAAAGATGTAGAGAGATAGGGAGAGAGTAAGAGAGATAAAGGTGGAGATATATGGAGTGGAGGGAGGGAGAGACAACTCTCTCTCTCTCTCTCTCTCTCTCTCTATATATATATATATATATATATATATAGAGAGAGAGAGAGAGAGAGAGAGAGAGAGAGAGAGAGAGAGAGAGAGAGAGAGATGGAAGAAGAAATATGGAAAGGAAGAGATAGAGAGACAATGAGATATATGTATAGAGGTCTACTAAGAGGGAGAGGGAGAGAGAGGGGGGAGGGAGGAAGGGGATAAAGAAAGAGAGAGTGATAAAGATCGATATAAGGAGAAAGAGGGGGAGAGGGAGAGAGAAGGTGAGATAGCTAGAGGCATATAAATATAGGGTAGAGATAGGCAAATATATATGAAGATAGGAAGAGAGAAATATAGGGAGGGAGGAAGAAAGAGGGAGAGATAAAGATGCATGAGAAGATAGAGAGAGCAGGGATAGAGAATGAGTGCGGGAGGGAGGGAGGGTAGGTAGATGAGAGAGAGTGTGGGGGGCAATATAGAGATAGAGGAATATGGAGAGATAGAGAGGCATAGGGAAAGATGTAGAGAGATAGGGAGAGAGTAAGAGAGATAAAGGTGGAGATATATGGAGAGGAGGGAGGGAGAGATAACTCGATAGATAAAGATAGAAAATAGAAAATATTCCTCTTCCTACCTCTGTCCTATTTCTCTCTATATTTTCCTTCCTTTCTCTCTTCTTCTATCTCTCTATCTCATTTATATTAAAAATAGAAAATAAAAAATATTAGATATTAATTATATAATGTTAATATATAATGATAATACATAATAATAATAAATATAATACAAATTTCATATATAAATAAAATTATAAATAGAAATGATTTTTTTTTATCGGTAATTGGCTGAACACTGAATAGCTTTTGACTGGAGCTATGAACTAGTGGGGACACAGTAGGGGGCCCTATCCCCATTACAACTTAGAATTCCACTTTGGATGTCCCTATTGGGAATTGAACTTGGGTCTCCACAGTGAGAACCCAGTGTTTTAACCAGTTAAGCTCAACCCCTTGGACAAATTACAAATATAAATGTTATTCAATATAACTATATAATATTTTTCAAAATAAATTTAATAATTTGCATTTAGTATTATATAATAACCTATATACAATAATATATAATTTAAAATTAAATTATGTCATGTCTTCTCATTCACCTATAAAATATCTACAATATATAATTTGAAATCATATATATTTAATCATCTAACTCTAATCAAATCAAACCCTCCCACTACACCAAATGAAAGAATAACATTAACACCATATTGAACCCTAACTTGAAACAAAATTAAATGCTAAGCTATAATTAAAATACAAACTCTTAAGCTAATTATATACTTAATTGAACCCTAACCCTAAACTATTACAACCTAACCTTAAAACAAAATTGAACTTGAAACCTAAATCTATTTAAACAATAAACCAAATCAAACCCTAAACCTAACACTAAACGAATCAAACCCAATCACTAAAAAAAATCAAAGAGTACCATTAACACTATATTAAAACCTAACTCGAAGCAAAATTAAACGCTAAACTAAATTGAACCCTAACCCTAACTAAACCAAATCATACCCTGACCCTAAATTAAATCATCTACTAACTCTTATAAGAAACCTAATAAAAATTAACTTGAAACAAAATTAAACTAACCCAAAGAAAATCCTAACCCTAAATTAAATCAATACACTAACTCTTACAATAAACCTAATCCAATTGTAACTGTAAACCAAATAAAACCCTAATCCTAATAGTAAACCAACATGAACACTAATCCTTATTGAAATAGGGCTACTATTTTAATCCCAATCCTAAGAGGTATCCTTCAAGGTGCCTATTGCACTTTAATGTTGATAAATTAATAAAAAAAAGGTGCCTCTAGAAGGATATCTCTCGGCTTATTCTATATATATTATTAAATATATATAAGCTAGTTATATAATGTTTATATATAATGATAATACATAATAATAATAAATATAATACAAATTTCATATATAAATCAAATTACAAATATAAATGTTATTCAATATAAATATATAATATTTTTCAAAATAAATTTAATAATTTACATTTAATAAAAAGTTAATATTATATAATATCTATATGTGATAATAATATACATTAAATAATATAAATTTTACATATAAATTAAATAACAAATATATGGATATTAAATAATATAATAATATATAAATATTATTTAATGAAAATATATTTAATATTAAACATAATAATATTTAAGAAAAGAAATTTAATTTATATTTTATTTAATATTAAAATGTTTAAATTAAATATATAATTTATGAATGAAATCAATACAGATCTAGGCATGTTAATATCAAACAAAAATTTAAAAATCTCTCATAAATTTCAACTCAATGTTTTAAAAAATCAAGGATAATAAAAGCATCATGCATAAATTATTAAACAAATTTAAAAAAAAAAGTGTACACCCATGGTAAAATAGTTCTTTTACTTTGACCACCAATGATGAAAAACAATGTACTTTTTCTTTGACATGACAACAATAGATAATAGCTCTGCGAGGAAAGTTCCCTCTGAAATAGTAAAACGCGGATAAAAATCAGTGATGTAAAAAAGCAGCGAACACAAAGTATGGACGCATGAGATTATTATGATAATCTTGTATCCATTTTCCTCCAATGCACATCGTTGAGGGGAAAAATGGATATTGCCAATATTTAATATCATATACAATGTGGAGTAATAACTATAAGGATGGGCCCATTGTTCTGGAGATTTTTTTTTCAAGGTGTTGTGTATAGTGGACAATTTTTCTAAGTTGTTAAGCATTTGCATTCTGGAAATGTTTTTCTTGTGGTTTGGCATTTTCCATGTAATTCATTTTCAAGATTTTAGGCATTGGAAGCTTATTATATTAGTATAGTCAAACATGGCTTTAGGCTATTTGAACCAAAGCCAAGCTAAGCTGTCTGTTAGCCTGTCTCTAATTGACAGAGCTAGGGCCCATGCAATTTATTTCTATATTTTTTAACTTGCAAATGAAACAATGAAGAAATGCAACAAATATGAAGGAATTTTGACAGTATTTGTTAGGGCTGAGTATTGCAATATTAATTTTGACAGTATTTGTCAGGGCTGAGTATTGTAATATTAATTTTGACAGTATTTGTCAAGGCTGAGTATAGCAATAATTTTTGTTCTGGTCAAGCAAAGTAAGCCTTTATGTTATTTAAAGAGAAGCTCCTTCGCATTATTCAAAGAGGAGCAAATAGAGAGGGCTTGTTCACACAAGCATAAAGACTCAAACAATATAAACAAGCATAGAGTCTAATAGTTAATAGTCATGAAAAATATCTGTTTGATGATAAAATGTAACAAAATGCAAATCTGGAAATAGTATGCATAGAAATTACTTATAAATGAGTAAAATAGTTTATAAGAAGATGAACTAAACGTAGAAGAGTCTTATAGGCATGAAACATGCCTGTTTGATGACAAGTGAAATTAGTAAGGAAAACAAAATATTTGTAGGGCTCTCATGTTGGTCAGGGATTCACATTGAATGCAAATCAAAGAACCCAACTTCTTAAGTCACATCTCTTTAAATGAACAATCAATTGTGTTTTTTTTCCAGCAAAACAACTACATAATATTTGTCTTATCGCTTACAAGTCTGAAAAACATTGATGATAAAATACAACTACCATTACTGTGATAGATTTGTGCCATAATGACGGTGATTCATCATAAACTTCATTGTGTGGATTCATTCCGTAGAGTACAATATATAGGTACATTACAATGTATAGATACATTGGCTGATGGATATTGGATTGGCCTTTTCTTTTCAAACATCTTAAAGATTAATTTTATTGCTGAAAGACTGTCCATATTCTCTGACAGGTGAGGATTGTCCTTACTACATTGAAAGATTGTCCACATGTTGTGATAGGTGAGGATTGTCCAATTATTATGCAGAAAGATTGTCCACATTCTATGAAGAATGCAAAGAACAAAGAAAACATAATATCTTTACGTTAATAAACATTACAGTTGGCCACTTCAACCATTAAGTCCAATAAATATGGTAGGTTCTGATAGTGTAGGGCTCAGATGGATGCAATTGTCTTGCACGAGGGACAATATAAATTATGGATGGTTAAAATGAAGTCGTCCATCTTAGATAAGAGACATCTTTCATATAAATATCATTTTCTTATAATTTTAAAGATGACGAAACTTATAACTTCTCATAAAGGAAATATATTTGCAATAAGTGTTTCTCCCTTCTCCTGTAGTTCTTATTGCCTTCCTGCACATAGGCAACTTATTCACAAGCATAGTTAGACCACAATAATAAGTCATATTATTTTTTATCATTTTCCATCAAATTTAGTAGGTAATATCAAACATATTTCCATTAAATCATCTCATTTACAACCTCCCAATCTATCCAATCATCTATTAAAGAAAATCGTGTGATAACTTTTAGGGTTCTATTAGCTATGTGTGAGGAAAGGTGTCACAATATATACACACACAAACACACAACACACACACACACACACACACACACACACATGTATGTATGTATATATATGTGTGTGTGTGTATATGTATTGTGTATATGTATGTATATATAGTACAAAATAAAAAGGAGAGGACAAATTTTCAATGAGAGAAAAAGCCCTATGAAACTACTGAATTTTGGTAAGCAATACCCACCATATATAGCCTTGTAGCATCCTAAATTGTATTCCCTTACAATTCATACCACATTTGGGGTCCTCACCTTAGTGTCCACATCCCTATGCTTGAATAGGACCCATTTATGCTTGCATCATGCAAATATGGCATTAATATTGCATCTTACCTTGCATTTCCCCTTTATCCTAGCCCCATATTAGGGTAGGACCAAGGCATGGCGCCTTGGTGTCATGTCCCCATTCAAGACCTCAGAATAATAAGATTCCATATACAATTAAATAAGTTTTAATTAAAGATTTAAACTTATTATTAAAAGAACAAGCATGATATCACAGAACCATCAAGACCGTTACCAGTCCATCATCCATATTCTCAAGATTAGACAAGAATATCATTATGTTGATAGATAGATTACTCATGGGGGAAAACTAAATATATACTTGAAGAAAGATGATTACAAGTTGATCCGATTTGTATTCACAGTCAACAAGGCATTGGTGGAGATAATCCTATAGAACATTAAGGTGAGAGCCGAGATGCCATCCCATGGGACACCCATCGTACGCACAAGACATATGTTATCCGTTAAGATAATAAACATTATCATAAAGGTCTCATTATAATATTGGTTATGATTTATTAACATTCATTATCATATCAATTATGAAAATATAACAAATCAACCTCTTATGTGAAAAGATACGATCATAGTTAAGATCATGATTAAATAAGTAACAACATTGCAACAGACTTGTCAAAAAGAAGAAGCACAACCTTTGGAATGAAGAGTTACCACATCTTCAAAGGAGGCATGAAATTATATTAATATATTTGGAATCCATTTGCAAAGGAAGGGGTGGAATTTATCGGACAATATTATTCCAGTTTGGAGGTGTGAGAGAAACCCAGGTGGAAGGCCTAAAATCGACAGCATTCACTAATCGAAGTATATCTGAAATAGCCCATCATTATTGCATGTTAATAGCATCAAGATCAGAAAAAGGATATTCCACATTGTTGGAAATATATATTTCCAAATCTGAAAACAACAATCTATTACTTTGAGTAATACCGTCATATTCATTCATTGCATGTTTAATCGATAGATCAGAAACAACATTGCAGACCATCATTACTGGTCAAACATAGCATGTAAGTCAAAGCACATCATCACCAATTCTAAGGAAGTCATCTTTGCAAGTTTAAAGAATTATAATTGGAGCAGTATATCATCAATCTTCCTGGTGATCTGCACAGGTGACATTAAGCGTATATTATTAAATATCAGAGCCACCCACTGTCTGATGGTCATAATTATATAAAGAAGCCATGATCACTTGCTAGTCTTACTATTAAGATCAACTGCGTATACTTAAATAATAATATCATCATTGTTGCATTATATATATATATATATATATATATATATATATATATAGAATAAGTCCTCTTGCATATATTTACTTGGATTGAATTAGAGACAACAATGGTCTTGTCTAAAACATTACATCCGTTGCATTAACACCAACATTATAAGTGGTATCATAGAGTAAGATCCCTTGCAATATTTGAGGTTTTGAAGAGAAGAATTCTCTTGCAATTGATTCTCATAAGTGAAATGCCCCTATTCCATAAATCATCACAGAAGGGGACATTACACTTGGTCCTAGTATGGTCATCCCTAATTGGGCCCTCTTTTAACCCCTTTGTCCTATCTCAAATTTGATTTGGAAACCTTTCTCTGTGTCTGTATTGGCCTATGTCAGAAATTAACATATTTTTCCAATTGACAAGTATATAAAGAGACTTTCCCCTCTCATTTTGATATACATGGATGATATGGTGAAATTGGGAGCATAAGAAATCAAGCAATCAAACAATCAAGCAATCAAGCATTCATGCATTCAAGCATTTCTAGAGGTCTTCAAGGCTGCATAT
This sequence comes from Cryptomeria japonica, assembly GCF_030272615.1. Classification (NCBI taxonomy): domain Eukaryota; kingdom Viridiplantae; phylum Streptophyta; class Pinopsida; order Cupressales; family Cupressaceae; genus Cryptomeria; species Cryptomeria japonica. The sequence continues at coordinate 219,865,516 of NC_081414.1, read as the reverse complement.
TCTTCATCTATTTATTATGGAGCAAATTTAAATCATTCCTATGCAAGCATGTGCTTGTGTGATTAGGGTTTTTCTATGTTCATGCCATTTCATACAACATATATGACTACATTCAAGAAGCAAAGTATCATTATCAGTCATTGCAGTTCTGAGGTATATCTTTTCATTATTTATTTAAGTATTTGCATCATTTCATTCAAGGTTGATTCCTAAATCAGGGTTTGACTTAGGCAAACCCCTATTCTCAACCTATTTCTCATCCTTTCCATGTGTAGGAATCAGGTACAAAGTTGAGATATTTAGCATAAGATTTATTTACAGTGATGAAGCAACCCCCCTTTGGTGTATAAAAGTTCAGAGGACCATGCCAACACGTACCATGGTCCCAAAATTTTAGGTGCTCTTTCAAGAATCAGATTCGATTCTACTTATATTTCTCATATCCAGGTGCACAACTCTATCTTGCATTTGTAGCTCATTGTTTTCATGTTTTTACCTTCATTTCTAGCACTTTATTTTAATTCAGCAATTTAACTAACAAAAGATGATCCCAAACTAATCAATCCAATCAATATTCAGTCTTAATCCTTGCTGATTTGTGACTGAATCTATTTGATTCCCCCTCTTTTGAATGTAATGGTCATCCCAAGAAAAAAATAATGGCTTTCATACATTTATTGGTGGAAGCCCTAATTTCTCAGCATTACATTTTGGTAAACCTAACTTCTTACACCTTTAATTGTGATTTATATTCTTAGGGCTTGTTACTCATAATTTTTACTAAGTTAGATTACTTCCTTTGAGTCATTAAGCCTCATTTTACTGTGGTCATTTTTCATATTCCTCAATTTCTAAATTGCTCGATCAGTGGATCAACCTTTTTCCAAGCATAGAGTCTCAATTATGTCCAAAGGGGCCCAAGGTAGCTTTGTTAGCTTATCACTATTTAATGGAAGTGTAACTCATTGAGTCTTCTTTATCATTAAACCTTGTTCCACCCAATCTTTGATCCCCGATAGTGTTACATTAGTGGGTCCCTCACGATTTTCATATCAACTGATCGCACCTTAAAGATTTTTCAACACACACTTTCTCTCTTTCCATGATTCTTAAAGAGAGAGATAGCTTGATGCTCCGATAACGGGAGTCCCATGACTGGGAACTTGTGTGGTCATGTCAACTCAGTACTGGCTTGTAATGTGTGTTAGATGAAACATTAATTAAATGTTTCATTTCAAATATCAAGGTAGTATGATAGCTACTAAAATACATGAATTGGTTGCTCTAGTTGCACTATGTATGTCATGTTCTGATTATTTATATTTGAAACTTTCAATGAATTCAAAGGAGCATTCAAGTGTAGCACATAAACCATGTTTGAGAAGAAAAGATTTTCTTTGTCCAAATTTGTTGAAATTTCCAATTTCCCTTGTTTCCACTGATATGATAGAAGTAGTTTGTTAATCTAGAATTCATGAACATTTGTTCTTCCTATGATTTTTTTCTATTTTATCCCAATTCAAATTTTCATCCCTTATTAGAAACCCTATCTTATCTACCTTCGGTTTCTATGGCTCCCAAAACTTCCTAGCCAATTGAAAGAAAGCTGGACCTTATTAAAGATATAGAGAAAGGGTCGTTTTTAGTGCATGATATCCTTAGGAGGTTGCATAGCTTAGAAAGGTTTCCCATTACATAGAAAGTTGTAGAGTTTTCCTTGTCTCAGTATAGGTTTTACACATCTTCTTTTGTATGTCCAGAATTGGTCTTCACCCGTGTGTAACTTTATCATCTCGACCCCCGTGAGATTCAAAGCACTAACCAGGTAGCTAGAATTGACACAGATAATGTTGCTCTTGAGCTACATATTCCTGAGAGAAAAGGTGAAGTAAATTTGTCTCTACAGTTGGGATGGGAGTTCTTTCACAATTGAATAAATTGGTGTCTTGATACTTTTTCTTAGGGTTGGTTGAAAACCCCTCGATAGGGTAAGTCTAAATTACCTTCCTTGGTGAAAAGAAAATTGTTTAGAGATGACATTATGGACATTATTGTTCTATTGTGTCATGTGGTTGGTAGATCTAGGACATAGTAATTTGAAGAGTGGATGTGTCAATTCATTCTCACTATTTATGATGATAGGAACCAAATTGACTAGGAAAATTTGATAAGTGACTCACTCCATGAGCAACTTACAAAATTTAATGATACAAAATAGTTCCACTTATGCTATGTACTCTTTTATGTGCTAACTATAGGAAGAATATTTTGGCTAGGTTTGAGACAGGTGGGTAACTTTGCAAATGGTGCTCCTGTGTATAATTGTTTTCCCCAATTACAAAAAGAAGAAGGCATGAGGAACATTTCTCGTGTCCATGACACTTTCTTTATGACACTTATAAGGGATATAGAGGGAAACCCTGAGAAGAGGATTTCAAAAGTAGCTATGACTCTGATTCAAAATTATGACATCTTTTATATTCAGTTTAGAACCTTTTCATATTTAAGAGTCTAAGGTTATGGAAAGGCACCTCTAAAACTACCTAGGTATGCCTCCGATTATCTTGTCTTCCTAGAACTTCTTCGCCAAATGACATTTTTAAATAATAAACATGTTCAAGTGATAAATAAATGATATTGTTCCCCAATGAGTTTATCTCATTTTTCATGCAAAAACAATGAGTCTGCCAAATTTTTTGATATGTTGTTGGCTGAGCTTGGTTTTCATTCTCCGCCCATGAGAGCTCATTTTGATAGCAAGGACTATGTCTGATAAAATTTCTATGGGGCCAACTAGTATGTTCATATTTTAAAGTTAGAAGATTTTTGGGAAGATTGTGCTAATGAAAAATAATTCATATGATAGATTTCAATATCATTCCTTCAGTTCCTGAAAATGTTGTAGATGATGGTTCAAATATGATAGATGAATCATACCAAATTGTCATTTTACCTCCATTCAAGTGGTCATAAAATGAAGAGGTGACATATATCAAGGCCAAAACTTCTCCATTTATGAACCGATCACATGTTTGGTTTTAAATCATAAGGTTAGAACACATTCTAGCTCCTCATCACATAAGGGAATACCCTAGGAAACTAATGCTACTGTTTATATTACTCAAGGGGCAACAAGGAAGATGAAATTAGAAACTGGTACATATTGCACAAAATTATCAATATGGTGGAGGTAATGATCCTCTTGAGAAAAATTAAAAATTAAAAATTGTTTATGAAGGAAGTGTTGTAACACTAATGAAGAAAAAGATGACATATTTATAGATAAGTTCTAGTGAAGAGGATACTCAGTTCCTTGATCAATTGGGAGAAGAAAACCCTCTACTCTCCCTAATGGATGATATGGATCCACAGACACCCACATCTAATGCTTCTGTGTTGCCATATGATGCTACTGCTAAGACTTTGATAATGAAAGGTTCAACAAACACCTCATCTACTCCATAGCTCAAAAAGGGAATTGAAAAGAAGAAGAAGAAATACTCGTCGATCATTGAGATTAAGGTCAACATAGTGACACACCCAAACCAAAGACTTGGTAAGGTGAATGGATAGGGTGATTGTAGACCTACAAAAAGAACACCATGTGTTAGAAATTTTTGATCCAAGTGTGTACAAAAGTGAGCAAGAAACCAAAGAAGGTGGAAGATACTTTTTTCTGCAACTAATGTTGGTCCAAACTCTCTAGAGCATCTAAAGGATAAAATTGTGGTGTTGAATTACATCAGTGGAGAAGTTAAATATGTCCCAAGGAAGATTGTTGAAGCTAGCCAAAGGATTTCTGAGTGGAGGATTAGAGTCAGAGCCACAGTTGAACCTGTAACAAAAGAGTTGTCACCTATTCTCTCCAATTTCAGAGCATACAGGAAAAGAGTAAATCCACAAGTGGCTCAATAGTCCTAGGTTGGTGTAACAGGCACAATAGTAGAAGAACAAGAGTAGGGAGATGATGCGGTAAAACTGGAAGATGAAGAGGCACATGGGGATGTGGTAGTTCTTTAGTTGCTCTCTAGTTAGTTTGTTTGATTTTCAAGTCTCTTGGTCTTGGTGGTTCCAAAATTTTGAATCCAAGGAGTTTTTTAGTTTACAGTAGCATTGCAAATTTGGAAAGTCTTAATGGAATTATGTTTGAAGTAGACTTTGTGTTATTTCAAAATAGAGTTTTAGTTCATATTTGGTGTTATCATCTCATATCTAGACCTAAATGATTTATTGAATTCTTGAATGTCTATTCTTTAGTCATAAACTTTATGTTATGATGGAGAGTGGTTTCTTGTGTTATGTTGAATTAAAGATGGATATCATGCATGCTGTTGTTATTGGATTCTTTTCTATGTGATGATAAAATGCTAGTATCGATCTTTGTATGGATTCTAGTAGATGATTGGTATCTATGTTACATGAAGGTTGTTCTTCATACTTTGCTGTGAAGATCTTGTGAAGTTAGTATCTCTTTCTTTTCTTTCTAAAGTCTATAAAGCTTTCCTTTCATGCTTTATATATCTCTCTCTCTCTCTCAGATATATATATATATATATATATATATATATATATATATATAAGGGTATATGCACAAAGTTGTGGTATGTAACAGGTGCCACACTTCAAAAAAAAAAAAAAATGGTCATAAGGCGCGCACCTTATTATCTTTGCAAACTTAAAAAAAACCCAAGTCCGCATTTTGGATGCATTCTACATTCCCAAATGTGTGTTTTGGCGATTTGGGGTGCCATTTTCTTGCACTCACCCTTTGTAGAAGCTTGATATAGGGCACTAAGTTGTCCATCTCTCATAAAAATGCCACCACGCCATCAAAGAGGTCAAAGAGGTATGTATTTTTGTTTTCTTATTGTCATTTTTTTATTAATTTGAAGATTAAACTAGGTTTATTGATTTAAATTTATTTTCATTATCAGGAAATGAGATTAGACAAGAAAATATTGAAAACACTCAATCACCTCCTCATGAAGACCATACTGAAGAAGAAGCACATCAAGAACCTCCTACAATCCCTAGACATCCAATAGGTACACAAGAAAACCTATTAGGTCAAATAGAAAATAGCCAAAAAGAGCTTGAAGGTTTAATCACAAGGCTAAAATATCCCACTGGAACACTCTCATAGGACAAACCTTGCTAGTTCTTTGCAATCTATTGTATCTCACATACAATTTGTGAGTGAGCAAATAAATTTTTGGTCCAGTAATAAGGAAGAACAAAAGCAATTTTTTGTTGACAAATTATCATATGCGGCAGTGAAGAAAAAGAAAATTAATAAATTTGACTTGTGTGCTCTTTTTACGGACCCTCGAACGAATCAACCTTTACACCCTGGATGTAGGAGATTCCCTATTCATTGGTGTCATCATGAAGGGATTAAGAACAATTTTTGGGATAAGTGGTGGATGGTATTTGACCAGCCCCCATGCAATAATCATGAGGCACCCCAATACTTTTTGAGAAAACTGTACTGTGAGTTTGTCCTTAATGAGATCCCAAACTATTTTGATTTTCTAGATTTATGAGGTAGATGTGGGAGTTCCTCACATGATAGAGAGGGTGCATAGAGTGACCCAAATCTCCCACCAAGACCCTTGGACAGACCTATGGTGGAGCATGTTATTATTCCTTCCATTGTGAAGGAGAGTATTGAGGTCAAAACTCTAGACTCCATTAGCTCACTCACTCAAACCGTTATACAGTATGCTAGGCCTCTAGTGGAGGGTGATGCAAGTGATGATGGTGATTCTTATAGGCATCGAGTTCTACCTCATTTTTGTCGATCTTATGGTTCTCTTTGCACTTATGATCCTAATAGTTTCGAAAATGTACGTGCACGAGCAGAGTTTGCTACAAAGAACATTATCATGACATAATCCTTGCTGAACGAAACATTTGGCATTGATACCCAGGTGAATTTCATTACAAGTTCATTTCATTATTTTTATTAAATCTTATATGAAAATTTGAGAATATATCTAAATAAGTAAATTATTATGATAAAAAATCAAAGTCAAAGTGTTCACAATACTAGCAACATTCCTGCAGCACCCTTTTTCACGACTTCGTCGACTCCACAGGTATACAACAAGTGAATAAATATAATTATTATATGTAGATAGTTGAACCTTATGTGAATGATTTTCTAATTACTTATTTTGGATGTCAAATAGTTTGATGCTAGAGCTTCAACATCAACACCTTGAAGTGTATTTCATCGACAATCTTTCACCCAGGTAAGCAATTTATCTTTAATGTTGTTATTAAATAATATAGATAGTTTTGGTGATTAATCAATATACTTTATTTAATTTTCAGATGTTGACATCAGAGACTCCTCCTGGTGTCTGGATGTCAAGGGAGCACGGTGTTGCTGCAGCAGTAGCAAGTTCAACTACTTTGACAGAAGTATGAGACATATTTGTAAATTTAGTAAATTTAGCATTACATTTGTTATCTTAATAATATGTTATTGAAAACTTTAACGACACTTGTATTTAGTTTAACTTATATTGTGATGCTTACAGGAGGGGCTTGTCACTCTAGATCATGAACGCGCACCTGTTGTGGATGAACATCATGATTATTTGTATGAGGTAAGTGACTATTCTATTATATGTCATTCTAAAATTTAATTTTTGTATGTGCTAACATTATTCTTTTCATTGTATCATGCAGAGTTACAAAAAAGATTGGAGAGGAGGTCGAGTGGACATACTCGAAGGACACCTGCATCATATACATCTCCATCCCCTCGACAAGGTAAGATATCTCATGATCTGTTTCCTTCCCCTAGAGGGAAATGAATAGAATAGGGTCCTATGTTGTATGCATATATGGCAATTTTGAACATATGTTTTGTATTACGAATATGTGACATTCTATGTCCATATGGCTTTTGGAAAGCTCCTATTTGACTTTATTGGATACCATGTTGTATGCCTATATGGTAATTTTGAACATTTGTTTTGTATTACGAATATGTGACATTCTATGTCCATATGGCTTTTGGCAAGCCCCTATTTGACTTTATTGGATATCATGTTGTATGCCTTTATAGCAATTTTGAACATATGTTTTTTTTATGAATACGTGAAATTCTATATCCATATGGCTTTTGGCAAGCCTATTTATCTGTATTGGATATATTTGATAGTTTTAACGATATACAAGCTTGTATGGATTTGTACCTTTTTGGTTAATGCAAATCATTTATCATGGTTATCCATAATGCAGTACAAATGATTAAATGAATAATTGCACAAATTTTATTGTTACTTAAGTTTTGAACCTAAATATGTGTTTGTAATCCAAGACACAAGCTTATGGAGATCAACAAAAATTCAATAGTTATAGTTGAAATAAGGCTATATAAAGGAAACATGGAAAGAACCAAAATTAGATAATGTAAGACACCATTGTACCAATACCCATTCTAAAAAAATTGCATAGCCCATACACTTCTATTCATCTAATGCATGCACTTAAGCGATTTCGCCGCTAGGGCGTGGCCAGCAACGATCAGATGAGTTGGAGAGAAAAATGAAGGCATTCCTAGCATAAAATAGGCCACCCCAATGTGTATGCACTGATGGTTCAATGCCACGACAAGCGGATTGAAAGATGGGGCATTGTGCAACTTTTCATTGAACTCATTTGATGCTTTTTGTCACAATCGAGAAAGTGTCACCACGAGCAACTGAATCCGATTCTACCTAAATCAAGAGAGGATTTTTTAGAGTGCCATAACACGACCTCGTAGGATCAGATGACACATTATTATGATTAATGGGCACCAAGAAACACGATGCTGAATATTGACAACTTTGAGCAACTTGAACACTTAAGCAATTTTGCCACTACGGTGTGGCCCACAATGATCAGATGAGTTGGAGAGAAAAATGAAGGCATTACTAGCATAAAATCGGCCACCTTGACACGTATGAGCTGACGGTTCGGTGCCACGATGAGCAGAATGAAAGATGGGGCATTGTGCAACTTTTCATTGAACTCATCTTACGCTTTTTGTCACAAGCAAGAAAGTGTCACCATGAGCAACTAGATCTGAGTCTACCTAAACTGAGAGGGTATTTTTTAGAGTGCCATAACACAACCCTGTAGGATCAAATGGTTCATTCTTATGATTAATAGGCACTGAGAAACGCGATGCCAAATATTGACAACTTTGAACAACTTGAGCACTTATGCAATTTCGCTGCTAGGGTGTGGCATGCAATGATCAGACGAGTTGCAGAGAAAAACAAAGGCATTCCTAGCATGGATTTGGCTACTATGATGCATACTAACTAACGTTTCAGTGCCACAATGAGCGGATTGAAAGATGGGGCATTGTTCAACTTTTCATTGAACTCATTTGACACTTTTTGTTGCAATCAAGAAAGTATCACCACGAGCAACTGGATTTGAGTATACCTAAACCGAGAGAAGATTTTCTAGAGTGCCATAACATGACTGCGTAGGATCAGACCACTTGTTCTTATGATTAACAGGCACCAAGAAATGCGATGCCAAATATTGACAACTTTGAGCAACTTGAGCACTTAAGCGAATTCGCTGCTACTGTGTGGCTCGCAATGATTAGACAAGTTGGAGAGAAAAATGAAGGCATTCCTAGTGTAAAACCAGCTACCCTGATGCGTACAAGCTAATGGTTTGGTGCTGCGACGTGCGGATTGAAAGATGGGGCATTGTGCAACTTTTCATTGAACTCATCTGATGCTTTTTGTCGCAACCAAGAAAGTGTCGCCACAAGCAACTGGACCCGAGTCTACCTAAATCGAGAGAGAATTTTTTAGAGTGCCATAACACAACCCCATAGGATCAGATGACTCATTCTCATGATTAACAGGCACCGAGAAACGCGATGCTGAATATTGGCAACTTTGAGTAACTTAAGCACTTAAGCGATTTCGTTGCTAGGGTGTGGCCCGCAACGATCAGATGAGTTGGATTGAAAAATGAAGGCATTCCTAGTGTAAACCCAGCCACCTTGAAGCATACAAGCTGACGGTTCGGTGCCGCGACGAGCGGATTGAAAGATGGGGCATTGTGCAACTTTTCATTGAACTCATCTGATGCTTTTTGTCGCAACCGAGAAAGTGTCACCACAAGCAATTGTATCCGAGTCTACCTAAAGAGAGAGAGGATTTTTTAGAGTGCCATAACATGACCCCATAAGATCAGATGGATCATTCTTATGATTAACGGGCATCGAGAAACATGATGCCGAATATTGACAACTTTGAGCAACTTGAGCACTTAGGTGATTTCGCTGCTAGGGTGTGGCCCACAAAGATCAGACAAGTTGGAGAGAAAAATGAAGGCATTCCTAGCATAATCCTGGCCACCCCAATGCATATGAGTTGACGGTTCGGTGCCCCGATGAGCGGATTGAAAGATAGGGCATTGTGCAACTTTTCATTGAACTTATCTAAAGCTTTTTGTCGCAACCGAGTAAGTGTCGCCACGAGCAATTGGATCCGAGTCTACCTAAACCAAGAGAGGATTTTTTATAGTGCCATAACATGACCCCATAGGATTAGATGAATCATTCTTACATGTCACTAACATCGAGAAAAATGATGCCAAATATTGACAACTTTGAGCAACTTGAGCGCTTAAGCGATTTCAATTTCATAGGACACAATATGGAAACATGGAAAGAGCCAAAATTAGACAATGTAAGACACCATTGTACCAATACCCATTCTAAAAGAATTGCATAGCCCATACACTTATATTCATCTAATGCATGCACTTAAGTGATTTTGCTGCTAAGGTGTGGCCCACAAAGATTGGATGAGTTGGAGAGAAAAACGAAGGCATTCCTAGTGTAAACCTGACCACCCCAATGCGTACAAATTGATGGTTTAGTGCCGCAATGAGCAGATTAAAAGATGGGGCATTGTGCAACTTTTCATTGAACTCATTTGATGCTTTTTGTCGCAATTGAGAAAGTGTCGCCATGAGCAACTGAAACCAATTTTACCTAAATCAAGAGAGGAATTTTTAAAGTGCCATAACATGACCTCATAGGATCAAATGACACATTATTATGATTAACGGGTGCCAAGAAACGCGATGCTGAATATTGACAACTTTGAGCAACTTAAGCACTTAAGCGATTTCGCTGCTAGGGTGTGGCCTGCAATGATCAGACAAGTTGGAGAGAAAAATGAAGGCATTAATAGCGTAAAACTGGCCACTCTGATGCGTACGAGCTGATATTTCTATGCCACCATGAGGAGATTGAAAGATGGGGCATTGTGCAACTTTTCATTAAACTCATCTGACCCTTTTTGTCGCAACCGAGAAAGTGTCACCACGGGCAACTAGATTTGAGTCTACCTAACCCAAGAGGGTATTTTTTAGAGTGTCATAACACAACCCTGTAGGATTAGATGGTTCATTCTTATGATTAACAAGCGCCAAGAAATGCGATGCTGAATATTGACAACTTTGAGCAACTTGAGCACTTACGCGATTTCGCTGCTAGGGTGTGGCACACAACGATCAGACGAGTTGGAGAGAAAAATGAAGGCACTCATAGCATAGAATTGGCCACCCTAATGTATAGGATCTAATGGTTTGGTGCCACAACGAGCAGATTGAGAGATGGGGCATTATGCAACTTTTCATTGAACTCATTTGATACTTTTTGTCACAACTGAGAAAGTATCGCCACAAGCAACTGGATTCGAGTATACCTAAACCAAGAGAGGATTTTTTAAAGTGCCATAACATGACCCCGTAGGACCAGATGACTCGATCTTATGATTAACAGGCATTGTGAAACATGATGCCGAATATTGACAACTTTGAGCAACTTGAGCACTTAAACGATTTCACTGCTAGTGTGTGGCCCGCAACAATCAGACAAGTTGGAGAGAAAAATGAAGTCATTCCTAGCGTAAAACCAACCACTTCGATGTGTACAAGCTGATGGTTTGTTGCCACAACGTGCGGATTGAAAGATGTGGCATTGTGCAATTTTTCATTGAACTCATCTGACGCTTTTTGTCGCAACTAAGAAAGTGTCGCCACAAGCAACTGGACCCGAGTCTACCTAAATCAAGAGAGGATTTTTTTGAGTGCCATAACACAACCCCATAGGATCAGATGACTCATTCTTATGATTAATGGGCACCAAGAAACGCAATGCTGAATATTGACAACTTTGAGCAACTTGAGCACTTAAGCGATTTCGCTACTAGGGTGTGGCTCGCAATAATCAAACGAGTTGGATTGAAAAATGAAGACATTCCTAGTGTAAACCTAGCCACCCCAAAGCATACGAGCTGACAGTTTGGTGCCGCGACGAGCGGATTGAAAGATGGGGCATTGTGCAACTTTTCATTGAACTCATCTGATGCTTTTTGTTGCAATTGAGAAAGTGTCACCACGAGCAATTGGATCCGAGTCCACCTAAACCGAGAAAGGATTTTTTAGAGTGCCATAACATGACCCCATAGGATTAGATGCCTCATTCTTATGATTAACTGACATCGAGAAACATGATGCCGAATATTGACGACTTTGAGCAACTTGAGCACTTCGGTGATTTCGCTACTAGGGTGTGGCCCGTAATGATCACACAAGTTGGAGAGAAAAATGAAGGTATTCTTAGCATAATCCTGGCCACCGCGACACGTATAAGTTGACGGTTTGGTGCTGCGACGAGCTGATTGAAAGATAGGGTATTGTGCAACTTTTCATTGAACTCATTTGACGCTTTTTGTCGCAACTAAGAAAATATCACCACAAGTAATTGGACTCGAGTCTACCTAAACTGACTGAGGATTTTTTAGAGAGCCATAACGTGACCCAGTAGGATCAGATGAATCATTCTTACATGTCAATAACATCGAGAAAAATGATGCCAAATATTGACAACTTTGAGCAACTTGAGCACTTAAGCGCTTTTAATTTCATAGGACACAATATGGAAACATGGAAAGAACCAAAATTAGAGAATGTAAGACACCATTGTACCAATACCCATTCTAAAAAAATTGCATAGCCCATACACTTCTATTCATCTAATGCATGCATTTAAGCGATTTCCCTGCGAGGGTGTGGCTCGCAATAATCAGACGAGTTGGAGAGAAAAATGAAAGAATTCCTACCATAAACCTAGCCACCCCGATGCGTACGAGCTGATGGTTCGGTGCCATGATGAGCGGATTGAAAGATGGGACATTGTGCAAATTTTCACTGAACTCATCTGATGCTTTTTGTTGCAACCGAGAAAGTATCACCACGAGCAACTGAATCCGATTTACCTAAACCAAGAGAGGATTTTTTAGAGTGCCATAACATGACCTCGTATGATTAGACAACACGTTATTATGATTAACGGGTGCCAAGAAAGGTGATGCCGAATATTGACAACTTTGAGCAACTTGAGCACTTAAGCGATTTCATTGCTAGGGTGTGGCCCGCAACGATCAAACGAATTGGAGAGAAAAATGAAGGCATTAATAGTGTAAACTTGACCACTCTGATGCGTATGAGCTGACGGTTCGGTGCCATGATGAGAAGATTGAAAGATGGGGCATTGTGCAACTTTCATTGAGCTCATCTAACTCTTTTGTCGCAACCGAGAAAGTGTCGCCACGAGCAACTGGATTTGAGTCTACCTAAACCGAGAGGGTATTTTTTAGAGTGCCATAACACAAGCCTGTAGGATTAGACATTTTGTTCTTATGATTAACGGGTGTCGAGAAACACGATGCCGAATATTGAAAACTTTGAGCAACTTGAGCACTTATGCGATTTCGCTGCTAGGGTGTGGCACACAATGATCAGACAAGTTGGAGAAAAAAATGAAGGCATTCCTAGCATAGAATTGGCACCCCAATGCATACGATCTAACAGTTGGGTGCCGCGATGAGTGGATTGAAAGATGGGGCATTGTGCAACTGTTCATTGAACTCATTTGACACTTTTTGTCGCAACCGAGAAAGTATCACCACAAGCAACTGGATTTGAGTATACCTAAACTGAGAGAGGCTTTTTTAGAGTGCCATAGCATGACCCTATATGATCAGATGAATTGTTCTTATAATTAATGGGCATCAAGAAACGTGATGGTGAATATTGACAACTTTGAGCAACTTGAGCACTTAAGCGATTTCGCTGCTAGTGTGTGGCCCACACCGAGTAGACAAGTTGGAGAGAAAAATGAAGGCATTCCTAGCATAAAACCAGACACCCTAATGTGTACAAGCTGACAGTTTGGTGTTGTGACATGCGGATTGAAAGATGGGGCATTGTGCAACTTTTCATTGAACTCATCTGACGCTTTTTGTCGCAACATGAGAAAGCGTGGCCACAAGCAACTAGACTCGAGTCTACCTAAACCAAGAGAGGATTTTTTAGAGTGCCATAACAGAAACCCATAGGATCAGATGACTCATTCTTATCATTAATGGGCACCGAGAAATGTGATGCCGAATATTGGCAACTTTGAGCAACTTAAACACTTAAGCGATTTAACTGGTAGGGTGTGGCCCGCAATGATCAGATGAGTTGGATTGAAAAATGAAGGCATTCCTAGTGTAAACCTGGCCACCCCGAAGCATATGACCTGATGGTTCGGTGACGCGACGAGCGGATTGAAAGATGGGGCATTTTGCAACTTTTCATTGAACTTATTTGATGCTTTTTGTCACAACTGAGAAAGTGTCACCACGAGTAGCTGGATCTGAGTCTACCTAAATCAAGAGAGGATTTTTTAGAGTGCCATAACACAAGCCTATAGGATCAGATGGCTCGTTCTTATGATTAATGGCCGTCGAAAAACATGATGCTGAATATTGACGATTTTGAGCAACTTGAGCACTTAGGCGATTTTACTGCTAGGGTGTGGCCCACAATGATCAGAAAAGTTGGAGAGAAAAATGAAGGCATTCCTAGCATAATCCTGGCCACCTCAATGTGTATGAGTTGATGGTTTGGTGCCGCGATGAGCGCATTGAAAGATAGGGCATTGTGCAACTTTTCATTGAACTCATCTGAAGCTTTTTGTCGCAACTAAGAAAGTGTCACCACGAGCAATTGGATCTAAGTCTACCTAAACCAAGAGAGGATTTTTTAGAGTGCCATAAAATGACCTTGTAGGATTAGATGAATCGTTCTTACATGTCACTAACATCGAGAAAAATGATGTCAAATATTGACAACTTTGAACAACTTGAGCACTTAAGCGATTTTGATTTCATAGGACACATTATGGAAAAATGGAAAGAACTAAAATTAGACAATGTAAGACACCATTGTACCAATACCCATTCTAAAAAAATTGCATAGCCCATACACTCCTATTCATCTAATGCATGCACTTAAGCGATTTCGCTGCTAGGGTGTGGCCCGCAACGATTGGATGAGTTGGAGAGAAAAATGAAGGCATTCCTAGCGTAAACCCGGCCACCCTGATGCATATGAGCTGACGGTTTGGTGTCACGATGAGTGGATTGAAAGATGGGGCATTGTGCAACTTTTCATTGAACTCATTTGATGCTTTTTGTCACAACCGAGAAAGTGTCGCCATGAGAAACTGAATCCAATTCTACCTAAACCGAGAGAGGATTTTTTAGAGTGTTATAACACAACCTTGTAGGATTAGACGACACATTATTATGATTAATGAGTACCAAGAAACGCGATGCTGAATATTGACAACTTTGAGTGACTTGAGCACTTAAGTGATTTCGCTGCTAGGGTGTGGCCCGCAATGATCGGAGGAGGTGGAGAGAAAAATGAAGGCATTACTAGTGTAAAACCAGCCACCTTGACATGTACGAGTTGACGGTTTGGTGCCACGATGGGCAGATTGAAAGATGGCACATTGTGCAACTTTTCATTGAACTCATTTGACGCTTTTTGTCGCAACCGAGAAAGTGTCACCATGAGCAACTAGATCTGAATCTACCTAAACCGAGAGGTTATTTTTTAGAGTGCCATAACACAACTCTATAGGATTAGACGGTTCATTCTTATGATTAATGGGCACTAATAAACGCGATGCTGAATATTGACAATTTTGATCAACTTGAGCACTTACGTGTTTTCGCTGCTAGGGTGTGGCATGCAACCATAAGACGAGTTGGAGAGAAAAATGAAGGCATTCCTTGCATAGAATTGGCCACCTTGATATGTACGATTTAACGGTTCGGTGCTGCAACAAGCAGATTGAAAGATGGAGCATTGTACAACTTTTCATTGAACTCATTTGATGCTTTTTATCGCGACTGAGAAAGTATTGCCATGAGCAACTGGATTTGAGTATACCTAACTCCAGAGAGGATTTTTTAGAGTGCCATAGCATGACCCCATAGGATTAGATGATTCATTCTTATGATTAACGGGCATCGAGAAACGTGATGCCAAATATTGACAACTTTGAGAAACTTGAGCACTTAAGCGATTTCACTGCTAGTGTGTGGCCCGCAATGA
This sequence comes from Cryptomeria japonica, assembly GCF_030272615.1. Classification (NCBI taxonomy): domain Eukaryota; kingdom Viridiplantae; phylum Streptophyta; class Pinopsida; order Cupressales; family Cupressaceae; genus Cryptomeria; species Cryptomeria japonica. The sequence continues at coordinate 219,850,021 of NC_081414.1, read as the reverse complement.
TCAGACAAGTTGCAGAGAAAAATGAAGGCTTTCCTAGTGTAAAACCAACCACCTTGATGCGTACAAGCTGATGGTTTGGTGTTGCGACGTGCGGATTGAAAGATGGGGCATTGTGCAACTTTTCATTGAACTCATCTGATGCTTTTTGTCGCAACCAAGAAAGTGTCGCCACAAGCAACTAGACCCGAGTCTACTTAAGTCGAGAGAGGATTTTTTAGAGTACCATAACACAACCCCATAGGATCAGACGACTCATTCTTATGATTAACGGGCACCGAGAGACATGATACCAAATATTGGCAACTTTGAGCAACTTGAGCACTTAAGCGATTTCGTTGGTAGGGTGTGGCCCAAAATGATCAGACGAGTTGGATTGAAAAATGAAGGCATTTCTAGTGTAAACCTAGCCACCCTGAAGGATACAAGTTGACTGTTTGGTGCCGCGACAAGCGGATTGAAAGATGGGGCATTTTGCAACTTTTCATTGAACTTATTTGATGCTTTTTGTCGCAACTGAGAAAGTGTCACCACGAGTAGCTGGATCCGAGTCTACCTAAATCAAGAGAGGATTTTTTAGAGTGCCATAACACAAGCCTATAGGATCAGATGGCTCGTTCTTATGATTAATGGCCGTCGAAAAACATGATGCCGGATATTGACGATTTTGAGCAACTTGAGCACTTAGGCGATTTCACTGCTAGGGTGTGGCCCACAATGATCAGAAAAGTTGGAGAGAAAAATGAAGGCATTCCTAGCATAATCCTGGCCACCCCAACGTGTATGAGTTGATGGTTTGGTGCCGCGATGAGCGCATTGAAAGATAGGGCATTGTGCAACTTTTCATTGAACTCATCTGAAGCTTTTTGTCGCAACTAAGAAAGTGTCACCACGAGCAATTGGATCTGAGTCTACCTAAACCAAGAGAGGATTTTTTAGAGTGCCATAAATTGACCCTGTAGGATTAGACGAATCGTTCTTACATGTCACTAACATCGAGAAAAATGATGTCAAATATTGACAACTTTGAACAACTTGAGCACTTAAGCGATTTTGATTTCATAGGACACATTATGGAAAAATGGAAAGAACTAAAATTAGACAATGTAAGACACCATTGTACCAATACCCATTCTAAAAAAATTGCATAGCCCATACACTCCTATTCATCTAATGCATGCACTTAAGCGATTTCGCTGCTAGGGTGTGGCCCGCAACGATTGGATGAGTTGGAGAGAAAAATGAAGGCATTCCTAGCGTAAACCCGGCCACCCTGATGCATACGAGCTGACGGTTTGGTGTCACGATGAGTGGATTGAAAGATGGGGCATTGTGCAACTTTTCATTGAACTCATTTGATGCTTTTTGTCACAATCGAGAAAGTGTTGCCATGAGAAACTGAATCCAATTCTACCTAAACCGAGAGAGGATTTTTTAGAGTGTTATAACACAACCTTGTAGGATCAGACGACACATTATTATGATTAACGAGTACCAAGAAACGCGATGCTGAATATTGACAACTTTGAGTGACTTGAGCACTTAAGTGATTTCGCTGCTAGGGTGTGGCCCGCAATGATCAGAGGAGGTGGAGAGAAAAATGAAGGCATTACTAGTGTAAAACCAGCCACCTTGACATGTACGAGCTGACGGTTTGGTGCCACGATGGGCAGATTGAAAGATGGCGCATTGTGCAACTTTTCATTGAACTCATCTGACGCTTTTTGTTGCAACCGAGAAAGTGTTGCCATGAGCAACTGGATCTGAATCTACCTAAACCGAGAGGTTATTTTTTAGAGTGCCATAACACAACTCTATAGGATTAGACGGTTCATTCTTATGATTAATGGGCGCTAATAAACGCGATGCTGAATATTGACAATTTTGATCAACTTGAGCACTTACGTGTTTTCGCTGCTAGGGTGTGCCACGCAACCATAAGATGAGTTGGAGAGAAAAATGAAGGCATTCCTTGCATAGAATTGGCCACCTTGATACGTACGATTTAACGGTTCGGTGCCGCAACAAGAAGATTGAAAGATGGAGCATTGTACAACTTTTCATTGAACTCATTTGATGCTTTTTATTGCAACTGAGAAAGTATTGCCACGAGCAACTGAATTTGAGTATACCTAACTCCAGAGAGGATTTTTTAGAGTGCCATAACATGACCCTGTAGGATTAGATGATTCATTCTTATGATTAACGGGCATTGAGAAACGTGATGCCGAATATTGACAACTTTGAGAAACTTGAGCAGTTAAGCGATTTCACTGCTAGTGTGTGGCCTGCAATGATCAGACAAGTTTCAGAGAAAAATGAAGGCTTTCCTAGTGTAAAACCAACCACCCTGATGTGTACAAGCTGACGGTTTGGTGCCATGACATGCAGATTGAAAGATGGGGCATTGTGTAACTTTTCATTGAACTCATTTGACGCATTTTGTCGCAATTGAGAAAGTGTCGCCACAAGCAACTGGACCCGAGTCTACTTAAATCGAGAGAGGATTTTTTAGAGTACCATAACACAACCCCATAGGATCAGACGACTCATTCTTATGATTAACAGGCACCGAGAGACATGATACCGAATATTGGCAACTTTGAGCAACTTGAGCACTTAAGCGATTTCACTGGTAGGGTGTGGCCCACAATGATCAGACAAGTTAGATTGAAAAATGAAGGCATTTCTAGTGTAAACCCAGCCACCCTGAAGGATACGAGTTGACGGTTTGGTGCCGCAATGAGTGGATTGAAAGATGGGGCATTGTGCAACTTTTCATTGAACTCATCTGATGCTTTTTGTCGCAATCGAGAAAGTGTCGCCATGAGCATCTTGATCCGAGTCTACCTAAACTGAGAAAGGATTTATTAGAGTGCCATAACACAACCCCATAGGATCAGATGGCTCGTTCTTATGATTAACGGGTGTCAAGAAACACGGTGCCGAATATTGATGACTTTGAGCAACTTGAGCACTTAGGCGATTTCGCTGCTAGGGTGTGGCCCACAATGATTAGACAAGTTGGAGAGAAAAATGAAGGCATTTCTAGCATAATCTTGGCCATGCCGACGCGTATGAATTGACGGTTTGGTGCCAGGACGAGCGGATTGAAAGATAGGGCATTGTGCAACTTTTCATTGAACTCATTTGACGCTTTTTGTCACAACCAAGAAAGTTTCACCATGAGCAATTGGATTTGAGTCTACCTAAAGAGAGAGAGGATTTTTTAGAGAGCCATAAATGACCCCGTAGGATCAGATGAATCGTTCTTACATGTCACTAACATCGAGAAAAGTGATGCCAAATATTGACAGCATTGAGCAGCTTGAGCACTTAAGCGATTTCAATTTCATAGGACACAATATGGAAACATGGAAAGAACCAAAATTAGACAATGTAAGACACCATTGTACTAATACCCATTCTAAAAAAATTGCATAGCCCATACACTTCTATTCATCTAATGCATGCACTTAAGCGATTTCGCTGCTAGGGTGTGGCCTGCAATGATTGGATGAGTTGGAGAGAAAAATAAAGGCATTCCTAGCATAAACTTGGCCACCCTAATGGGTACAAGCTGACGGTTCGGTGCCGTGACAAGCGGATTGAAAGATGGGGCATTGTGCAACTTTTCATTGAACTCATCTAATGCTTTTTTTCGCAACTGAGAAAGTGTCGCCACAAGCAACTGAATCTGATTTTACCTAAACCGAGAGAGGATTTTTTAGAGTGCCATAACATGACCTCGTATGATCAGACAACGCATTATTATGATTAATGGGTGCCAAGAAAGGCGATGCCGAATATTGACAACTTTGAGCAACTTGAGCACTTAAGCAATTTCGCTGCTAAGGTGTGGCCCACAATGATTGGATGAGTTGGAGAGAAAAATGAAGGCATTAATAGCGTAAACCCGACCACCTTGATATGTACGAGCTGACGGTTTGATGCAACGATGAGAAGATTGAAAGATGGGGCATTGTGCAACTTTCATTGAACTCATCGGACTCTTTTTGTTGCAACTGAGAAAGTGTCGTTCCGAGCAACTGGATCTGAGTCTACCTAAACTGAGAAGGTATTTTTTAGATTTCCATAACACAACCTTGTAGGATTAGACATTTTGTTCTTATGATTAACGGGCGTCGAGAAACGCGATGCTGAATATTGACAACTTTGAGCAACTTAAGCACTTATGCGATTTCACTGCTAGGGTGTGGCACGCAACGATCAAACAAGTTGGAGAGAAAAACGAAGCCATTCCTAGCATAGAATTTGCACCCTAATGCGTATGATCTAACGGTTGGGTGCCGCGACGAGTGGATTGAAAGATGGGGCATTGTGCAACTATTCATTGAACTCATTTGACGCTTTTTGTTGCAACCAAGAAAGTATCGCCACGAGCAACTAGATTTTAGTATACCTAAACCGAGAGAGGATTTTTTAGAGTGCCTTAACATGACCTTGTATGATTAGATGAATTGTTATTATGATTAATGGGCATCGAGAAACGCGATGCTGAATATTGACATTTAAGCGATTTCGCTGCTAGTGTCTGGCCCGCAACGAGAAGACAAGTTAGAGAGAAAAATGAAGGCATTCCTAGTGTAAAACTAGCCACCCCAATGCATACAAGCTGATGGTTTGGTGTTGCAATGTGCGGATTGAAAGATGGGGCATTGTGCAACTTTTCATTGAACTCATCTAATGCTTTTTATCGCAACTAAGAAAGTGTTGCCAAAAGCAACTGGACCCGAGTCTACCTAAATCGAGAGAAGATTTTTTAGAGTGCCATAAAACAACCCCATAGGATCAGATGACTCATTCTTATGATTAACGGGCACTGAGAAATGCGATGCCAAATATTGGCAACTTTGAGCAACTTAAGCACTTAAGTGATTTCGCTGCTAGGGTGTGGCCCATAATGATCGGATGAGTTGGATTGAAAAAAAAAGGAATTCCTAGTGTAAAATGACCACCCCAAAGTGTACAAGATGACGGTTCAGTGCCACGATGAGTGGATTGAAAGATGGGGCATTGTGCATCTTTTCATTGAACTCATTTGATGCTTTTTGTCGCAACCGAGAAAGTGTCGCCATGAGCAACTGGATCCATGTCTACCTAAACCAAGAGAGGATTTTTTAGAGTGCCATAAGATGACCTAATAGGATCAGATGGCTCATTCTTATGATTAATGAGCATCGAGAAACATGATGCCGAATATTGATGACTTTGAGCAACTTGAGCACTTAGGCAATTTTGCTGCTAGGGTGTGGTCCGCAATGATCGGATGAGTTGGAGAGAAAAATGAAAGCATTCCTAGCATAATCTTGGCCACCCCAATGTGTATGACTTGACGGTTGGGTTCCATGACAAGTGGATTGAAAGATAGGGCATTGTGCAACTTTTGATTGAACTCATCTGACACTTTTTGTCGCAACCGAGAAAGTGTCGCCACGAGCAATTGGATCCAAGTCTACCTAAACCGAGAGAGGATTTTTTAGAGTGCCATAACATGACCCCATAGGATTAGACAAATCATTCTTACATGTCACTAACATCGATAAAAATGATGCCAAATTTTGATAATTTTTCACACTTTGAGTGATTGACAACAAATGAGCAATTTTTAAATCTTTTACCATATTAGCCTAAAACTTCACGAAATGATCCCATGTGATCTCTGATGGTCCAAAATGACATTATTTACATAAAATCACACAAAACAAGAAAAAAACACAAATTTATATTACAATTTCTCGAGTAGTCAAAAATACAAGTCATGTACATATATCCAAATATGATTGATATTACAATTTTTTACGTTTACATTTAATCTAATAAACCATCTGGATCTGGTCTACTCTTTATCATGTCTAGTATGGCCTCATGGTCAGACTCACAAACCTTCCATAGGTTCTTGTTTAGTTGTCTACCCCCATATTTGATCAAATGAACATTTGAAGCTACAATAAGGTTAGAATAATGAATAATCTTCCTATGTGTCTCGAAGTCCTTGAACAACCACAAGTTAGACTTCTTCACTGGGTACCTTCTAAGCCATGTACTAGTAACAACTATTGATCTTGTGGGGTACTCAATATTTTCTCCATCTACCACAAGGCCATCCAATTTCTTTTTTGCATCCACACAATGACACAGGTAATAATATGTTCCTTCTTCATTGTCTTCAGCAGCAATAACTACATAAAAATGCCCTGCAATGATAAAGTGAGAAGAATTTAGCAAACAACTAAGGTAAAATATTAAAGTAAAAAAAATTGCATGTGGATAATTTACTTGGTTGGACTAAATCTGACACATGGTCAAATTCAACTGATGCTTCCATCTGTGTTAGTTGTAGTGCACTCGAAGGTTGACATGTCTCAAGTGGGATTAGAGGCCTCATACACCATTCGTGCACCCACTCCTTTGAATCACACTCATTATAGGCACCATCTCTACATGAAGAACAATGACATGCCATCCGTCGAGTCCATGAACTTGCATTAGAGCTTTTGAAAGAGTGTAGTTCACTCGATCCTGTCAATGTACAATAATCTTCTAATTTTGCAATGTTAGTATCATCTACCAACACAAAAAATATGTGAACTAAAGACTTACCTTGATTACCTGGATCAATTGTACCATTGCACCACTGAACAATTGATTTTGCATCTTTCAAGTTTGCATTCCCTTTGTACTTTAACTCTTCTCATGCTAAATCTCTTTTAATACATGCTCCTGCACCATCATGCTCCCCTTTTCCATGTCCAGCCTTAGAGAAATTCCACATATGTTGAATAGAAGTCAACTTATGCATCCTACTCAACCAATAAAACATTCGAGAGTTCTTAAATTGCGATGCACAATTATCTGACCATATGATATGTTGATGGAATGATTGTTACTACTTATCAGATTGCCATTACTTTTATGTCAAAGTTATTCTACATACTCTAGTCGGTTATCTCTACCGAAATATTCAGTCAGTATGAATAGTCCAGTCGGTTACAGAAGAAAGTAGTCTCAGAGCATAGTATACATCGAGCTGTCTATCGAGTATCATTACATGTCTACCGAGCAGCAAAGATGACACACTGAGTTAATATACACTGAGTGAAATGTGTTACCAGATTCATTGAACCTGGACATGCATATGAAAATGTGTTACAAGATCGAGGCACATCTAACCATTATCACATTGGAAATTGCACTTAAAGATTGTGTATGATTTTGAGGTCATCTAACCAATGAAATATTTTGTATGGTTATTCATTCGATAAATCATATTTGTAAGATCGAAGCAATGAATTAGATCACCGTCATAAGAGATCTATTTATACAACATGAATTGAGATCAGAGATACATGTAGCATGACAGAAAGGATGATACAGAGATATATGAAGCAAGACATGTGAAAGCACTAAGTGTTATGACTGTTACAGAGACACAAAGGTCATCGAGAAGGTTTTCAAAGAATAGTCAAATAACAGAGTAAATAGAAGGGTTTACCGAGTTACTATATGGGTTATCGAGGTATGCTACAAGAAAGGTAATCTTATTCTAAGCACATAGAATTTGCTATAACATTTCAGATGTAAAGTCGCAAATATTTGTAATATTCTATTGTAATATTTTGAAGCTGTAAGAGAAACCTCTAACAGGGTAAAAGACTCTAATCAAGTCTATAAATTGTAAAGCCTCTAACCAGGTGCAACATTTTAGATGAAGTGTTGTAAAATCCTTTAGTAAGGTAGATCTAACAGATCTTGTTACTCCTAACAGGGTATGCTATCAAAAATAGCTAAACATGTAGCTCTAACCGAGCACTCTTCATTATTGCAGTAGTGAAGTTGTGGGTACCATTCCCACTGCAGTTTTTCTCTCTAACCAAGAGTTTATGTGTAATCAAAATATATGTGTTATGGAGTGAATCATGTATGATTGTTATCTATTTGTTTTAGCTTTATATTATGTTACTACACTATTCGGTTTATGCATAATAGTAAAGTTATTATTGAAGAAGAGTTTTGAAGTACTGATTCACCCCTCCCCTCTCAGTACATTAGCTTTCCATATTGGGCCTAACAATTGGTATCAAAGCTTGAATCTTGGAAAAGGGTTTAACTACCTAAAGAGAAAGATCTTATCAATGGAAGGCTATAAACAATCTCGAAGGATTGTGTATCTGCAAGAAGAGCTGGATCATGCTAATCAAGTGATTGCAGACATGCAAAGGCAAATGCAAAAATCTCTGAAAGTGAGAAGAAGATTATCTAATGATTTGCAGAACTCTCAAGAGTTAGTGGAACAAATTGAGACATCATCTGAGAACAGTATATTTGAAGAGACTGAAGAAATGATTGGAGTATTGAAAGAAAAGAACAAAGAACTGGCTGATCAACTAAAAGCAATGAAAAGAGATCATGAACATTTCAGCACACAGATGACTGAAAATCTTGATGCATTGAGGACAGCTGAGGATAAAGTAAGAGATCTAGAAAGAGAGAAACAACAACTTGAAGTCTTAGTATCTAATAAGAATGATGAAATCACAAGGTTGACTGGAATTCAACAAAACCTATCAGATCAACTAGGTTATGCACATCATGAAGCGGATCTGAAAAATAATGAGAATCAAGCATTGAAACTTGAAGTATCAAGGTTGACCAATGAACTTGAAATAGAAAAGAAATCCAAAGAAACACTGAAGAAGAGTTATGAAGTATCAAAGATGTTGGATGAGCAACTGAATACAAGAAGACCCAACAAAGATGTAGGACTTGGTTACAAAGGAAAAGACTCTACTGAGAAGGGAATTCATACTACTGAGAGAGGAGAATCATCAAAGAAAGCTAGAATCAAGAAGAACATCAAAAGAAAGAAGCCTATTTGCAACTACTGTGGAAATCAAGGTCACACTGCTAACATATGCCAAATCAGAAAAGGTAAGCAACCAAATGTCACTAAGTCCAATGGTTATTGTAACAACTACAATAAATCTAGTCACAAATCTAATCAATGTAGGACAAAGTCTGTTAACAATTATCAGAAGGCAAAATTCAAAGGGTTTTTTAAAAACTACAATAGATATGGACATAGTACCGAGAAGTGTTGGTTTAAGCAAAAGAACTATATGTGGTATGCACACCGAGCAAATGCTAGAGGTTACTGAACACACATAGATCCTTACCGACAATATTCTACAGTACCATGGGATTACAATACAAGGATATGGTGTGAATGTTGTGGGAGATATGGACATATAAGTGCCAACTGTTTTATAAGGTATGGGATGAACAACCAAAGATCATGGAGAAATCTTGGTATGGCATGTTTTCATTGTCACAAAGTTGGACACTTAGCTGGAGATTGTAGGGATCAACCTCGAAAAGGCACTGAAGAAATAAAAGAAAAATTAAAGATGATTTGGAAAAAGAAGGAAATTGTGTCAAATGAAGAAAGCACCTTACCTATCGAGTTAGGTGCACCTATTCCAAATTAATCAGTAAAGGTATGAAGGGATTGCATTCTCTCAAGGATAAATCTTAACAGTTCCTATTTTATTATGTACTTAATTCAAAATCTACATAATTAAGATGTATTAGTAAGTTTGAAATTCTATCAAAGTCTTTTGTAGCACTTTACAGGAAACCTGTCAAGTCGGTGAATACAGGAAGCCTCTCAAGTCAAAAAATGAAGGAAGTTTGGTTACTCGGTTAAAATGGAAAAAGGAGAGTAAATTGGTTAAAGAGGAACTGAGTGCATTTAATGTTTTTGACCTAACCCGCATGGAGCCCGATAAGGTATTTTGTGTACTTAAAAGCATTTTCGCAGTCATTTTCACTTACCAAGTTTTTGAGAGAGCAAAGAAAGTGATTCTAAGGTGATCAAACCTCCTACAAAGCAAATTCAAGGTATTTACATCAATCTCAACACATTGTTAAGTTGGTTTACCGATCTTATCTAGTTGCCATTATCTGCTAAGTATAAAGCGTCAGTCATTTGAAAACCTGAAACCCTAAGGAACCTTTGTTAGCTTTTATTCGAAATCTACAATGGCGCCCAAGATCCAAGATCCCATAGTTGTCAAGAATGTAGATAAGCCCTCATAAAATACTCTTTGACTCCCAAAGTTGCTTCTGAACCAGATGACAAAACTGCCTTTTCACTCATCCCGGACATAGTGTTTTTAGTCGAGGATGTGATATTCTTCACCAAATGTCATGTTGAAGAACTCAGTCATGTTGAAATCAAAGACACCTATGATGAGCTATGTATCGATGGTAAACTGAATAGAAAGTATGAGCACATCAAGATCAAGGGACTAACTGAAGCCCTAACCTATCCCCATGTGTTCAAACCCCAGTGGGTCAAGTTTGTTCTAAGCAGAGTTCATGATGATTTCATGTGGCTAGAAGAGAAACCATTTAAGATTACCAAGGAAATCATTCATCTGATTACTGGTTACCCCATTTATGATCATGCTCGAGCCCAGAAGATGATATCATAGAAGGAATTGATCAGTTTAACTGGAGTGGAATCTGATTGCAGAGGATTAAAATTGAATAATGTCACTGATGAAGAATTAAAATTTGTCATTAGAGTAATGGGCTACTGTTTCTTCCAAACAGCAAGGGAAAACAGTGTTCCCTGTGCTGCAGTAGACCTGGCTTACAAAATTGTGAAAAAGGGAATGAAAATTGAGCTATGTGAGGTGTTGTTGAAGAACCTATTTGAAAATCTGAACACCATCAGGAAGCCGAAGAAGAACAACTCGGCTAATACTCTAAAGTTTGGATCATTACTGGTATGCATGTTTTTCTATTTTGAAAAATTCTTTCCATCAGTCGGTAAAGTTGTTTGGGAGCTACACAGACCAATCACCCATAAGATAAATGACTTCATCAAGAAGTTAGGTGATAATTTCAATGATATTATGGATGATTACTTCAGTAAATTTCAAGAGAAAATGCATAACAGATATTGGATTCCACCCTAGCTAGTGGAGAAATATAAAAATGATATATGTTTTGAAGTTGACACCGATTACTGTTATGTGAATGCTGTGGAACCAAGGACTCAATCTCTGTCACCGATGGGTTATGAGATTGATTTTGACATCACACAACAACAAATCGATGCATTTCTTACATTGCCTAGACATGCTACCGAGCTGAGGTATGGTACCTATGAGGAAGTAAAGGAAAAGGTTAAAATGAGCATCGTAGTACCCAAAGCTACAAGAAAGGCAACGAAGATAATTAAGGCATTGTCAGAGAAATTCAGAGAAGGCTCTTCCTCTACACCTATCAAAGGCACCATTGCCACTACCAAAGAGAAATCTGAAGCCCAAGAGGTAGCTATAACACTGAGCACTGAATTGCCTAAGGGAAAAGTGTTGAAGAGAAAGAAACTCGATTCATCAAGGGTCTCACCGACTCCACCTCTAGTAAAGCGACCTAACACTAGAGCATCTGTAGCTTCACCGAGTAAGAAAACAAAAAGTGTTACTATTCCCAAGGTAATAAAGACATACAAGAAATCTACTCAGAGACTCATTTTGGCAAAAGAGTCTAGTGATACCGAATCAGAGGATGCAAACAAATTGCAGATTGTCAAAAGCAAGAAGGTAAATATACATAGTATTGAAAACTTCTGTGCTAATCTAAAAGAATATGGTGGATTTGGAGGATTTAGATATGTCAAGTATGAAACTAGGAATAATGATGAGAAGAGACAAATTGAAGAAGCTGTCATTTGCACACTTCTAAAGTTCCGGTTAGCTCCATTGGAACTAGCTAAGTCACTTCCAAATGAACTGTATCTACATATTGATAATAGGTGAAAGTATGCAATGGACTCAGAGAAACAAATCAGAGAAAGAAGTCTGCTCCATCTCTTTCCTGACATGTCAGTAGCTGAAATAAAGGAACATTTGACAACCTACAATTCAAAGTTTCTTGTCAAACAAAGAGCCTTAAAACTGATGAATGGGCTATATATTGAAGTTGAAAATGAGACTAAAGCAAAGTGGCCGGAAATCTTTAAAATCAAGGATGCCGGTGAGCAAGCTATAGTTGAAATTGTCGATGTCACCAAGCAAGGTCCTGATGTTACCAAACAAGACCCTGCTGACACCATTCAAATAGATGAAGATGTCATGGATACAGAGGCATCAGAACAGGAAATGATAGAAGGCACTGCATATGCAAAACTTGTATCTAGTGAATCAGTCTTGGAACAAGTTCAGCCTTATCCACTGGTCAAGCAACCTGTCTCAACCAAAACTCCTCATGACATGGAGCAAGGCACCGAAGGTCACAAGTCTATAGTAAGAGAAGGTACTACTCAAGAACAGACATCTCAAGCACCTTCTAACACTGAGATTGTTGTAACTGAGACACCAAGTACCGAGACACCACAAGAATCTATAGAGGCTAAAGTAACTGATCAAAGTATTGCCTCTATCGAGCAACCTACCGAGGGTCATCAAGCCTCACAAGCCATTGTCTTAGTTCCATCGGTGAAAGGTAAAGAAAAGAAAGTGAAAAAGCATAGTTTTAAAGTTGATTTGTCAAAACCAATAGGGTTGCCCAATGTAGACATAGCAAAATTAAAGGGGCAAGCACTCATTGATTTCGGTGAACTATGCAAAGCAAGGCCAAACAAGAGAATAAAATGGCCATTCAAAAGAAAAATAAAGTACTTCAAAAGGTAAAAGCACTCCTAATAGATATGCTACCTGAAGCTAAAGTGTCAACTGATGCAGCCATCCACATTCAATTGGATGAACTCCTAACAAAGATAGAGACATCTGGAGTAGATGCATCAGAGTATTTGAGCAAGCTAAAAGACAAAGAGCTCACTACAAAAATGATAGAAGAGGTACAGAAAGCTATAGCTATTGGCAAAGTTAAACTTGTCAAATTTATTGTTGAGTTGACTCCTCAACTCAAGCACATTCATTATTTATTTTAGAAACTTTGCACATTTTCTTTATTCATTAAAGACATTAAGAATAAAATAGAGGCAATTGAGAAAGAGATCACCGATCTCTCAAATAAGTTGACCACAGAGCCAAATTCAGTTCAGAATTTTTATACAAGGTTACAATAGCTCATGGCTCAACAATTGGACCTAAGAAATGAAGAACACAAGATCAGGATGGACATAATGACACTTCAGACATTATTCCCTCCCCATCTTTCATCCGTCCAAGAAAAAATCAACCGAGCCACATCTCTATCTACTACACAAGAGGGAAGCACTCTAGATGGCTTAATATCATTATTGGCTGATATTCAAGCACAAAATTCTTTAATGGACAGTGTAAAGAATACCCTCTCTATTGCTTTCACCAACGCCCAGACCATGTACAAATCCATTTTTGACCAGTTACCACCCCCGAATGGTAATTAAGTTTTGATGTTTGTCAAAAAGGGGGAGTGATATAGTATTTAGAGTATAGTATATAGGGGGAGTATATCGAGCAAAGTAAGTAGAGTATCCAAGAGCAGTGAACCAAGTAGTATACAGAACAATAAGCAAAGAACAAGAATAGATCACCAAGCATGCAAAATCAGAGTTTTGTATAGTATATCGATAAGGGGAGTATATCTGGATATATCATATTTTTTACTATTGTATATACTGTCAGTATAGTCAAATTTTGCAAGTACATAGATTTTTGAGTTATAAATTTGAAAGTAGTTTTTTTTTGTCAAACATCTCAACTAATGTCAAAAGGGGAGATTTTTACTACTTATCAGATTGCCATTAGTTTTATGTCAAAGTTATTCTACATACTCTAGTCGGTTATCTCTACCGAAATATTCAGTCGGTATGAACAGTCCAGTCGGTTACAGAAGAAAGTAGTCTCAGAGCGTAGTATACACCGAGCTGTCTACCGAGTATCATTACATGTCTACCAAGCAGAAAAGATGACACACCGAGTTAATATACACCGAGTGAAATGTGTTACCAGATTCATTGAACCTGGACATGCATATGAAAATGTTTTACAAGATCGAGGCACATCTAACCGTTATCACATTGGAAATTGCACTTAAAGATTGTGTATGATTTTGAGGTCATCTAACCAATGAAATATTTTGTATAGTTATTCATTTGATAAATCATATTTGTAAGATCGAAGCAATGAATTAGATCACCGTCATAAGAGATCTATTTATACAACATGAATTGAGATCAGAGATACATGTAGCATGATAGAAAGGATGATACAAAGATATATGAAGCAAGACATGTGAAAGCACTAAGTGTTATGACTGTTACAGAGACACAGAGGTCACTGAGAAGGTTTTTAGAGAATAGTCAAAGAACATAGTAAATAGAAGGGTTTACCAAGTTACTATATGGGTTACCGAGGTATGCTACAAGCAAGGTAATCTTATTCTGAGAACATAGAATCTGCTATAACATTCCAGGTGTAAAGTTGCAGATATTTGTAATATTTTATTGTAATATTTTGAAGTTGCAAGAGAAACCTCTAACAGGGTAAAAGACTCTAATCAAGTCTATAAATTGTAAAGCCTCTAACCAGGTGCATCATTTTAGATGAAGTGTTGTAAAATCCTTTAGCAAGGTAGATCTAACAGATCTTGTTACTCCTAATAGGGTATGCTATCAGAAATAGCTAAACATGTAGCTCTAATCGAGCACTCTTTATTATTGCAGTAGTGAAGTTGTGGGTACCATCCCCACCACAATTTTTCTCTCTAACCAAGAGTTTCTGTGTAATCAAAATATATGTGTTATGGAGTGAATCATGTATGATTGTTATCTATTTGTTTTAGCTTTATATTGTGTTACTGCACTATTTGGTTTATGCATAATAGTAAAGTTATTATTGAAGAAGAGTTTTGAAGTACTGATTCACCCCTCTCCTCTCAATACATTAGCTTTCCATATTGGGCCAACAATGATATGCCTCGGCTAGCTAAATCATCATAGAATATCTGAAAACAACATTGCACAAACTCTGTAGAGTGTGAGCGATCATCACTGATGTAAAAATGATACTCCCTCAATATCTTCTTATCCTCTTCCATACTATCATGTGCATGAATGAATGCTATATGCACAAATATAGCAACTTGTGTGGAGTTGTAATATTGCAATTGCACCTCATTCTACGGTTGTAGTGTGTAGTTCTCTGCAAAGTCAACAATTGAAACGATTGTATGAAGTGGAAATGTGTCCTTGCATAACTTAAATTATGAGTCCAACCAACAAGATCGATGGTTATGCCTTGCATACTCATACACTATATTCTCATGAAAGATGCCCATAAACTGATACACTGGAATCTTCTCACTAACCAATTAACGCCTTTTTGCTTCTTTTCCATCTTTTAGCATGTAGGCCATTGTCTTATATTTTCCGAATTCCACTAATTCATGACCAATTTCTTTTCCAATATCCATATGTTGACAAATTTGTAAATGTCATAATCCACCACAATGAACACATGTGCCATCCAAGCAAAACTTATTGTAATATACTTGACCATCTACTCTTTCACATAAGATGCTAGATATGAATTCCCTTGAAGATGTTGGTGGACCATTTATGTTGCATTCTTGCAAAACATTTTTAGCATGCAAATCTATACATATGTGTTGATAAACATCATAATGGTTAGAAAATTCAATATGTACTCTACAACAACAATTTGTGCATGTGTGATTTATTTTGACATAAAAAGGCTTTACCATTTCAAATAATCTTTGACTAATTTTAATTTGAGGATACATACATTGAAAATTGGTAAAAAATTGCATTTGAGTCATATCCAAAAAATATTTTAGATGTGGATCACAGATTTTACTACCAATCCTCCTTACAACATCTCTTTGATTTGGAGAGACCCTTGTGTTATTCTTCCAAAAATCTTCAATTAGGGATGTCAAGGCTTCAACAATTTCCTTATCTTTCGTGGTAATCTACCAGAAAATGTCCATAACTCATTGTTATATGGATCCTCCGCTCTTTGTAGCCTTCCCATAGCTCTCATTAGAGTTTGTCTACTTATCTTCAATTGTTTACTTGTCTTTCTGATGAGGCAAGCTTTCTTAGTTTGAGTGCTTACAATTGTTGATGTAATGACACGTCGTGTGGCATTACTATCTTTTGTGCGTGAGTTAGAACCAACAGTATCATATGAATTCATTCGATTCTTCACAATAGATTTGTTGCTTGATTCAATTGATGTTCTTAGCCCAAGAATCTTCATTATGGGCCTAAATTTCAGATTTCTCATTATTTCAACAAATAGTTGACATCTTCCTATCTCATTTAAAGGCTCAAGAAATATTTTCCATATCATGTTAGCATGCCATTGACAAGTATGCTTCAGAATCTTGTCAACCATTAGTTTCAAAACATTAGCATCAATATCAATCAAATACTTGGGGTTTCTATGAAAAAATCTAGGAGGTGTTCTCAAACTTTGAGTTACCTCAAGATTAGGAATGTCAACAACATTAGGGATAGGTGGCATACCTTCAACTAGAGATGAAAATGATGACACACCTTGAAATTGAGGTGTACAAGATGGTGTAGCTCCAATGTGAGAGTTGAGAAACACAACACCACAGGAGCCCAAATGACCTCTGCAAGCTGAATAACCTGTTACAAGGAGAAGCAATGAAGCAAATAACAAATAAAACAAATACACAGAAAATATGCTAAAAAAGATGAGAGCTCAATATTCACAAAATGTGCAATGTGATAATCCTTACAATACAATGAAAAAAATAACCTCTAATAGGTCAAGAAACCCTAAAAAGGAAAACCTAGGCTTGCACATAATAATTAATAAAAGAATTAATTATTATGCACCTAAAGTTAGCTTAAGTGTAAAAGAGATAAAGGGAACTTAAATAATTAAACAAATGTTGTTTAATTAATCACCGAATACTCTAACACCCCCCCTTAAGCTAGACTTAGGGAGAAGCTAAAACCTAGAACAACTACTGAAAGCAAGAAAGATGGGTCTCGACAACAAGGCCTAATCAGGTACCCAAATACAATAAAATCTTTGTGAACCGGAGAAATAGAGAAAACCACGTGGGAACAAAACTCTACTCCAAACAAAGATGGAAAAAGAAAGAAGAAGGACTGAAAAAGCCTCCAAACAAGAATGTTCCAAAAAGATAGGAACAATAGAAGATCAGAAGAATCACTGAAGCATGAAGAGCCTGCAAACACTATCGAAGAATAACTATTGATTTGAAGAACCTCCACTGAAATAGAACATGACCAGGTAGAGAAGATTGTAATCTGTATGAGTGCCCTCAAATGACACTACTCGAATCAGAAGGCAAATAAAGGAAAACAAATGAACTCAAAGATACAGATGGCATGAGAAACCAAAGCCTAAAGAGCTGATCAATCAAACCATGAAAGCATTAGAACCAATAGGACAAACCTCCCCATAATGCTGAAGAGGGAGAGGGACAGGTACACTGAAAAGAACAACCAACAAGAACTACATGATGAATAACCGAGAATATCGAAGGTGCAGAGACAGTACATAGTGTCGTGGAAGGAACACTCACTTGACACACAACATGAGGTGAATGTCATGAAAGGAACACATCAACCCCCTCATGACACTTTATAAGTAGTGCATGTACAATAAGGCACAAGATGTGCAAGATCTCAAGTAAACAATGCATGATTAGAAGAATAGAAATAGAAAGGAGAACCAAAATAGAGACATCCTACTCAGAGAAGAGATCTTAGGACTTGAAACAACCAAGATATCTACAAAGTGCTGAAAAAGAAAAAAATTGAAGAAAATATTCTTGGAGCAGAATCTGGAAAGAAAACTCATATGGCTGGAAAGTACACAAGACAAGTTTTCCAACGATATAAAGTTTTTGAAAATTGGAGGTCAGATGCATGCTCAAGTGATGCCTCCTAGAGTGCAAAAAGGAAGATGAAAATTTTCTGATGGATTTGTAGGTACAGCCGTACAAATTTTTGTGCCTCGAAAAACATGGCAATAAAAAAATCATGCCCCAGATACCTCTATCACCGAAAATAGGCAAATTATATATCAAAATTCATGGAATCAGCCTTTTGAATCCAACTGTGAGGTTTTTTTGGCACCAAAATGTACCCAAAAATCAGCTACCCCCCAAAATGAAAAAAAAACAACTGCACAAACCCCCGAATATACAGATCTGAAGAACAAGTCCCAAAATCACCCAGAGGCTCAAGAGTAAAAAATGGTCAAGTTTTATATGACCATTGGGGTTTCTAGGTCTTCTAAGCACGATGGTGAGGTCCGTTTAGGCCCAAAGTGATCAGAAAAAAGGCCTTTCCCTAGGTGCATAAAAAAAACTTCTAAAAAACCCAGATCTGCTTCCAAGACAAAAAATCTCAAAACAAGAATAGATAGCTGCAGATCTGAAGCTTTGATACCATGTGAGAGTTGAGAAACACAATGCCACAAGAGCCCAAATGACCTCTGCAAGATGAATAACCTATTACAAGGAGAAGCAATGAAGCAAATAACAAATAAAACAAATACACATAAAATATGCTCAAAAAGATGAGAGCTCAATATTCACAAAATGTGTAATGTGATAATCCTTGTAATACAATGAAAAAAATAACCTCTAATAGGTCAAGAAACCCTAAAAAGGAAAACCTAGGCTTGCACATAATAATTATTAAAAGAATTAATTATTATACACCTAAAGTTAGCTTAAGTGTAAAAGAGATAAAGGGAACTTAAATAATTAAACAAATGTTGTTTAATTAATCAAGTAAAGACCCGAATACTCTAACATCCAATACTTGATGTCAATCGTGAAGTACTTGCAATGTCAAATGTCATAGAGGGAGTGCATTCAATATGAGATTTTGTAGATGCCAATGGTGTGCCAATAAGAGATGGTGTGCCTTCAAATTGAGATGTAAGAGATGGGGTGCCTTCAACTTGAATTGTGGTAGACATGATCTCAACCTCGGGATTCAATTGTCTCATTGCATGAAGGTTTTGCATTCGTTGCCTTTGTGTGGGCAATTTTGTCTCTCTTAGATTGGATGGATATTTCATGTTACTCTTCAATTGGAACCTCTTCTTCTATAGTATTCAATTTCCTTTCTTCACGAAGTTGCTTCATTCCTTCTGGTTTTTTTACATTCTTAGCTTCACGCTCTTCCGGTGTTACATTTTTTGGTCGTTTCCTCAGCATGATGATGATTTCTACATGTACATGCACATAAAAGAGAATAAAGTTAATTCATAAAGAGATTTCAAGAAGCGTAAGGGGCAGTCCTAATGGATCCATGACTGCCCTAATTATGTTAGGACAATCCTAATGCATCTATGACTATCCTAATTATGCACATGTTAAAATAGATATATGAAATTGAAATTATTTCATATATTCCTTTTTAAAATTATTTCATAAGATCTTAAAAAGGATTTATGAAATTGCAAATTTCATTTTAAACCACTAAAAAAATAATTTTCTTAGGCAACTTCCTTCAAATGCATTGTTAAATCTAATGTAAATCTAATAGGATTATAATCAATTTTGACTCACACTTTTATTCTAACATTTAAACAAAATAACACTTAATAAGTATTTGAATTCTAAAAACAAGAAAATATTACCTCAATTATTCAAATTTGATTAAAAAAACTATGTTCTTCCCCTTCGACGTTGCCAAATGAAAAAAGGTGGTGGAGAGCTGATGGAATGTATAAAATAACCTTGCATAAAATGTTAACACCATGCAAAAAGCATTTTTTTATCTGATCATGCGCCAAAAGTAGATAAAATGAGAGAATGTGGGCTTGGATCACGAGTCAAGGGTCCCATATAAACATTTTTTAGTGCAGCTCATTTGGCTAGTGCCAAATATGGCTAGCACCATATTTGGCGCTAGCCGAATGACTTCCATTGAAATTTTTTAACCTTTGATAAATTTCTACTCTATACCCTATAGTTTGATAGGCACAACCATAAAAATTAAACCATTTAAAACCTATAACAAATACCCTAGATCGTATGACCCAATATACTAAATCCTCAACCCTATACAATAACCATGGACCCCTTAGGATACCATATGACCCCTTAGGACACAATATGGTGTTGTTATGGGTCGTATGGTGTCCTAAGGGGTCATATGGTATCCTATGGGGTCATAGGACACCATATGACCCCTTAGAACATAATATGGTGTCGTTATGGGTCGTATGGTGTCCTAAGGGGTGATATGGTGTCCTATGACCCCTTAAGACACCATATAACCCCTTAGGTGTCATTAGGGATCATATTGTGTCTTAATGGGTCATATGGTGTGTTATGACCCCTTAAGATACAATATGACCCATTAGGACACCTTATATTGTCCTAAGGGGTCATATGGTCTCTTAAGGGATCATAAGACACCTAATGACCTCTTAGGACACCATACAACCCATAATGACACCATATGGTGTCCTAAGGGGTCATATAGTGTCCTAAGGGGTCATAAGACACCGTATGATCCCTTAGGACACAATGTGAACCCTAAAAACATGTAAGGGGTTATATGGTGTCCCAAGGGGTCATAGGACACTATATGACCCGTTAGGACATCATATGACCCCTTAGGACACCATATGACCCCACAACGACACTATATGGTGTTCTAAGGGGTCACATGGTGTTCTAAGGGGTCATCTGGTGTCCTATGACCCCTTAGGACACCATATGACCCCTTAGGACACAACATGGTGTTCTTATGTGTTGTATGGTGTCCTAAGGGGTCATATGGTATCCTATGACACCTTAGGACACCATATGACCCCTTAGGAAACAATATGGTGTCGTTATGGGTTGTATGGTGTCCTAAGGGGTCATATGGTGTCCTATGAACCCTTAGGACACCATATGACCCCTTAGGTGTTGTTAGGGATCATATTGTGTCTTAACAGTTCATATGGTGTGTTATGACCCCTTCAGACACCTTATGTCATCATTATGGGTCATATGGTGTCCTAAGAGGTCATATGGTGTCCTAAGGGATCATAAGACATGTAATGATTGCTTAGGACACCATACAACCCATAATGACACCATATGGTGTCCTAAGGGGTCATAGGACACCATATGATCCCTTAGGACACAATGTGAACCCTAACAACATGTAAGGGGTTATATGGTGTCCTAAGGGGTCATAGGACATTATATGATCCGTTAGGACACCATATGACCCCTTAGGACACCATATGACCCATAACAACACTATATGGTGTTCTAAGGGGTCACATGGTGTCCTAAGGGGTCATCTGGTATCCTATGACCCCTTAGGACAACATATGACCCCTTAGGACACAATATGGGTTTGTTAAGGGTTATAGTGTCGTGAGGAGTCATATTATGTCCTATGACCCTTTAGGATACCATATGACCCCTTAGAGCATAATAAGGTGTCTTTATGGGTCATATAGTGTCCTAAGGGGTCATATAGTGTCCTAAGGGGTCATATCATGTCTTATGAACCCTTAGGACACCATATGACCCCTTAGGTGTCGTTAGGGATCATATTGTGTCTTAACGGGTCATATGTTGTGTTATGACCCCTTAAGACACAATATGACCCGTTAGGACACAATATGGTGTTGTTATGGGTCGTATGGTGTCTTAAGGGTCATATGGTGTCCTATGACCCCTTAGGTGTGGCTAGGGATCATATTATATCTTAACAAGTCATACGATGTGTTATGACCCCTTAAGACACAATATGACCGCTTAGGACACCTTATGTTGTCATTATGGGTCATATGGTGTCCTAATGGATTGTAAGACACCCAATGACCACTTAGGAAACCATATGACCCATAATGACACCATATGGTGTCTTAAGGGGTCATAGGACACCATATGACCCCTTAGGACACAATGTGAACCCTAACGACACGTAAGGGGTTATATGGTGTCCTAAGGGGTCATAGGACACTATATGATCTGTTAAGACACCATATGACCCTTTAGGACACCATATGACCCATAATGACATTATATAGTGTTCTAAGGGGTCAAATGGTGTCCTAAGGGGTCATCTAATGTCCTATGATCCCTTAGGACACTATATGACCCCTTAGGACACCATATGACCCCTTAGGATACAATATGGTGTCATTATGAGTCATATGGTGTCTTAAGGAGTCATATGGTGTCCTATGACCCCTGAGGATACCATATGACCCCTTAGGTGTCGTTAGGGATCATATTGTATCTTAACGGGTCATATGGTGTGTTATGACCCCTTAGGACACCTTATGTTGTCATTATGGGTCATATGGTGTCCTAAAGGGTCATATGGTGTCCTAAGGGATCATAAGACACCTAATGACCACTTAGGACACCATACGACCCATAATGACACCATATGGTGTCCTAAGGGATCATATAGTGTCCTAAGGGCTCATAGGACACCATATGATCCCTTAGGACACAATGTGAACCCTAACGACACATAAGGGGTTATATGGTTTCTTGAGGGGTCATAGGACACTATATGACCTCTTAGGAAACCATATGACCCCTTAGGACACCATATGACCCATAATGACACTATATGGTGTTCTAAGGGGTCACATGGTATCCTAACGGGTCATCTGGTGTCCTATGACCCCTTAGGACACCATATGACTCCTTAGAACACAATATGGTGTCGTTATGGATCGTATGGTGTCCTATGAACCCTTAGGATGCCATATGAACCCTTAGGTGTCGTTAGGGATCATATTGTGTCTTAACGGGTCATATGGTGTGTTATAACCCCTTAAGACACCATATGACCCCTTAGGACACCTTATGTTGTCGTTATGGGTTGTATGTTGTCCTAAGGGGTCATATGGTGTTCTAAGGGATCATCAGACAACATAAGACCATACTAACACCATATGGTGTACTAGGGGGTCATATGGTGTGCTAAAGGGTCATAGGACACCATACAAACCATACTGACACCATATGGTGTACTAAGGGGTCATATGGTGTCCTAAGGGGTCATAGGACACCATATGACCCCTTAGGACACAATATGACCCCTAACGACACCAAAGGGGTCATATGGTGTCCAATGACCCATTAAGACACCATCTGGTGTCGTTATGGGTTGTATGGTGTCCTAAGGGGTCATATGGTGTCCTATTACCACTTAGGACAACATATGGTGTCGTTATGGGTCCTATGGTAACCTAAGAGGTCATATGGTGTCCTATGACCCCTTAGGACACCGAATGACCCCTTAAGTGTCGTTAGGGGTCATATTGTGTCCTAAGGGGTCATAGGACTATGGTGTCCTAAGGGGTCATATAGTGTCCTATGACCCCTTAGGACCTAGAGAGAGAAGGGAGTGAGGAAGAAATGAAGGGAAAGAGGTGAGAGAGGGAATTAGATGGGTGTAAGGATGGAGAGGGAGATATCTTGAGGGACAGGGGAATAAGGTAATTGTGAGAGCTAGAGAGGGGAGGGACAAAGAAGAATATGTATCTATAAGAATGAAGAGCTCAAGAAGAGGTAAGGGGAGAGAGAGAATATGAGATCTAGTTCATAGAGAGAGATGGAACTATGAGGGAAGGGAGATAAAGAAGGGAGAGGTGATATGGAGGTTTCTATGTACACATTTAGCGCTCTCTTTATTTGGTGCGCCCCAAATGTGGAATTTGGACCACATTTGGTGTGCACCAAATGGGAAAACCCATTCATCACATCTAGCACACACCAAATAGGGTGGGCGCCATATTTGGTGCGCACCAAATGACCTACTTTGGGAAACACCAAATGTATGGGTTGGATTTGTCTTGGTCATCCAACCCAAAGTTTCGACGACCATTTCAGGCTAGAGATGTGTTTTTATCAGAACATTGAAAATTTTGACATATTTTTGGTCGTGCTCTCCATCAGGTTTGCACGTATTTGAATGAAGCTAAAAAAAATACCATGGTAAACTAGAGCTCCTTGTTAGCTATCCAACAATTTAATTTATTTCAAATTTTGATTTCCTTAAGTCTTTCATCTATAATTTCTTTTGTTAGTGTGTCCGTTTTTTGTCAAAAACCAACATGCACTATTTTGGGTATAGATTTTTACACGTTCATCATATTTTGAAAAAACTTACAGTTTTAGAAACTAGACTCCATTATACACAACTTAAAAAAAAAAGTTTTGATTTTTTATTAGTTTTCAATGATTTTAGGGGGGATTATGCTCAAATTTCTATTTTCCAGGATGTGTCCATTTCAAAAATTAGTAAAAAAAAATATACTCATTAAAAAATTACCTGAAAAATTTGGAATAAACTACAAGGTGTTAGCTAATTTCTCACCGAAGTGATTTTAAAAATTAAAAAAAAAAGTTAATATTTAAGGGGGGCCACAACAAATGCTATGTTATGTTTTTTGCATAAAAAATAGGACCACTTTTTGTGGCCCCCCTTTTTGAAGCCCTTAACCTTAACCATTTTCAAAAAAAATTGGTAGTTTAGAAAGTAGACTTGAAGCACTCTGACTCTTGTTCTTGTTACATCTTCAAATTTGGAGTGTAATTAGATTCAATTTGTCGATGAAGTTCAGACTTTGCTGATTTCAAAAAAAAAGTGGCATCTTAAGACCCCCTTTTGGCACCACAACTTGGTGCATATACCCAAAACAACCACCACTAAACATAGAAAAAACTTGTTTTGTTGCAATAAAGAAATTAGGAATTTTCTCTTAAAGGATAAAAACTATTTTTCTAGAAAAGATATATTTTCTTTTATTGTTGTCAGAATCCAACAATGTTCACCTTGACAATATTTTATTGGATACCTATTCATGCTCATTCGCCACCTTTTCTACAAGCTAAGA
This sequence comes from Cryptomeria japonica, assembly GCF_030272615.1. NCBI lineage: Eukaryota > Viridiplantae > Streptophyta > Pinopsida > Cupressales > Cupressaceae > Cryptomeria > Cryptomeria japonica. Next base: position 219,825,128 of record NC_081414.1, on the reverse strand, counting down.
GAAGCAAAACTCAACCTCAACTTCTCTAAAAATACCTTTATCCCTTTCTCACTCATATGACCCAATTTACTATGCCATAAACAATTAGGCTCATTAGATACTATTGATACTTCATTCATCTCAATACTCCCTTCTAGCATGTAATGGTTTTCAAATTGTGTAGCCTCTGTGAGCACTAAATTTCCCTTGGACACTTTTAGTACTCGACCTTCACAAAAGAAATTATAACAACTAGAATCCAAAACTCCCAAGGAAACTAAATTCTTTTTCAGTTTAGGTACATGTCTTACTTGTGTTAATGCTTTTACAATACCATCACTTTTCTTAATATTAATGCTCCCAATCCCAATAGTCTTACAAGAAGCATTATTTCCCATAAGATTAATACATCCATCCATAGGTTGGTAAGTGTAAAACCAAATCCTACGTGGACACATGTGATTAAAAGAAATAGAATCAAATAACCATTCCTCATGATCTTGTAAGATAAAACATCATCAACCAAATCTGATTGTCAAATTTTATTTATTTATGGATTCATCATTATATTCTTTCCACTTCCAATAATATTTCTTGATATGTCCTAATTTATTGCAATACCAACATCTTCCTCTACCCTTTTTTCCTTTTTCTACAGACTATTCTCTAACTACCATTGCTTCTAGTGTGGAGGTTAATATATTAGACATCATCTACACTTCTTCAAACAAGAAAACCCCTACAATGGAATTAAATTCAAGGTTGTCAATTGTGCTAAAGCTAATAGAAGTGTCCAAGTGATTCTAGGATTCAAAAAATGAACACAATAGTGTAATTGTCTTGTCTTCTTCTTCGATTTGTAAACCCATACTTGCTAATTGACAACTAAGAGTATTGAATTTTTTTAAATAATTAGCAATTTTATACCTTCCCTCATTTGCAAACTATAGAACTCCCTCTTCAAGTAGATTTGATTCATCAAGAATTTTGTCATATAAAGACTCTCGATTTTTCTCCATAAGCCTATTGTTGTTTCCTCTCTAACAATATTGAAAAGAACCTCATCTATGAAGCACAATTGAATTGTGCTAAGAGCTCTCGTATTTTAAACTTCCCAGTCCTCATCAGACACATCTATAGGGTTCTTTAACTTTCCTAACAATGCCTTGTGCAATCCTTGCTGCACTAACAAGTCATTCATCGTAAGCTTAGACAACTCAAAGTTATTCTTTCCATTAAATTTCTCCATTTTGAACCTTGCATTCAAAATCTTTGCCATTTGATGCTGGAAAATCAGCACCAAATCTTAACATAGTTCCAAAAATAATCACTCTGACACTACTTGTTAGGAAACTAGAAAGCATAAACCCCAAAAATTAAATATTTCATCACAAATTAGTTGGAAAGAAATAACGAAGAGAATAAAATGGAATAATAGAATAACACATAAGACACCAATTTGTGTGGTAAAACCTTGACAAAACACCAAAGAAACATCCACGATGCAAAGTATCAGTATTCTTATTGTTCAAAGAAAACAATTACAATCCTCACAACTATTGCTATCATAATTTCTCTTACAATTCGCAATTGCTAAAGTTTTTAATTTACAATAACATTAGAATTGCTTTTGCAATCTACAATTCACAACTTTTTCTTTATTCAAGACAACCAAAATATATTAATATATTTCAAGATAACAACCACCACTAAGTATAGAAAAAACTTGTTTTATCCATTTAAAAAAATTAAAAATTTCCTCTTATAAAAACAGTTTAAAAATAAAATAAAAATTGATTTCCTTTATTTATATATCATTGTCACTATCCAACAATCACTACCTACTTATGAAATTATTTATGAAATTTCAGAATTAGATTTTTCCCCTTTTAACAGCCAGCTCCAAAGATTTTTCTTCCTTGATTCCTGACAATTCACAGTCATGGCCAATAATCTCTGTGACATTGGCTGGCTGTTTGGATTTCAAATACTCTCCATATAAATATGAGGCAAAACCCCATAAGGCCAGTACCAGAGCAAGGCCCTTCTCCCCGCTGAAATTCTCATGATATATAATAACTGGCAACACTTGTGTCACTGGAATAAACACAGTTTTGAGGACACCACTTAACAGAGAAGACGTTAGGAAGATGACACCATAAACCCCAATGAAGAAGATCTGCCACGAGATTGCATTCCATGCTAAACCAATGTAGAACTTAGCTTCTCCAATATCAGATGCCCTCGCCTCACTCACTACCATGCCAATTGTGCAGAACACCGTTGCCGTAAATGACATTATGAGCTGCATCTCCATAACCAGAGTATATGTTACTCTGCACTTGCTTCTCTTATAGACAAGTTCAATGATGGGAAGGATTGATCCATAGATCACAGCTGCACCAAGTGTCAAAAGAAAACCCAATATATACTTTGCGTTTGTGATCTCTTTGGGTTTGTCACTTTTGGTTTGGAAGGAAAGCAAAACAGCGTCTAGGGAGAGCAAAATTACAGCATTGATTGAATAAAAGGTGAATTTCTGACTGACCAAGAGAAATGCAAAGACTGCATTGAAGGCCAGCTGAGTTGCATTCAACAAGGAGTAAGTAGAGAGAGGCAGGTAAGAAACTCCCCATGCATCCATGTAATCATTTACCCCTGTCATGATCCCAATTACACAGGAAGCAAGACATTGGTAGAAAGTAACATGTTGAACATCTGGCTGCCTTTTGTATATAATTAAGAGAGGCAGAATGAGAATGGGCCACCCCGCAGTTTCTAGCCACGAACACAGCCATCTACTAGACCCTCCATGCACAAAGTAAAACCTGAGTGACAATGGCCCTGCAGTGGTGCCAATGCATAAGGCCAAGCAGTTCAACACCACCATCGTCCACTCCATCAACCTATTCTTTTTTCTTTGGCTTTCCTTGAGATCCATTGTTTCTGAATCTAAAGGAGATAGCTATGTCTTATTAAGCTAAGAGAATGAGAGTGTACTCGATTCAGAGAGACCAGAGAGGCAAAACTTGAAGGTAAAGAAGATTGATTCTTGCTTGGATTTTGTAATGGGCATCATGCATCTATATATAGAGTTCCGATTTCTGAGTACTACCCCTGCTCGATTCAATTGAGCAAGTAAAGACAAGTTTCGTGGTTTACTGAACTCTGCACATGGGACGTGGAATATCGGCGGACCGGCGGGCCGGGGGTTAACCGAAGGATGACGTTGAGTTCCTGTCATTATCGATACATTGTGAAACTGCATAGGGAGGAAATCCTAGCCAACTTTATAACATGGCTAAAACTGTTTTATTATTATATATACCTCCTAATCACATGGATAGTTACCTCCATCATCAACTCCATGGCTAAAATTCTGTGATGATTATCGTCTTACGTACAACAGCTGTGTTAGATTGGAATCGATCGGCAGTCCATGAATTGTAAGAAAGATTATAATATGCAGAAGTTATGATCGATACATTGTAATAAGCTCCCCAGAACATCCATCTACGACCATATGTACGACCTTTATTAGAATATGCAGGTTGACCTTTATTAGAATATGCAGAAGTAATGATCGACACATTGTAATAGGCTCCCCAGAACATATATCTACGATGACACCCGCGTAATAAGTTTATTTGTTCTGGCATTGTCCTCTGTAAGAGACTGCGAAAGGTAGGGAAATTCTAGGCTTGAGATTTTAAATATTTCAATATTTTAATTTTTATACATACTATGAAATTAAGTGAAAATATTTAAAAGTACCTCATATTGTTATTAAAAAATGTAAATTATTTGATGTAAAAAATACACAAATAATGGAATCTAGAAACGGTAGCAAGAATTACAAAGTCCTTATTTATAAGCACTTTAAAATAAATTATTCTATTATTCTACGATAAATATTAATATTTATTTTTTTAATATTTCACTTGAATTGATAATTTATTATCCTTTTTATTGTAATTTTTTTTTAGTATATCAGAATTCATTAATTTAAGATTTCAAATATTTTCTAATATAAGTTCGAAAGTGGTTTTTTAACTTTGTTTGTGGATTGAAAATATCTTTAATGCTTTATTTATAAAATATCATAATATTTCATAGAATTTCTAATATCATAGAATCTACTAATCTTAGATTTTTTTTTAAATTCTTAAAACTAGCATATATATTTAATAATACTTATCCAGGCTCGAGTTTAACGTGAAAAATTGATTAAAAAATAGAGGCCCGAGTTTAATGTGAAAAATTGATTAAAAAATAGAGGCTCGAGTTTAATGTGAAAAATTGATTAAAAAATAGACACCTCTAGAAGGATACATTTTGATGTCCCCACCTACAATTGAACATGAATACTACATATTATGATGCTACTTTGAGACATTTTACTTGATTATAAGGATAGAGACATCTAGATTTGGATTTGATCTTCAATAAGGTTACAATGCATGTTTATAATAGTTTATTTATGTCCTTGGAGTCTTGTACACATAAGGCATGATTCAAATTGTATTTGTCTTTGATGATAAATGGTAATAATCTAGAGTGGAAAATTTTTGTAAATAGGTGAAGCTTAGTGATTTTACTTGCATGGAAATAAAAGATCATGTAAGCATAGGTTCATCCTTTCATGATATGAATGAGTATATTAATAGGTAGAGAGATTCTTGCTAGTGACATTATAATATAGTTAAAATATAATATAAAAGCGATAATAGTTGATCAAGTTGTAATTAAGCCTATTTGTACCTTTAGTTATTCAACATTATATTCAATATGAATATGACAATTCATAATCATTTGATATTTTTTACAAAGTGATTTATTCTAAATGTCATTATTTAGTCAAAGGAAGGATGAGAAATTATACTAGATCTATTTCTTGCCATCTTGAGTGTGAGTAAATTTAGGTTGATTTGGGGTGATGGAGTGTTATTCAAGCATGGACTTGAAATAATTGAGAGGGAGGAAACAATCTCCAAGTTGTAGGGGATATGTTATATAAGGGTTTGACCAAGGGATGAAAGTATCACAAAAGGTATGCATCAATACTTATCTTGAGACATATACAATAATAAAAATGTTTATTTCTTTTATATATTCTCTTAAGCTAGTAATGAGTGAATCTTGGATCTAGAATAGTGATTACATACTTGAGTGTCCTCTTTCATCTCATAATTGTAATAGTGTACATTTGTTGAATATCTAACTTTAGCTATAACTAATTTGCTAATATCTAATAATCTATAATAATCTCTTTATCAATGAGTATAATTTTTCCCCCTACAAGATCAACTTAGATGGCTTTATTACTTTATTTATTCTAGTGTTGGTATAAAGAATGGTTGAGGATCCAACCATGGGTTGAGGATAAATAAGTTAGTGCAAGTACAAAGTTAAAAAGCTAATTATGACATAGTCACATAGTCCATTTAAGTATCTATGAAATAGTTGATGTTTCATATAAAAATAATAATATTTAAATTTTACCTAATATTTTGATTGATACAAATAATGAAAAATAATAATAATTAAATAAAAAAATATTATTAGCAAATATTTTCTATTTAATATTGTCCTAATAATAGTTTATTTATTAATTTGTAGTTGTAAATTATTAAATAAAGCACAATAACAATAACAATAACAATAACAATAACAATAACAATAACAATAACAATAACAATAACAATAACAATAACAATAACAATAACAATAACAATAACAATAACAATAACAATAACAATAACAATAACAATAACAATAACAATAACAATAACAAATGTTAATAATATTAATAATGATGATGATGATGGGCAAATGTTAAAAATAAGAGATGAGTTTATATCTATATTTTAAGATTTGCATAATGGGAGGTATCTAGTTAGAAGAGCTTACATGCTTGGTTTATTATTCCACATTCTACATACATGCCAAACATATAATTTATAACTAGGAGATTTGGTCATGGGCAAATATGGTGGAGTCGACTTTTACAACCACCAACTGTATTTACATAAATGTCTCTAAAGCCTTTTCAACGAACTCCTCTTTTCTTGTGTAACATGAAATCATGGCGTTCCATGAGATCAAACTACTTTTAGGGATTTTTCTATGCCTAGTCCATGCTTTCACCATTTGCATACATGTCTACTAGGGCCATTGCAATAACAACTTATTCCATGGCTCATTCCATTTTAGTAGTCTTAAATCACACACACTAAGTAATATATTAATTCTAAAGAATGTCAGTTAATTCTGAGTAATTAAAACTTTTATAACTAGAAGTCAAAACTTAATATGTGTGATTTAAATAGTCTAATTATGTAGCTCCCATTTTTGACACTGGCAGAAAGTTGTAGGTCACTGTAGTGGAAATAGATTTACACCTACCCATGGCATTGCCTAGAAGTTTCTTGTTGGAAGTAATCTCACCTATCCCATTCATATCCTCTGTAAGTAGAGAAAAATATCTAAGCATTAAACATAAATTGTTTCACACACTTTGTGGATAGTTTGAAAATCAATATTTTATGTTTTAATATGAAGAATTCTAGAAGTTTCTTCTAGCTACCTCTGCCCATTCTAGAAAGATCTTCTAAGACCTCTTAAAAGAGGCACTTGTAATTGAACTAGAAAATGAAAGTGTTTTTTTTTGCTCTGTTTCAATTCCATCATGTGGTATTATAGTAGGTAGATCAGGGAAAAGTTAAAGAAAGTTGTTGTCAAGAGAGAAGGAAGTTGTCCAAATGCTACATATAGTTTTTTCTTGAAGATGTCATTCTAAAGAAATCTGCTTGAGTTGAGGGTTTTTCAGTTAGGAAAATTTATAGTGGGTAAAGAGTGGTGAGAAACATCCTCCAAGTGAGTAGGAATAAGAGAAGTCAGAGTGCTATAGAAAAGGTTTCAGAGGAAAGGAGATTGCTAGTTTGCAGCTAGTCAAAAAAGAGAAAGAGATGGACATTGGAGACTAGTCACTCCTCCCAAAAGGATTTGTTGTAGAAAGTGAAGATAAGAAGACTACTATTGTTAACAACTATTCATGTTGAGATTGTAAGAAGATCATGCCACGGTTGGCAGGAGTACTATGCAAGAGCGTAGGAGCTGTCTAAAGTGTAGGAGCCATGTTACACTATGAGTTGTGAGATCTATGGATGGTAAATTCAAGTGAAGTTTTATTTTCATTACTTTATTTATTCTGATAGTATTTTTGTAGACAAAATAGATGATAGATTTGTAACAAGAAGAATGATGAGAGGAGGTGATTATTGTCATCATAAAGTGTGTCAGAGGATTTTTAGAAGTTTCAACATATCTAGAAGAGCTAGTTGTGATCAAGTAAAAGAAATCATGAAAATAATTGAAGAATTGTAAGTCTCCCAAAGAAAGGAATCCACCATTGAGAGAGATAGAATCACAAGCAAGAGAAAAGGCAACTTGCAAATGGAAGTCAAGCTCATTGTGTATGCTAAAGACGTTGAATTCAAAATAAGTTTGAGGAATGTTGAATAGATATCGTTGGTTGAAGGTATTTGAAGATTGCTATAAAAGATAGCCAAGGAGGTCATTGCAAAGGATAAATTACAGTCATTTATTCTAGAGACCCAAATAGACCACCGTCATTGCCAACAAAGGAGGCCACGAAAAAAAAAAGAAAGATGGAGCCATTAAATGTCAAAGAAAGACTGACAGAAGAACAAAAGAAAGGTAGCTACAAGTTTGAAAGTCAGAAGAAACAATTAAAGGGTTTAAGATATTGATAGATTGATTAGTGATCACTGAAGAGGTTGAGGCCACTAGCAAAGTGAGAGCTATTGGATGAAAGTTTAAAAAGGATTGGAAGGTGTCCGATCACTTTTTGAGGTTGCTAATGTCAAAGAAATAGCAAGAGATCACTCTTAAAGGTGTTGCTAAAGTCTAAGCCAAAGTAGGCTCCATTAGAGTCAAAGCATAGAAGTAGTCTTGGTCCATTCATAAAAAATCTGCCCAAGTTTGAAGTGTTCGTAGAAGAGGAATTTTAAAGTTGCAGAAAGACAATGCAAATATTGGAAGAAATATCTTGCCAAATCCAAAGAAGAAGTTTTAAGACATCTAAGAAGACAGATTGTGTGAAGAAGTTTTTAAGGTCAAAGCTAATTGTGAAACCACAGTATCAAGTAAATTTAATTTGTTTCAATGGGAAAGGTGGATAGAATAATTGAAGGAATGCAAGAAATTTTTAAAAAAATGATAATGCTTTTAAAAGAGAAACAATTAGAAAAATGTAAACTTTTAGATGAAAACTGTGAGCTTGAAAAAGAACTGAACAAAGTAAAAGAGAAAAATGAAAATCTAGAGGAAAATTTAAAGTCGTTTGGTGAGTTACAAGAGAAACTAAAGAAAGTAGAAGAAGAAAACAATTTATAGGAGGAAATATCAAAACTGAAACAAGAGAATGAATGTTTGAAGTCAAAGCCATTAGTTAGTGATGTGTCACATGACGGATAAGATTTGTGCTCATCATTTGGTAAAAGTGTTTTAGCTGAAACTGTTTGTGGTAAATAATGTAAGAAAGAAGATGGCAATGTATTTGCAAATATTGCTAGTTGTAATGATAACAATGTTGGTTTGAAGATTATGAAGCAAATGGGTTATGAAAGTAAAGGTTTATAAAAGTATGGGCAAGGAATTAGAGAGCCAATTGAGCCACCAATGAGGCCAAAATATGAAGGCCTTGGATATGTCAAATGTGAAAATGATGTTCAAAATGATATATGTTCATACAAATCAGTTCAAAATTATATTCAATGCTCTCATTGTAATAGAGAAGGACACACAAAAGAGATGTGTTGGGATTTGCATCCAAGTAAATTTTTTTATTTAAAAATCATTCTGATAAAAATGTGTTGGAAGAAAGAATATCAAAATGGATTGTGGATGGACCTATGGACCTAGTTAGCAAAATCTCATAGGTATGTTCAAAAGGCTGTACAAATGTTGATATGTGAAGACCAATAGAAGTCATGAAATGTTTGAATGTTCAAAAGGGATGAAATTTTTTTTGAGTCAAAAGAAATCATTGTCTAGCAAGACAACTACAAATTGTATGATGTTTTGAAGACTTAAGATTGTTCCAATAGTTGAAGGAAGCCAAATGAATGCACCAAAAACATTGTGAATGTTGAAAAATACAACAGTTGTAGCAACAACTGGTTAGCAAAAAAAATGAAGAAGAGACCGCAGACACATATAAGATTGCTAAAAAGAAGAGATTGCCATTTTCAAAGGAGAAATCGATGATTGGCTTGATTGCCATAGCGGTTAAAGAAATATGGAAAGAACAAAAGATGGATAGTATATTGGTAGTTGAGATTAAGGGGGAGTGTTGGAAGTAATCCTACCTACCCCATTCATATCCTCCATATGTAGAGAAAAATATCTGAGCATTAAACATGACTTGTTACACACACTTTCTAGCTAGTCTTAAAATCAATATTTTTTGTTTTGATATGAATAATTCTAGAAGTTTCTTCCAACTACCTTTGCCCATTCTAGAAAGATCTTCTAAGATCTCTTAAAAGAGGCACTTGTAATTGAACTGAAGAATGAATGAAACATATAGATTTATGAATGAAAGTTTCCTTTTCTTTTACTCTGTTTTTGCTCCGTTTTAGCTCAACTCTATCTGAGTTCCATCATTTCTGATGCCTTTTCAACAACCCCATATTATGCATAACCTGCAATATGGTAGCCATGTTTAGTTGAAAGATTCTAAATCCTTTTCATCAAACCTCTTTTAGGCAAAATCTTGTGATTGTTGTATTTCATGAGATCAAACTCTAAGAGGTTCTTTGGAGAGGGGACTACGTGCTGATTAAGAGGGAATAATAAAAATAAAGTATATTGAAATAGAATATGTTTGTGTTCATGGTTCAACATTGGGCTTGGTAGTTAAAGATTATGGAAGGCATCATAAGAATGAGTGATTTAATCAGGGTATTGCTGGAAATATTTCTCTTAAAACTTGCTTAATCAAAAAGAGGGTAGCATTTGTTGTGGAAATTTTTGGATGGAAGGAACAGATAGAGAGAGTTCTAAGAATTGGTAGTCTAGGTTCAGGTGTGCAAGGAGGGCTTCCTCAAAGAATGACTGACACTATGGAATCTGGCTTTACACCTCCCAATTGGAATTTCTTAACAACATCTAGACGTATTTTATTTTGGTGGCAATATGACAAATATTAAAGCATGTGGGAGACAACATTGACTACTTTTGACTCCTATAGGAGCTAGTTTGTTTTTGAAAGGTAAGTAGGACCACTGAAGTATGGTTGTTAGAAGATATTAATTAACTATTAATAAATTAAAATGGCAGTGATCTAGTAAATCAATAATTAGTAAAGTATTTCATATGTTTATGAATAATACGTTAACTTGGTAAGATCTTGTGGAATCAATGCAATAGTATTTTTAAGATTAAGAGCTAAATATTTTAAGATTAAGAGCTAAATCTTTTTCTTTAAGCTAAAAAATAAAATAAAATTTGAAGGTCCTTCCAAAATTCAAGCAGGCTGTAAATAAGTGGTCAATTTAATGGTGCCCTACCTAGATTAACAAGCATTTTAACCAACAGTAATATCTTTGAAAAACTCGTACACATCATTGAAGAGGCTTTGTGAAACTCATACATGTTGTAGATTTTTATTTCTTTATAATTAACAGGCATAAAAAAATATCAATAATGAGGATCGCTCCATCTATCCAAATATTTCAATTCACTATAATGTAATTGATAGTGAGGATTGATAGATAGGCAGAGGAAAAATAAACTCAAAAAATCATTGCAATGTGTTGTAGCACAATCAAATCTGATTTCCTTTATTACTTGATGAAAAACAGATAAAAAATGGCTCGTAAATAGGAAGACTTAGAAACTTCTGAAAAAAAAACAAGCTTAGGTCAACTAGAATCGATTACATAGAAAATACAAGTTTCTAGAAACAAATCAGTTAGATCTAGGAAATAAAAAATTACAAGATAGATTTTATGGTAGAAATTAGATGTTCCAACACACCCCTTTAATTTATACCTTTTATTACATTAACATCAACAATACCAATATTCTATTTTAAATACTCAAATTGATCTTTTGCTAAGGCCTTCGTGAATATGTCTGCAAGTTGATATTTAGATCTGCAATACTCAAATTTTTTTTCTCCTTTGTTCATCAACTTTTGTATGAAATGATACCTTGTATCAATATGCTTTCTCCTCTTATGAAAACATGATTATTTGATAGTGTAATAGATGACTTATTATTACAATAGATTGGTGTTGTCTCCTACTGTTCATGTCTTAAATCCATTAAAATTCTTCGTATCCATAGTGCTTGACATGCTGCTGATGCCCCCACTACATATTCTACTTTTACTATTGATATTGTCACTATAGTTTGCTTCTTTGATGCCCATTCAATACCTATTCCAAAATGAAATGCATATTCTGATGTACTTTTCTAAACATCTATACTTCACAAAATAACTATCTGCATATCCAATCAACTATTGAGGAATATAATATCCTAGCATAATCCATAGTGCCTACAATATATCTCAAAATTCTTTTTCCAATTTGCCAATGTGAATCTTTAGGTGAATCCATGAATCTAAATATCAAACCAATTCCATACATAATATTTGCCCTAGTAGTAGAGAGATACATCAAACTTCCAACAAGTTTTAAGAATATGGTTGCATCAAAATCAGACTCTTTATCTTCTCTACTGAGCTTGGTACATGTTGCTATAGGAGTAGGTGCTAGACTACAATTCATCATTCTAAACCTCTTCAATACATCCTTTGCATATTTAGTTTGACAAATAAAAATCTCATTATCATTTTGTACAACTTCAATGTCTATAAAATATCTCATCAATCCCAAATCTGTCATTTCAAACTCCTTTTTCATTGGCTGATTTAAACATGTCTATAGAAACATTTCTAGTAAAGATCAAATCATCAACATACAAACAAACAATTAAAATCTGACAATTCCTTGTTCACCTTTGTGTATAAACTAGGATCATTGTTTCTTATGTTGAATCCATTTTCTATCATATATGAATCTGTTCTACTATACCATGCTCTTGGTACTTGCTTCAATCCATAGAATGCCTTCTTCAACCTATATACCTTGTCTTCATATCCTCTTACCTCATATCTTGGTGGCTAGTGCACATAGAATTCTTCTAGAAAACCATTCAAGAATGCTGATTTTGACATCCATTTGGTATACTTTCCAATTGTATTTAGCTACAATGGCTAATACCATTATGATGGTATCAAGTCTTGCTACAGGTTCAAAAGTTTCATTATAATCAACTCCATATTGTTGTGGAAATCCTTTGACTACTAGTCTTGCCTTTTGCTTTTCTACATTGCCATTGGCATTGAATTTAGTTTTGTAAACCCATTTCACACCTATGTATTATTTTCCCTTAGGCAAATCTACTAACTTCTATGTGTTATTCTTTTCAATGGATTTCATTTCTTCATCCATTGCATTAACCCAAAGTTCTTCCTTAATTGCATCTTCAAAATATGTAGGATCATGAGCAAGTAAAGATAAATTTGATTGCAAATCCATTCTTTCTTCTTGATCATAAATTTATTGAAGACTTCTAGTTTTCTTACTTCTAGTTCTTGATCTCAATGGTGAAGGTGTAGAATCATTACTTACATGTGGACTTGGAGATGAACACCTTGATGATACTCCATGTTCTTCAAACCTACTTTGTGGATTGTCTCTTTGTGGACTTCCTACTTAAGTACTTGATTGAACTTCTTGCTTTGTTTCCTCTTCTTCATTATGTGGCATACCTGAACATGCAACTAAATTTATTTTATCTAAGCTTCCATCCCAAGCTTCTTCTTCTTCGAACACAATATCTCTACTTATGATGACCTTTTTGGTGATATGATTATACAATTTATATGCTTTGGATTGTTCACAATAACCAACAAAGATACATTTATCACCTCTATCATCTAAATTTCTTCTTGTTTCCTTTTGCACATATGCAAATGCAACACATCCAAATATTTTGAAATGAGATACACTATGAGACCTATCACTTCATTCTTGGTCTGGAATCCTATCCTTCACACTTTTGTTGGACATATATTCTATATAAATTGCACAAGCTACTACTTCAACCCAATATTCATTAGATAAATTCGTAGCTTTCAAGTATACTTCTTGGCATCTCCATTATTGTCCCATTCTTCCATTCTGTAACACCATTCTGTTGAGGTTGTAACTTGTAGTAAATTGCTTCTTTTTTTCATGATATTTGTAATAATCCAAAAACTCATTTGATTTGTATTCACCTCCTCTATCTGATCTCAATAACCAATGTCTTGAATTCTTTGAACTTTCCAAATGCTTCAAATTTATGCTTCAAAAAATAAACCCATGTCTTTCTATTGATACCATCAATTAATGTTAGAAAATAAATTCTCTCCCCTAATGATAGTGTTTTCATTGGACCACATAAATCTATATTCACAATTTCTAAAGGTGCCCAAGCTCAATATGATATGCTTTTGGAAAACTTTCTCTATGTTTTTTAGCCAAAATACAACTTTCACAAGAATTTGAAGGCTCTTCAATTGGGGGTATATCTCTTACCATTTCCTTTCTTTGCAACAATTTCAATCCTTTGAAGTGAATATGACCATACCTCAAGTGCCTTACCTAGGCTTGATCTTGACATGTTGTCTTGAAATTTTCTTCATATTCTCATACCATTTCACTCTTCATTTACAATGGAAACATCTTATTTCTTGTCATTCCAACCTTTGCAATTACCATATTACTAGGTGGTACATCAAGAATAGTGCACATATTATGCTCAAAAATAACTTTGTAACCTTTTTGTATAAATTATCCCTCACTTATGAGATTATGCTTCAAACTAGGTACAAAGAAAACATCAAGATAGACTTCTTACCAAGTTTTGTTGCAACATTGATTTAACCCTTACCAATAGCTTTCACAATATTATCGTTGCCCAATTTCACTTCTTTTATTTTGATTTAAGTATCCAAGGTTTCAAATAATTCCTTATTTCTTGTCATGTGATTGTTTATGGTGAAAATGGAACAACAATATTGAAAAACTAAAATAGATTCAACCACAAAACCCTAGCCTAACAACAACAAAGATCCACCATAACATATGAAGATTACCTAAGACAATGTTAATCAACAAAATAAAAAAGATGATACCATCACAAGTCAAATAGGGTTTGAATCTCCATTCTTCCTATCTCCATTGATCTTGCTTGATATATTTGATCTCAGATTTTATGTGTGCACAAGAGCTCAATAAAGAACGGAAATATGGTTGCAAGTAGGCTTAATCGCATATGAAAGTTCAAATAATAGAATGCTTGGGAGAGTAAAATGCTTAGGGTTGATAATGAAGAAAGTGTCTCCTTATATAGAAGACACTGTAGGAAATGGAGGGACAAGATTAAGAGGTGTAAAAGATAAATGGTCGGCTAAGATTAGAGGGTAGGTAAAAGAAATAAGAAAATAATAAGAGGGTAGGCAGTGTAGGAATTAAGAGATGAATGACATGTGTCATAGGTAGAAAAGGCTAATGAATTAATTAAATAAATAAAGATTCGTTTAATTAATAGAGGAAATGGGATCAATTAAATAAATAAAAGTATTTATTTAATTTAAGAAAAAGGACAATTTAAATAAATAAATTTTTTTATTTAAATGAGAAATAAGGCTAGAAAAGGATAAATGAATTTATTAAATAAATAAAGATTTATTTAATTAATAGAAGAATTAGGCTAAAATAATTAGATAAATAAAAATATTTATTTAATTAGACAAGACAATTTTAGGTGTCTATAATGATTGTTGCAGCCACTATCAAGAAACCGTTTATCACTTGAACTCTTCTAAGCTACACAACATGTAATAAACATTGTACCTAAACTGCCTTCAAAAAAAATTGCACTCTCTCTTCTTGTATCTGCATTTTGTTTTTCAGCATTTCCTTGTTTCTTCGGACATTCATATGCTAAGTGTCCAAACTTCTTGCAATAGTAACATTGAATATTTGACTTGTCATACCTTTGTGATGGTTGATTTTTATTGCATCCTCTAAAACTTTGACTTCCTCTTCCTCCTGGTTCAAAACTTCTTTCTTCTCTTTGTGAATTGATTCTGCCTCTTCCTTTGAATCTAGAATTTCCTCTTCCTCTACCTTTGCCAAATTGCATCTGAGATCTAAATGCATTCTCTAATGAAGAATTATTATCTCTATTCATCATGTATTCATGAGATAACAATGATCCAAAAAATTCATCTATAGACAATTTTGATAGATCTTTAGTTTCTTCTATGACAACCACAACAGAATCAAACTTGATTTGCAAACTTCTCAAAATCTTCTCAACAAATTTTTTATCTGATAACTCATCACCATTTAATCTAATTTGATTGACAATATCCATGACTCTAGCTGAAAACCAATCTACTGAATCAGAATCATTCATTTGAAAATTTTCAAAATTCCTCCTAAGTACTTGCAATTTAGTTATTTTTACCTTTGACAAACCTTGGTATGTTGTCTCTAATATTTCCCATGCTTATTTTTGCTGTAGTGACATTCTTATTTCTATGAAAAATTATTTCTTTTCCATCCCTTTTCATGTTATCTCTCAGTTCATCCTTTTGAGCTCGGTCAATGTAGACTCATCTGATGGTTCTGTAAACCCTTTCTCAATCACATCCATTAAATCTTGAGAACGAAATAAGGTCTTCATTTTAATTGACCAAATGTCATAATTCTTACCAATGAGAAATGGAATCTGGGGCTATAAATAATTGATACATGATGCCATATCTTCAATCTCCTTTCTGTGGAAATGAATGATGGGCAGTCGCTGTTGTGGTCTCTTGCCAACAATTTCTCAATGGCTTTAACTTCTACGAGTTGGCCAATGACTTTCCTTTCTGCGGCTTCTTTAAACCCTTGACTCAACCATTTTCGTTTCCTTGGCATAATCAATCTCACCAATCTCTATCCTTGGTCTCTGCAGCAATATTAACAACTTCAGTAATTGCAACTCTTTTGACTTGCAATTTTCTATCCTCCTTCAAGTGGCAAAAGACTTCAGACTCCTTTCTGACTGTTTTCCTTTGTGACAGGAAACATCTGCTACGTACAGGGACTTCCAGAAATTCTTTGGCAATCTAATCTCTTATTTCAATGAACTTCCTTTTCACATCTGATTGCTCCTTCTAGCATCGTCGATTTACTTTCTGCACCAATTAATGATCTTCTGTGATCTGCAATATTCAAACGACTCAAAATAAAACTCAGAAAATGATTGCAATGTGATGTGGCACAATCAAATCTGATTTCTTTTATTGCTTGATGAAAAACAAATAACAAATAACAAATGCCTCATATATGGGAGGACTTAGAAACTTCTAGAAAACAAACAAGCTTCGACCGACTAGAATCGGTTACATAGAAAATAGAAATTTCTAGAAACAAATCAGTAACATCTAGGAAATAAAAAATTACAACCTAGCTTGAATGGTAGAAACTAGATATTCTAACAAGGATTGACGTCATTATTCCAGCTACGTTTAGTGGCAATTCCTATGGTTTTATGTATGGTACTCATATGATAAATTTTTCTCAAAGGACTGGCCAACACTGACAAGTATTTGTGTTTTAATTTTTGTGAGAATATGATTTATAATGTATGCTAGTTGTTGCATGCTTGTTCCGTGCAATGGGTGATAAATTTTGTTTTTAATGAAGAGAGTGGTGTGAAGAAGATGCATGTTATCATTTCTTAATTTATATATCAATCAATTGATACAAAACGCTCATCAATTTTTATATCAATTCATATGAGTTGATATGAAAATAACTATTTATCAGTTTATATATTTATTTATATAAATTGAGATCAAGTTTGATATCTTAAGTGTATATCTATTTTTGTGTTTAGCTATTTATAGGAAAAAAAATTCTTTGAAAGACTTAAAATAATACTCTCATTTGTGCCAAAGTCTAACATGGGTGCTAGAGTCTAGATTGGATGCCTAAGTCCAATCTTGATGCCTAGGTTTTCTTTAGGCACTTGGAGCCAGACGGGTGCCCATGGGATTTTTCTTGAAACATGGTGATTTTGTTAAGAATTTGATGATTTATTAAGAAAACTTGATGAAATCTCTTTGATGTTATCGTAGATCCCTCTAGTGGTGCAAGAGCATGTAGGTGGTCATATATACACATTATTACATCACCAAGCATATTCCATAAAATTCGAGAACACACCACATTTGTGAGAGATAGAACTATGGTGGTTCTACACCATACTAGTGATGTGATTTCTTGATTTGATGTTAATGGCATTGTTGTCTCATAGAATTTGTGGCCTAATGGACCTAAAACATTGACTACTAACTAAGATTTTGAGCTCCTACTTCATGTGCAAGTCCTTGTCCCGAAGCCAATAGTTTCCTCTAATTTCAATTAGTTTTTGTATTCATTTTTTAATGTCATGTTATGGTTGAACCAATTTGTGTTGAGATTTGATATGCCAACTATGAAATGTTTCAATATTTATTCCAAATTTTAAAGTTCTTTTATATTTGTTTGGGATCTTTAAAGTTATTAGGAAACTTTGCTAACATTTGCAAATATTTCAAGACCTAAATGTTGACAAAATACTTAAAGACTTGGTCAAAATTTTTAATGGTTCTCAAAGCTTCTAAATCATCGATAACATTTAGTTCTAAAAGTATCTCAATCTTATGAATAACAAAACATTTTATTAATAAATATATTTACTAACAATTTTTTTTTATCCTTCACTCAAATTATTTTATCTTGTAAATATTTCTAAATTAGAAAATTAATAATAAATATTTATTCTACCTTTTTGAGAAGAAAGTTGCTAAAACTATCTATTTTATTATTTTAAAAAGATATATTATATTAATTAAAAATAAGAACATAATGAGATCGCTTGTGCAATGTAAATAAGATGAAATCTTAAACAAAATACTAAAATAAATATAAACTATTTAAACAACAAGAATTGGTGCCTTCTATTTTGCTACATCAGATTATGATATTGTTCAGTCTTGTTCTTCTATTTTACTACAAGAATTTTTAAGTGCCAATATATGAGAGCCATTTCAAGGTGTTGATTGATCATAACACAAATTGTGTATCTCTTTTAGGCTTCTAATTTTCTCAATTGTTTATTTGAAACGTCCCAATCTCTCTTTTGCTGCCATTGATTTGATTTTCTCTGCAAATTTGGCAAAACAATAAAACACTCTTCAAAATTCATATGATAAATATTATTAAATCAGATGTCAAAGTAGCTATTAATTATTGGAAAATCAAATAGAGAAGCATACAATGTCGATCAAACAATCTAAACAAGGATAACTGAAATTAATAGAACACAGATCAATTTTTATTTTTATTTTTACTTTTTAATATAATAAAATTAATTAAATTTAATCTTTCAATGATTTTGTAATATAAATTTGAGAGTGTTTTTAACTTTGTTTTGTGGATTGAAAACCTTTAATAATTTATCTATTAAATATCATAATATTTCATAGAATTCCTGTATTGATAGAATCTACTAATTTTAGATTTTAAAAAAATATTATAATTAAAGTGGAAGTATTTTTAAACTACACTTTATGTAATGAATATATGGACTATATCTAAAAATATAAAAATATACATTACCTTTATAAATTATTTTTGTATTAAGTATCATAGAATCACAAAGCTCATTTTTTTCTCATTCGAGCATCCACATTACAAACTTATTACTAGCTTCTTTCAAGCACCAAACTAGAAACAACAATTGGAAGACCAAGGGTCACAACTTAGAAATCCACTTTAAACAATCAATGGAAGACCAAGAGTGACAACTTAGAATTCTACACAAAGGTGTCCCTCATGGGAGTTGAACTTGGGTCTCCACATTGAGAACTCAATGCTTTAACCAACTAAGCTCAACCCCTTGGACATTACCTCTATAAATTATTAAAAATACCCACCATAGTTTATCTTAAGAAAATATAAAACATATTATTAAAAAATTCTTTTATACTTTATAAAATATAAAAAATATTATTAAAAAATTATTTTTGAATGTTATTTTTAAAATTATATTTTCAAGATAGCTAGGTTTTTTTATGGATAAAATTTGTATATTTATTAAATATACAAATTTTATCCATAAAAAAAACTTAGCTATCTTGAAAATGTAATTCTAAAAATAACATTCAATTTTTTTTTTTGTAAAGGAAAACACCAAATTATTAACCTCTAAGCCAAGTGAAAGCTTTGTACATAATGGAGAACATACAAGAAAATATCTCTCCACAAACTCTATGTCATTAATGTAAAGCACCGCACCCCATTTATAAAAGTCTAAGTTGGGTTAGCAAAATGAAATGGCTTTGAGAGTTGTTTACCATCATACGTTTCATGGCCAAATAATATTACAATGCAAAAGCCTAAATTTCTCACACCCCCTAATGATATCCCTATCCAAAAGGGGGGATATTTGAGTGGGAAGAAGAATAGTGACAGAGACCCCCTTGTACCAAAAAAATTAGGTAAGACATGGAGAAAGAAAGTTTCGTTGTCTCATAAGGATAATGATCACTTTGAGAAGAATTCTCTTCAGGCCGATCAAACCAGTAAGCCAAATGACACTCTCAACAAGCTGGAAAATGGGTCTCATGAGTGGAAAATCACATTGCCGAAACACTTCCTTTCATCACACATCAATTTTCTAAGACAAACAACCCTCATCGGTAAGTTCTGGAATCCTAAGCTTAAGATGTCTAAAATTTTTGATTGGGCAAAAACTATCTGGGATGGAGTCAAGGATGTCTTTTATACTGATTCAGAATCCAAATATTTTATTGCTCTATTTGATACTGAAGTAAATAGAGATGCAGTTCATAAGAATAAAGGATGGTTTTGTAAGGGTTTAGGGTTGTTTACATTGCCATGGATTCCAAACTTTAAAATTGACCCAAATTTGTGCAAGTTTATGCCATTCTGGATTGCATTTTCAGCTTTACCTCTAGAGTATAGGGTCTTGATATCATTGAGTTGTTTGCTAATAAATTGGGCATTTTTATCAAGCACTATTTAATCCCCTTTGAAGATACACACATGATGGTTAGAGTGTGTCTATTAGTTAATCTAGAAAGTTCATTCCTTAATTCACTTTCTATTCAGTCAAAGTGGGGAGTTTGGGAACAAAAGATAGAAATCCAAGATGCCCTTACTGTAGACAAACATACAAGCTCCCTGGGACATTACAATATACAATGCCAAGGTGTAGAGTAGTCAACAATATGTGTATGCAATGATCATACATCAGATCCTCTTCAATGTACATCCTTCAAAAATGTTAGTGGGGGTAGGCAAGAGAGTAATGAGTTGGATGGAGATTTCAATGTTGAAGCAACCCTCCAAAAATGTATCCCACAAGATCATCATAGTAAGAATACCATTGCTGATAATCATAAAAAAGAAAGCAAGTGGAACTTGGATTTATTTGGAG
Source organism: Cryptomeria japonica (assembly GCF_030272615.1). Lineage (NCBI taxonomy): Eukaryota > Viridiplantae > Streptophyta > Pinopsida > Cupressales > Cupressaceae > Cryptomeria > Cryptomeria japonica. The sequence goes on along the minus strand of NC_081414.1, from coordinate 219,804,500 downwards.
GGATTAAAAATATTGTTGATACCTTGGACAAGAATTTTAAAATGCAGTATATAACAGCCCAAGAGAATGCTATTCTCCCAAGTTTTAAAGGTCCCTCTAGTACTGCAATACACAAACCAGAGCTAAATCAGAACCATATAATTACCTCGTATAATGGATCTCCAAAATAGATAGTCTTGGGAGATGTGGTTGAAAAGATGATATTACAAAGTTTACCAATTAAAAATATGCACAATCCTAAGCAGAATGGTGGGATTGCCTCAGCTAGGGGTTCCCAGGATCATCTCAATATGGAAGATTTGGTTCAACAGTTAATGTTTAAGAGCAACCTAGTTAATTTTTTTTATAAAAACTTCATGTTACTCCCCCTGGAATGTCCACAACAAATGCAAAAATCTAATGAAGAATTAGAACATATGGCAGATGATTTGACCATGTAAGTGGCTTTGTAGCTTTATGATGAAATAGTTGAGCAAGAAATGTTTGGGAAATATGCAAATTGTGTTAGTCCTCATAGCATTAAAGATAGATTTGAGTTTAATTCAAGAGACAGTGAGAGCATGGAGGAACATATAATGCCTTCCATGAGCACATCCAAGACATCTAAATATGATCTACAAGACACATGTTAGCAAAAAAATAATTGGAGGAAGGGGATGATCTTAGCACGCCACTTAACTTTTCTCGATTGGAAGATGATCAAGTCAAGGATGGGTTTGATTTTTCTTAGACTCTATCAATTTCTCAGACTCCTTGTAATTTTAGTCTAGTGAAGAAAACATCCAAGAAAAGAGGTAGAAAACCTAAGAGTGTCAAAGCATGAGAGGAAGTTGAAGCTGGGGTTCAGTCTACTATTTATGAGATGTTCACACCTTCAAGAAGAGTAATGAGGAGAACTAAGAGTTATCAAAAGCAATGAGAATTATTTCATGGAATGTCAAAGGTATAAATGCCTCTGACAAAAGGAAGAGAGTCAAGCAGTTGCTTGATTCTTCTCAAGTGGATGTTGTTATTCTTCAGGAAACAAAATTGTCAAATAAAAATGATTAGAATTCAATAGCTAATTGGGCACATTGGAAATCAGCACACAATCAGGGAGTAGGTGCTTTGGGTGGTCTCACAGTATTATGGAATCCAAAAATAGTGGTGGGGCAAGTTGATAAGCAAGGAGTTAATTGGTAGCTCATTCAAATTCAACATATTGATTTGACTTTCATCTTGTTGAATGTTTAAGGTTCTACTTCTACACAAGATAAGAAAAGGACATGGTTGCTTCTTACTTCCATTATTCAGCAGTATGTAGACCAAAATGTGTTATTGGGTGGTGATTTTAATGCAATACATTCATTAGGTGAAGAAAAGGGTGGAATATGCCCCCTATCAGGACTATGAAAGACTACTCTAAATTTATAAATGAAAATGATTTGATTGATATTGTTCCTACAAATGGTAATTTTACATGGACTAATAGACAACCTGGCTTCCTTCAAATTCCAGTGAGATTAGATCAATTTCCTATTTTGCATTGTTGGAAGACTCAAGACTTCAGTTTTCAGTCATAAATCCTAGCTTATTTTGTATTAGATCAGTTTCCCATTGAGCTATCCATAAAGAAAGATTCAACATTGCCGCTTAGGAGTCACAAGCCTTCCTTTAAGTTTGAAAGTATGTGGTTCCACCATCCTCATTTTCACTTGCTGATCAGGCAGTGGTGGTTTAATGCTCCATTTAAGTTTGGTACTAAGATGTTCCAATTCCATAAGAAAATGCAACATGTCAAAGAACAGATTAAGATTTGGAATAGGCAAGTATTCAAGAACTTTTTTGTACAAAAAGAAATTGTTGGAAAACAACTATTTGAAGTGAATGAGTAGATCATTTCTAATTGGACTCCAATACATATAATAAGCAAAAGTTGTTCCAAGAAGAATGGGAAGAACTTAGCAAAAGGGAGGAGGAGTATTGGAGACAAAAATCCTGAGAATTATGGCTCAGAGAAGGGGATAATAACACCAAGTTCTTTCACATGTCAGCAAAGCAAAAAAGAGAATCTAATATAATATTTTCTATTCAGGATGCATATTTAGGAAATATTATCTTGAATGCAAAAGGTATTCAAAATGAAGGAGTAAGATTCTTCATGAATCTGCTTGCCCCTCCTCCCTCTTTATCCCCAGTAGAGGGCCAGGAGAATGAGTTGCTAGATGTTGTCCATTTCATATTATCGGCTCAAGATAATCAAATATTACTAGAACCTTTCACCATAGAAGAAGTTCATAAAATAGTGTTTTCTCTTCCTCCAGATAAGGCCCTAGGGCCAGATGGGTTCACTTCTCTCTTTTTCCAAAAGTGTTGGGATGTTATTTCTATTGATCTTTTGGCTTCTATGGAAGAGTCTAGAAGGAGTACCCTCTATTCTAAAAACTTCAATACCACTAATATTTCTCTCATTCCTAAGATCAAGGAGGCTAAAATTTTTGCATATTTCAGGCCCATCTCATTGTGTAACACTGTGTATAATATTTTCACTAAAGCAATATATTTGAGGTTGCAAAAAGTTATTACCAACATAATTTCTCCTGAACAAGGTGGTTTTGTGCTTGGGAAAGAGACCATGGAAGGGGCATTAGTGGCTCATGAGGTTTTGCATTTTCTAACTTTATCTCATACACTAACATTTGTAGCCAAGCTTGATATGATGAAGGCTTATGATAAGCTTAATTGGTCTTTCCTTTTTAAAATTTTGAGAAGATTTGGTTTTGATGAGAAGTGGTTTAAATGGATTAAAGCATGTGTTACAGGTGCTCATTTCTTAATCATAAACAATGGTGTTCTAGCTGGGTTCTTTGCTGCTACACAAGGAGTCGGACAAGGGGATCCCTTGTCTCCCTCGCTGTTCATAATCATGACAGAAGCCATCAGTAGAACTATAAAGGTTAGAAGTGATCATGGGGATTGGTTGGGGGCTCACATTAAAGGTACTTCAATTTCATTTACACATTCTTTATTTATGGATGAAACTCTTTTATTTGGTAGATCGAATGTCTAGGAGGCCAAGCAAATAAAAGAAAGATAGGATCTTTATATGGAAGTTTTAGGACAGTGGGTCAATGCCCGAAAGTCAAAGTTATATGTCTTTAACACAAATTCAGTTATAACAAAAAAACTATAAAAATTATGGGTTTTCCTTAGGAGAAGTTGCCATCCACTTATTTAGGCATCCCTTTTTTTGTGGAAGCCAACAAAACCTCCTATTGGAAGGCTATTATTGAAAAAATTAAGAACAAATTATCAACATGGAAAGTTCATTGGTTGTCTTTATTAGACAAAATTTTTCTTATCAAATCACTATTAGCAACTTTTTTCCAATTATTATATGTCACTAATTAGAGCTCCTAATGGAGTCATCTGCTAGATTGAAAAAATGATTAGAGACTTTCTTTGGAGGGACAACAAAATAGAGGAAAAAAGGTGCCTTTAATATCTATAAAGGAGATGTCTCTTGATAAAGAAGGTGGGGGAGTAGGATTGCAAGATCTTTCCAAGAGGAACATAGCTTTTGGGGGGAAGCTTGTATGGCAAATGTTTACTAATCCAGGTAAGAAATGGTGTAAGATTATGCAAGAGAAATATTTGGACTCTTCTAATCATCTTCACATTATCTCCATCCTATATCTTCCAAAGGGCTCAGCTGTCTGGAACTTCTTGGTATGAACTCGAGAAGTTATAACAAGATATGTCTCTTGGGAGGTTCACAATGGTGAATGTGTGTTGTTTTGGGAGGATTCCTGGAATGGCTTGCCACCTTTGGTCCAAACAACTTCTCTGTTGCATGTTGGTCAATTTTTCAAGAATTATTGGGGTTCATATTTGATAGACTATGTATGTCAAGTAGATCTTTTCTCAAGGAAAGCATTTTGGAAGGATACTTTGGAGCTGCCCATTGATGATAACCAAAAAGCTTGTCTTCAAAAGATATTATTGGATAGAGTAGTATATGTTTAAAATAAGAAAGATAAGCTAGTTTTGGCACTTGAAAAAGATGAAAACTACTTGATTGAAGTCGGCTATTTTGCTATTAGAGGTATGGAAAATCAACATTCTAAGCACAACACATTCTCTTTTTGTTGGGATAGTGTTGGTCTCCCAAAAGCTAGCTATTTTGCTTGGCTAGCTTTAAGAGAAAGGATCTCAATCAGTGATAAATTGGTTAAACTAAGCCCTTTCATTGTGTGTTATGTGATGAGGTTGTTGAATCAACTGATCATTTGTTCTTAAGATGTTATTTAGCCCAACAATGCTAGTGTTTTGTTATGAACAAGCTTTATCTGTCAATGCCATTGCCTAACACATTATGGGAACTGTTTCAATCTTGGCACATCCTTTTTACCAGTTCTCTTTTTGCATGCATTTGAAGGTGTATTCCAGTGACTATCATATGATCAATTTGGTGGGAACGAAACAAGATAATCTTTAGGTAGGTTGCTTCTCCTTTGTAAGTGATATTAGATGGTTTGGAGAAATATATTTCAGAGCAGATGAATGCATTTGTGAAGTGCATAAATAGTAACTATCTTTTTACTACTTGGGATAGTCTCATTATTAAGGATTGGAAAAGATTATGTGTCTTTTCTTTTATATCTTCTTTTGGGAGTGGAAAACCACCAATTGATAGGTCAAAAATTTGTTGGCAACCTCCAAATCAAGGTTTTGTGAAAGTTAATTTTTACGGTTCCTCTAGAGGTAACCCAGGAGCCATAGGGATTGGTTTGTGCATTCGAGATCATTTAGGTAATCCTTTGGAATTCAAAGCATCTGCTATTCCTTCTGGTACAAATAACATGGTTGATGCTTAGGCCTTGTTAATTGGTGTGGCTATGGCAAAAAAGTTAAGATTTTTGAAAATTCACATAGAAGGAGATTCAACTGTTATTATCAATGCTAGCATAAAGAGGCAATCTTATAACTGGAATATATCCTACATTATTCATCAAGGCTAGGCATTGATAGACTCATTTGAATAATTTATTTATACTCTCAGAGAGGGCAATAAAGTTGCAGATGTTCTAGCAAATTTGGGGTGTGACCAAGTTGAAGTAGATTCTACTGTTCTTCATCATAAATTTGAAGACTTTCCTCCTCTTGCAGAAGTCATAACATTGGAATTGGTCCAGTGATATGGTTGTCCTCCATTGTTTTTATGGTTTGTAGATTGGTGTTAGTGGTGGATAACTTCTTCAGTATTCCCCTCTGTGCATCGGTAATCATAAGTATATTATTCATGTGGGGTGTTTGTAACTAATCTCAGAAATAGTGAATTTAGTTTGTGTGAGATATTTTGTGAAGATTTTGAAGTATGTGAAATGTCCTTAACATAATTTGACATTATTTTAAGGCTTGATTTATAGAGCATGTGATAAAGCTTTCTTCCTCGCATTTTGTTTGAAATTATAGGGTGTAGTTAAAAATTGAAGATTGGGAGAGAGCTTTCTAGTACCACATTTCAGATGTTCATCTTGGTCAAGCATTCAAACTATAGTGCCAGCATTGTAAGCACTCTGTTCTTCACATTTTAGGTAATGATATTTTATATCCCCAAGAAAAGAGGCTGATTTTTCCTTCCTATTTTGTCTCGATTTTCTTTCGAATGTGCTTGATGTTTTATAATGTTGGAATTTTTTTTTAAATGTAGCCTCCAAAAATATTATAGAGGAATTTGTGGTGGGGGATAATCTTTTTGCTATTCGTATGACCTTTGGAATGACAATGCTCTGGTTAGAGGATTGTTTCCTAGATATTACTTGTGGAATGGAGATGAATTTGTGCAAAATTTTGATAGTATCAAGCGCTCCCTTAATGTCTAGAATGTTTGCCCATTTCAGCATGCTGGCAAGAATGTAGGCAGAGTTCTCTCTTCAGAAATTAGAAGCAAAATCTATGAAAAATTCGTGCCATAATATCAATACTTAGGCACAACCATTTTCCTCTCATTAGACAATGAAGGCGCATTAACACACAATGTTGGTCGCATTCGCTGTTTCACAAGACTAAAGAAAATGTCAGCCATGCAGTCCACAAAACAACGAAGGTGCATAAAACACTATGTTAGTCACTTTCTCCATTTCACAAGGCTAAAGGAAATGTCGGGCATGTAGTATGTGAAATAGAAAAGGTGCATAACACACATTTTGTTGTTTCACAAGGCTAATGGAAATGTTGAGCACACAGTCAGTGATACAATGAAGGAACCTCACATAACATGCAATGTGGATCAAATTCATTGTTTCATGAGACTAAAGAAAATGCTAGCCATGCAGTCCGTGAAACAATGAAGACAACTAACACAGTATGTTAGTTGCATTCATCATTTCATGTGGCTAAAGGAAATGTTGGGCATGCAGTCTGCGAAATAGAGAAGGCACATAACACGTAATTCACCATTTCATGAGGCTAAAGGAAATGTCAAGTACGCAGTCAATGATACAATGAAGGAAGGCACATAATATGCAATGTGGGTCACATTCACCATTTTGTGAGGCTAAAGGAAATGTCAGGCACATAACATGCAATGTTAGTGGAGACCTATTTTAAAAACCAAGTATCAAGCATAAGCAAATTTTACTACTCTTGGGCTAGAATCTTTCTGGATATGGTCCTTTATTGGGCTATTGGTAGTTTCAATTATTTGTAAACTCTACATATTTGGCATGGGGGGAGATTTGATAGTCTTGTGACATATCTGTAATATGCAATTGAGAAAGGAATGGAGGTTTTCTTCACTGGTTCTTTCCTCCAGGAGATCTTGAACTAGGTATTAATATTTATATAATATATTAGTGGCTCTCCACTTTCACTTAATTTGTTTTGCCAATCAATTTAATTTAATTTAATTTTTTAAAAATTAAGTAAAACTCGAGGGAGTACATCCCTATATTAATATGAGAAAAATTATATTGTACATGTGATGGTATTGATCTCATCTACAAAATATTGATTCACTTGAGTTAGAAAGTAAAATCAACATAAATGTTAACATAGTTCCCAAAAGGACCCATGTTGCATTTTCTTAGTTCGTCTCTAAAAATCTTGAGCATCTTAGCTACTTTTTGTTTCTTCCCTGTAGCGTCAGCATAAAAAAAACCCACATATATACCCTTTTTTTGTATTTTTATTGATCTTAAATATAGCATAGATTACATCCATATAATAATCTTCCTTGACCACATGATATGCAAATATTGAGGCTTGATCATAGAGGCCAATAGCTTGTGTTGCATTTGAAAAAAAGACCACCAATATCCCATCATGTTGATGTCCCCCTTGTAAATTTAGTTGATCCATTATCTATTTGATGGCCTTCTTATTGTCATCTTCTTCAACTTTGAAAAGCCTCTTTACCTGTTGCTTGGTATCCTCATCTTCAGACATACATTTCAAACCAAAGTTATTCCTACATGCCATGGAATATAGTCATAACTCTTTCTTTACTGATAGCTTGGGCTTTATTCTATCCTTAAGCTCCTTGTATTAGCTTTCCTAGATTGGCTTTAAAAGTAAAGTAGAACCTAGGTACTAAGGACAAAAAATAATCCTTTTAACTGCAACAACCTACCCAAGACTACACACATGGAAGATAAGAAGGAACCCAACCTGGAACCTTACACATGCACTATATAATCTCTTTTATTTTTCTGTTCTCAAAGACATTGTTCCAACAAGAAGATCCAATTCACCATATGAACCTAATTTTCAACCTTAACTAATAAAAGTGCAAAATGGATAGACACCATTGCTACTATTCTTAAAATGAAGCATAGATTAGATACTGTATCTTTAATTTATCTCCAAACACATCTGATCCTCAAACATAAATAGAAGCACCTCCTGACCTGAATCTAAAAAGAGAGATATTTAGATATCTACCCTATCCACATGTAGTACCTAGGCCTAAGAATTTATTTGATGGTAACCAATGTATAAATCAGAGTATCATCCTTCCAGACCACTAACCTTGTATCCCATAAACCTAAGGCTGACAATGAAAGGATAGCTATGATAGTCATCCAAAAATAGATAAAGACCACATGCATCTTCAACGAGCATAAAGATGACACCCATGTGAAGTAAATGGTGTTTTAATCTTGCATCTTCTTTTATCACATTTTGAATAGAATTATCCAATTTAACTATAAAATTTCCTTTATGTGACCCACACCAAATAATTTCATCATTAATCAAATTTAGAAGCACTCTTCAATGATTGAGCTCCATCCTCAAGGATTCCTTGATCATATCGGGTATGAGAAATGTGTTGACATCCAACCAATAGAATTGCATAGCATCATATGAATCATCAAATAAAAAATATCTAACCTTTGAACCATGTTGTTCCTTAATGTGCCCAATGTATTCACTTATACCATCGAACTCAATGAGAGGTAGGAACTCATCAAAGGAGTCCAACTAGAATCCACCTTACCACCATTATTGATCTTCTATATTTTGTTATTAGTCTCTAACTATCCCAAATAAATTTCTAGATTGTAGAGCCACCACAAGAGTTTCCAATACTAAGTATTTTTAAAGGGTCACTATTATCCAAATACTTTGTCCAAAATATTTCTGCACCAAAGAGGTTCTTTATACATATTTTAGGCCAATTTAGCTCCTAAGCTTTCATTTTTCTCAGACCTACAACACCCATTGCCCTAGGTTGGCAACTATTATCTAGTGAATCAAATGAACTTGTTTCTCCTATTCAGATCCTTGCTACATAAAATTTTTAAGAAGGCTTTTCAAATTAGTTTCAATCTTATGTGTTATTAGGAAGTAAGACAACATATATTGGAATATTCAATAAGATCACTTTGATCATAGTAACTCTACCAGCCATAGTTAGCCATTTACTTTTCCATGCTGAAATTTTGGTCTTGCAGTTTTTCATTATGTCCTCCTAATGCCTAGGCCTGCACATTCTTGAGAGTAATGGGAGGCTAAGATGTTTCATCACAATACTGGCAATAGGGAAAGCTAACATGCTTGTGATTCATTTTACATTACCTTCTTCATATTAAAAAAGAAATTGATGATTTGTCCTAATCCATTATCTATCATGACCTACTAGTGTATTCCTCAAGGGCCTCTTTGATAATTGTTGCTTCCTTGATCAGGGGATTGATCATGTGTAATTGGACTTATATGCTCAACAACCTTGACCCCTTTCCATAGATTATTTGAACATTTTTCTTTGAAGGATCTACCCAGAGATTCTGCCATTACTACGAATAAAAAGGAGGAGATGGGATCACCCTACCTTAGTCCATTTTTTGCCTCTAGAAAACCACATAGTGACCCATTGACAGTGGTAGAATATACAGTAGTAGAGACGCAGTCTTTTTTTAAATATATCCAAGAGTCACAAAAGTCAAACCTCTTCATAACTAATAAAATAAATTTCCAATCAACTTTTGTCATAAGCCATGCTCACATCCAAATTAATGAGAATCCCTTTAATCTTGTCAATAACCAAGGTGTGGATTACCACATTAGAAACAATAATATTGTCCATTATCTCTTTGCCTAGTGTCAAACCATTTTTCTCCTTAGAAGTAATAGTCTTCAACACAATCTTTAATCTGTTGACAAGGACCTTGGCCAAGATCTTATAAAAGGTATTGCACAATTGGGTAGAAATTATCACTGAAGGATGAGAATACCTCTTTTTTGGGAATAAGATTAATGACAATATAATTGATATCTTTAATGAATTGAAACTCCAGTTCTATTTCTCCGAGATCACTTATTTCTTCAAGTAGCACAAAATTAGGTGAAGATTCAATTCCACCATCACCTCTAGTATCCATTCCAAGAAAGGTACAAATTTTGGTTGATATTTATCAGAGGAGTGCTAATATAAATCCAACTCTCTATGTATGAAGAAGCAATGAAAGAACCCATATGGGCTAATGCTATGAATAATGAGATGAATTCCATTCATAAGAATAATACTTGGGAATTAGTTCAACTTTGCAAAGATAAGAAGGTGATTGGTTTGAAATGGATTTACAAAGCCAAATATCATGCAGATGGTTCAGTGGAGTGACATAAGGAAAGACTAGTTGCCAAGGGGTTTGCACAAACTCCTAGAGTGGATTATGAAGATACTTTTTCTCTTGTGGCTAGACTTGATACAATAAAGATTACATTGGTTGTTGTAGCACAACACAAGTAGCCAATATTTCAGATGGATGTGAAATCAACATTCCTTAATGGTTACATAGATGAGGAAGTTTATGTGGAACAACCTATGGGTTATGAAGCTCTAGAAAAAAGATCACTTATTCTACAAGTTGAAGAAATCCCTTTATGGGTTGAAGCAAGCTCCTCATGCCTAGTGTGCTAGAATTGACAGTCATTTCATAGAGAAAGGATTCAATGGAAGCCACTTAGAGCTCTTCTTATATGTCTGACATGTTGGAAATGATATTCTCATAGTTTTCCTTTATATTGATGATCTTATTTATACAAGTAATAGCAAATCTCTCATGGAGAAGTTCCAAGTAAAAATGAAACAAGAATTTGAAATGTTAGATCTAGGATTCATACACTATTTTCTTGGTGTAGAAGTACAAAAAACATTAGAAGTTATATTCATTTCCCAAACCAAGTATGTAGTTGATTTATTGAAGAATTTATGAATGGAGGCATGCAAAGAACTTGCAACCCCCATAGCACTTGGTGAAAAATTAACCAAGGAAGATGCCAGTCCCAAAGTTGATGCTACTTAGTATAGGAGTTTGGTTGGTAGCTTCATGTACCTCACAACCACTAGGACTAATATTATGTATGTTGTGAGTCTCATCTCTCAGTTCATGCATGATCCACATGAGTCACATTGGTGGTATGCTAAAAGAATTATGAGGTATGTGAGTGGTACACAAAATTTTGGCATTCAGTATTCTCTCACTCAAAAGTTTGAGCTAGTTGGTTACATAGATTCTAATTGGGCCAGTTCAATGGATGATGGGAAATTTACATCTGGTTATGTTTTTTCATTTGTCTCTAGAGTTGTATCTTGGAGTAGTAAGAAATAGGCCACAATGACTCTTTCTTCAGCAGAAGTGGAATACATGGAAACTTCATCAACAAGTTCTCAAGTAGTATGGATAAGAAGGATATTGATAGGTCTAAACTTGGTTCCAGAGAATCCAACCACCATCTATTGTGATAACAACAACACTATTTCCATGACAAAAATCCCAATGTTTCATGCTAGAATGAAGCACATAGAGATCCGACATCATTATATTCGTGACTTGGTTCAAGATGGACAAGTGGAGTTGCAAATTTTTCATTCATCTGAATAAGTTGCAAACATATTTACCGAAGCTCTTCTAGTTACAACATTTACTAATCTTAGAAATCATTTGGGACTCACCTCCATTGATCATTCGGGGGGAGATTGAAGATCATATTGATGCGTTGGAGATCAGCTGGACTATTTTTTTCATAAAATTTTTTTTTTTTTTAGTTTATGGGCACTTCTAATCACTGTTGTATACATAGTGAATAATTTTTTTTAGTTTTTTGCTTATTTTAGTTTAGAATTTTTTTCTTTATATTTTTTGTTTTAATCCTTCCTTAAGGAAGAAGACAAACAGTCTATAAAACAATGTGCTCTACTATTGTAATTCATTAATTAAGTTTTCATTTTTCAGTTCTCTGAAATAATGTGTAGTCTTCTTCTCAACTCTATTTTTTTGTATCTTTTAAATTTATAATCCTTTAGATTCCCCATTTTCCATAATCCCTCCTAAAGGATCTTTTCCTTTTTTTCCTTGGGGACAAAAACTAATATAAAAAATCCATTTGGTAAAAATTTAAAGATTTCTTCCATCCTTTGTATTTCCTTGATCCAAACCCTAATTGAGATTATGTTTGTCCTTGGTCCACTGAAGTCACAGATAACTACCAGTTTCCATAACATCCCTACATACGCTTCACCTTTCAGTGAAAACATCTATACTTTGCATCAAATGGTGATTTTTTTCTAAATATTTATTCATAGGAGTAGAATTATTTCTTCCTTCATTTTGATCTTCTATGCCAAAAAATACATCTGCAATTGTGAATGTTTTTCTTCCATTTTTTTCACTAGAAAATTTAATCTAAAGTTGATTTTATATGTTATGTGAAAATAAAATTTTGTAAAATTATAATAGAAATTTAGTGAAACTTTTTAAGTCTAACATTTGTATCTTTGGGAAGTATAATATAGGGTCACTTATAAGTGTTGTCATTCATATTCAAAGTGTGCATGCGAAGTCCTCCTTAATGGTTATGAAAGAGTACTAACTGAATTATGAGATCATTTCTTTTGATATTTTGATTTTTCATTTGAAAATGTCTAGATTGCATATTTCAAACACTTTTTCCTTTTGGTATTTGCATTAGATTCCTTTAATAGCTTGCATCATGAGAAGAAAGGATAATACTTTATATGATTTATTGAGAGCTTTACTAGTTCTTGGGTTATACCAATCTAATCCTATGATCTTTGATTGAACATGTATTGATGATTATTTACTATAAGAAAATATGACATATTTTAATCAATTTAAATATCATCAATTTTTATATTTCATGATTAAATATTTATTGTAATGTAGAGGAGAAGTATACGTGTAAAATTTGGTGACTAAACATATAATTGATATAATGATTTGCACCTTTTAGAAAAGGGAGGAGATATCCATTGCTTATCTATTTCTTAATTTGAAGTTCATATTTTTAGAAGAATAGTTTCTTTTTAAATTGTCACTATGAATTGCTACACATCTCTAATTTCAATACATAAACATTATCATTCATATTTATATATTAAATTTTTTGATTAAAAATGTATATTAAATTTGAGTAATTTATTGTAATGGAATAAGAGTGTATTTTCAATACCTAAACAATAGCTTATGTTAAACAATCCAAAATTTTAAAATATATAAGTATGTTTTTTGTTAAGGAGGTAAATGGGTTTTACAGGGACTCGAAACCCAAAAGTTTTACAACAAATCAGACAATAAGCATCAAATCACATAACCAATAGAAAAAGATAAACCATCTTGGGCCAAGCCTGTAAAATAACCTATAACACAAAATAGATTGAAACCAAAAGAAATAGAGACCTAATGATAAGAATGCAATAGATCTGCATTCTTCTAAATAAATTTCCTGTTGATAGCCTCCAACTTCTCCATGATAAATCTAGAGCTTCCTTACTCCTAGTTCTTTCTCCTGGTATGGGTACATGAACCTGTCGTAGTATGTGAACGATAAATCTGACCACTTGCACCCTGCACTTTCTTTTTTTGCTTGGAATCCGAAGGAGTCACACTAGCAATGGGATGAACCCTGTAATCTACAATCATATTATTGACCGTCATCAACCATTCAAAACTATTACTTATGGTGGCCTTGTTGATCTCCACCAAATTTTTCAAAATTCCTTTAATATCTTCCAAGATAATCTCCAGATTACATATTCTTCTTTCATGATTCAATTTCATCTTGTCTACATCCTCACTAACTTTCTAGGTCAACTAGAGGAGTTTCTCTGTATTACTAGGTCCAGGTTGTTCATAAAAGTATCCACAATACCCTTTATACCCTCTTTGAATACTTCAATCTCCATGCCTATTTTTTGAAGACAATCCAACTAACTACTGGGTACAAAGGAAATGCATTTATCCAAATCTGAGTCAATGACAACCCTCCCATATTTCCCATGATCAATGTCTATGGGGATTTTGATTTCAATATCCTATTCACTATCTTTATTGCCCCCCATTTCTAGATTTGGTCTTCTTAGATTTGGGAGAAACAAAATCAGTAGACTTGGTCCCCAGATTTTTTATATTTTCTAGCGGCCCACCTAGGGTGCTTGTTGCGCCTACTACTACATGTCCCAAGGGTTATACTCTGAAAGGGACCCTCACCAATAGGCAGACAATACTCAGGGTCATCAAACAAGTCTTGATCTTGCCAATCCTTGGCAATCCCGCTATCTTCCCCTTCCAAATCCATGTCAAAAACCACCTCAACCTTTGGGTTGGAAGAAGAAACATGGATTTTCAAAATAGGGGACAAATTGAATTCATGGGCTTTGGCATAATCCATAATAAGACGAATAAGGCCCTCATGGAGGACCAAATTATCCATATTCTTTGCATGCTTCTCTAGACTATGCCTTAAGGAAGATAGCAAATAAAACAAAATGGAAATTTTTCTATCGTGCCTACAGTGATTCAAAATGACAAAGTGGTAGGAAAAAAGGCTTGCATACCAGCCATCAAGAGTGATGTATCTCATGATAATCTCCACCACATTGGCCCAAGGCGTCTATGGATCCTTCTAATTGTAGCCACCATCAGCCATCTTTTAAACCTTATTCCTCTCCTTCTGCTTGTCGAAGAAACTAGAGATAGCTTCTTCAACAGATTTGTGTTCTCTATAAAAATTCCTTTGCTTCATCTGCATACCAGTAATCTTCATCTATCCCAAGCTTAGTGCCATAGACCTTTAGGATACCATTATCTCAGCCTCTCACAAATTCTTCAGTGGCATTTGCCGAATTCCCCTTTCCATATATGGCACCAGGACCCCATCTAAAATCTCATTCCAAACCTTAGTATTCCTTTTCCAGTTCTCAAAAGAGGTAGATTCCATCCTATTCTTGTTTCCCCCCATAAAATGCACAATTCTAAAAGTGTAAGATAACACAACTAGAACACATAGCAACAAACCTAACCAAAAATAAGCAAAGCCTCTAGAATAGCTAGAATTGGGAAGTGTGAAAAACTTCCACCAAGAGATATTATCCCAATGACATTCTATCATTATGAATTGATAATGAGTGGTTGATTAATTTGACGTCCTTTCTACTTAGCTCGCACAGGTTTCCTAGGAAACTTTCCATTTTCATCCACCATTTAACCTCCACATAATCCACCCCAAGATTTTCCATATAATCAGCAGGGGCATTTCCTTCCCAATACGTGTGAGAAGCTTTAAAATCATCTAGATTGGCAATCATAAGATAACAATATTAGATCAAATTCTTGATTATCCAACTTGGCTCCTAGTGTCTGTTAATGCATTTGATTATGTTCATCGAATTACTCTCCAGCCAAACATGATTGATCCCTTCTCTAACCGCCATTTCCAAACCACTGTAAGCTGTGTAAGCCTCAGAGTAGTGGTTTGTCTAGGTGCCCAATGGGATTGCCACCAGTGTGAGCTTACCATTGTGATCCCTAGAAAATCCTCCACAAAAATATATAAGTATGTTGATAGAAATAAAATTGTTTAAATAATTTATTTTAATGGCATAAGGGTATATTGGCTGTCCATATTTTAGAAAATATATTTCATAATATAACATGGATTATATAATTATGAGAATGTGATTCATAGACTGAACCATAGAAATAAATTTTTCATAGTCTTGTTTTGAATATTTTTTAATAAAATATCAATGACCACTACACATGTGTATTCATTATTTTATCTTCATTATAAGTCACTAGTACTTTGTGGTATGATTCACAAGATAATTCTCACACACAATCATAAATATCACATATTTTGTCAAAATATTTTAAATATAACTTCAATATTTACTAATTTATTTCACTCTTATGGTTTAAAAAGTAAAATAATTTACTATTAAAATTTATATGATAGTGGTATCATTCACATGTATATTTTGTGAGAAAATTATGAAAAATTCTAGTTTTGATTCTAATAACTTCTCTATAGGCATTAGAGTAGATTTAATCCTTATGACTCTTTTGTTTTGAATATATTAAATCAAGAGAGGCCCAAACCTTCACATAATCGCAAAACTAGTGAGTGATAAAAATTAAGGAACAAAAACTGGCAAGCATCCAATGCAACTAACAAAATAAAGAAAACAAACTAGCAAACCAATAAACTAAAAAAGAAAAATAGGACACATCCCACCGAAGGCATAAATCGATAGCCTACCTAGTGGGTGAAAACACTAGCTTCTTGTCCTAGCTAATTTCTTTTCTTTATGACTCTTTTGTTTCTAAATGTAATATAAATTCTTGAAGAACTCAAGTGGATTATTAGAGCCACTAAAGACGATGAACTATGGAAAATCGTTGTGTTAAACAAAATTAACCCCGCCTCAGTCAAAGGAAAATGACAACTTCTTCATTCATCTTTTTTCTGTTTTAAGGTCTCTCCTCCTTTACAATCAATCTAGAAAGCTAATAGAGAGATTCATCTCTTCAACATGGGTTCAACTTTTCCACTTAGTCTATTTGGTGGAACAAAGATATTCAATATCATGGGCAGCTTCAGGCACTAAGCTTTTTAAAGCTATCATATTTTCTGTATATAAAAGGTATCAATAATGTTGGAGACCTATGGAATTTCACTAGTCTCAATTGGTTACCTTGGCATGTGGTTAAATCTCATTTTAATCTGAGTAACAAATATAAATCTTTTGTAATTTTTGTGCAATTATTGGTTCCATTGGAGCTATCTATGAAGATATGTACTCCTCTTCACAATAATTTTCTCAAAGATTGGATTTGGTTGTCATCAAATTTGTTTCTGGTATTTTCATTGAAAAAAGTTTATTTGTAGTTGCTTCCTGCTTCGCCCATGAGGTATCGTCTAAATGTGAAGTACAATTGCAAAATTAGTGAAAAATTTTGGTCAAAACTTTCTGCATAGATTTGGAAGTCAAAATCTAATTCAGAGGTCCAATTAATGGCTTGGAAGATGTTACACTCCAAGCTACTCGTTGGGGGTAGCTTGAAGTGTATTATGGTTCAACCCATTAATTTCCCTTACAAAAAAAAAAGAAGAAGATATGAGGTACATCTTTTGGGGATTCCCATTTGTTAAGAAACAATGAAATGCTATGTTGTAGGATTTCTCTACCATTTTTTAACATAAACTTAATTGGAAAGAGGCCTTGCTTGGTGTTGGGGTTCGTAATGACATTATTGTTGATGGAATTCAACATGTAATCTTATTGCATATATGGAAACACAAATGCAAAACTATCTTCAATCATTGTAACTATTGTAAGGCAGTTATATTTTTAAAGCTTTACTTTGACATAGTTTTTTGTCTCTCTTCATTGTTCCCTCAATTGCAAGCGTATTCTGGAAGGAACTTAAAGATGGAGAAACACATCAAACACCAAGTGGTTCAGTTCCTTAGAGATAAGAAGATATGTATTCCTCAAGAACTAAGGCATTTCTTGCTCAAATAGCTACTCTAGTTGTTATTCATCTCGCTGACATGTTGTAGTTTATGGCTATTATATTGTCACAATTATGGATGATGTTCTATGTAGCTAAGAGCTGCTACATTTTTGTATTTCTAGTTAGCTGTCCAATTCATATTTATGGTTCAGTTTTGTATTTCCAATCAGTTGTCTTGTTATAGTTTTGTTTGGATGATGTATTATTTTTGATAGTCCTTGCCTGTCTTCTTTATATTTTTTAACTTTGGCATTTTCAATGAAAAAAATAATATATGGAAATAATTCAAGTTAAAATTCTTATTAAAAGTGATATTTACTCATAATAAAACTCATTCTCATCATTATTTCATCTAAACAGTCTTTACATTATTTTTTAAAATTCTAAAAATAAAACTCCCTATCATATAATACAATAAAAATTTAAAATATTATTCTCTCTTAAAATATATTTTTATCCTTTATTTTTATCTAACAAAAAATTATTATTTTGATTATGCATTGAACCTTTTTATTATTAATTTACAATAAAATATTATTCACAAGTTTGTACTACATTAAAAACTTAATTGAATGCTCCAACAAAAGTCACTATATTTGCATTCATTATATAATTCAACCTTTTTAAGTATTAGGTGTCATTGAAGAAAGATTTGATAATATTAATTTTTAAGTTAGATTATTTTAAATATTTGATTCAGATTTTTTATTGGAATGAAGAATATATTATATATTTTACTTTTTCTCAAGGAAAGTCATATATAATATTGTTTTAATAATTTCTATACGATTTTAATTAAAAATATACTAAATTATTATGATAAAATATACAAACATCATTTTTTAATATTTATTTTATTCATAAATATTACCTATATTTAATGTTTGTTTTATCTAAATTTGAAGTCAACCTTTTTCGGGTCAATTTTTTTTAAATATTAAGACATGCCTATTTTTGAAAGTATGAGTATAATTTTTTGATATTCTATTCAAAATATCTTATTTTATATGATACATCTAATCTTATCACTTGTAAGGCAAGTCATTCAATCCAATTCCCCATATATACACATCAAAATTGGAAGTGTTAAAGATCATCCATATAAAACTATCTCATTATGTAGTTGACCAATGTGTCCTCATAGAGGTATGTAGGCAAATTAGGGTGGTCACCAAGAGATGTAAATAAAGAAAAATGTGAACATTCATTTCCTCATAGGCCTCAAGACATCCTTCAATGTCCAAAATATAGTGAGGTCCCTCTCTAAAATCAATATGCATTTTTATAGGACAATATTATTCTTTAATAGAAAATTTATTTTGTCAAAGAGAACAAGAAGCTTAGTTCAATATATACTCATACTCCTCAATAAGAGTATTTTTGGAAGGACTATGAGGATGATTTCAAAGTGTGAAGAACAAACTAGATGAGGCTTATTAAGCTTTAATGAGATGTTCAAGATAATGAAAATGATCATTTTTTATATTCTAGAATTAATTTCGCTTCACCATTCAAATGTAATTAGTCACACCAATCAATTAAGATGATAAGGAAGTTAGTGGCATTTGAGGGAGGTTGCTCTTTCTAATGAAAAAGATTAAAAGATTGCTAAACGTAAAAATTATAGAACACACTATCATAAGGCCACCTATAAGAGACAATACCTCAAATAGGTACAATTAGAGTGGATCTTTATCAACCCAATCCTTTGTATCATTCTACGTCATAAAATTAAAAGCTGATCCCAAAAAGAGATAAAGAAACCAACAATTCTGATTAAACAAAACATTGAGAATACCTCTCAAACCACCCAGCAACAACCAATTTCACTAGTCTCCTCCCTCTTTATCACCACCACCATCTTTGCCTTGCCCACCTTCTTCTCCCAAAATTCCTCCTCACTTCTACCAACACACAAGGGTATAAACCACAAAACTCATTATACCGCCTATTATTCCTTCCTCTTCCTCAAGTCCTAAATTGGCTCTATGATCTCGTAACTATGATCCCTCCAAGCCATTGGTTAAGCGAGATGGTTAGAAAGAAAAGGAAACATATCCAAGCAATTGAGCTGGTATCAGAAATAAAAACCTTATCAAGAAGAGTTTAAAAAAAAAAACCTAAGTCCCTTCTTGATAAGATTTTTATTTCTGGTATCTAAATAGACGTTTCCGCTTGAATTTGATGCAGTAGTCATATCTCTACAGATATCTATTTTTAGCCCAAGCCCCTCCCGTGAAACCTAGTTGACGCTTCCTCTAAATACGGACCATGAGATATGAAAAACTGCATTAAAGGCTAGCTGAGTGGTATTCAATGAAGAGTATGTGGAGACAGGCAGAATGAGAGCTTCTAGCCAGGAACATACTCATCTGGTCTCACCTGGGCATACACGAAGAAGTCTCTGTCCCCCGTCATCTTAAAAAACAGATCTCTGTTTTTTTTTTATTCGATCTCTAAGATGCTTACATTGCCACATTTTATTTATTATATCTGCCATAAAACGTTCAGGCCGGCGACAGCTACACAATCAGATCTGTTATTCTGTCTTTTTCTTCATCATATTCTCCATTTCATTGTCTTAAAAGGAATGGAAACTCAGCATTTCTATATCATGTTTCTCTGACATATTCTCCATTGCATCAGACAGACGCTAACAATGGCAAAGCTTTGGCATTTAGCCCATTAAGTAGCAGCTTTATTAGGAGAATCACTAAATAAATAAAAACAATACAAAAGTAGATCAGGCGCATGGGCTTCCTTCATTGCTGAAAATTCTCAAGTCCCATAACTTTAACTTTAAAAGAAGAATACAATCGAACTAAAAAATGGGCATATTCATTCCCACAAAATCTGCTCTGTGCACAGTGTAGTTATTATAACATGGCTAAAATTGTCGTATAACTATAATCACATCGATAGTTACCTCCATCATCAACTCCATGGTTAAAATTCTCTGACAATTATTGTCTTTCGTGCCAGATCGATAGTTTACTTGCACTAACAACCAATTTAGATTGAAATCGCCAGTCCATGAATTCCAATGTAAACTTTATTATCGCCACATTGTAATAAGCCTCCAAAAAGAATAATTTGCATAAAACTAACATTTTGTTCTGGTACAAGCTGCAGTGGCATATTTTTCATAAGGTAGATCATCAGATGCGCTTTTGGAATTTAAAAAGTAAAACAAAATTTAACCATGCAAATTTAAAACCCTCCATGGACAAAGTAAAACCTGAGTGACAATGGCCCTGCAGTGTTGCAAATGCATAAGGCCAAGCAGTTCACCAACACCACCGTCCACTCCATGAAGCTCTTCTTCTTTCTCTGGCTTTGCTTGAGATCCATTGTTTGTGAATCTAAAGGAGATGGTTATGTACACTTTGTGGTTTAAGCCCAAGCAAGTATGGAGGATGGTCTGAGAACGCTCTATAACGTACAGCACGGATGGATTTAAACAATATAACTCGGTGAATTCAGGGATTCTTATAAAAAGAGGATTCCCCTCAATCTTGGAAAATAGTCAAAGCCCAGTAGTTTCACCTCTGTATAAACAAAGAAGGTGCTGTCCCCTGGCTACGGACCATACTGATCCTTAAAAAAGATCTCTGCTTTTTCTCTTTGATCTCTAAGGGCCTGTCCCTATGCTGCTGCTTAGCTTATTTTGTCTAGCAGCAGCTGCTCAACTATTTTAGGAGTATTTTGTGGAGCAGGTGGCCCCATGGAAAATAAAATGGCTGCTTACTTTTATGCAATCGTGTTAAATCATTTTTGTAATGAAATTATTAGTAATATTTTTGTAAATAAAATTTGTAAGCAAAATTATAGGCAAATAGAAAGGAGAGGAAACAAATATGGTAAAGCCACATGTCTATTTTTTAAATAAGCAGCCATTGCTTATTTCTAGCCCCCCTTTTTTGTCAGAGCTTATTTTCAACTTTTAAGCAGCTGCTGCTCCACTAAAATAGGGGAAGAATTCAATTTATCCTTTTTGCCTAGTTAAAATTTTACATGGGAACACTCTGGTTGCTTAAATTTAAGCAAAAAATGTTGATAAGCAGCCACATGGGGAAATGGGGTAAGATGCTTATATTGCCACTTTTTATTTATTAAATATGCCACAAAACATCCAGACAGGCAACAGCTATACGATCATATCTGTCGTTCTGTCTTTTTTCACCAATATCCTTCATCTCGTTGTCTTGAAAGGAATGTTAACTCGGCACTTCTTATTTATGTTTCTCTGACAATAGGAGGGGTATTACAGTAAACAGATGCTAACAATAGGAAAGCTTTGTCATTAAGGCTATTAACTAGCAGCTTTATTAGGAAAATGACTATATAAACAACAATACAAAAACAGAGCAGACGCATGGGCTTCTTTAATTGCTGAAAATTTTCAAGTCTCAAAACTTGAACTTAAAGAAAACAATACAGTCAAACTGACAAATCAATTCCCACAAAATCTGATCTGTGCCCAATGTACTTATTAAGCTCATAGGCTTTTAGTGGGCGAAACCATCGGAAAAGTGCATGTTCATTGCCCGGCCCGTGTGGTGACATGTGCCTCGCTTGCGGTCGTCTTCGTGCATGCGCTCTGTTTTCGAAGTGATGTTGTCTTTAATGATTTCATTCCCAAGGCTGTGCATGAATGTCGACATTCTTTATGGCTACTTGCAATCCTAAAATATAATTTGTTCTATTGTTGTCGCAATATTTCGCTCTGCAATTTTCGCTCTGCAAATTTTCGCATAAGGTTGTTAGGTTTTGTTCTAGTTGTGACTATTTTACTAGGCTTCTTTGTGAGTTTGACACCATGAATGGTTTGAATTTGCAAAGTAAAGTTTCATTTTATTTAAATGTGTTTTTGTTTTGTAATGCATTTTGTTTATAGTCTGCTTATTTTCTCCTTCCGTGTGCCTGCAGGGTTGTTGCTTTATTTCTATTGTTTAACTATTTGTGGGCTTGGCTACTTCCAGTTTGCAAGGCATTTTTGAGGCTACTTTGTGGGTTTCATGCCGTGAATGGTTTGAATTTGCAAGGTAAATTCTGGTTATATTTAGATTCTTTTTCATTTTGAAATGCATTTTTTATAGTCTGGTTTCAATTTGCAAGGTAAGCTTTCATTTTATTTAAATTTGTTTTTGTTTTGTAATGCATTTTTTTTATATTCTGCTTATTTTCTCCTTCTGTGTGCTTGCAAGGTTGTTGCTTTGTTTATGTTGTTTAACTATTTGTGGGCGTGGCTACTTCCAGTTTGCAAGGCATTTTTAAGGCTGCTTTGTGAGTTTCATGCCGTGTATGGTTTGAATTTGCAAGGTAAGTTCAGCCGCTTGCAACCCTAAAATCTAATTTATTTTATTGTTGTCGGCAATATTTCGCTCTGCAAATTTTCGCATGAGGTTGTATATAGTCATGGAGTCAAGTTTTGTTCTGGTTGTGTCTGTTTTATTGGGCTCCTTTATGAGCTTCACGTCGTGAATGGTTTAAATTTGCAATGTAAGAGCTTTATTTAATTTTTTGTTTTGTTTTGTAATGCATCAAATCTATACTCTACTTATTTTCTCCTTCCGTGTGCTTGCAGCATTGTTACTTTGTTTATGTTGTTTAACTGTTTGTGGGCATGACTACTTCCAGTTTGCAAGGGATTTTCAACACTACTTTGTGAGTTTCACACCATGAATGGTTTGAATTTGCAAGGTAAGTTCTCATTTTATTTAGATTCTTTATGGCTGCTTGGAACCCTAAAATCTAATTTGTTTTGTTGTTGTCGATAATATTTCGGTCTGCAAATTTTCGCATAAGGTTGCATATAGTCGTCGAGTTAGGTTTTGTTTTGGTTGTGACTGTTTTATTGGGCTCCTTTGTGAGCTTCACGCCATGAATGGTTTGAATTTTAAGGTAAGCTTTGGTTTTATTTAATTTTTGTTTTATTTTGTAATGCATTTTTTTGATAGTCTGCTTATTTTCCCCTTCCATGTGCTTGTAGGGTTGTTGCTTTGTTTATGTTATTTAACTGTTTGTGGGTGTGAATACTTCCAGTCTGCAAGACATTTTCACATAACTTTGGATATAGTTGTCGAGTTAGGTTTTATTGTGGCTTTGACTAAATGGTTTGAATTTGCAAGGTAAGTTCTGGTTTTAGTTAGATTCTTTTTTGTTTTGTAATGCATTTTTGTATAGTTTTCTTATTTTCTAGTTTCCTGTAGTTGCAAGGTTGGTACTTTGTGTATTTGGTTGTAGGTTAAAGGGGTTTTAGTTGGGTTTTGTAGTTTGCAGATATTTATTGATTTAAGTTTCTTACTTTGTTTTAATCTTTTCATCCCCAGTGATGTGCACCAATGCAAACTGTTTTGTTGGGCTTGTTTCTGAGGTTCTCGTCGTGAATGGTTTTACTTTTCTAGGTACTTATTTAGTTTATTTTTTAAGTTTTCAAAATTTGTAATGCATTATTTGATAGCCTCCTTATTTTTGGTCATGGTGTGCTTGCAGGGTTGTTACTTTGGTTTTGTTGTTTAACTGTTTGTGGACATGATTACTTTTAGTCTGCAAAGTCTCTGTTCACTTTTACAGGTATTTAGGTTTTGACCATTCTGTTGCCGATTAAATTCTGGTCTAGGTTAAAAGAATTTTAGTTTGGTTTTGGATTCTGCAGATATTTTTATTGTCTGCACTAATTCCAACATTCTTTATGGCCGCTTGCAACCCTAAAATGTAATTTCTTTTGTTGTTCTCAAGAATATTTTGCTATGAAAATTTTCACCGAACGTTCACTATTGATTTCAAGTTTTTCAAATTTGTAGTGCATTATTTTATAGGGTACTTATTTTTTTTGCGTGGTGTACTTGCAGGGTTGTTACTTTGTTTATGTTATTTAACTATTTGTTGTCTTGACTACATAGATATATGCATAGGCATGTATTCATGTATATAAATACACACATGAATACATATATATATATATGTATGTATATGTATATACACATGACACCTTCTCACTTTGATAGGTACTATATGTACATATACATGTGTGCATATATGTATATACATGTATGTATAGGTATGTATACATTTATATAAATATACACATGTACACACACACACACACACACACACACATATATATATATATTCATGTACATATATAGACAAATGTACGTATGTATAATATCCTTGAGGGGATCTAATTTCCATTTTTCCCCTTATGTATGTAGAGCACTTTGCAAGGTAAATGATCTTGTTGTAGAGAAATTTGCTTATAATTTTTTCTTAGCCTGAATATATATGCAGTGCTGATATATGTATACATACATATAGACATGTACATATATATATATATATATATATATATATATATATATATATATATATATATATATATATATATATATATATATATATATATATATATATATATATATACATGTATGTACAGGCATGTATACATCTATATATATACACACATGCATGCATATATTATGCATATATAACTCCATTCTGAAGTCTTCACCATTTATTGAGACGATAGGCTTTTAGTGGGAGAAAGCCACCAGAAAAGTGCAAGACATTCTGACGACTGCGTTCCCCCTCCGGTTTGTGTGTGTTCATTGCCTGACCCATGTGGTGATGTGTGCCTTGCTTGCAGTCATCTCTATGTGTACACTCTGTTTCTGAAGCGACGTTGTCTTTAATGATTTCATCCTAGAGGCTATGCATGAATGTCGATGTTCTTTATGTGTACACCTGTATGAATATAAGTCTTTTAATAAGGCCATTCTGAACTCTGTAGCATTTATACATTGAAATGTGCATTGCACTCTGAAAGTAGTCATCTCCACAAATAGTTAAATATATATGCATATACACATGTATGTATATATACACATGATGTACATATATATATAATTGTTTTTCTTAGAATGCATTGTAGTGCTGATATATGTACACACACACACACACACACAAATATGTGTGTGTGTGTGTGTGTGTGTGTGTAGGCATGTACACATGTTTATATACACATGTGTGTATGTATATGTATACAGGGTTTTATTAAATCTCTGTTTTAATAACTATGTTCTAAAGTGTGTAGGATTTATTGATACAAGTCTGCGTTGTAGTCTGAAAGTAGTCACGTCCACAAATAGTTAAATAACATTAACAAAGTATATCTATAATTGTTTTCCTTAGAATGCTTTCTAGTGCTGATATATGTATATGTACATACCCATATGTACATATATAAATATGTGTATATATATGTATATAGGGTTTTATTAAATCTTTGTTTTAATAACTCCATTCTAAAGTGTGTAGGATTTGTTGATACAAGTCTGCGTTGTAGTCTGAAAGTAGTCACGTCCACAAATAGTTAAATAACATAAACAAAGTATATATATAATTGTTTTTCTTAGAATGCTTTATAGTGCTGATATATGTATATGTACATACACATATGTACATATATATATATATATATATATATATATATATATATATGCATGTATGTATAGGCATGTATACATGTATATAAATACACACATGTATGCATATATATATGCATCTATGTACATATAGACATGTGGGTATGTATATATACATAGGGTACTCTGCGTTGTAGTCTGAAAGTAGTCACATCCACAAATAGTTAAATAACATAAACAAAGTAGGAAGCCTGCAAGCATAAAGGAATATTTACAGTGCCAACACTTGTATATAAATATATATATATATATACATGTATGTATGTATATACCAATGTAGTTATATATATATCAATTTATCTTACTGAATAAAAGCCTTCATATGCACACAATAGTAATCACATATATACCGTTGTAAATTAACACCAATGCAACACAAATGTTAGTAAACAATTACCTTGTAGAGTAAAATACTTATAACAACAACAAAACAATTATGTTGTAGTGAGAACCTTAGAAACCCCATCAAGTAAACACTCACAGCCAAAAGAAAACCTAACTCGACAACTAAATCGAATGTTATAAGAAATTTTACAAAGAAAAATACTTACAACAACAACAAAACAAATTACATTTTATAGTTTCGAGCACCCATAACAAAGTAAGAACCCTGCAAGTGCAGCACGCAAAAACATAAGCACACTATAAAAAAAAGCATTATAAATGCAAGAAACTTTAAAATAAACATTTGTCTTGCAGAGTGAAAGTAGTCACATCCATAAACAATTAAACAAGTAGCCCGGAAAATGCCTTGCAAAATTGAAGTACTCACGTGCACAAATAGTTAAACAAAGTGACAACCCTGCAAGCACACGAAAGGAGAAAATAAGCAAAATATAAAAAAAATGCATTACAAAATAAAAACAAATTTAAATAAAATGAAAGCTTACCTTGCAAATTGAAACCAAACTATAAAAAAATGCATTAAAAAATGAAAAAAGAATCTAAATATAACCAGAATTTACCTTGCAAATTCAAACCATTCACAGCATGAAACTCACAAAGTAGCCTCTAAAATGCCTTGCAAACTGGAAGTAGCCACACCCACAAATAGTTAAACAACAAAAACAAAGCAACAACCCTACAAGCACACGAAAGGAGAAAATAAGCAGACTATAAACAAAATGCATTACAAAACAAAAACACATTTAAATAAAATGAAACCTTACCTTGCAAATTCAAACCATTCACGACGTCAAACTCACAAAGAAGCCCAGTAAAACAGTCACAACCAGAACAAAACCTAACAACCTCATGCGAAAATTTGCAAAGCGAGAATTGCAGAGCAAAATATTGCCAACAACAATAAAACAAATTAGACTTTAGGGTTGCAAGCAGCCATAAAGAACGTCGACATTCATGCACAGCCTTGGGGATGAAATCATTAAAGACAATGTCACTTCAGAAATAGAGCACACACACAGAGACAACCGCAAACGAGGCACTCATCACTATGCGGGTCGGGCAATGAACACGCACGCACTAGAGGGATAACACCGGCGGCTGCCAGAATGTCTTGCACTTTTCCGGTAGCTTTTGCCCACTAAAAAGTACAAAACAAAAAATAATTTAAATAAAACCAAAGCTTACCTTGCAAATTCAAACCATTCATGGCGTGAAGCTCACAAAGAAACCCAAAAACATTAAACACAACGTTGCTTCACAAAATATTTGGTCAAAGTCACACAAATCAGATAACTGAATTTGTGCACATGAAGGCTTTTAATCTCCAAGATAAATAACCACTAACAAATGTTCCATATTCAGAACATTAATATATTGCAATTGATATCTATAATTCTAATTTTGTGACCACCTTATTACATTACATAGTTACGTTCTTTACTTTACTAATAATAAATTATCATTTTTAAACTTATGTTGTCTTTAATATTTTCCTCGCCAACCAAATGCACAAGTATATTTGATTTTGTTATTGTATTCATGTCACAGACCCTTCAAACTATAAAACTGAATACTTACCTTGCAGAGTGAAAGCATTCATGCCCATACTTAAATATATATCCATGTATATATATAGATATAGATGTATATATATCAAATGTATATGTATACGTGTATGTACATTGATATAGACATGTATACCTATATATATACACATACTCTAAAATAAATGCAACTAAGCACTTATCTTGCAGAGTGAGCTTTGTAAGTTGACTCATTAGTCAATTTACAAAACTTAAAGTATTGAACTAATTATTACAAGTTTTTCAGTTAATACTAAATTCATTATGATTCACAAAAAAAATGTGATCTACTTAAAGATTTGTTGTATTATTCTTGTATGTTCACTTTTTTTTAGTAATGCATTTCCATTCTGTCATTCCAACAAAAAACGACCACACTAACACAATCAAATTTCAACAATGGATAAAAGATTGAAAGAAACAAAAGATATCAACAATGTCATTGAAAGCATGTTGCAAGAAAGCAACAAGTCAAAGAGCAACCTCAGAAAGATAATTGACCACTACGAACATAAATCACCAAACCAAACAACAGTGAACCTCTCTACATCTTGTACTGCTATAACAACCATACATAGTATTGAATTAGCACCTTTACCAATACAAGGTACTAAACAATTAGGTGATCCAATGGTTATTTTCACATTGGGAGACAAAGTATTTAAATGGACTGATAACGAACTTGGATGGGTTGCTTGGGTTGATCCTATGTTGTTGTAATTATTCAATCTTTGAAAAGTTACATTCATATTTTGATTAACATTCGAAACAGACAGAAGCATCCCATATTTTCAAAGATCTTTGATGAGATGAACTCATATTTTGTTAATATGCTCTCAAATATGTAAATCATAATGTCATACTTTATGTTTTTTAAGCTTATCAACATATGACCAATTATGATTTTCAACATGCATGTTTCAACCACATTATGATCAATTCATTACCATTTGAAACAAAAATTAAACTGTAACAACGTTACTCTATGCTCAGTTAATTTTGCTATACTTGTGCATATATACCTTTGATAAGCTTACATCATGTTGTGATTGTATTTTGATATAAGAACTACAATTCATCATGCTTATAATTTACTTTTAATTGTCAAAATGTATATATGCACAATGGCATCATCAGCAGCCACCTCTGAATCGATAAAGCACTCCATAATTGATAATTTGGTAAGCTAAATTATCAAAGATTTTCAAAATAGAAAGCTTTTATGCTCTTTTTTTGGACAATTCATCTCTCTTTTCCATACCATCTTTTTCATTACCACATGCATCCTTTTTTCATAGCATAGTGCAAAAGTAGATGCATACTCTATAGATAACATAGCTTGATTACATAGCTTACTAACACAAGCTTTACATTAACAAGTAAGCAAATATATGCCCTGCTTGACGTTAAAATTAAATCCTCTATATTCATATTTTTTTTGTAGGCAAAAACCCAAGAGTATGTCCCTAGCCCTTTTGCAATTCAATCTATCAATGTTGGGGATGACCTTCCTTCAGCATTGCTACAAATTTTGTCATTTCAGAAAATGCAGAACATCACAGATGATACTGATAGACATAAATTAGTGTTATTTGATGGCACATACATGCAGTTGACAATCTTGCCTTCTAAATATGCTACTCTGATAGATTCAGATATTCTAAAAATAGGCACAATATTCCAGTTATCAATTTATACATGCCGATACATATGGAACACAAGGTAGGAAATCAACTATGGTTATTAAATACAATATGTTTCATCTTTTTTTAATTTTATTTATGTATAATTAACAGTAATTTAAAAACAAGTCTTTTGTTTTCATAGGACTATTGTAATACTTAGTCTGGAAGTGAAACAAAGTGATTGCCCTTTCTTTGGTAAACCAATATACCTATTCAAAGAACAACAATGAGAAATGATGTCTGAGGACATACCATCAACATCTAAATGATATCTTCAATTTACCACTGAATTGCCATCCCCACAAACAACAACTTCTAAAAATATAAGCCCTATCAAAACTTTGAATCCATACCAAAATAAATGGACAATCAAAGGGAGAGTTACTTATAAACACCCTATTAAAGCATATAGCACAACCACAAAAAATGGCCATGTGTTTAGCTTTGACATTGTTGACTGTGAGGGTTGTGAAATTAGAATTACGTGTTTTGATGAGATAGCTAAGTTACACTCTAATAGTGTGGACATAGGTTCACATTATATTATTTCAAAGGGATCCATTAAGGAGGAAAATGCAAGGTACAACAAACTAAACAGTCATTTAGAAATCACCTTGTCTGATGCATCCATACTGAAACGCTGCAACAACGAAGAACAAGCAGATCAACAACGTCCTCTTTTCACGCCCATTAGTGAATTATTTCATCTAACAAATAACACGTTGGTTGACATAATTGGCCTTGTTCTATATGTTGGAGATATGATTCCAATACATAGGAAAGATGACAGTCAAACACATAAATGTGTTGTGAAAATTAATGATCTATCTAATTCAACAATTGACATCAACCTATGGGGTCCAATGGCAGAACAAAAAGGCCTGGAATTGAAAAATATGTTGACCAATGATAGTGTGGTTATCCTTTCTTTGTGTAATGCTCGATATTTCAATGGGAAGCTTATAAACATAACAATTGCAACCACATTACATATCAACCCAACTTTTCTAGAAGTAGAGCTTCGAACATTAAGAGGAAAGGACGCTTTGCTTCTTGTACCCTTTGTTGCAGAAACTATCCACATAGATGGCAAATATACTAGAATGACTATTTCTTCAATCCGTGAGCAGATGAGTATCAAACCAGAAACAATTCAGACAACTTTTCTAGTTGTTCTGCGCTTTGTAAATGTAACTGACCAAAATTTCTATTACACAGCTTGTCCACTAATAGTCAATGGAAGGCCTTGCAAAAAAAATGTACACAGCAAGTTGATGATTCTTGGTTCTGCTCTAGATGTCAAATGACTATGCAATACTATAATTATAGTTACCTTTTGCCACTAAAGTTACAAGATGCCACAGGTACTCTATGGGCCACTACATTTGATGAGGGTAGCATTCACTTGCTACACAAAACTGCAAAACAACTTTGTGCACTACAAAATGATGCAACAACAATAGAGACACCTTGCTCAGTGATTAAGAGACTACTGTCATGTCACTGTTCATTCACACTATTGGTTTCCACTAAGACATATAATTTAGAATCAAAGATGAAAGTGACAGTCAATAAAGTCTCTCGTGTTGACTTCAAAGCTGAGTGTCATGCACTACTTGTGGAAATTGGCTGCCTAAGTACACAAACTTAGAATTATAACACATCTTTTCTGATTATTAAACTTTTAGTTTACAATACAATTATAGCATTAGCTAATTTACATATTTAATAGTTTTACATATACAAACAATTACGTTTTACGAACACAAGGCTGCTTCTATAAATATCTATATGTACATTTCTTACATCTACCTCTTAACTCTTTGAAATTTTTCCCTCCTGACATAAGTTATTTTCACTCATACTCATTACTTTTAAATGTGGTGAACTCTATGTTATTTGCAGAAAATTTATACATATATGCACATATATCATTTTTTTTTTTTGTCTAATATCTATTTGTATAACTATACAACACCAGAATTATTCATACTTATAGAATTTCGTAGATACACAACTATACTTATATATGTACATAACTATATATAAGTATTCA
The DNA here is from genome assembly GCF_030272615.1 of Cryptomeria japonica. NCBI lineage: Eukaryota > Viridiplantae > Streptophyta > Pinopsida > Cupressales > Cupressaceae > Cryptomeria > Cryptomeria japonica. The sequence goes on along the minus strand of NC_081414.1, from coordinate 219,772,985 downwards.
TAGTTATAGTCTTTTTGATATATACATATGTAGTTATATATGTGCATATGTTCATATACAAAACTTTAAATTTTTAAATGATATGTATATATACATGTGTATATGTACTGTATGTATCAAAAATTACTATATTTGTGCATACCTATATTAGAATCATGCTTTTAAAAACAACAAACAACTAAGAACAACAAACAATTATATATATATATATATATATCAGTGTATATATTATAATTATGCATAGTCTTAGTTCTTTTGATATATACATGTGTAGTTATATATGTGCATATGTTTGTATGCAGCACTTCAAATATTTAATTCATATGTATATATACATGTGTTTATGTATACATACATGTGTATGTATTAGAAATTACTATATCTATGCATACCTATATTACAATGGTACTTTTGAAAAACCAAGTTGCTAACAACAATAAGTGTACACAGAACAACACTACAAAGTCAATTTATGACTTTCTAGAACCCATACATTTCAAGTAAAGTCATTTACAAGTATATAAATATGTGTACATATAAGTTATGTGAACGAGAGAAACAAAACAACAAAATAGATCACTAGACAAAGAAATAAACACAACAAAAACACTTTACATATAGAACAAATCATCTAAAATCACATAACCATAGATGGAGCAATTTTCAATTCTCATACATTCTTGATACATACTTCAAAGTTAACTACCTTCAATTATGAAAATTCTGACATACCTCTGCTCTTTTTGAAATATTAGATATCTATCTAGCCTTGCCCTCACGAAATTGTTGCTATCAAATTGAAGAGAAGCCAGACCAATAGAACTTACTATGCAAAGAACAGAACTGATATCTCCAAGAAACGACAACTGAGATGTCATGCACTACACAAACCTTGCAATAACTTAGGAAAGTTATTAGAAACAGAAAATAATGATCTTCAGCAAATTAATCTCAATCAAACATATTCTACTGCTCCTGAACTTGTTGTGAAGACTGCTTCATTTCAAAATACATTGTCTAATTTCCGCAAAAGGATTGATATGTTAGAGGTCATAGAGCCATGTTCTATTTGTAATGAAATGTATGTGGGCATGACTATTAAAAAATTCAATCATGTACTTATGTGCATGAGATGTTATGGTGAAAAAGACCTCTACCGCTTCTCATTATCAAACAATATGGACCCAAGTGAGCAACCTTCTATTTTAAAGTCTCTCTCTCAAGTAGAAGAAATGCTCATATCAAGAATTGCCCTTGTTTTACAAGTAACACATGCAAGGGGAGGGCAATACAAATATTCTGGCCATACAATAAACTTCCCACAAGATATTTCTGAAATTGCAATAAAATTACCTTGCCATATTAAGCAATTAGAAATTATAATTGTTCGTAGAACCAATTTGCAAGGATTAACTTATGACTATTACATGAATAGACTTCACGTCATAAATGCATTGGCTTACAAAATGAAACATGATCAATACTACAAGGATGTAGTCATTGATCCAGATACAGTGCATCTATTGCCAAACCAAACCACTGACATTACAGAGCTATTGCATTCAGTGCATTCCCTGGAAGAAGATGTTGTTCAAGATACTTCCACTCTGCTGAATATTAACAATGAAGAACAAATCGGGGAGAATAGTTCCTTATTTATCCCACAACTACCATCATCAATACTAGAACTTGATGCGATAAAAAACATCTTCCATCTAGATAACAACAACAACAACATTGTTCCTTGGCCACAAATTAGTACATCGCCTATCAATGAGTACAATACCGAGGGCCTCCTTTCCATGGCATTCCCAACTCTTTTCCCTTCTGGAATAGCCTTACCACTACAAAAAAGAACAAGGCAAGTACATTTACATTAATATTCTTTGCACCTGATCAAATATTATGATTAAAGATTTGGGCAACATGTTCGCTTTAGATATTATATCTACAATCTTATGATGAGACATTGATCCCAACAATCAGCTGCTGTGTTCATTAAGACTAATCTACAAGATAGACTTCCACACAATCTTCATGGCCTAAAGGAATACTTACAAAAGGCACCCTCAAGTGAATTACCAAATCATATCATGAGATATGTAGCCTCATTGTGTGGTACACGAGCATTTTGGAGCAAGTCCTGATATGACCTTACATCAATGATAGAACAGTTAGGTGCACCTACATTGTTCTTCACCTTAAGCTCAGCTGATACAAAATGGCCAGACTTGCATAAGTTATTGCCAAAACCAAAGTCAGCTACTATACCCAACAACATAAGACAATTTACTAAAAATTTAGTCAATAATCCCCATATTACAACTTTATACTTGCACTTCAGATTTCAAATCTTTCGTGATGAAGTCATTGTCAAAGAACTGAAAACCACTGACCACTGGTACAGATATGAATGGCAACATCGAGGATCTGCACATATACATGGCTTTCTTTGGTTGCAAGAAGCACCAAATGTTGATAGCTTTGACTGGTTAGATCATGCAAGTATCCAATCAGTTAAACACTTCTTTGACTAGTACATCACAACATGGAATCCACGTCCTGAAGAAGCTTGCTTGAACAGGCCATATATGCCTACAATTTTAGATCCATGTCTTGCAGATATAGAGATCATATCCAGGTCCGATCCTTGCACTGATTATACTGAGTTACTCAATGTTGTTCAACAACATACAAAGTATTTAGAGTATACCTTCTTGAGGAAAAAAACCTCAACCCTTCAATGTCGGTACAAAGCTCCTTGGCCTGAACAACCCGAATCCTCATTGATATTAGACCACAACAATAACCCATCATACAAACCAACAAGGAATGATAATCATCTGGATGTACACAACCCAACAATGCTCACCATATGGAGGGCTAATGTTGATTGTTAGCCTGTCTGCTCCAAAAAAGCAGTTCTACAATGTATCTCAAAGTACGCATCCAAAACTGAACAAAAGTTAGAAAGTTATACTGATATCTTGAAACGTATAGTTGAATCAACAAATTTAGATGATATAATTATTTTAGCATACCAAAGATTGCTCATGGGAATTGTTGCTGATAGGGACATTAGCACACAAGAAACTTGTCACATGTTGCTTAAACTCCCATTGATATCTTGCACACGCCAATTTGTAACACTCAATGTTGGTAAAAGAATCTTCCAACGCATAGCTAATTGTGATGAAGAATCTCAAACCTCAATGTCTTATATCTCAAACTACATGAAATGACCATCAGAATTAGCATACTTAACTTTTCTTCATTCAGCCCAACTATATACATACTTCGAGCAATGTAAATCATGTAAATAGATGAAAAGAAAGCTCCCCGCAATTGTAAATGTCTACCCACAACACAAATCTTTACTTTTAGAAGAGGAAAATAGTTTTGAAAGTTTCTATTGGAGTGAATTTCTTCTTTACAAACCATTTCAAACCATTCCTCTACATATAGGGAACTCAGCTGAAGAAATTATCATAAATTGGAAAGATCTTCAAAGTACAGATTACATCTGGTGGCATGTAAATAGTTTTGAAGAACACATTACCATAGAAAATGGTGAAGAGCTACAACCAGAAGACATTCAACAATCAACTCATGAAGATCTGTACGAATGGGAGTTCTTGTCACAAATGGGAGCATCAAACAACTTTGACATTGTTGCTCTTCAAATATTTGGCAGACGTGACTTTGATCTACAATTTGATTGGACTGCTTCTATACCTAATGAACCACTGCATTCAAAAGCATCTTAGTTTATTTTAACAAAGAAAAGCCAAGCACCCCACAATCTTGCCAACCCACATTTAAATGCACCTACTAACTATGAGCTTGCACGAAACTAAATTATTGCACTTGATATTATTAAAACTAATGCTAAATAGAACCTGCATTCTTCACCATTACGATTAATCATTCAAGGCACAATAGGCACTAGAAAATCATTTCTTATTGACTGCATACACAGATAGTTAAATTCAAATTCAGAATATGCACAATACCCTTTGCTTGTACTAGCACCAACAGGTGTCTCCGTATATAATATCCAAGAAACCACAATCCATGCTGCCCTCCGTATACCCATTCAAGAATACAAACCCTTAACAAGCCATTCCCTATTAATGTTTCAAGAGAAATGAAAACACTTACGTTGCATTTTAATAGATGAAATGAGTTTTGTTGGCCCTCAATTACTCATTAAGATTGATAAAAGATTGTGGGAAACTTTTCCCAGTAGACAACATGAATCATTTGTAGGTATCTCAGTCATTTTGGTTGGTGATCTTGCACAACTTCCCCTAGTTATAGATATGCCATTATATGCATCTCACTCAATGGCACTGGCTCTATGGCACACATTCAATACTATTGTGACCTTGGATATTCCATTTCGTCAACAAGGCACAAGTTCTTCACAAATAAGTTTCTGTGAAATATTGCTTAATATCCACAACTCAACACCATTGCAAATAGACTATGAATCCCTCCACTTGGGATCAACCCATGCTTTGACACTTGATCAAAATAATCACTTCAGCCAACAGAAGCATTTTTTTGCAACAAATGTAGCTTCAAGGGCTTTCAACATAAAATGTTAACACAATTGCACTCACCCATTGCATGTGCAACAACAATCATTGCCCATCAAAGAGATAAGCAGGCACACCAATAAGAACAACTAGCATTTGAAATTATTCTTTCTATAGACCAAGAAATTATGCTTATTGCAAATTTATGGATAGAAGTTGGCCTTGTAAATGGTGCTTTAGGTCAAATCAAACAAATTGTCTATGATGCAGCTTCCAAACCACCTGATTTGCCAAAATATGTGGTTGTTCTTTTCAAAAATTATATTGGGCCTTCATGGGATCCACAAAATGCAAAACATGTCCCAATTCCACCAATTACTAGAGGAAACCGCACACAAATTCCACTAGCAATGGCATGGGGCATTACTATTCACAAATCATAGGGGCTGACATTAGACTTTGCCACAGTTGACATCGGCAAAATAGAGAAACAAGGCCTAACATTCACAACACTTTCAAGAGTAAAAGCAATTGAACACCTATGTATACAACCAGCCTTCACCTACCAAAGGTACTCCCGATTGAAAGGTACAACATCAACAATACTACGAAAGGTAGAGGAAGCCCGCTTGCTTCAACTTTTGCACAACACAGAACAAACATACCTACAAAATGAACACAATTAGGTGTGCAAATCACATCTTCATTATGTTTTCATGTATTGTATATCTTCTATTCAATGTATCAACATAAAACAATATTTCTACCTTTTAGGATCAACAACACAACTAATGTATGTGGAAGTGAAGAGCCCTTTTACATGTCCCAACTCTGCAACAAAAGGTACACAACTAACACCCACTTCCTATTCAACTATTTTGTAGCTTTCAACAAAATTTTCCCCTCCTATTTGCCAAAATTTTTTCTCATACATTCTTATTTATCACAGGTTCCAATACACTTTCAGTCTGCAAGGCACCTATTCACTTTTACACATATAATGGTTTCTGATGCTATTTTCTCATTGTATCACTCTTTACAATTGGTAAGTATTATACTATTTATCATTACGTACCTTTTCTCATTAACATTCCTTTACACCTTAAAGTTCTTTTGATTGAATAATTGAGCTTTCAGTAAACAATAACATCATATGAATATAACAATTACAAATTTTTGCCACTTGTTCAATGCATTTAATATTCACTAATGATGTACTAATACAAGATTCTTACTTTGTTTATCTTCTTTAACTGTTTTGTGCACGTGACCATTTTCAGTCTCCAAGACACCTCTTCCCTTTCACGAGTATTATAGTTTGTGAAGGTTAGCTTTCAAAAAGAACAACATCCAATACACCAAGCTCGTTAATTTGAAGGTATGTAACACTCTTCGGATTTTTTGTGCTCTACTTCCAGGTTTCTTGCTTTGTTTATGTTCTTTAATTGTTTGTAGATTTCACCACTTTCAATCTGCAACAAACCTGTTCACTTTTACATGTTCATATCTAATGGTATTTCCTCACTGTGTCTCTCTTTACAATTAGTAAGTATTATACTATTTATCATTACCTACCTTTTCAAAATTAACAATCCTTTATACCTTCAAGTTCTTTTGATTGAATAATTGAAATTTTAGTAAAGAAAAGCATCATATGAATATAACAATTACAAATTTTAGCCACTTGTTCAATACATTTAATTTTCAATAATGATGTACTAATACAAGGTTCTTACTTTGTTTATGTTCTTTAACTGTTTGTTGATGTGACCACTTTCACTCTGCAAGCTCAATAATTTCAAGGTATGTAACACTCTTCAGATTTTCTGTACCATACTTCTAGGTTCCTTGCTTTGTTTATGTTCTTTAATTGTTTGTACATTTGACCAATTTTAGTCTGCAAGGTACCTGTTCACTTTTACACATATAATGATTTCTGATGGTATTTGCTCACCGTGTCTCTCTTTACAAATTGATAAGTATTATACTATTTATCATTAACCTTTTCCCATTAACATTCCTTTACACCTTCAAGTTATTTTGATTGAATAATTGAGCTTTCAGTAAAGCATAGCATCAAATACAATAAAGTCATTACTTTAATGGTATGTAAACCTTACTCACTTGTTCAATATATTGATTTTCCAACGTCTGCTTGTTCAATATATTGATTTTCCAATGTCTACTTGTAGGTTTTCAATTTGTACCTATTATTCAATTAAACATTAACTGTCTTCTCTCTTTAACACCCCTTCACGCTTTCAGGTTCTCCTCACTGAACAATTTAGCTTTCCATAAAGAACAATAGGTAAATCTTTTCAGAATACAAAATACTATTAGGTAGATAAGTATATCATAACCACTTGCAAAAATTAACTTGCTTTCACTTCTTAAACCAAATTTAATTATTATTTTTAAAAAGTTCTTTGCAGAAAAGCTCTCTCACAACAAACAAATACTGACATGAATCATACGAGAGATTCCAATTCTGCAATTACACATCCATGAATTATTATATTACTAAAAAGTACTGACTTTCAAATTTTCAAGATTTTCAAAGTATTTAACTTCACCAGACTTACAAGTTATCCAAATCTAACTTATATAAATGAAACAATGATGCAGGTCTTTCATCATATAGATCACATGGAATTCAACAAAAGGCTATATAACATGTTGCTCTTACCAGCATGGGGGATGGAGGGTGGATAACAACAATACTCTGGGTCCAACAAAAAATATTGGTTGGGAATAATATAGCCAACAAAAAAAAATGTAAAACAATATTCATGACATTTTCTTCAAGTACATCATGCTGCATACACCAGCATGAGGGATGGTGGGTGGAAAATTTTCAAGTTTGGGAACAACCATTGGTTGGGTTATGTACATGAAAATTGTCTTACTGTACAATTAACATTTTGACTCTAATAAAATTTTGTTATTTAGTTATACAATACAATATACTTCTCAATATCACAGCTATAATACATCTACTAACATATTGCCATAACAATCAGACCTGTCGGCCTCTTGTTGCAGGCACTCCCCCTGCATCTGCTAGTTATTACATGGCTACCATTATCTTATGACTATATTGACCTCCTAATCAGATCGATAGTTACCTACAGCTGACTTAAATTGGAATCATCAGTCCATGAATTCTAATAAAGATTGAATCGTCAGCATATATAGATGGTAATAATGAAAAAACATGCTCATTGTGCGACAAGCACCACTGCCTCCATAAAAAGTAGCATTAGCCGACTGCTAACCAACGTATTGTTCATAAACAAATCGAGTCGATGCACACAGGATTGATATCCTTCAAACCAAAGTAGTTTCGCCATGGGGGTCACCATTATGAATTTCTGCATCATATCACAAGAATTAGGTACTGATATTGAAATAATATTCATCATTAATATACATCTTATTATGAAATATTGAAAAAAATACATACAAACAATGGAACCTAGATTGTACAAACTTAATGTCTTATTAGGATTAGAGAATAAGAATGTACCCGATTCAGAGAGACGAAGGCTAAACTAGATGATGATGAAGTAAGAACCTTGATTGGATTTTCTAATGGGCATTTGCATCTATACATAGATTGCTAGGTCTCTCCTGCGTTCCGATTTCTAAATACTATCCCTGGTCGATCCGATTCAGCAAGTAAACAAATGTTTTATCTTTTACTAAACTCTGCACATGGCAGGGGACCCTCCTGCACAAGGAGTGGGGAATGGAGTATTGGCGGATGTACGTTGAGCGAAGTATTAGAGATGGATCATTTTATAATCGCTACATTGTCATAAGCCTCCAAAAAGAATAATTTGCATACAACTAATCGTAGATCCGCGTAGTTACTTTGGTGGGTTGCTCTTCAACAGGCGACATATTTGTTCTGGCTTGTCAGATACAAGTTGCAGTGGCATATTTTCTTATATTATGGATTACCAGAAGCTTTTTAAGAAGAAGGGACTGCGAATGGAGGAAAATTGTAGCAACTTTTCCTTCAACAATATGGACTTTTAGATTTTCAATATTACGTAAGTCTCTATCAATAGTGTAAGTGTGGTTAGTTTAGAATAGAAAGTAATAAAAGAAGAAGAAATATGAAGATACAAATAGATATAGATATAGGTGATTCGGAAGGGAGAGCAAAAAAGAGAAGGGGTCGACATGTTTAGAGACAGAAGGGAGAGAGAAAGATAGAGCAAGATATAGACAAAATTTAAGAAAGAGAGGGAGAGAGATAAAGGACATAGATGGTGAGATAGAGTAAGAGTAGAGATATACAATACAATATGTAGAGAGGGATGGAGAAATAGGGGGAGATAGAGAGAGGAAGTGGAGGGAGAGAGATGCATGGGAAGATTCTCTTTGTTATTGTTACAATCCTTTTACTAAACATAGCATACAACACTTGTTGTACTTTGTGGAAAATTTTCATATGGTAATTATTAATTGTTGGTTGCTATTTGCAAAGAAATTTATTTATTTTATTACAATGAGCTTTAAATAATGGCCTTATCAAGCAGGTATTAGCTTAATCATTTGATCAAAAGTATTAATTAGTTAAAATTTGAAATTTAATTTAGTTGATTTTATAATTTGAAATTCAATTTAGGTGATTTTATGAATATTGAAAAATTTAAATTCAAAACCCAACGTAAAACATGAATTTAATAACTATATATACACCAATGAATTATAAAGAATGAAAAAACATAGAAAGCCATTAAAAAACAATTTACTATGAAATATTAAAAAATAAATATAAGTATTTAAATATTAAAAATAAAAGGAAGAAATTAATTATATTTTCCAAACAATTAAAATTCTTTATTTTAGTATTCTTTTGAAAAAATCAATTTTCTTGATTTAAATTGGAAATTATTCAATTTAGCCATTGAAGCTAGCATTTTAAGAGAAGAAAGTATAAAACGATTTTGCAATCTTTAAAAAAGATTCAAAATAGAAAGTCTATTATTAGTAGTAGGCAATACTATTGCATTCATTGAACTCCAATTAATCAATTGTTCTCCACTAATCAAAGCTGATTATTATTTTTGTTTCCAAAATAAAATTAGATTTTATAATGTTGGGATTTATATTTCTTAATTTAGTATATTAAAAAATTATTCATTTACACTCTGATTGGTATGATAGATTTTTTAGATTTTTTTTGGGACTTCTTTATATTGAAAAAAGAAATGTCTATTTTAAATAATTTTTTTAAATTTTTTTATTTATAATTATTTTTTATACAATTTATAACTTTGATTATATCATGAAGGAAAGGATGAGCTCTACATATGGGCAATTGCTCTAAGTATGAATTTTTTTTTCAAAAATCTGCAAAGCACAGGCTCTGCCACAACCTTTGAGCAGAGATTCCTAGGCAAAAGTTATGACGCTAGTGATGATAACATCAATGCATTCCAAAGATGGTTCTGGAAGAGTGATTTTCAAGGGTAGAATAGTAAGTGGTTTTCAAAGGACAAATCAAAAGGGAAAGACTATTCTGAGGGCTATAGTTCTTTCCCCAACAACATCCCTATGCATTTACCACATTTTATGACAGGTCCCAACAACACACCTCTAAATCATGGTAGACAAACACCTCATTTTTTGTCTAGCCCTAGCAATATACCTGTAAATAGAGGTGGTTTTAAGTACGGATCTTCAATCTTGGGAGGGCCCTTCAAACCAAATTACTAGAAGATGAACACATATGGATTTAAGGGCACATAAACATTTAAGAAATAGTATCCTATGCACAATGAATTCTAGAACAAGCCACCAAAGAGAGCGAAAACCATAAAGAGATGGGTTAGAAGAAAGCTCAAACAAACTATGCACAAAGAACCACTACTGACTTTGGCAAATGTTTGGAATCCTCAGAAGCTATAAAAGTCACTTTTCCATAACAATATTTGCAACCACTGATATCGGATTTGAGTGAGAGAGTTAATAGGTAAGATCTTGAACCATTCTCCTCATATTTTCACTCTTCGTGATTGAGTTAATCAATTATGGATTGGGGTGAATAATGTTTTCTATATTGATCATGGGAATGATTATTTTATTGTAATATTTTCATCAAAGATCCTTAGGGACAAAGTCGATAAGTTTAAAGGCTAATTTTGTAATGGTTTTGGTTTGTTTACCATGCCATGAGACCCAACTTTGATCCAAACTTCATAAACATGGGACATGCCCCTTTTTGGATCTCTTTGTCGTCTATGCCTTATAGGGATTTGTAGCTGATAGAAATTCTAGCTAATCAAATAGGCATTTTTGTCAACACATGACCTCATTGCCTTTAAGGTTACAGAGCTATCCTTGAGGGTATGTTTTTTACTTCAGCTCTCCAAAGAGACTCCCAAACAAATCTCTATTAATTCCAAAATTGCAGCATGAACCGAATAGATTGTCATCAATCACTCGAAAAGGGTTGTAGAACCCTCTACCTTGTTGGGTCATTTTACTTCACAATGTATCAATCCTGATGTGGATGAGATTAAATTTTACATGAATCATGTTACACACCCACATTTGTGTACTTTCAAATAAATGTTATAGCCTCCCTCCTTTAATAACATGGATAGTACACAGAGTGAAGATCAAGTCCACTAGAATTATGTGCCATCTTCTTTTGTTATTAGTATTGTAACAACAGGTTCATTAGATCAAAAAAATTCTTTAATATCAAATGTGTTGGGGTTCCAACATAAAACCTTCAAATTTTTGTGAATAGAAGTGTTCTATTTCCAAGTTTTAAATTTTTTTATCCATTGCGGATCTAGAGAAAATCATTGAGGAACAATTATTCAAAGCTTGCAACTAGTTATTGGTTGAAACGGAGGAAGAAGTTTTCCAGAGAAAACAAAATTCTTCTTCATCTTCAACATTAATCTTGGCTCTTTCTAGATTCAACTCTATCAGTTTAGGGAAAAATCAAGTTGTTATTCAATGGTTTTGGGAAAGTTGTTTTTAATTTTTAATGCTTCATCTTAGTTTAGAGAGGTTTCATTTCCCCCTCATTTATATCCTTTAAAGTATGTTGGGGATGCACACCATTTTGATTGCTCCCATATAGTTCCAACAAGACAAGCATAAGAGGTGGTTCTCTATTTGCAATTTTTTCCTAGGTTTCCTAAAATTGAGTGCTTAGGATTCCAGGATTTGTCATTACATTTCAAACAGTCCTCATCCAGATTGAATGAATTAGATTACTCCTTAGGAAGATAGGGTTTGAGATGAGGACATGCCATATAGGTCAAATCAAACTTTTGATTATCATGCAGATAGTACCAATTCACAAGCATTCATTCTTCAAAATTGGTTCAACAAAGTTGTCATTGTTGCTGATAGCACTTTAAAGCCAAAGAGCAGAGTGAGTAGGCCCCCTAAAAAGAAGAAGAAATTGAAGATCACAAGAAGGAGGTTAAAGAAGGTATTCAAATAACATTGGATATCAAATTAAGCTCGAGTAGAGGGACACACTCTCTAGGAAAATAATGAATATTGTGACTTGGAATGTTAGGGTCTCAATGCCCCTAAGAAGAGACACCTCATCAAAGCTCAGATTGAGATTTGTGGGGTAGATATAGTATTAATACAAGAAACAAAGTTCTCTAATATCCCAGACCTTCAACATTTTAAGTCTTAGAAAAAATGGAAATATATGGCTTCTCCATCCCTAGGAACTTTAGGGGGATTGGCTATCATTTGGAAGGAAGAGAAAGTACAAATTGAAAGTTTAGATATGAAGGAAAACTACATCCATATTCAAGTTACACGTTCTAATGGCTTATTTCACCCAATTTCAATTTATGGACCCACTTCAATAATGGGAGAGAAGTACCTTTGGGATAAAATCTCTCAAGTTCTAGCCATTTTTTTGGATATTCCCTATATAATTGGTGGAAATTTTAATGCAATCCTATCCCTTCATGATAAGACATGGGGAATCATTCCTAATATAAAATCTATGTAGGATTTTTTCTAAATATGTGGATGATAATGGATTAAAGGATTGTGTTTCATCAAATGGTAATGCCAAATGGACAAATAGAAGGAAGGGATTCCTGCAAATTGTAGAAAGGCTAGACAGTTTTTTGTGAACCCAAGTTGGTGTTCATTATTCATCTTACCAACTTCTCAAATCTTATCTCTTTCAAGATTGGATCATTTTGTAGTATAACTGGAAGTGTCTCTGGATATAACTAAGAAAATTCCAAGGAGCTCATTCAAATTTGAGCAGACGTGGTTCCAAGATGTTACTTTGTTGCCTCATCTTGGGGAATGGTGGAAAAATTCTCCCTATTCCAGTGGTTCTAGGATGTTTCAATTCTATAAAAAACTTCAATGACTAAAAATTCATATCAAAACTTGGAACTATATGGTGTTCAAGAATATTTTATAGCTAAAGGGGAGTTGGAGTCCAAGATTATAGATTTAAATGAAGACATAATTTGAAATGGATTCAATGATCAGTCCTTTAGTTAGCAGGATTATCTTAATCATCAATTGGAAGAGGTGCTTCATAAAGGAGAACTCTATTGGAAATAGAAATCAAGGGAGCTCTGGTTGCAGGATGGGGACAAGAACACTAAATTTTTTCACTCCTCTGCTAAAATGAGAAGGGAAAACAATATGATTTCTCAAATAAAAAATGCAATGGGGGATGTGGTGACTAACAAGGTAAAAAATAAAGAAGAAGCAATGACTTTATTGGCAGCCCCAGATGATGATGTAACTAATTTAGAATTCACTAGGCTTGAAATCCTACAACATATCTCTAAATTGGTTTCAGAGGCAACCAATTTAGAATTCTTGAAACCTTTTACCATGGAGGAAATTAGATTGGTTGTTTTCTTGTTGCATCTAGATAAAGCTCCAGGGCCTGATGGTTATACAACTTTGTTTTTTCAAAAGTGTTGGGATTTTATGGCTTTTTACATCTGGAGGTTGGTAAAGGAGTCTAGGAGAAATGGAAACAATTTTAAACAATTCAATACAACCTTTATTGCTATCATCTCAAAGTTGAACAATCTAATCTCTTTTGTTGACTTTAGGCCCTTATTTTTATGTAATACTTTGTATAAAATTGTAACAAAATCAATTACATTTAGATTGGCTAAAATTATTCCCAACATCATTTCTCATGAACAAGGTGGTTTTGTTTATGGGAAAGAAATAGTTGAAGGTGCTTTGATTGCAAATGAGATCAACATTTAGTTACATCCCATTAAAGTGAGGCTATGATCATAAAATTGGATATGATGAAGGCATATGACAAAGTGGGGTGGACTTTTCTTCATCAGGTGTTGCTCAAATTTGGATTTTCCAAAAAAATAGAGCAAGTGGATTATATCTTTCATTTCTAGAGCAAAATTTTCAGTCGTTATTAATGGATGCGCCTCTAGCTTCTTCTCTTCATCTCAAGGAATAAGACAAGGGTACCCAATCTCACCTTTCCTTTTTATCATAATGGTAGATTCTCTTAGCATATTAATTTATGCTCAATTGACCAATAAGTTGTGGAAGGGAATTACCTTACCTCAAACTGATTTGGAGGTCACACACATCTTATTCATAGATAATACTATTCTTTTTCGAGAAATCTCAATATCTGAGGTGAAAATCATTAAAAAGACTTTAATGAGATATTGTGAAGTTTCAGGACAAAAAATTAATGCATAGAAATCTAAGGTCCTTTTTATCAATTGTACTTTGCAAGTGGCATCTAGATTAACAAATATCTTAGGCTTCAAATAGGATCACCTTCCTTCAAATATCTAGGGATTCGTTTATTTTCAGGCTCGAATAAAAGTTGCTTCTAGAGTAAAGATTTCTCAATAGTAAAGAATAGGATTTCCTCATGGAAAAACACATGGTTGTCTCTAGCTAGAATAATTTTGATGATAAAATCAGTTTTGTCAACTATTCCAAATTAAATGATGTTAGTTTTTCCAATTCGGAAAGGAGTGCTAGCTGATTTAGAAGCTAAACTCAAAGATTTCCTTTGGAAAGGAAACAAAAAATCCAAATAGTAAGATCCATCTCTTAGCTTGGGAAAAAGTTTTTCCTAAAATGGAGGAGGTGCTAGGATTCAAAATCTATCTTACTGAAACCTTTCTCTTGGAGCCAAGTTAGTTTGGAAATATTTCTCTAATCACAAGTCAAAATGGGAAGAGATTATTAGAGAAAAATACATGGATTCTAAAGAACCAGAGAGAATATTCACAGTTCTCGATCCACCCCTGGGGTCCCAAATGTGGATTTTTTTAGTTAAATGCAGATCTATCTTTCTCCCACATTTATCATGGACAACCCACAATGGATAGAAAGAAAACTTGTAGTATGACTCATGGAATGGGTATCCCACTTTATCATAGTTGATGGTTTGTAGGATATTAGAGAAATTCTTCTTCTTTCTTGGGGGACAAATGTGAAAGATTATTTCTTCTCCCCAAATCTAGGTATGGTAAGGTTCACTGGAAAGATGTGTTGAGTGTACAAGCTCCATCCTCCCAACAATAAATTCTCTTTCACGAGCTACAAAATAGAACATTTTATTACAAAGCTAATTTTGATAATTTAATCTGGACCCCTTCACAAATAGGCTCTTATTAGGTGAGTCAAGGGTAGAAGTTATTAACAAAAAGAAAGGTTGATTTTTTACATTTCTTTTATTTTATATGTAACATAAACTTATCAAGTTAATTATATTCATGTACTTCAAATTAACTGTAAAACATATTTAAATTCACTTTAAAAATATTTAATAATAAAAATTCATTCATCATCATTTTATCCAAACAATTATACATAATAACAATAATTCATTAATCATCATTAAATCTAAACAATTATACAAAAAAAATCTTTACATTATAATTTCCGTAAAAAATGAGAAGATTCCTAACTATGTGATGCAATAAAAATTTAAAATATTATTGTATCATACAATATATTGTTACCTCATACATTCATCTAATTTATCATTATTGTATTCATTTTTTCATTAAACGTTTTCTTATTAATTCATACTAAAAATTTAACCAATAAATATCATTAAAACCTTTATAAAATCTCTAAATTCCTTAGTAATTACATAATATACTAGATTCTAAATGGCATAATACTAGTCAGAATCTAATGCATATGCCAACAAGTTTCTACTTAAAAAAAAAAAGGGAGAGATTTGCATTCATTATATATCTCAATATTATGTAAGTTTTTGGATATGATTAATGAAATATTAAGGTTTTTTTTTTTTAGTTGAAATTTTTTTGATAGAATTTTTTAAAAATATTTTATAAATTAATGTTTGGACCACATTTCTTAATTAAGAAAATAAATGTATAATGCCCCCTCTTAAGAAATGTCACATGAAATATTATTCTAAAATTCGGCACATATCTTTTTATCAAAATATTTTAATTGTCTAATAAAAAGTAAATCTATTATTTTTTAATACTTTCATGTTTATTTTCAAAACTTAAATTCAAAGACAACTTATTATTAAAAAATTTGTTATAATTATCTATTCATTCAAAAGTACCTTCTAAATATTTAAACGTATTGATTTATATATAATATTATAATGTATTCAAAATCAATTAAAATCACTTCATTTTATTAGTTCCTTCCATAGGTAGAATACTTATGCATTCACCCAAATCTATTAGTGGCAAAGCATCAACCAATGAAAATCAAGAACTAAAATAGTTTGACCAATTTTTCTAATGTCTATATTTTTTCAATTTTTTTTCAAAATATATAAAGTGTTTTATCTATTATTCTATTGGATAACAGTACTCTACAGTAATCTAAGTCTTATTAGTATGATGTAAGCATTTGACTATTCCTTGAATTTTTTTTTTGGCATTTTCATACAATATTATTTTATAATAGTATTTTACAAAACTGCCACTATTACATAGTAGTATCTATTTTGTCATATTTCTTTTGATAATGCAATATATGATAAAGCCATTTGATTTGATTTTATCCCTAAAGTCTTTTGATTTTTAATAATAACTTAAAAAATATACAAACTTATAAATATCAAATATATTATAAAGTTAAAGGTCTAGCTATAATTAATCTATTAATATAATGATGAGATAATAATTTCTTATATAATTTTATATTAAAAAAAAAATTATTAGATGATAATATATATTAAGTATTGCATCTATAATTATGCACAATGATAGTTATCATAATTATTATTATGTTTGTTAATAAAAAATAATAGTTATATAGCTTATAATTATATATTAATTAATTTTAATTTATTGATTAAAAATTGTTGTGCATAGAGCTTTAATTTTAATTTGACACACTCTTCACAAAACCTCTACAATACATATCTAGTTTTTTAAACACATCATAGAGAGTGACAAGAACCATATGCAATGCATTTTTTGTTAAATATATTTTTTATATGTTTTTATTTGGTATATTTTGAAAATCTAATCATATTAATTTTGTTATACATTATCTTATTGTGCAAAATATAACAAAATATTTTTAAATTATTATTATTATTATTATTATTATTATTATTATTATTATTATTTCACAAAAGGGATAAATATTTACTAACCACAAAACAAAAATGACCAACGCTCAGAGAAGAGTTAATTGCTGGAACATACAAGATAAATCAAAAGCAAATGGCCTCGCAACATTCCAACCCTAAAATCACAATCATTTGGCTAGACAATATACAACTCTATTCCACTCTCAAGGAATGTGAGAAAAGATAACATAATCAATGCACCTACTTAGACTAAGAACCATCTACTAACCATAACTAAATTTTAATATTGTTAATAAAATTTATCATAGTTCCAATTTAATACAAAAGAGTTTTCCTACCATCCCAACAAGTTTCTTGTCAAGAAAAGTTGTATTAATTCCTTTATATTATCATGTTCTAGTACCATTCGAACATAATGACACTGTTATCTTTGAAAATAGCGATGGAATTTTATGCCAGTAAAAGGTCAATGCTCATGGAGGTTGTTGAGAGTGCAATGTGCTACGTGCCACTGCCACAACCATCGATGATTGCACATCTCTGATTTTAATTATAGGAGAGGACCCAATAGTTGTGCACCCTAACTTCACGCTTCTCGAAATCCTACATGGAAATTTTAAATCACTTCGATTTTTGTACAGTAGCTTACTTGGCAAGTCCCCTACTTATAACTAAGGTTTCAGGGCCACATCAACATGTTTTTTGCCAAGGTGTCCAAAACAGCCCCCCCCAAAAGTGAGACCAATAGCTGAGCAAAAAGGCCCCAATACTTGTGCAGTTGATGTGGCATCACATGATTGGTTACTTTTCACAACAAATATTATATTTCATTCAATTATTGGTACTTATCATACAACTATTGGTGCAATGTTGTACAAAAGTTGGATATTGAATTAGCAAGTATGGGGTATTAAATCAACAACTTCTATCACAAGAATTGGAACGTGCTCGACTACTGGATCCTTTCCCCTAACATTTTTGGTATGTTCTATTTTAAAATAAAATATTAACTCACTTTCATGTTTATGTTTTAAATAAAAAATTTACTAGGTAGGCTTAGGTGTAGATTTAGCATTGCTTGTAATTTTCCTTTCACCAATTTTAACAAGTTGTCTTAAGTTTTTAGGTTTGAATTTTAAATTGTAACTGATCACTATTTTTTATCACTATTCACAAACATAAGGAGAATCTTATGGGTATGTGCAGGATCATGGTGTGCCAAAACAGGCCCTTAAGTGGCAATGAAATTTCAAAAAATTAGAGTTATGCAACTTGACATGAAAAATTGAATAAGTTATGAACATTATTTTTAAAATATGTAAGAAGAGAATCTATAGAAAATTGAATGTAGTTTCTAAGCTACTAGTTTTTTTTTGAAAAAAAAAATCCTATTTGATGAAAATCTCAAATTTCATTGCAGTGGTACAAAACTTTCAGGAAAAAGATAAGAAGTAGGTGTATGTCTGACCACCCTATTCACAATCAAATCATAAGATTTATAATATAAGTATTAGACTCATGTCTAGATGTGAAACATATTTTTTTATAATTTTTAATAAAGTAAATAATTATTTATGAATTTTTTACTACAACTTTTCAGAAATTCAGAAACTCCTACGTCTAACCACCTTAACTTGGTCAAAACCTTATGAAATTCATTTTTAAAATTTTTTTCCCTGTAGTAGACGAAGCATAGGATGTGACGCATGTTTTAGATTCAAAAAATATTATGCAGTTTGAAAGTTATGAGTATTTTTTAATAAGTCTATCAATCAAAACTTTTCTCAGAATTCAATTAGAAAATAAATAATAATGATTTATTAAAGTCGAAATAAGACAAGCCTTATATTGTTGGAAAGTTGAGAACATCCTTAAAAAACCCTTTTCGTTTTATCAATTTTGGCTATAAAAAAAGTTGTTAGCCACTAGTGTAAAGTCTGGGAAATCAAGGAATACTGAAAAAACATGTTTTTTTAGTTGACTTTCCAAGCTTGTCACTTCCAAGCCAAATCCCAAAGCAAACCCGAACCAAAATATGGGGGGAAAAATTTATTTTTTAAAATTAGATATCGGATAAAATCAGATATCTAATTTTATTAGATATCCGATTTTATCCGATATCCGATTTTTGAAAAAATAAAAAAATATATTTTAGTAAATTGGGCATAACGTTTGCATTTTATATCAAAATTTAAATTTTTTACAGGCATTGGAAAGGTAATTAAGAGATCTATGATATGGAGTAGATATATTTTCAATTGTTTGTTTTAAAAAATAATTATAATTCATTGAAATTCATCCTTCATTTTTAAAACATAAAAAACTCATGACTTTTTCATATGATTTCCCTATTGCATAAATTTTTGTAACAATCATCTCAAAATAAACTAAATAAGTAATTAATTAATAATAGAAAATTTATGAATTTTATTGAGTTCAATAAATTTTGATAAACCATGTTATCTATGTTTGTTCCTTTCTCCACCTTTCTCTCCTAAACCTATCACACCACCTATTTGTTTCGTCCTCCCTCTCTTTTGTCCATATTTATACATCTCTCTCTAGACCTATATCTCTAACTATCAATGAATACCTCATTAAATCTCTCAAGCTCTACAAGGTGATTATATTTCTACCTCTTCATAATTTCCTCCTCTATGTCACTCTCTCTTCCCTAAGATCTAGACTAGTCTCTCTGCATTTCCTTCTCATCTCTAGCAACGAAATTCAGAGGGGACAAGGAGAGGCATAAGGAAGTATCAAAAAAAGGAGAGGGGGAGAGAGGTGAGAAGGAGAGATTAGTTGGGGGGAAGAGAGAGTATGAGAGAGAGAGATCTATAGGTAATTAGGTGGAAGGTGAAGAGAGAGAAGGAGGGGGTGATTGGGGTGAAGAGAGAATGAGAGGGAGAGTTTGAGATTATTAGGGGGTAGGAGGAGAGGGGGAGAGGGGAAAGTATCAAAAAAGAGAGAAGAGAGATGGGGACAGAGGAGAAGAGAGACATAGAGAGTAATTAGGGGGTGGGTAGAGGGGGAGAGGGAAGTATCTATAAACCCATAGGAGGAGAGAGGTGATTGAGGGTAATTGAGGAAAAGAAATAATGTGAGAGAGAATATGGTATCCTAAAGGGTCATATGGTGTCTCATGAACCTTTAGGACACCATATGATGTTGTTATAAGTCTTATGGTGTCCTAAGGGGTCATATGGTGTTCTATGAGCCTTTAGGACACCATTTGGTGTCATTACAGGTCGTATGGTGTGTTAAGGGGTCATATGGTATCCTTTGACCCCTTAGGACACCATATGACCCCTTAGGTATTATTAGGGGTCATATTGTGTCCGAACAGGTCATATAATGTCGTTCGGGGTTGTATGGTGTGCTAAGAGGTCATATTGTGTCCTAAGGGGTCACAAGACATCGTATGACCCCTTAGACACCATATGATCCATTAGGTTTTGTTATGGCTCGTACTATGTCCTAAGAGGTCATATGGTGTCCCATGACCCTTTAGGACACCATATGACCCCTTAGGACATCATATGGTGTCGTTATGGGTCTTATGGTGTCCTAAGGGGTCATATGGTGTTCTATAACCCCTTAGGACACCATATGACCCCTTAGGACATTATATGACCCCTTATGATACCATACGATACCTTGGGACACCATATGGTATCGCAAGGAGTTGTATGGTGTCCTAAGGGGTCATATGGTGTCCTATAAACCCTTAGGCCACTATATGACCCATTAGGTGTCATCAAGGGTCTTATTGTGTCCTAATGGGTCATATGGTGTCATATGACCCCTTAAGACACCATATTCTTGGAGATAATATGGTGCTATGGGTTGTATGGTGTCCTATGACACCTTAGGACACCATATGACCCCTTAGGATACCATTTGGTGTTGCTATGTGTCATATGGTGTCCTATGACCCGTTAAGTATCATTAGGGTTATTTTATGTCCTAAGGGGTTGTATTGTGTCCTAAGGGGTCATACGGTGTCCTATGACCCCTTAGGACACTATATGACATCGTTAGGGGTTATATTATGTCCTAAGGGGTCATATTGTGTCTTATGACACCTTAGGACACCACATGGTGTCATTATGGGTCGTATGGACTTCTAACAGGTCATATGGTGTTCTATGACCCCTTAGGACACTAATTTTATGTTGTTATGGGTTGTATGGTCTCCTAAGGGGTCATATGGTATCCTATGACACCTTAGGACACCATATGGTTTCATTATGCATCGTATGGTTTCCTAAGGGGTTATATGGTGTTCTATAACCTGTTAGGATGCCATATGGTGTCATTAAGGGTCGTATGGTGTGCTAAGGGGTCATATGGTGTCCTATGATCGTTTATAACACCATATGACCCATTAGGTATCGTTAGGCATCATTTTGTGTCGTTATGGGTCATATGATGTCCTATGACCCCTTAGGTGTTGTTAGGGGTCATATTGTGTCCTAACAGGTCATATAGTGTCCTACAACCCCTTAGGACACCATATGGTGTCGTTTGGGATTGTATGGTGTACTAAGGGGTCATATTGTGTCCTAAAGATTCCTAGGACATGATATAACCTCTTAGGACACCATATGACCCCTTAGATATCGTTAGGGGTCATATTGTGTCCTAAGGGGTCATATGGTGTCTCATGACACCATATGACCCCTTAGGACACCATATCATGTCATTATGGGTCTTCTTATGTTCTAAGGGGTTATATGGTGTTCTAAGGGGTCATATGGTTTTATATGACCCCTTAGGATACCATATGATGCCTTAGGACATCATATAGTGTCATAAAGGGTTGTATGGTGTTCTAAGGGGTCATATGGTGTTCTATGGGGTCATATGGTTTTGTATGACCCTTTAGGACACTATATAACATTATTAGGGGTCATATTATGTCCTAAGGGGTCATATTGTGTCTTATGACCCCTTAGGATACCACATGGTGTTGTTATATGTTGTATGGTGTTTTATGACCCTCTAGGACATCATATTATGTTGTTATGGGTCTTATGGTCTCCTAAGGAGTGATATAGTGTTCTATGACCCGTTAGGACACTATATGACCCCTTAGGACACCATATGGTGTCATTATGGGTCGTATGGTGTCCTAAGGGATCATATGGTGTTATATCACCCCTTAGGGTACCATATGATCCCTTAAGACACCATATGGTGTTGTTAGGGGTTGTATGGAGTACTAAGGGGTAATATGGTGTCCTATGACCCCTTAGCACACAATATGACCCCTTAGTACACCATATAATGTCCCTAAGGGTCATATGGTGTCCTATGACCCCTTAGGTGTTGTTAGCGGTCATAATATGTCCTAACGAGTTATATGGTGTCCTACAACCCCTTAGGACACCATATGGTGTCGTTAGGGGTTGTATGGTGTGCTAAGGGGTCATATTTTGTTCTAAAGGTTCTTAGGACATCATATAACCTCTTAGGACACCATATGACCCCTTAGGTATCGTTAGGGGTCATATTATGTCCTAAGGAGTCATATGGTATCTAATGACACCATATGACCCCTTAGGACACCATATCGTGTGGCTATGGGTCTTCTTGTGTTCTAAGGGGTCATATGGTGTTATATGACCCATTAGGATACCATATGACCCCTTAGGAAACCATATGGTGTCATAAAGGGTGGTATGGTGTTACAAGGGGTCGTACGGTGTCCTTAGGGGTCATATGGTATCCTATGACCCCTTAGGACACTATATGACATTGTTAGGGGTCATATTATGTCCTAAGGGGCAATATTGTGTCTTATGACCCCTTAAGACACCACATGGTGTCATTATGGGTCGTATTATGTTTTAAGGGGTCATATGGTGTTCTATTACCCTCTAAGATAGCATATTATGTTGTTATGGGTTGTATAGTTCTCTAAGGGGTCATAGGGTGTCCCATGACCCTTTAGGACACCATATAGTGTTATTATGCATCGTATGGTGTCCTAAGGGGTCATATGGTGTTCTATGACCCCTTAAGACACCATATGACTCCTTAGGACACCATATTGTGTCATTAGGGGTCATATGATGTCCTAAGGGGTCAAATGGTGTCCTATGACCCCTTAAGACACCACATTGTGTCGTTATGGGTCGTATGGTGTTCTAAGTGGTCATATGGTGTTCTATGACCCTCTAAGACACCATATTATGTTGTTATGGGTTGTATGGTCCTCTAAGGGGTCATATGGTGTCATATGACCCCTTAGGACACCATATAGTATCATTATGCATCGTATGGTGTCCTAAGGGGTCATATGGTGTTCTATGACCCCTTAGGACACCATGTGACTCCTTAGGACACCATATGGTGTCATTAGGGGTCATATGGTGTGATAAGGGGTCAAATTGTGTCTTATGACCCCTTACAACACCATATGAACCCTTAGGTATCGTTAGGTGTCATTTTGTGTCAGTAGGGGTCATATGGTGTCCTATGACCCCTTGGGACACAATATGACCCTTTAAGACACCATATAGTATCGTTAGGGGTCATATGGTGTCCTATGACCCCTTATGATACAATATGACCCCTTAGGTGTTTTTAAGGGTCATATTGTGTTCTAACGGGTCATATGGTGTCCTACGACCCCTTACGACACCATATGGTGTTGTTAGGGGTTGTATGGTGTGCTAAGGGGTCATATTGTGTCCTAAAGGTTCCTAGGACATCATATAACCCCTTAGGACACCATATGACCTCTTTGGTATCGTTAGGGGTCATATTGTGTCCTAAGGGGTCATATGGTGTCTCCTGACACCATATGACCCCTTAGGACACCATATCATGTTGTTATTGGTCTTCTTGTGTTATAAGGGATCATATGGTGTTATATGGCCCCTTTGGATATGATATGACCTCTTAGGTGTTGTTAGGGGTCATATTGTGTCCTAACGGGTTATATGGTGCCCGACGACCCCTTAAGACACCATATGGTGTCATTAGGGGTTGTATGGTGTACTAAGGGGTCATATTGTGTCCTACAGGTTCCTATGACATCATATAACCCCTTAGGACACCATATGACCCCTTAGGTATCGTTAGGGGTCATATTGTTTCCTAAGGGGTCATACGGTGTCTCATGACACCGTATGACCCCTTAGGACACCATATCATGTTGTTATGGGTCTTCTTGTGTTCTAAGGGGTCATATGGTGTTATATGACCCCTTAGGACACCATATGGTGTCATAAAGGGTGGTATGATGTCATATGGTGTCCTATGACCCATTGGGACACTATATGATGTCGTTAGGGGTCATATTATGTCGTAAGGGGTAATATTGTGTCTTATGACCCCTTCAGACACTAGATGGTGTCGTTATGGGTCGTATGGTTTTCTAAGGGGTCGTATAGTGTTCTATAACCCTCTAGGACACTATATTATGTTGTTATGGGTCATATGGTCTCCTAAGGGGTCATATGGTGTCCTATGACCCCTTAGGACACCATATAGTATCAGTATGCATCGTATGGTGTCCTAAGGGGTCATATGGTGTTCTATGACCCCTTAGGACACCATATGGTGTCATTAGGAGTTGTATGGTGTGCTAAGGGGTCATATTGTGTCTTATGACCTCTTAGAACACCATATGACCCCTTAGGTATCGTTAGGTGTCATTTTGTGTTGTTACAGGTCATATGGTCTCCTATGAACCCTTAGGACATAATATGACCCCTGAAGACATCATATAGTGTTGTTCGGGGTCATATGGTGTCCTATGACCCCTTAGGTGTTGTTAGGGGTCATATTGTGTCCTAACAGGTCATATGGTGTCCTACAACCCCTTAGGACACCATATGGTGTTATTAAAGGTTGTATGGTGTGTTAAGGGGTCATATTATGTCCTAAAGGTTCCTAGGACATCAGATAACCCCTTAGGATACCATATGACCCCTTAGGTATATTAGGGGTCATATTGTGTCCTAAGGGGTCATATGGTGTCTCCTGACACCATATGACCCCTAAGGACACCATATCATGTTGTTATGGTTCTTCTTGTGTTATAAGGGGTCATATGGTGTTATATGACCCCTTAGGACACCATATGGTGTTGTAAGGGATCGTATGGTGTTATAAGGGGTCATATGGTGTCCTATGACCCCTTATAACACTATATAACCCCTTAGGTGTCGTCATGGGTCGTATTGTGTCCTAATTGGTCATATGACATTCTTTGACCCCTTAAGACACCGTATGACCCCTTGCGACACTATATGGTGCTATGGGTCATATGGTGTCCTAAGGGATCACATGGTGTCCTATGACCCCTTAGGATACCATATGACCCTTTACGATGCCACATTGTGTCATTAGGGGTTGTATGGTGTCCTAAGGGGTCATTTGGTGTCTTATGACCCCTTAGGACACCATATGGTGTCATTAGGGTCTTATTTCATTTTAAGGGGTCATATGGTGTTTTATGACCCCTTATGACACCATATGACCCCTTAGGAGACCATATGGTGTCGTTAGGGGTCATATTGTGTCCTAAGGGATCATATGATGTTCTATGACCCCTTAGGACATGATATAACCCCTTAGGACACCACATATACTAATTTTCAAATAAGGTGAGATGTAAGGGTGAAGAGAGATGAAGAACTAAAGAGAGGGAAAATAACTAAAGGACAAGGACATAAATAAAGATATAGATATTAAAGAGTATGAAGTGAGAGGGGGAAAAACTAAAGGACAAGGATGGATAGAAAGAGGTAGACATATCTAGATATTGAAAAGGAGAGAGGAAGATAGAGATAAAAAGGAAGATAAAGGAAGAGGGAGGTGAATAGATATAGAGAAAGAGAGAGGTAAAGACAAAGATAAATATATGAAGAGATGGAGAAAAATGGATAGAGAGGGGTAAAGAGAGAGATAAAAAAAGGAAGAGATAGAGAGATATAAAAGAAGAGAAATATCAATAGATAGAGATATATAGATAGTGCAAGAGAGTGAGAAAGAGAGATAGAGATTATAGAGAGAGAGAGAGAGAGAGAGAGAGAGAGAGAGAGAGAGAGAGAGAGAGAGAGAGAGAGAGAGAGAGAGAGAGAGAGAGAGAGAGAGAGAGAGAAGGATGTGGGGAGAGAGAAAAATATATATAAAGATGGGGTAAATAAAGAGATAAAAGTAGAGAAAGGGAAAGATACTTCAAGAGGGTGATATAGGAAGACACAGAGAAGTAGATTAATCATGTATAGAGGAATATATATAAAGACAGAGGAACATATAAAAAGAGAGATTGACAGTGAAAGAGATGGAGATGTGAAGATGGAGATAGAGATAGATATGGATAGAACGTGATAGAGAGAGTAAGACAAATGGAGGGAGAGATGGAGTGAATAAGTGAGATTTAGAGATAATGAGATATAAATATACATGAAGATAGATCTATAGGGATATATAGAGAGAGGGGACAAGATAGGGAGAGAAAGGAAGTGATAGAGACAAGTAATATATAAGTATAGGTAGGATAAGGTAAAGGAGGGAGATAAATAGAGAGAAGAGAGATTATTAGAGAGAAATATAGAAATGAGTGACAATGAGGGAGTGGGAGAGGGATAGAAATGAATAGAAAGATGGAGATATATGCAGAGATGCATGTAACTTGGGAATTTATTTATCTACATGGAATGAGAAAATAAGTGACATAAGTAGAGAGGAAAGAGATATATAAAATATATTATATAAGTATATATAGACAAGTGATAGATAAAGGAGGTGATAGGAAAAAAAATGAGACTTTGTATGCAAAATTTGTTAGTATTTAAAGTTTTAAAATTGAAGGACTAAATTAAAATTATTATAATTAATTTTTGGTCTATAATATCATCAAACTACCTCATCCATTTGATAGGTCTATGAATTACCTTTCCAACGCCTATAAAAAATCAAAATTTTGATAAGAAACGCAAAAGTTATGCTCATTTTACTAAACTATATTTTTTATGTTGATAAAGTCGAATAATCGGATATCCGATTTGAAAAGTATGATATCACAATGGTGACATCACAATAGTGACATCACAAATCAGATATCCAATTTGGTTTGGTATTACCAAACCAAATTCAAATTTCGCCTGACCCAAACAAAAAGTCAAAGCGAATTTTGGCGTGTTTGGAAAGGTTGAAAATGCATTTTTTTCTCCATTGCCACTTTTTGGCCCCCCATGATCTTGCACATACTCTTATCCATATTAATATTATTAGATCGAAGGAAATTGTCTTAGTTCATTGGTTATTTAAAATATAGTTTTTTGTTTTTAAATTAAAGTTATAATTTAGAAACTCTTAATGTAAAGAGGAATATCATTATATTTAATCAATTATTTTAATGATTATCTATTCTCATTATTGTTGTTTCTCAATTCGATAATGTGAGACTTCTTAACATCAATTGAATTTAGAAACAACAATAGACAACATTATGAATTGTGAAAATATAGTATCATTATTTATCTCTCCTACTAGCAATTTAGGAAACAATTAATAAGATATCCAAGGCTTTCTAAACTTGTCCACCAAAACCAACCCAATTTTTTTATATAAAAAGATTTATTCATTGCCCCATGAGAATATCAACAAAGGGACAATGATTCCATTCTTAAAACATGAGAAAACATTTATTATTAAATCTGGAGTTGAGAGATCAATGACACTTGAAGAGGAGAATTTGGAAACCCAATATCCAAATTGACCACAACATTGCAATAAGATCAAGATGAAAGTTTAGATTTGTGTCTCACTTTACTCCAATAGAATACATTCAAGAATTGATTTCGAAAATAACTTAAGATAAAAAGATTTCACCTAAATTCTTGTGCACCACAAATTTTGGGTGGAAGCCTTTTGCTTGATAAGGTTTCAATTGAATATCAAAATTGAAATTGAATATCAAAATTGAAATTGATATCAAATTTGATATCCAAATTGACATTGATATCAATTGTGGAAGGTTTCAAGTCACATAAGATAACACTTCTTCTATAGAGAACCTTCTCTAGAACTAGATCCCAAAGCTTGTACCCCTTCATGCCGATACCATAACCAATGAAGATACATTTCACCACCTTGTTCTCCAATTTAGATCTCTTTTCAATCGGCACATGAGCATATGCCTCACAACCAAAGACTCTAAGATGTCTCAATGAGGGATTTTTACGAGACCATGCCTCTATGGGGGTCTTTTCAACGAGCATCAAAGTAGGAGATCTATTTATCAGATAACATGCAGTGGTTACCGCCTCAGCGTAGAACTTTTGTTCAAGGCTAGCACCACTCAGCATACTCCTAGCCCTCTCCATTAGCATTCTATTCATCCTCTCCACAACTCTATTTTGTTGTGGTGTATATGGAGTTGTCTTATGTATTTCAATCCCATGGTCCTTACAGAACCTGTCGAACTCAGCAAAACAAAACTTTCCACTGTTTTCCATCCTTAGACACTTAATTTTTCTACCAGTCTAATTTTCAACCAAGGACTTAAATTCCTTAAACTGACTGAAAAATTCAGATTTACTTATGAGAAAATAAACAAATGTCCTTCTAGAATAGTCATTTATGAAAGAAATAAAGTACACAAATCTATTTAATGAAGGCACATTATTAGGACCAAAAACATCAGAATGGACATAGTCTAAAACACCAGAAGACTTATGAGAATTGGAATAAAAAGAAACATGGTGTTTTTTTTCATATATACAATGTTTGCAAAAGTCAAACTCAAGATTACAATCATCAAGGCCTTCAACAAGGCTCTTAAGCCCTTTTCACTTATGTGGTCAAGTGTTTGGTGCCACAACAATGTCTTCTCAGTTGGGAGCTTCATCTCCAAAGCATTAGCACCCTTAGGTACCCCAAAACAATGACCATTAAATGTTGAAACAACAGTCTTCGTTTTTGCTTGATTTGCCAATGAGGATGAAGAATCCAAAGCCCTTTTCTTGGACTTTACCGAAGAACTATTACACTGAACTGTGCATCCATCTACCTTATATAGAGTGCCAATTTGAACACCCTTAGAAAGATCCATAGAACCTTTGGTCATCTTACATCCACTTTGCGAGAAAACAACCTACACTCCAACATCACTCAGCTTGCTAACTGAAAGGAGGTTTCATGCCAAACTAGGGATATTCAATACACCATCAATTCCCTTCACTCGACCATCAGGGAATCAAATCTTGACTCTTCTGCGACTAAGAACCTTCAGGTGAGAATCGTCACCCAAGTACACCTTCCCACAACCGTATTCTTCATAATTTGAAAACCAATCTCTATGAGAGGTCATAAGGAAAGTAGTGACAAAAGCATCCATGTCACCTTGAGAGGATTTTTTAGAATCAGAATCAGAGGCATTCTTGTTTTTCTTTTTCTTCTCCTCTTCACAATATTTCTAGAAATGACCAGATTTGCTACAATTCCAACATTTTGCCTTAGAATTTTTATCAGGTGACGTAGGTCTCTCAGGAGACTTTGATTTACCCTTCTTTTCATTTTTCTCGCCTTTCTCCATTGTTCTACCATGACCAACTAGGGCCTCCTTGTCCATCTCATAATATTTCCTTTGCATCTGTTCGGATAACAATGAACCAACCACATCGTCCATTTTGAAAGTGGTTGTTGAGCTTCGAATGACCATCACAAAGTGATCCCATGAGTCCGACAAAGGACATAACAGAAGCATTTTTTTTTTATCATTAATCTTATCACCGACAAAATTCAGTTGAGTAACTAGCATGTTGAATGCATTTAGATGATGTGGAACGAATCCTCCTTCCTCCATCCTCAGAGAATACAACTTCTTTCTAAGGAATAACTTATTTACCAAGGATTTCCCTTTGATAAATATCACCAAGCTTCTTCCAAAGTGCAGTTGTAGTCTTCTCCTTGTGGACATTCAAGAGCACTGAATCAGCTAGACAGAGTCTTATCAAACCCTTGGCTTTTCGATCCATTTTATCCCATTCATCCTATGGTGTAGTTTGGGGTTGTGTTGAAGAAACTGCAACCAATAGAACCCTATCCACGAGCATATCCTCCATTTTGAGTTTCCACAACTCAAAATTGCTGCCATTAAATTTATCCATCTCTATTCTGTTGGATGTGCTTGCCATATTTAACCTGCAACAGAGTTTTGAAATCTTCTATTGCAAAACTCCCACTAAAACTAGATCAGTACAAAAAATCCATCAAACCAACAACAATAACAAAGTTGGCTAGGCTCTGATACCAATTGAAAGGAAGACAAAGTGCAGAATAATGCTTCCAAATGCTAAATCTAATAGGAGAGGTGATGCAGAAATTTGTTACAAACTTTTAAAAAATTACAAATTAGATAAACACACATACAATCAGATTTAATAAATGGAATCACAACACCAAATATACGTGAAAAAATGTTTTCAAGAAAAAACCCACATGCTGAAAGCCAGACTCAATTGTATTATTTAGCAACACTAATAGTTACAAGACAATGTACAGGGTCAATGCTCTTCAAGAGTAGTTACAATAGAGATTTTGAGAAAAATATCAATAGCATAACAATGCCTAAGTTAACTTGTCTCTCTCTCCAAAAAACAACCAAGGCATCAACAATTAATAGAGCTCATCACAAAGAGGTATGTGCACATGGTTTCCAAAACCAACTTCAAAGAACAAGAGGTAAGTTTTGTTACAAACAACATCTTGCTAATCCAATGACATGTTGTATACAACAACTTCCGAGGCAACAACACCTATCTCGTCCATAATGATCATCTTGCCAAATGTAATGCAAGTATAACATATAAGTTACCATGACCAAATAGGTGCCTTCCTTACCTCACACCACTTGTCAAAAGTGAACTCAAACAATAAATGCAATCTGGCAAAATATAACTCTCCATGACTCTTCCATTGAACTAGAAACTGTCATAATCATAATAGAAAATTTATCATAAACTCAACATAGCAACATATGACACTAGTTTCGAAAAGAAATTCCAAAGTAGAATGAAAAATAAAACAAATAATTAAATTAGAATATTTGAACTCTAAGATTGAGATACCTCAATCTCAACAATAGAACAGTCTAAACAACGATATAGAACACAGATCAATTTTAAAAGCATCATTGCCTATTTATGGAATTACAACATTAGAGTTTTTCTCTTTAACCGCCACCTCAGATTTTTCTTCCTTGGTTCCTGACAATTGACAGCGATGGCAAATAATCTCTGTAACATTGGCTGGCTGTTTGGATTTCAAATACTCTCCATATAAATATGAGGCAAAATCCCATAGGGCCAGTACCAGAGCAATGCCCTTCTTCCCGCTGAAATTCTCATGATATATAATAACTGCCAACACTTGCGTCACTGGAATAAACATAGTTTTGATGATACCACTTAACAGAGAAGACGTTAGAAAGATGACACCAAACACCCCAATGAAGAAGAGCTGCCATGAGATTGCATTCCATACTAAAGCAATGTAGAACTTAGCTTCCCCAATATCAGATGCCCTCGCCTCACTTGCAACGGTCTCGAAATCCTTGTTCACTACCATACCAATTGTGCACAACACAGTTGCAGAAAATGACATTATGAGCTGCATCTCCATAACCAGAATATATGTTACTCTGCACTTGCTTTTCTTGTACACAAGTTCAATGACGGGGAGGACTAATCCATAGAGCTTAGCTGCACCAACTGTCAAAAGAAAACCCAATATGTACTTTTTGTTTGTGACCTCTTCGGGTTTGTCACTCTTGGTTAGGAAGGCCAGCAAGACAGAGGCCAGGGTAAGCAATATCACAGCATTGATTGAATAAGGGGTGAATTTCTGACGTACCAAGAGAAATGCAAATATTGCATTGAAGGCAAGTTGAGTGGCATCCAACAATGAGTATGTAGAGAGAGGCAGATATGACACTCCCCAAGCATCCATATAATCATCCACCCCTGTGATGAGCCCAATTGCACAGCAAGCAAGGAATTGGTGGAGGGTAACATGTTGAGCATCTGGCTGCCTTCTGTATATTATGCAGAGAGGCAGAATAAGAATGGGTCACCCTGCAGTTTCTAGCCAGGAACACAGCCATCTACTAGATCCTCCATGGATGAAGTAAAACCTGAGAGACAATGGCCCTGCAGTGGTGCCAATACATAAGGCCAAGCAGTTCAACAACACTAGCGTCCACTCCATCAAGCTCTTTTTCTTTCTCTGGCTTTCCTTGAGAACCATTGTTTCTGAATCTAAAGGAGATAGGTATCTATACTTTGTCGTTTAAGCCTAGTCAAGTATGGAGGGTGGTCATAGTATGCTATATAGCCTACAGCACAATAATTTAAGCAATATGATTCGGGGTGAGTTCAGGGATTCCTAGAAACAAAGGATCTCCCTGAATCTTGTACACAGTAAAATTCCTGTAGTTTCACCCCTGCATTCACAAAGAAGGCGCTGTCGCCTGGCTAGAAACCATACTAAACCTTAACAAAGATCCACGTTTTTCCTTCCTTTGATCTCTAACATGCTAATATTGCCACATTTTATTTATTATATCTGCCTTAAAACATTCAGAACGTCGACAGCTACACAATCATAGCTGTTGTTCTGTCTTTTTTTCACTAAGATTCTCCATCTCATAATAATACTCATTCTTTTAAAGGGAATGAAAACTCGGCACTTTCTATATTATGTTTCCGTGACATTTTGAGGGGCATTGCAGTAAACAGACGCTAACAATAGCAAAGCTTTGGCATTAACGCGATTAAGTATCTCCTTTATTAGGAGAATGACTATATAAACAACAATACAAAAGCAGAGCAGACGCATGGGCTTCGTTCATTGCTGAAAAATTTCAGTCCCAAAACTTTAAAAAATCAATACAATCGAAATGCCAAATGGGCATGTTCATTCCAACGAAATCTGCTCTGTGCGCAGTGTAGCCATTATAACATGACTAATATTGTTTTATAATTATATGTACCTCCTAAGCACATGGATAGTTACCTCCATCATCAATTCCATGGCTAGAATTCTTTGATAATTATGGGCTTACGTACGACCTTTATTAAGAACTGGGTTAGATTGGAATCGGCAGTCCTTGGATTTTAAAAAAGATTGGATTCGAGGGTGAGATTAGAATAGGTTTGAGAGAGAGTTTAAATTATGATCGATACATTGTAATAAGCTCCCGAGAACAACGACTGAAAGTTTTATCTACGATGAGCACCGCGTAATAATTTTAGTTGTTCTGGCATGTTGTCCTCGAGACTGCAAAGGGAGAAAAATCCGAGGGAGGCGTTTGATACAAGGGCTAGGAATGTTGTTGTCTTTTACCATTTTTGTTGGAATGTTATTGTTTAGTACAGGGCTAGGAATATTGTTGTCCACAACAGGATTAGGAATATGGTTGTCTAAGTACCATTTTGTTTTTAACAAGGTAGAGGATGGAAGGACAATATTAGAAAAAAATTGACATTTTGTATAATGTTATTGATGAATGAGCACTAAAAAATTTAGGTGGTGCTACAAGTCTATGACCTTTTAAAGTTCAAGCAATTAGTTGGTTAGTTGGTAGTGTGAATTTTTTTTTGATTTTGCAAGGTGTTTAAGAAGCGGAATCATAATAGTTAGAATAAAAAATTATAATTTAAGATTATATAATACAAAAACTTAATTTATAGATATCTTTTTTTCCTTAAATTTTATTAAATGTTTTCACATCAATTTTTGAATGATTGGGATATAGATATCTTCAAGCTCCACACTTTAAAAAGGGGGCTCAATTAGCTTTGTAAATAAAAATTTATGGCCTTTGAAGGTTGCGCCTTTGATCACATTGGAAATATAAGAATGTGAATGAGTTGAAAGAGGGCATTACACTTATGACTAACAATTGTCATGTGTTATGATACATCATAGAGGATATATGAGAGTGTATTATGATGAGATTACAACATATCAAAATTATATGTTATTTAAAATCTATGCATTCATGTTGGGATTTGGGAATTAGAGTTTTAACCTAAATTGGGTACCTTTTTTGTGGTTTTATCCCATGATTTCCAAATTGTTATTATATGATTTCATGTATTGTTTCTCATATATATTGGGTTCCTATGATAAATAGTTTGATAATGAGATTTATAAATACTATTATTCTACCAGAATTACTCCAAATTCTCATATTGGTGATACCTTCATGAAGTCTTAAGACTTTCTAAGTGTATTGTAACCTTTGATTAGTGAGTAATAATTAAATGTATGTTGAGTGTGGTATTTTCCTCTAATTTCTTTTTTCCCTATGTAAATCACTAGATTGTTTTATATTATTTTTGCATCTATATCCTCGTACCTTTATAATTAGTTTAATCTTTTGCATTTACCTCTCCTCATACATTTTTGGAGGACATGTATTTCATACTTCTACTTCCTTTCATTTAAAATCCTAGTGGCCAAATATTACATGAATTCACTGTACAAAAAAAGATACAAATATGTAGTGCTTCATTGATAGGAGGAATATAAATATTTGTGCAAATCAACTTGGATAACATGTATATGGAAGTGTACGTATGCATGGGTACAATAAATGTATGGATAGTGAAACTATATTATAATATGTGAATATAAGTGTCTAGGGATGGATGCAATGGATATGTATTTGGATATGTATGTGGCATAAGGAAAATGAGTTGAATTACACGAATTAAGTCTTTGTTAATTTTGACACCAAATCATTAAGCTAATGAAGATAGAATTTATTATTTCACATACAAAAGGAGGAGATTGAATCTTCGATTCAATAGAAGAATTGTCATCACTATACAAATTTCTAAAATCAAAATTTATCGTACCCTTTCTCTAATCAAATTTATTCAAACAAGTTTAATATTTTATAAATTGGATAAATTTTACATTAACCTTTAGTATTTTTTACTTCTTAAGTATATAACGATGAAAGATGGAAATTTGTCATCACATGTGAGATGAAAAATTCATAAAAAAAATAATGGGGTTCTCATTAAGTATGTATCTCAAGTTAATTTTTGTTTCATATCAAAGTTCTTTTGTGCTTTATTATTCAAATTAAAGTACTCTACTACTTAACAAAAGTGGAAAAAATCTCATCAAGATTATTATTATAACAAGAAATAGTTTATTGACATTCAATATTCAAGATTATCATTGTGACAAGAAATAATTTATTGACATTATATTTATATAAACCATTATACTGAGGTTTGTTGATTTTGGATTTGATTGAGTGAGATTTTTTGCATCAACTTTTCAGATCACACTACATGATCCATCATTGAGATGAGAGGGAGCATAAGGAGAAAAATAAATGGTAAGTTACAAACTAAAATATTTTTAAAAGAAGGAGTGGGGATGGGAGAAGGGAGTGATGGAACTACATGGAACCCTAAGAGTTGACCAAACAAGAGAGTAAAACCATAAACAATAAGAAAATTAAAAATAATTTAATGAAAAAAGACCTATTTACTAAATGGAGAACAAACACAAGAAAGTAATAATAATTAAACATAGTTTTGAAAAAAATAATAGAGAATAAGAACACATGTGTGTGTGTGCGCACACACACGCATGCTCATGTGTTATATCTTAAAAGCTTAAAGAAATATTTATATAAAGAAGAAAAATATATCAAAAAATAGAAGAAAAAATAATGACATGGAGAAATAATATAAACAATAAAAAAATTAATGATAAAACAATTAGATTTAAAAAATACTATTGAAATTAGCACAAAAGCTAGATCTAAAACAAAGAATTTAAAAGAGTAGACATGTAAATTGAGAAATTAAATTCTAAATAAATAGAAAGACAAAAGAAAAAGAAAGGATAACAAATAAATAATAATAATTAAAATAATGATAGCTAAATGATAGGGAATAAAAATAATGAGAAAAAAAGGAATAAGTAATAAGGTTATCTATAAACAAATCAGTTAAAAAACAAAAATAGTAAGATTTATAAAGAAAAATAATAAATCAAAGGCTTCCTAGATATCCAAGCTAATGAATAATAATTAAAATAATCACAATAGATAAACCAAAAACTAAAAGAAAAGAAAGGTTAAAAATTGGAAAAATTATAGTAAAATGAAACAAATTAGAAAAGAATCACATAATCAAGAGAATATATAGAAAAGAGAATAAATTAATTAAAAAAATCAAGAACGAGTAAGTAAGCTATGAAGCAAGAGGTCATAACATATGAGAAGGTGGTAAAACAAATTGGAGGCAAGAAGTGAAAAAATCCAAAAGGCAGAATAAAACAAAAGAACGGGATTAAAAATAGCTAATAGCAACAAAGGAGGAGCTAAAGAATGGAAAATCCTAAGAGAAAGAAAGAAAGTAAAAGGAAGGTCAAAAGAGGAGAATGAAAAGAAAGGGGGGTAAAGGAAGAAGGCCTAGATAAAAAGAGGAGAAGAAGGGTGGGGAAGGAAAAAGGCAGAAAGAGAGCTAAAAGGTGCAAAGGGGGTCGTGGGGAAAGAGACTCACTGTCAAGGGAAGTAGGTGGTCAAGTGGGAAATTGAATGATGGGGAGGGAATAAATGATTGTTAAGGTTGGACAGGAGAGGATTCCATGAAAGAGTAAGGTGCCATTCCTCATCATAGTTAAGGTTGAAAGAGTGATAGCAGATCTATATGGTTTCTTTGAGTTTTCACTTGAAGAATTTATTTTCTCTAGACAAGATTTGTGTGTTCTCAAGACATATGCGGTGTTTAGTAGAGGAGGAGTGCTCAACCAACAAAGATTTAAGGACCTGATCATGCTTGATGTTGACACTTTGTTCTTAGATTCTAGTGTTGAACGATTGTCCTATTTCCCCTATAAAGGTTTTCCACAAAAGCAAAGTATCTTGTAGACCCTTGAGTAAGGAGTCCATCTTCAAGGCCTTTGAGGGAGGGGATCTGATTTTTTATCATCAAGTGGGGTTTGAATGCATATTGAAGGCCAACGATATAATTTATAATAATATTTTTACTTTCAAAGATATTTAAGGAGATAAGGTGGGATAGGCTATATTTTATTATTGATATTCATTATACATGTACCATAATGTTACTCAAAACACTCAAATAATATAAATTTTTAGTGAAACATTTACAAATATTTGTGATAAAAATAAGGATATACATCTCTTAAAGATTTATCTTTCTATATAATCAATGGTAAAGAAAAGTCATATTTAAGTTGTAAATTCATCTTTTTTTCTATGATTAATATTTATTGTTTTACTTTTGTATTTTTTTAAATGATTTTAAATATCAATAAATTAAAATGATCTAAAAACAAATAATAAGTTACCAAAATAAAAACACTAAAAATATAATCAAATGATTAATAAACACAAAAATTTATATTTCTATTTTCTAAACATTCTTAAAAATATATAAACACACCATTCTTATTTTAGAAAGTTTAAATATTTATATTTATCAACTATTTCATAACAACTTTTAAGTTCCATTACTAATTATACAAATTAATATTTTTTAAAGGTAGCAATGAAAGGAATGACATTTTTTCTTTTGTTCAAGAAAAATAAACGAGAGCAATCTGATGTATAAGTTTCAAAGGTGGTGTTGAATGCCCACAACAAAGATTATGCATCTTTTTTTGGTCTTTTGTTTTGCCCAGTTGTTTATCTGAAACACAGTAATCTTTTTTTGGTGTTTGTTTTGCCCAGTTGTTTACGTACCTGTTTGATAGAGTTTTTGGAATAAGATTTTTGGCGTTCCTCCTTTCTCTCTGCATATTAAAAAAGCCTTTTATCCTTAGTTTCTTTTAAACTCAGCTATCCAGTGTTTTTAATTTATTTCATTTTTTAAATCTGCAAGATTAGAGGATACCTGTTTGTGCAATTATGTAATTGTAGGATATCAAAATTTTCATATGTATAAAGAACCTTAAATATATTTTGGTATTACTACTGTTGTATTTCAGTTTATTTAAGTGAAAAAAATAAATTGTTTGTTTTTTTATTAAATATCAAACAGGTTTTGAGGGGATTCAAAATCCCGTATAACAAGTTTTGGAGGGATCCAAGAATCTTTTGGAATTAACGGGCATCCATAACCTATAAGAAAAATGCTGGAAATGGTACAAACATAGATCGACAACAACCAACCTAAATCTAAACACTAGCAAGGTGGTAGAGAACAAGCTAGGCCAAGAGATGTCAAAATAAAAAGATATAAGGGTTTTAACAAGGCTCCTTTAATTTGCATCAAGTACCAAGGGTCTTTTTAGGCACCCATAACTTGAACATTGGGTTTTAAAAAGGATCCCCAAACCATAACAACCAGAGTCAAGAACAGAAGCATAAAGAAATGCTTTGGAACTAGGGGTTTTTGAAAGGCTCCCCAAACCTTTATATTGGGTTTTGACTTGGCTCCCAAAACCATCAAGTTGAAATTAGAAAAGACTTTCCTTCTAATAGTCAGCACTCCTCTAGCACAACTCCTCTCCACCTCAATAGGAAAAGGACCCCCCTCAATAGGAACTGAAGAGAGACAGACCACCAGTTGAACAAGTCAAGTATAGTTCAACTCCACCACTACTAGAGACAAAAAGATCAAAACAACACTAGTTCGCTGGAGAAATTATGGGTTTTAAAAAGGCTCACAAAACCTTTAAGAGGTAATGAGGCACAAGCCGATCATACACCATGCGAGTAGGCTCCACCAAATTCTCCACCTTCATAGGATAAAAGTGACAAAGAAACATAAGCATGACAATGGAAGCAAAAATGTACCCAACCACAAAAATTAGGGAAACAAAAGCCCCAAAAAACTCCATCCAGCTTCACCCATCCAGCCATTCTCCACCTCAATAGAAGAGCCATCCACCTCAATAAGACTAGTAGAGAGGGAGAAAAGAGGGAAGGAGAACCAAACCCTGACTATTTGCATCAATAGGCTCTCCAAGAAAAGAGAAAATAAGATGAGATTCAAGCAGCAATAGAACCTCACACGAAAAAAGTGGAATTGGAAAAGCACAGGGTCCACAAAACAAGCAAAAAGCAAACTTCCTTGGAGACCAAAAGAGTCCACAAGGTAACCAAAAAGGATACAAACCCCAGAGAAGCAGCAAACAAAGCCACGAACCAGAGAGGAACATACAGGTCCACCGAGAAAACCAAGCAAAAGCACCAGCACCCAAAGAAAAGAAGCCCTTGGCTCCAGAGCAGAACACAGGGACAACCCCCAAAGTTGATCCAAAAGATGTATCTTACCAATGCATTGCAAAAATAGAGGCACTATGGAAGAGAAGACATGTAAACCCACAAAGACAAAGTAGGGAACACCCCAGCCAAGGCCATCCTCCAGACACCAATACAAAGGGAGATAGACCACAAGAAGTCCCACACAACCTGCCTGCCATCTAGCCAATCACCAAAAGCATAGAAAAAATCCACCAATACGGGAAAACCCAACACGCACCACAGGCCAATGAAGATAGGCCCATCACAGTGCCAAAGAGAGACCAGGCAATACTTTGGATTTGAAGTTAGTTCTTTTCAATTCTATAAGCTAATGACCTTTAGCGGTTGTTCTGGTATAAGTGTGGCATCATGGATGGGGGTTTCTTTATTGGCTAACATTTTTTGTAGTAATTTGTTGTATGGAAGGGTTGAAGGTTTCTTGCAGGTATTGTCACGATAAGATTAAGGGCTCGATACCCTAGAGAGAAGCTGACATTAATAATCATATGTGTAGTTATGTTTCAAGTTGTTGTCAAATTTTTAAAACATAATAATTTTAAACATTCTAACGATGATCTTGGTTGAAAGGCATGATAACGTTCTTATGCAGAACAGTGGATTGGTCTATTCCAAATCTGGGAAGACAAGAACTCAGGTTAGAGCTATGTTTGGATCATGATCGAGGACATCATTATTAGGGAAGGGTCAAATCACAGCACATAGGAAATCTTGGACGATCTTTAAGTATTCTTTCATATAGATTAACCTGGATGTGAATTATCCAAGGATTCATGTATCATGTTCTTTATTATTAGCTTTTTGTAGCATTAGTTTTCTGATCCACTAATGGATCTGGGCTAGACTAGAGGTTTTCTTCCATCCATTCTTTCCTACCATTGCCCACACTGAATGGAGGTGTAGTTATCTTTTTTTTTTAATTAATAAAATTTCTTTGGCTTCGTCCTTTTACCGAAAAAAAAAAAAACTTTTTAAATATACTTTTACTTTTTAAAAAGGTTTCTAAGTATTTGTAGAATTTATTTTATGATTTTATATGATTTTTTACTTTATTTTAAATAGATATTTTAAATTGTAATTTTTAATCATATAAATTTATAAGGATAAAAATATTTATTAAAATTTTTTATTTTTGTAAATAAGAAATTTTTTGTAGTTGAAATTTAGAAGGAAATATAAAAAGAGGGAAGGAAATGTATGGAATCATATGACTTAATTATTGCTATGTGACATCATTTCTATTTAATCTTTTTCTTTTTTGTAAATAAAAAAACTTTGTAGTTGAAATTTAAAAAGAAATATAAAAAAGAGGGAAGGAAATTTATGGAATCATATGACTCAATCTTTAAATTATAGTTACTCCATCATTATGGAAGAATCTTTTAAATTATTCTTTATAATTGATTCAAATTTTATAGAAATAATGAATGGTGTTAATAATCAAAATACATAAATATTTGTTTCTATATTGTTTCATCTTTATATAAATTTTAAATTTAAGAGATAAAATTTAACTTAAATCCATGTAAATTCAAATTAAATAAAGAAGGTAAAAGATTGAAGTTAAATAATTAATTAGAATTCATAATAGTTGAAGTTAATTAACTCAAATCTTTAATTTTAAGTAAAATAGTTAAATCGAATTAACTATTTTATAGTTAAAATAGATAAATAGAATTAACCTTATTATTAAAGTAAAATAGTTAATAGAATTCATAATAATTAGAATAATAAATAAATTTCTTCACATATTTATTTAAAACTCATAACTAAAAAAGTTAAGAAATAGAGAAGATTAAAACTTAAATTTTTTCTTGTCTAAAAATATTTTGATGAAATTTTTTGTTTCATTCTCCACAAAAATTAAAGTTAGATAGTAAAATAGAATTCAACTTAATTAATATTAATTGACCTAGATATTAAATTTAATAGAATTCATTAAAATTAGTATTCATAATAATTGGAATTCATATACTAAATAATTAATCGACCCAAATAATTTATCATGAAATAAATTTAATTTTAAAACTTAGATACAAACACTTTAATTTTTTTTTAATAAGTTTTGGTAGATAATTGAAATACATTTTAGATATGCCATAAAAATGGAGAAGATTAAAATTTGTACTAATTTACAACTAAAAAATATTGTAGGTTGTAGATAGTGTGCGTGCAATTTGAGAAACTGCAATTTGTTTTGATTAAATTTATACCTATCAGTTGAACTTTTTTAGCTTTGGCTAATGACTCATTGTTATAGTTGGACTATAGTACCCCTACCCTAGTCAGCTTTGTAAAACCAGTTTGACCTTGGTTGACTTTTCATGTGGCAATCTTGAATGGTTGAATTACCATGAGGTAATGTTGTAGTCAGATATTATGATCATTGTGCATATCTGTTAATGTACTTTCACATCGATTCTTATGTAAGTTTAAATTGTCCTCCTCATTCTTGTTATTAATGTCGGGGCGTGTGCACAAAGATGGTGGTCAAAAAAGTGGACACCACCCAAAAAAAACTTGGAAAAATAGGCAGCGCGTACGCGGTTTTAAAATTTCAAATTCCTACATACACGCTTAGGTTTGTTCTTCCTGAGCCTAGAAAAGGTAGTGCATATGCACTGAGCTTAGGAAATTGAGCGCGTACATGCTACGCCTAGGAAAATTAGCATGTACGCGCTGCTTATAAGAAAATGAGTGCATACGCGCTAATAATCCTAGTAAAACCATGTACGCGGTGCCTGATGAAAAAAGTTTTAAAAATAAACTGGGTCCTCATTTACCCAAAAAGCGTGTTTTTTACTTTCCTTTTTTCCCATTTTCTAACCTAAACTGCGAACGGGGTGGGAAATTTATCCTCAAGCTATGGATCAATGTTAGTTTTTGTTCTTTTTGTCTTTCTTTCTGGTTTATGCAGTTTGTTTTACATTTTGAATTTAATTTCATTAATTTTGATTAGGATTTTTCACATTTTGTTTCAAAAACCAGATTCTTCTAATCCAGAACAAGAATAACCAAATGCACCTCCTAAAAACCCACACGAACAACCAAATGTACCTCCTGAAAACACACAAGAACACCCCCCAATTCCTCCTTTTGACCGCACAGCCAAAACACAGGAAGAATTAATTAATTAGTTAGGGCAAAATACATCCAAAATCAATAGACTGATTGTAAAATTGAAAACTTCTGAACTTGACCATCATCAATCCCTCGCCACTAGCCTAGAAACATTATCTAGTGGTGCCATAGCTGTTTCCACATAAATTACCAAATGGGGAAGCTTTAGGGATAGGTGTCGTCAATTCTATGCCAATGGGCTATCATACGATGGAGTTAAAAACAAAAATATTTCTAAACAACAAATATGTGCCCTTTTTGTTGACCCCAAAACTGGTCAGTCATTACCTCCTAATGCAAAAAAGGTTTCCCATACATTGGTGTACCAATGTGCAGATGAAGAATCTTTTTTGGTAGATGTGGTGGATGGTCTTTGATGATCCACCTTGTAATAATTATGAGGTGCCATTATATTTTTTGAGAAAAATATATTGTGATTTTGTGCTCAATGCACACCGAAATTATTTTGACATGAGAGAGTTTCATGGTAGAGGTGGTGGCTCTACCCAAGATAGACCTGGAGCTTGTAGGCGATTAGCTACGGAGAGTCATCGCCCCCTAGTACCCAAACCCAAGGTGCATCAGGTTGTCCCATTAGAGCTGAAAGAGTCGATGGAGCTACAGACTCTTCAAGCGGCCACAACATTGACTGGTG
Organism: Cryptomeria japonica; assembly: GCF_030272615.1. Lineage (NCBI taxonomy): Eukaryota > Viridiplantae > Streptophyta > Pinopsida > Cupressales > Cupressaceae > Cryptomeria > Cryptomeria japonica. The sequence goes on along the minus strand of NC_081414.1, from coordinate 219,729,810 downwards.
CCATCATCCAGCATGGGACATCATTAGCACACCCTATTGTATTGGATGATGAGTCATTAGAGGGTGATAGAGAGCCCATCGAGCATATGTGTGTTAGTTGCTCGGGGATATGCTTGGGGATAGATGATGCAGCCGGTGCAGATGGATACTCATATCATCTATGCATGATTTGTGGTTGTAGATGTTAGGCTCACATGGCTGAGGATGTCGCACTGACAGATGAGTTGATGGACATGGTGTTTGCCCATGAGCCACAGACACAGGTGTGTTGATTTGAATTCATAACATTTTATTTATCAGTCACTTTAATTTTGTAATTACATAAATGAATTTTCATTTATAAATCGATTTAAATTGAAACAAATAATATGCATTTCAGGATGCAGCAGTGGTATCCCATACACCTCCCCTAGTTACCACAGCTGCAACTTCGATGCCTGAGGTACAAATTTTGTAACATGTTAAAATAGAATAGTACACTTTGAATTCAAAAAATACAAGATATACTAACTATCTTTAATGCTTGGTCCAATTTCTGGTTTGTAGGTGTTGACAGGGGATGAAATGTCACAGATTGATGACATCATGCTGTCGGCAATCAATTTTGGCCTAGAAGGCTATATGGTATAATATTTTGTACAACTCTTTTTATGTATTGTTTTGATGGAATATGCAAGTCATTTCATTTTAGAATTTTAAAATTACGTTTAATTTAATATCTGTACTAATATCTCATGTCAATTTTTTGTTTTTAGGGCACCCCCTCCACATCTAGGGCTCGTCTGAAGAAAAAGAATATCTTGAAGATGCCAAAATGTGTGAAGAAGGTAATTGAACACATTTTTAGTTGTACAATTGTTTGAAAATGTTGAAATCAAGTATTAGTTGGGGTTTGTATATTGATTAGTGTTTTTTGTCTATTTTACATGTACAATGGCCATTGACCTTTGTGGATATGTTGAATGCACCTGATTCACCCGCGAATCAAGAGAGGGCGGAGGTATGTATCTCTACTTTATTTTCTTGATTTCATGATTATATGCACGCGTACATGTGAACTTGTGATATATTATAATCTTATATTTTTTTCATACAGCAAATATCCATACCTATTTCATCAATGGCGAACCCTCATCCTTGCATTGGAGAAGCATATCAAGATCTGGTACACTTTTGTTTGATATGTAAAATTAATTGTTTTCAACCTTCAATACTTATCATTATATTAATTGTATTTAATCTTTGTACTTTTTTGTATAGGTAATAGCGACCGTTTCTACATCAATGGTGAGCCATCCCCAGTCCATTGGAGAAGCATCTAAGGCACAGGTACATCATTGTTCTCTATATTATAGCTTTTAAGTGTTTTTGATATATTTATGTTAGTACATTGTATTAATTGTACATTTAATCTACAATAGACTTGTTCACGGTATAGCCATAACGTGGATCCATTTAAGTATGTCTTCAAGAAAACTCCTAAGAGTGAAAAAGAGAGGAGAGCAAAGACATTAGCTCCTGGATCAGCCGATGAGGTAATCTACATTTCAATTGCAAAGGAATTAAAGTTAAATGCATAGTTATGATGTCAATTCTGAACTATTTTCTACAAAAGAATTCTAACTTGGCTTTTGAATTGTGGTTTTGCAGCCATCTACAGAGCCACGTAGTGTGCCGAAGAGGCTTGATTTTGATGATCCACCAGAAGTTTAGGATCATATAGTGTTAGTTTTGGTCATAGAATGACCAATACATGTAGATATATTCTACATTTTTATTGTATATCGATTTGGACATGGCATATGCCACATTTTTGTAATACTTGTATTGACTTGGCAGACATGCCTTTTTATATATATATATATATATAAATATCAATATTCGATCCAATAAATGTGTAATGCGTTCATTATTTTGTATTCGTTGTATTTTGTGGTTGTACTTTTATAAATTTAAATGAATATTTGTATATGTAATCAACAATATGAATATAAACAACAAAAATATATGATATAAAGCATTGCAATCGTGGAATATGATTTGATAAAATTTCTAAAATGTTGAATTAACCATACAAAACTCCTTGTATTCAGTTCATTATTGTGTATTTGTTGTATTTGGTGGCTTCCCTTTTATAAATTTAAATGAATATTTGCATATGTAATTAACAATATGAATATAAACAACAAAAATCGACAATATGGATTTAAACAACAATGTGTTTGGTGAGAGAGCACCCTCACGCTCGCAATGGTCAAATTTTATTCCTCGTGTGCACAAACCAACATTGCGAGGGCATCTGGGTGGGCATGTTTACACTAGGCATGCCCCTATCATGCATCCCAGAGCACCAGAATGTCGAGAGTCATACCCTACTGGTGAGATCTCTCAAGTGCCCTGAGGCCAAAAAAATTGTCAAAATTTGACGGACTGTTTCTTCCAATCCACAACACATACGGTCAATCTACTTGATCCCATGGGGTCGTGTGAGGCTCCTCTATAATGTCCTATCTCAGTTTTTGATGACTCAAAGCCATTTTAAATTAGTAGCATTTTTTCGCCTGCTCAAAAGACCGTCAATTGCTTGCAAGGAAAAGATGCAAGATTAGCTAGAATTGATTCTGTTCCTTGTGTGCATAAACCAACATCGTGAGCATGTCTAGGTGGGTATGTTTATGCTAGGAATGCCCCTATCATACATCCCAAAGCACCAGAACGTCGAGAGTCATACCCTATCGGTGAGAACTCTCAAGTGCCCTAAGTCCAAAAAATTATCAAAATTTGACGAACTGTTTCTTCCAATCCACGACACATGCGATTGATCTGCTTGATCTCATGGGGTCGCATGAGGCTCCTCTACAATGGCCTATCTCTGTTTTTGATGAATCGAAGCCATTTTCAATTAGTAGCATGTTTTCACCTGCTCAAAAAACCATCAGTTGCTTGCAAGGAAAAGTTGCAAGATTGGCTAGAATTGATTTTGTTCCTCATGTGCACAAACTGACATCGCAAGCACATCCGAGTGGGCATGTTTATGCTAGGAATGCCCCTATCATGCATCCCAAAGCACCAGAACATCGAGAGTCATACCCTACCGATGTAATGTAGAAGTTGCTTGATAACTTTTTTGACAATTTTTGCTCAAATTGTATCTAGTCTCAATCTATCACCCCTATGACCCGATAATGACTCAAATAATTATCCATGATTATACAAGAATCAAGAATGCTCATGATTGACCAGGGACACATCACATATACTCAAAACATAGTCACAAAATAGACACACAAAATAGTCACAAAACATTGTCACATATTATTCAAATCAGCTCTTGGCTATTTGATTATACAAAAAATTGTCTTACAAATAATCTCATGGGCTTTTATACAAAATTTGGCATTACAATATAAGTGATTCAACTCATCACCATTTTAATATACAAATCATCTCATGGGCTTTTATACAAAATTTGGCATTACAATATGTGCGATTCAGCTCATTGCCATTTTAATATACAAAATTTGGCATGTACATATGTACAAATCAGCTCATTGCCACTTAAATATACAAAATTATGCCCCTAAACATGTAAAAATCAGCTCATGGGCATTTATATATACAAAAAATGAATATAGAACAACTCATTGATGATTTATACAAAATTCTCAAAATCATTCTACTCTGAACCATAGAATCAATCAAGTGAGCCTTCAGGATTGGCTCTAACCCGTATTGTGTCAAGTATTGCCTCGTGGTCAGATTCACGAACTTTCCATAAAATCTTGTTATGAGGTCTACCACAATACTTCATCAAATGAATATTTGTTGCAACAACAACGTTAGAGAAATGAAGAATATGTCTGTGTGTTTCAAAGTCCTCGAACAACCAAACATCAGAATTCTTGATAGGGTATCTTCGAAGCCATGTTCCTGTCACGATAACGGACCCTATTGGGTACTCAATACCCTCTCTATCAATGATTGTGGTTGTCAATTTTCTTTTAGGCTCAACACAATGACACAAATAGTAATCTGTTCCTTCTTCATTGTTCTCTTCTGCAACAACTGCATACACATGACCTGCATTTTCAATTAGACCCAATTCACCTTTTAACAACATCTCTTTGGTTGGGTGATACTCTTGTGTTGTCATGCCAAAAATTTGCAATTAATGTTTTTAGTGCATCTACAACAACCTTGTCTTTGCGTGGTAGTCTACCTGAGAATGCCCAAAGAGAATTATTGTTAGGTTCCTCTATTTGTTCTCTCCTCTTTAATGCTTTGCTTAATGTTGTTCTACTAACGTTCAATGACTTACTTGTTTTGCTTATCAAACGATCTTTTTTTATTTTCTTGCTCATTATGGTTGATGTAATGACGTGTCGAGTAGCATTAGAATCTCTACTACGTGATTTTGAACCAATAGATTGATATGCATCAAATAGATTTTTGACAATAGTTCTTTCACTGTTACTTTCAGATAATCTTAGGCCTAGAATTTTCATTGTCTCTCTAAAATTCAAATTTTTAATCATTTGAACAATTAATTGACATCTTGCGGTTTGATTTAAGTTTTTAAAATAGTTTTGCCATATTCTTTTAACCATTCTCCTACAAGTTCGTTCATTCATTTTATTAGGCATTGACTTCAATATATTCTCATCAATGTCAATTAGATACTTTGGTTTCCTATGAATGATTCTAGGAGGTGTTAACATCGGTGCATTATGTACATTCAATTCATCAAGTAGAGAAGGTGTAATACGTTCATTATTTAATTGATTATTCAATGCAGTATCTTCTTCAATTGCATTAGGTTCAAACAGTAAATTATCAAATGTTTCTTCTTCAATTGTATTAGGTTCAAATGGTAAATTATCAAATGTTTCTTCTTCAATTGCATTAGGTGCATTATATTTGTTTGGTAAATCAAATTGAGATATTGAGGTTGACATACCTTCTTCTCCTATTGTTCTTATGTCACGCAATTTCATCATACGGGCAAGTGCAAGGTAATGAGTCACAAATTCACGGAAGTCCACGCGTTGGAAAACATGCTCTTATAAAAGGGGGCCCGTTTATGCTTCGGGCTCCCGAGCCGAAAGGTAACGGGGGTCCGAAGCAAAAAAAAATGGGCCCCCGTTTTTAAAAACGGGGGCCCATTTTGTTTAAAAGCGGGCCCCCGTTTCTAAATGGCATTTTTCCTTTTTTTTTCCACAAGCCGCCCTTGTTTGAAAACGGGGGCCCGTTTTGTGGAAGTTGATTCCACAACCCGCCACTTGGCTCGGGATTAGGCCCGGGATAGGCCTGGGATGGCCACACCTGAGACATGGACCTGCAAATTCAAATCTCCATGAATGAAAGCACAAATATGAACTTCAGAAATAGTTTACGCACCTCTAATCAGAGAATTTTTATGCGAAATTAAAACCCATTTCAGATTATACTGTCTAGATTCTAAATATGTAAATTTATTTAAAAATTGATTATTTTAACTATTTTTCATTTAATTTATACTAAATCGAGTCCATAAATTTGAAATATTAACTAATTTTGTTAATTTAATAACTTTTTTATTTTAAAGAATTTTGGAAAAAAAATTATATGTCATCAATCTACACAAAATTCTTTTGTATTTAAAAAAAAAAAATCAAAAAATGTTAAGTTTACATCAAATTATGTGGGTCGTACATGTCAAATTTTTAAAAAGATAATTACGGCCATTAAAAAATTAATTAAAAAAAAAATATTAGAAAAAAAATACAGAAAAATATGCTCATCAATCTTCAGTGTGTTACAACCATTTCCCAAAATGGTTTGAGAAAATAATTTTAATTGTGTCAAAAAGTGTGGGTCGTACACATGCATGGTATGGTCCTGAAACAAGCATTTTTAAAACATAGTTTTCAGAAGTCCATTCAAAAAGTTATTTTTTATTATGTGGGTATTAAAATAAATTATATATTTGGAAAGTACACTCAGAGGGCTATCTTTTATATTACTGACTTTTTCCAAGATTCAATCTCTAAGTGTTTCAAAATTTAAGCTCAAATGAGACAAAATCTGAAAATCAGGGAAAACACTTCCACTTTTTGGCCAAAAAGTGGACTCATCTTCTTGCACTGACCCATACGCTGCCTTTGTCTTTCCTTTTGAGCCTCTTGTTGTTCCATCGTTCCTTGCTTGTTCTTTCCTATGGTTGAGATCAGTTGACCTAAATAAAATCATATTACATATATATGTAAAGAAAAGTTCAAAAATAAATAAATAACCATAATTATGCATCTTATCACTATTTTTTGGAATCAAACTATTATACAATCACAATTTAATCATTTGAAACCATGCAAAAACAAAAAACTAATAAAAACAACAATTCAATCATTTGAAATCATGCAAAAAACAAAAAATTCACTTACTTTTATGTATACAACAGTGATAGAAGTGCAAACACAGTTCCAGTGGGGCCTTCAACAACCTCAAAAACTTCTTTTGAGGTCATTGAGGCTCTTGGGCAACTAAAACTATGTCTATAAACCGCGTACGCGCTAGATTGATCACCGTGTATGCACTGCTAG